>NW_028277112.1:41405000-42030000 GCF_059951505.1 Python bivittatus | reverse complement strand
CTGGGCAAGCAGGCAGTGAAGTAGCCATCCCAGGCCCCAATCCCAGCAGGTCTACGTGTACACATGTGTTGTTTTTCTCATTCAACATGCACTTGGCCCAGTGGTGCAGCATTAAGCACTTGATTGGGAAATAGTGGTAAAATATGGAAGGAGAAAATTGTGGGTTGGTTATGCAGGTAGTGCTCACCATTAATACTTAATTTATCATGTTATCTCAAATCCTTTACAGGGCGCTGCCCTATTGCTGGGTTAAGTGAAGACAACAGCTAGCCCAACTGGCTTCTAAATGTATAATGGGGTGATAGTATCTTCTACATTGCCACAGGCAGCAAAATATCTTGGAATGCCCTTTTCCTAAACATTCCAGTTCTAATTGGTGCTCTGATCGGTGTTCCCTTCTACATGCATGCTTGGATCACTCTGTTTTCGCTGTTATTATATCTCACTATTTTTCAGAAAATGTTGCTCTGTTTTCTTTTCCCTTTTTCTGTTGATAAAACCACCTCCAGGAGCAGCTAAAAAGCCCAGTGAATGCTTGGGAAGCATTACTAGATCATGGGAAGAAATTGTTCTGCCGTAATCTGTGCTGGTGTAAGGAAGAGTAATAAGCCTCCAACATCTACATGAAAACCCTGGATGAGATAATCTGTCAAGACAAGGAAGAGTATCATTAGTATGCAGATGATTCTCTTTTTTTTAATATATAATTTTATTTAAAAAAATTTTAAAGGAAGATAAAAACTAATACAAACTAATATAAAGTAAGAAAAAGAAAGAAATCAAAGAGAAAGCTAAAAGTCCAAGAAAGGGGGAAAAAAGTAAAAGAAAAATAGAAAAGAAAGAAAAAAGATACAAAGAAGTAGCTTCCGATCTTTATAGCAGTTATAAGCACAATTATAAATTTACTCCTTATTCTATGGTTATAACAGAACTCTCTTCTTTCTGTAATCTGTCCTGTCTAATCATCAAAACCATCAATCATAAGTTCATTTTTTTCTGTTTTACACAAAAAGTCCATAAGGTGTTTCCAGTCAGCAATAAACATAGATATTGTCTTTGCTCTGATCAAAGAAGTCAATTTAGCCATCTCAGCAAGTTCCATCATCTTCACCAACCATTCCTCCATTGTGGGTAGTGATGAATCTTTCCATCTTTGTGCATACAATAATCTTACTGCAGTTATAATATATAAAAACAAAGTTTCATTACTTTTTTCCAACTGTTTGTCCATCCAAAAGAAATCCCAAAAGAAAAACCTGTGGTCTCAGTTGTATATTAATCTTTAAAATCCTCTGAACCAGTGTGTGTATTTGAATCCAAAATGTTCCAGCTTTTTTACATGTCCACCAAACATGATAAAATGTCCCTTCTTGTTCACATTTTCAACATAAATGTGAAGTGCCTTTATATATTCTAGACAATTTATCTGGTGACATAGTATGCAGATGATTCTCAGTTGTACATCTCTTTGGAGGTCATCTTAGACTCACAGTTCCTGCTCAAGGAGTAGGTCATGGCAGTCGTGGGTTAGAGGGCTTTGCACAAATCCATCTGGTGTGTTCATTGCGCCAATTCCTGGATCAGTCAATGCTGTAGTTATTTTTATCTGACATTTTTGAGGTTTGATTATTATGGTTTTAATTACTGTTAGACATCCAGAGTCACAGACGTGAGATGGGCAGCCATATAAATCAAATCAAATCAAAAAATAAAACCTATGATTGCAGTACTTAGCACCACATATCATCAGAACCTATCATCACGCATCCCATACACCTCTGACAAACCGACACCTTAGTCCCTCCCTGAATGAGTGTTGAAAAAGCCAAACTTTCAAAAAGCTTTCTGAATACTGTATCAGGAATGAGGATGCAGATCTTATATTTGATGGTAGGATATTGTATACATTCTTAATGTGACAGAAGGGACTCATTATAAAATACACAAGGAACAATCATAGTGAATGTGTGTAATTTAATTTAATTTAAATTAAATTTTAACTTAAATGTTGTATCCAAAGGTTCACGCAAGAGGCGTAGTCAAACAAACAAATTTTTAAAAAGCAGAGAGTACATATGGCATACAAAACCACAATCAAGATCCATTTTAGAGTTCAGGTCCGGTGTCGGCAGCAAAGGGTTGCTAGAACTGGTCAAATGTCATAGTTTCCAGAAAGTTTGCATAAGGCTCGAAATAAAGTCAGGCTGTTACAGAAATTATTTTGACATTTGATAAGTCCAGACAAATGTAATTGCTTTGCTTTGTTTATATCACAGAAGCTTCCGGTCTCCGTCCAAACTTAGTTGGTTCTGCTTAGATTGAATTGCAGGTGCTGAGCTAGAAGAGATTACCAAGAAGCTGTTCCCAACAGTCTTGCATTCTATTGACTCTTTGACCTTTTGCCCTTAATGTGGCAGAGTCAAAGTAGGCTTGGGTTCATGTCTCTTTGTTGAAGACAGAGTCCAGGGCTGGATTATCAGAAGTGATAGAGGATAGTCCACAAAGAGCACAGTATTAGTCTCTGGCACTTTTGAATCAGACTCATGAAGTCTCTACTTCATATTCAGATGAAGACTGGTCCAAGTGATGCATAACATTAAATCAAATGTTGTCTTTGGTCTAGTCTTATATGTTTTTGGAAAATCAGCTCCCAGCACACTATTGGAAGACCAAGTGCCCTTGGCTCCGAAAGGTTGCATATTCCAAGTAAAAAGCATTTCTTAGGGCAAAGCTCTGTTTTGCTCTTAAGCTGTTGGTTTCTTCAGAACATATGTTTGCATGGTTGTGCGGCCATTGATTTTTTTTGTCAGTTCTCTGACTCCTCAGCAGTTTTGTAGCTGAATTCCCTGTTCTGCACAGATCCATTTCTCTCAAAAATTTGGCTATCAGTACTTCTGGCTTTATGCAATGTATGCGTAGTCCTCTATTGGTTTTTACCTACCTTCCTAATGTTACACATTTGGACAACTTTCAATCTATCCTATATGGGGATAAGCTTCTGCCTTTATTTCAAGATTAGCTGTTTTTCTGGGCACCTCAGAACAAGAACATACCTCTACAATGTCCCACAGTCTACTGTTGTGGTGGCAGAAGTCTAAACAGAATAGACCAGAGATGCGGAACCTTTTTTCTAAGAAAAGATATTGACCCACAGGAAAAGTACATAGAAGGCTCCAGCAAATGGTTGTGCAGTCAGTGACCAAAATGAATGGAGCCAATACCTGAGTGTGTGGGCTTTGCATTGCTGTACAGTTGTGTGTGGCGTGCACCAGCCACCTTTCTTCTTCTCTCTCTGCTGTCCCACAGGAAATTATTTGGGACCCTAAAAGGCTCACTCAACAACCCATAAGAATACATATAGAGTAAAATGCAATTATAATATACTTGAATAAAGTAAAAAAAAAATCAAACTAGCCCAAAGAAAATCAACAAAGAGGAAACAATTCCAATTGAAAAGATAAAATGTAGGACCTTTGTTAGTAGCTCACCAAATGTTTACAAGGGAGAAACTCAACTTATTCTCTTCTGGGTCCTTCCCTAACATGACATCTAGGAATTAGAGAGGCAGGTCACCTGAGTCACCAACAAGGGTGTTATCAATGAAAGAGAAAGTCAGAGCCTTGGTTTCTGTTGCCTCCCAGACGGTGGGAGGGATACTGAGCTAAGCCTCAAGTGTTGAATGCAGTGGCTCATTCAAGAGGAAGTACTTCTTTGAATATATGGTCCCAAGCCATATAGGGCACAGTGAGCAAAGTCTGATCTTTCAAAGAAGTTCAACATTATGGTCTACGTATTGCCCATCCCTGACTTGGGGCTTTGTAAGTAAAAACTGGTACAATAGTAACTTCACAGTGTGTTCATGTAATTTCCTGTCTTGTGAAATGATGCTACAAATTTGTCTCTGAAGATACGAGTATCAAACAGAGAGTAATCAAATGACAAAGTTTGCTTTATAACTTCCTAATGGCACTTTTCCACTGATTTTTTAAATTAAAAAAAAAAAAAAGCACCCTTTTTCGATCCATATGGTGAGCATGGTCTGTAAAACCCCTCACGTCACCTAACAATCTCTTGTTAACATATGGTCTCTTAAATGTAGATGTTCATCAGCCTGACTTTTTTTAAAGCTAGTAGTAAAACATGTCTAAATATGAAACAGATGCCCACATCCACCTTGGGATAAATGTATTACACAGGCAAAATCAGGTTCAAGTGGAGCTAGTTTCAGAAAAAACCAACAAACCACAAGCATGTGGCATACACCTGCTTCCTGACTCTGGAGCAATACAAAAATATATATTTTTGCCATTTACAAGCTGCAGGAATTCTGCAAATGTTTATGAAGATAACAGTAAACTGTGTCAATTTGCTTTTAAATGAAAGACAAAAATATGGTAGATAAGTCATGAGACAGTAACAGTTGTTTGTAGTTCCTTTTTTCCCCCGTCTCTCTAAAATGCTACAGTACATGGTATACTATAGTTCAGTGGTAAGAGTGCACCATTGGAAGACCTAAAGCAGTGTTTCTCAATCTCAGCAACTTTAAGATGTGTGGACTTCAACTCCCAGAATTCCATACCCAGCGTGGGAATTCTGGGAGTTGAAGACCATACATCTTAAAGTTGTGGAGGTTGAGAAACACTGACGTAAAAAACCAAGATGGGGTCAGTCCTCCTGAAGAAAATCTATTTCTGTGGATGCTAAGAATTGACACTGCCTTGATGGGGGACAACCAACCAACCAATCAATACTATAGTCATTCAAGAGATTATTCCATCAATAGATCTTTTATTGCCAAACTAAATAAATCATGCACATTTTTATACCCACTTTTTCAAAGATGTTTAAATTTATATTAACTGGCCATCAATTAAAAATGGTCCCTCCACCTCAGGTAATTTCAGGGGAGTTAAACTGGATTTCATAAATAACTCAGTGCTGTCAAGATTGGGGCAAAATGTGTTCCTCAGTTCCATTCACTTGTAGTACACCCTTCTGCCTGTCAGCTTGGATTATTCATCTGATCAGGTGAGTATCCAATGAACAAACCAAGTAATGTGAATTTCAGTGTGAGGATATTGTCATGTGAGCTGGCTGTGGTCCATATGATGGCATTACAGCCTGGTAACGTGCATCTGAGAACAAATGGAAGTTTCCATTCCATTTCAACTTTGAGTTCCCCTGGCGGAACTATGGGAAATCATAAAGCCCTTTTACTTTATAGGGTTGTTATAAACATCACAGCTAGCTAACCCTACAGGTGTGCATCCTGCCCTTGGCTGTGGAACAGCATGCTAGAGCCACACTTCAAGCAGCCAACATGGTCTGGATAAAGAAACAGGCAGGGCACAGTCTAAATTTGATTGGATTTAAATATAATTAGAATTAAATACAGTGAAAATACCAACTATATCTCACCATTTTTCCCTTCTATGACTTTAATAATTATAGTTGGAGGCTGTTTTTAGAGAGGTTCTGGGGTCCTACCCAGAGGTATCCACATGGAGTGGTCAAAAGAGTCAAGAGGGGGACTGCAACGATGTGATCAAAGCTCCACATAAAAAGGGCAGGCCCTTGATTTCATAACCGCAGCTGCCATACAAATGACATTTTTGACACCTCTGCCCCCTCTTCATACATGTCTCCTGTTCTACCTGAGACTTGAGGGGACAGATTGTGCACCTTTCTCTGATCACACCACTACACTGGCTCAATTACTTGGATCAGAGACTGAAATATTATTACAGCCACCCAGTTGCAGTTCTATCTGTCACATTTTCCCATTCCTTTGTCTCTATGTTTCTTACCTATCTGGAGTAAGGAGCATGTAGAAATAGTTAAACAATGTGCGTTCCCACTCATGATTACGTCTGAGCTGTACTGTAATCTGGCTCGCTAGGTTATTCTGACATTGATACCCTATTTATAATCATTCTTTGCATAGGGCAAGCATCCAAACAAACTCTAAATAAATTCTTGGAATAAATGGCACTTCAGCAAACACAATAGTCAGCATATTTGATTTCATTATGCAAGCTATGCATATGTTCTTTAATTTCATGCTTCACAATCGAACACAAATACATACTGAATTACCAACACAGCCCCTGTATGTTACAGTATATCCATAACAGAATTAGACTTCAAGTATTCAGTGGGAAAGTGTGACCAATATGTACAGAAGGGAAATTAATGTGGAAATCCAGCACAGGAAGCAACATTATGAATTTGAACAAACCCTTTATGAAATTATTGGGGGCCTCAAATACATAGGGTATTCTAACTGCTGTGTCCCTGATTTCAAGTTATTGACTCATTTCAGGATTGAAATGATTGTACAGTTTTTAAGAGTTATAGATAGATTAACCTTTCCCTTTTCTCTCTTTTTAGGTTACAAATCCTTCTTTGCAAGAAATCTTACACTATGTCTGGGCTGAAAAAATTTTAAAAATGAATGTGCTCGCATTGATTGATTGACTGATTGATTGATTGGCATATTTAGAAGATAGTAATCATTGTAATTTGAATTATTATTTCAAATTATTATTATTATTATTATTATTATTATTATCATCATCATCATCATCATCTTTTATATCAATGTTGTTCACCTCAGCTGATGAACTTACATTTTCTACTTAGCAGTAACGATGCACCAGTTTGGGCAACTATCACTGGAAAATGGGATTGTGAGTTTTTAAGCTCCCCAAGCATTGCTCAGAGGTGTTTGATGAACACAACAACTCGCAATAAAATCCAGCTTAAGAAGATAATGGCTGACTTTGCAGTGCCTTATGAACCTGGCTTTTTCCTGCCTTCCCAACATGCACACGAGATAACATTTCAGTGAGCTGTGGTCTTGCCTCCCTCTGCCATTCCTGAGGCATGAAGCACAGTACATAAACATGTCTGTTTATCCAACCACTTTTCCCCTTAATTTTTAAACCGCAATTAAAAAGTACTCATGTTATTATTTAAAGAGCTATTCTACAGCCAAACACAGTTCCCAGAATGCTTATTAAGAATATTCCTAAAATAGTCCTGGTCCTCTGGTTTATGGTCAAAAAAGCATAACCAAAGGAAGAGGAGTTGGTAGGGAGGAAGAAAAAAAACGTAGTCACAGGTTCTGAGTTACTAAGTTCTTGTGATGGCCAGAATAGAAAATGGATGAAGAAGAAGAGGAGGTAATGTAATAGAAAGCCCTTCTTTGCTTATTACAGTACAATGAAGAACTACTTTGGGAACTGGGTGGATGTGAGTGCATAATACCCCAGAACCAAGCCAGAGGCACCCTCCCACCAGGAAAAATCTTATCAGCGCATTCTGCCAGAAGGTGTTAAAGGAAAAAGAAAAGAGAAAAGCTCACAGCAGAGCTCAAAAATAAGACAGCCCTTACAAACAGCTGTTTGCTCCTGATAAGGTCTGCAGCATTTTCATACCATTACACTAAAGTTGTCACTGTTCCCTGACTTACTGAACTACCTCTTCCTCCTCACTGCTGAGTTGAAGTGATCTCCACCCCTTCTGGGGCAGGCCTAAAAGTACACCACAGGAAATTGGTTTCTCCCCATTGCCAATCCTATCCTGCCTCGACTGCCTCTGTTCCCAGTCATCTGACTTCACTCCAAGGTAATAGGTGATTACGATGAAGCCTAGCAGATTGGAGACACCTTGGGATTGCCCTTGAAATAAGGAGCTTTAATTCAGGAATAGATGAAACACTACTTTCATGCCAGAACACCCAAGATTAGCTTCAGCCTGCCTTAGCTTTGGGCTGGCAAGAGATGGAGGCTCCATTGCAAGGACAAATCCTCAGCAGATGGTTAGTGGGGCATCTTTGTGCTGTAGCTAGCAGAAAATGTGGATCAGGCCTTAAGCCTATTTCACTAATGTGCTCGAAGAGATGAATGCAATGTTAGAGGGACACCACAGGAAGAAATGGTTCTGGGGGTGTTTGAGCTAGAGATAGGAACAAGTGTAGCCTACTAGAACTTGCCCCTGTTGATCAGTTTGGAAGCATGAAAAATTGGCAGCCTTCCTGTGCTGTGTCCTCACCTTTCCCTTCCTGCATCTGCTTTTCCTAACAAGGAGGAAAAAACCTTAAGCAATCCTTGTATGGGAACAGCAACTCCGCCCCTCAGAGCAACTTGGTGGGACAGGTGGAAGGGACTCAAGTGTCTTGGCTTCAGAAGAGAGGGGAACTCTGAGGAGCTGAGGAGGATGAGGTGGGGCTCCATCCAGGGGAAAAGCATCTGCCCTGTAGCCCTCAAACTGTCTTTTCAACATTTCTACTCTAGCAGCAGTTGAGCTGCAGATAGCTTTACGGGGAGGCCCATAGGTGCCATTTGAGCATTCCCATATGTTCTGAAGAACCTTTTCAAAGAACTACAAAGCCATACAACACAGCCCTTACTTGTGGAAGGGGGATGAGTATTTACAGAACAGGAAAACTGCTTTTGGCACTGTTGGTAAGATGATGGTGATGATGACTGCTTTTTTTGTTGTGTCTGCCTCAAGAATTCCCTGTTGTATCTGAGGTTATTGTTTAATATATTTTTATATGATTCCTCGTATGGTCATATCTTAGAGAGGTTTATAAGACAGTGAGTATTAAGATATCTAATAAAATACAATACACTAAACATATTCATTAAAAAGGCAGGACCATCATACAAGTTTACTACTCCCTATTTTCACCACTCAATCCTGTTGAGACAGCTCAAATAATCCAAAAGGGGGAGGGGGGACAATGAGAGGAAGGTCAAGAGAGCATGTGGTGGGCCAAACAGCTACAAACATCTTTCCACATGCTTAAGCCTCAAAGATGGAAAATGATCTCACATAAGTAGGCCAGACAGTGCATTAGATACTTCAGCATATCAAAATCTATTACTTTATGGAGATGTCTTGTTTCTATACCCTATGAACTCTGAGTTTTTGTTGTCCAGAATATGACTGATTTTAAGGTTTTATTTTAGAGTTGCATGTATACTTTTTATAACTTTTTTTGAGAAACCCGTATAGTAAATCTAGTAGGCTATTTTATTTATTCATTTGTGATTTTGAGTCAGTTTTTGACTCCTGACAACTGCCTGGACAAGTCCTGCAGGTTTTTTCTCAAGATTTCAGAAGTGGTTTGCAATTGCCTTGTTCCTAGTACTAAGAGAGAGGGGCTGGCCCAAGGTTACCCAATTGGGTTCGTGCCTAAGGCAGGACTAGAACTCACAATCTCCTGGTTTCTAGCCTGGTGTTTTGACCACTACACCAAACTGGCTCTTAGTAGGTTAATAAACACTGTTGATTTACAAAGTTTTGTATTCATTGAATGTACAGTATCTTCTTAAAATTGGTTAGAAGTATATGTTTTAGAGAGGAGACTTTATTATTATTACTATTACTATCATTATGGTTGGTCACACAGTCAGCCAGATATTTAGACTGGATCTGGCATTTTTATCCACCTATTGAGTCCTTCCCAAGGACTGGGATAAGCAGATGTTGTTGTTTGATGGTGTTAAAGGTATCATCGCAGGATGCAAGCTGTTCCAAGTAAAGCTGCCTTTTGCAATTGATTGATGGTGATTTTGTCAGTGCCGATGGTGTTCAAGTGGTGCTCCAAATGTTTTGGGATTGCACTCAAGGTGCCTATCACTATTGGTGCTATCTTTGCTTTCTTTGGCATAGTTGTTCTACTTCTATTTGCAAATCTTTATATTTTGTGATTTTCTCCAGTTCTTTCTCTTCTATTCTGCTATCTCCAGGTATTGCAATGTCCACTATCCACGATGATGATGATGATGATTACAATTTGCTATTAATCAAGGATAAAGATAATAAAGTGACTTGACTATTAAATGTTATTTTTAAACAGCATCCAAAATTGTCTGAAAACTGCATGAATACCATAAGAGAGGAACAAGGCAGGCCCATAATCTTAAGAGATATGAAGCACAACAAGAAGAAGCTTGGAAAGAAGAGGAAATCACTGGAGTACCATTTTTTGGTGAGTAGCTGGACTCTGATGATTTTTGTTCCAGAACCCATCAAATTCTCTACACACATCCATAAAAAGCCATAAATTGTTCAAAAGGTACACACTGAACAAAAAAAAATGGGGATGGGCAATCTCATTTAGTTCAGCCCCATTTCCTTCTAACTCTGATCAGCCTAATCTGCTTTAATGGAAGACATTCAATCCACTCAGCATCAAAAGCAGACAGAAATCTGGTGGAGTTTGCTGGATTTGAAGGGGTTAAGAGTTCTGCATGCAAGATTACAGTATATTAAATGATATTTTATCTTGCTTTGCAATAGCAAACTTAATACTTCCAATCATTCTTTTAAAAAATCCTTTTCATTAAGTAATAATACTTTATGCCAAGCTTCCTGTGGGCTCCCATTTCAGATGTTGCTGTTTTGGGCTTGTGAATGGAGAGGCACTGGATGGCTGACAGACAAAATACCTGAGTACGCTTCAACTGGAGCCAGGGAGCAGCACCCTGATTTAGCCAAAAGACTCACTCCTTTTGTCTCCAGTGGCTGGAGAAAAAGCGGAAGAAACAATCTCACCAAATTAAACTAGCAGTGCATTTGAATTAAGAAGCAACTTGTCCGCATAGCCTGTGTCTCTGTTAGATAGCAGCTGCCTAAAAGCTGAATGCTGCAAGTGATCCCTGGTACGTTCGCTTGCCCCTTCCCTTCAGTCAGGCTCTGTTCTCTGCCTCAGGCCCGTCCTTCTCCCCGCCATGCCTCTGCTAGTGGTAATGGCAAAAGCATGTGAGGGAGCCCGCTGACTTCTTGACCCTCCGTTCATTTTGTAAGATGTCACAAGGATGCCAAATGCGAAGCAGAAGCTGTCAAGGATGAACGGGCTCTCGAACAAGGCCATAATCTGTAATCCAAAGCAGAAGGAGCCTCTGGGGAGCCATTTGTCTTCCTGAAGAGGTCTTGTGAACTGCTTTTTAGTATCAGGTGCATCATCTTGAGAAACCATCCCCACATTCCAAGTAAAATTAGTTTAATGTTCCCACATAAAAAGAAACTGGCCAGGTGGAAAGACACTACAGGAGATGCATGGGTATGGAACTAAAAAGGTCTGCGTGCTGCTGGAAAGAATTTAGGCAGAAATGTGTAACAGGCCCATTTAATATGTAAATCACAGCTCCTTGCAATTCAGTTTCTGGTAAACTTCTAATAAGAGGATTTTACTTATTGTACAGAAAAACTTAGAAAACATAGACCCATTTAAAGTTACTTTCATTTGTATTGCCTAAAAACAACAGCAATCACTAGGGTCACTGCAGTGGATAGATACGGTGTGATCTTCGAGAGTAGCTTGAAGCTTTTCCTGTGTGTCCCTTGTGTTCTTAAGAAAAAAGGGTCTGGTGCCTTGGCTGTCCTGGGCCATTCCACTTTCAAGTTGTCCTTGAAAAATAGAAGGGACAGACGGATCAATCATTCCCCAAATTGGTGCATGCAACCCCACTTCAGGTGATTTTACTGTTGTTGTTTTTTCCAGAAGGCATTCGTAACACCTCAAGCTATATCTAGATCAAATCAAAACACAAGTTTAAGTCAAGTGGGACTTCACTTCTGTAAACATATGAAAAAGTAACAGCGACAAAGAGAAAAGAAATTGCTTTTCCCATTTAACAGAATTTAAGATAGATTTCAATTTACCTGACAGGGCATTTGCTAGATAAAGTAACGCATGTCAAGATGGCATTTTCTTGCCTATTTCATCATGACAAGTGGCTAACACATGTTTTGGGCCTGCAGTATGTTCAAGCTTGATTAGGAGTGTCAAATTCCACCACAACTCAAAAGCCATGCGTATCAGGTTGGCTACAGTGGCAAGATAGTAGGTCCATTCAAACCTGGGACAGTGGAAGAGAGAAACCAGGAGGCGCGTCAACCCAGAGGAATTAATGTGAAAAGTACAACACTGATAAAATTTAACTTTTTCTTCTGCCAATTAAGTAAACACCCTGGACCTTCCAGTTAACTTGTGTGACTGAAAGATGATAATTCCAAGTCAAGTCATTCAGCAGACAAGCCTTTTTTTTTATTCTTGTCTCATCTTAATGCATTAAGCTATATAAATGATTCATCATTCCTACAGGAGAGATGGGGAATTTACACACTTTGTCATTTATCAGGAGAGAAAAAAGCAGAACTCATCGCCAGAGTGGCCAAAGGCCCAGCCATACTTATTCGATTAACACTGTAGAACATCTCTGGCAAATCCAGCAAACGAGAATGTTCTGATTAAAATGGGACACTTAACTCCCCGTAATGCTCCTGGGCCTCCATAGAGAATGGCACCGAACAATCTCCCACAGATTCTTGCTTGTCTAAGAGAATCTCTGCTGCTTTTCCTCTTCAAATCTATCATGTGAAAAAAGAGAGTCTGCTTTTGTCCCCTAGCAATCTTGCATCGAGTATGGAGAAAGTACATAACAGCTGGAGAAAGCTTTCTCTCAGTTTCGTAGATTCTTTCCTGCAATCTCTTAAGGCAGGCTTTTCCCCAAGGGGTTTAAGACTCTGAATCCAATTGTCATACTCTGTGATAAGTAAGAGCAAATCCCACTGATTTCCCCAAAGCCAAAGGTTCAGTGTGAGACTGAATTGGTACCAAGGAAAAATCTAAATCTGCAGAATAAATGATGGAATCGGGAGCATCTGCAGGTTATGTTAAAAAAAAAAGTCAAGATGGTGGCCACAACAGTACAATTGAAGCTCTACATGTTTTTATGTGCATTGTTTGGTGTAGTGGTTAAAACAAAGGCTAGAAATCAGGAGACTCTGAGTTCTAGTCCTGCCGGAGGCACAAGGTCAGCTGGGTGACCTTGGGGCAGTCACTTTCCCTCAGCCCTAGGAAGCAGGCAATGGCAAACCACTTTTGAAATCTTGCCAAGAAAACTACAGGGACTTGTCCAGACAGTTGCCAAGAGTCAACATTGACTCAAAGGCACCAAAAAAAAAAAAAAAAGCACATAAGCAGGAAAAGCTTTGGTCACGGTGTCACATTGAAAGAAGACAATAATCTGGAGCTATCCAATGATTTCAGTGAAAATGTTTATGAAATTTAGGGCACACAAGCAGTATTGTCACTTCAGGTCCAACTGCAGGATCCAAAGTCCAGAAAGGTCACCAAATGACCCTGCCAATAACCCATTCTAAGAAAGTGCCACACTGAGTAGCAAGAGGTTGCAATCACATGCACATCATTGTAAAGTGCAAAGACTACACACAGCACCAGTTGGAGGCATAGGATCCTTGGGAGGGACTGGGGTCCTCAAGGCAGCTTTCCCAGGGCTCCTTCAAATCTGGTGGCTACTCTGGGAATTGCATTCCAGTTCTCACAAGTCAAACTCCATTCTTTCTTATCTCATCCATAACTCTTCCCAGTTTTCTCTTACAGTAGTGCAGCTTGAAAGGGGACAAGAGGACCTGCATAAGAGATTGTCAATACTTCTGCATAATTAGTGTCTTTGGGCTTCATCAGCACTAAAGGTTTCAGGCAGAAAGTAAACATATACACCTTTCTTTGTATGGGGATTGAGGCCTAGAGAAAACTCAATCTGTGGAATCTTTGCTTGGAAAAGAAATATAACCTTCCTCAGTCTAATGCATTCCAGCCAGTGGCCACAAGACGGGAAATTCTCTCAGTTCTAGGCTCAATGTATTATGCCTCATAGAAACCATGGTTCAGGCACCAATCCATGCTCCTGAGCCAAGAAAACATAAGGTGGACAATCATACCACAGTCCAGAAGAACACAGAAGCAGAACCAACTCAAAGCAGATGACAGAGCAGCCCTCAGAAATATAAAGGACCAAACCATCACCATCCTCCCAACAGACAAAAGCTGAACAATGGTTATCATAGACAGAACACAATACATACAAAAAGCCAAAGAATTACTGGAGGACAAAGAAACCTACATCCCAGTAGATACCAACACAATACAGAAACCGGACAACCTCTTCAAGAGAACCCTCAATGACCTAACCAAGAAAGGTCAAATCATAAAAGAAGACCAGTGGTAGATAAAAACCAGTGGACCTATCCTCCCACACTTCTATTGATGCCCAGAAATGCACAAGCCCAACATGCCTCTTCATCCAATTGTATCATTACCAGGACCCCAACATGCAACCTAGCCAAAGAACTTACAAAAAAGCTTGGACATCTCACAGAGGGGAGCTAACATTCTATCAACTCTCCACTACAGTGCTTCCAAAAAATCAAAGACCTAAAAATAGCAGAAAATGAAATTATGGTTTCATTCAATGTCACAGAACTCTTTACATCCATAGATCCAGAATTAGCAAAAGAATCCATGGTAGCAGTACTACACAGCACACCCAACCTAGCGAAATTCACTAAGATTGAAATACCCAGAGTCATGGACTTCATCAACCTCTGCCTCACTACCTATGTTCAGTTTGATGGACAAATATACCAACAAACCAGAGGAACACCCATGGGATCACCACTCTCAGGACTCATAGCAGAGACCATAATGCAGTGTCTAGAAACTATAGCATTCCCACACATATAACCAAAAGTGTGAATCCAGTAAGTAGATGACATCTTCATCATAATAAAAAAGGAACAACTAGAGAAGACACATGAAACAATCAACAACATCTTCAAAGGAATAAAATTCACAAGGGAAGAAGAAAACAACAACACACTACCCTTCCTGGATATCCTCATCAGCAGAGGAAACTGGCAAATTAGAAACGCAAGTCTATCAAAAAACAACGTATACTAACCAAGTGCTCCATTATCAAACTAACAACCCAACCTTGCACAAGAGGAGCTGTGTAACAATATTATCTAGATGAGTACAAATGTACCGCAGCAACCCAGAACACCAAAAAAAGGAAACAGAGTGCCTATACATCTTCCAACAAAATGGATACCCATGCAACTGTATCAAAAAGTGCCTGACCACTCAACCCACTACAGCAGAACCAACACAACCATTAAAAGGATAACAATACCATACATCAAAAACATGTCATAAACAACCAACAGACTATTACAACCACATGGCATCACCATAGCACACAAACCACCTAAAGCCCTCCAAAACATCTTAAGTAGCCCAGTAGCCCAAGAAGAAAAACAAGAGTCATCTACAACATACAGTGTAAGGACTGTAACAGCCACTATGTAGGACAGACAGGCAGAAGGCTGGCAGAGCGCATCCATGAACACCAACTAGCAGCCAGAAGACATGATGAAAACTCGTTAATCTCACAACACATGGGCAGAGTCAACCATAGTTTCAGCTGGGAAACTGTGAGCATCCTAGCAGAGACAAATTCTAAAGCACTACAGAATTCCTGGAAGCTTGGCATTCAGACAAATCAGCCATCAATAGATACATAGAAATAAACCATATTTACACACCATTCAAAAGAGAAAATAAAAAAGCTAAGAAGAAAACAAAAAGACCAGAATGCATCCTCTCCAGCAGCCAACCAAGCTCAGAGAGCACCAAGGATTCCACAGCTCAACCCTGAGCTACAGATATTCTCTTCTATTGTAACTGAAGAAAGGGCAGAGCACAAGGATGGTAGAAGAAGGCAGTATTCCTGATTTTTATTTCCCCCAACACATTAGCTTAAAGCTAGTTTCACATTAGCAAAAAGGGGTGAAAGAAACCCTACATAAAATGTACATGAGTCCAGAATAATGATATAAACCTGTGGATCTGCAGAAAACTAAAACAAAAACAAAAATTCCTTTCAGGTCAAGCTCAGCTTCTGGAGATTTCATGGACAATTTTCTTGGCAACAAGACCAAAACCATTAGCCACCACCTTCTTCCAGGCAGTTTTGTAGACTTCCCAATTTAGCCTACAGACCAGGAATTCCCTGGTTGTCTCCCATCCAAATACTAACCAGGTTTTACCCTGCTTTGCTTTCAAACTCATACAAGGTTAACCTCATATTTTTCCTGAAGTTATAAACGTGCCACATGCTTTTGTTCTAAATCAAGTGGATCTCACTCTGCAAAGTTTGCCATGCAAATCTTGCCCAGTTTGGGGTACGCTAGAATAACATCTGCAAACATTAACAATTTTCCTGAGTCTTGTCAGAAAAAAAGGAAACTATACTTGGAGTGTGCTAAATAATAAATGCCTTTACCTTGGAAGATGCAACATTCCAAAACACGTCTCATTTTTTTGCTCTTTGCTTTCAGGACATGCCTTTCATAAACATCGGTGCATTCTAATGAAATAGAGCCAATTATAGGCAAAGCCTACTGAACTTCACTAAATTAAATACTAGTTTCTGTATACCAAATATGAGTGTTTTTATTTGAAGGTTACATAAACAATATTTAGTCTTAACTCTGCTCCTTCTTTAACATAATTAGAGGCCACATAACCCACAACCTCTTTTGTATATATCAGAAACACAGTTTGACTAGTTGCATACATTTGATATAAATGGCGTAATAGTGTTAACTTACTGGATAAGTCTAGCCAAATTTCAAAGTGCGTTTATTTCAATGGGAGAGTTAAGAATATACTTTCTCTCCAAAAACATCAGATAATTTTCTGCTCACTGATTCCTAAGGCAAACTCCTCCACCATGAAGTTCTGATATAGGGTGGGATTGCAGAGAGAAAAAAATCAGGTAGAGTGAGTATGATCTGGCTTCACCTGATTTTCTCCGACACTGTTTCTCCCAATATGATCCTACATCCAGAGGTCCTTCTGAGATCTTTCACCTTCAGGAATGTTTTGGCAGACACAGTAGTGAAACAGAGGCAAAACTTTTCCTTGTCTAGTGGATCTTTGTGCCATTATTTTTAAAATTTAAGTTCCACCTCCCAGTTTAACTTTGACTGGATGGTGAGTTCTGTTAACAGAAATTGAACCTCAGGTCAAACCTTCAGCGAAACTTCTTCAAGTGTTTATTTTTACCAAGAGAATGAATTATTGCATGAACAGACTGAAACTTCTCATATTAATCTTTCTGTCTTCTATAGGTGAAAGTTAAATAAGTTTTCAGGCTGACTAAGAAACAACCTGCAAGTTATGCAACAACTGGGTTACAATTTAATTCATACAAAATGTCTACATTGGTGTTTCTCAACCTCAACAGCTTTAAGATGTGTGGACTTCAACTCCCAGAATTCCCTAGCCAGCATGTCAGACTTCATTCATTAACAGAGCTCTAAATCCTCAAATGCTGCCATGCCTTTCTTCATTTTTCCCTCTTGATTAATTTAAATGAAGGCTAAACTGGATGGGACAGATTATTTTTTTTGCCAAACTTAACAGGGTTAATTATATTTTATTGTATGCTGCCCAGTCACCTTGTATGTGGTGGGTGGCCATATATTTGATAAAATAAATAATTAAGCACATGAGAGCCCAAACAACTTCAGGATCACCATATGTAGTGAGGGGGAAGCCAAGACTTTTCCTTTAGCTTCCCTGCTTTAAAAAAATGGTCCTTAGATTGGTGTGAGATTTAAGACAAAACTTCTTGGCATCAAATGTTGCTGCATCCTGGACTTCATAATATTCAGGTCTCCTGCTACATGCATGCACACACACATGCACACACACACACACACACACACACACACTTATAGTCAATAAGAGACAGAACATTTGGAATTTCCGAATCTTCAGATTTAGACTTGGATCAGACTGGATCGAACCCCTTGTAAAACATATTATTGGTTCTGCTTCACTAGTACTTCCATTGTTTGCTAGGAGAATTTAAATTTTAAAAGAATTACAGATCATCCCTGTTGCCAATTTTTTGGTACCAATAGAAGAGAATATGTGTAGCTCAGGGTTGAACTGTGGAGTCCTTGGGGTTCTCTGAGCTTGGTTGTTTTCTTGCAAATGTTCATTACTCGGCTAGGTAACATCTTCAGTGCTAGCAACGAAACGTTTGCAAGAAAACAACCAAGCTCAGAGAACCCCAAGGACTCCACAATTTTTTGGTAGATTGGCTAGTAGATAATACTTGGTATAAACTATCAACACTTCTTTTGTAGATCAGGGATGAAAAACAAGTGAGCAAGTAGGGGCCCTGTTGTTCCCTAAAACAGACAATTCAAAATAAAATGTTTTCTTGTGTCCCAAGGTGATCTCTTCATGGCAGAGTGAAGAGGAGAGGAAAGGGAGAAGGCAATTTCCTTGTGTGAGGCTGGATATGATTCATTTAATATGCTTTAGGACATGAACAGCTCACAAAATGAGTCTGGGGGTGGGGAAAGGTGAGCTATACAATACCCTTTCAAGTAAAAAAGCATTGTGCAGAAACAGCAACAGATGGAGGTGAGAGAATGCCTGTGAACCAACTTGGAAAAAAATTGCAGAACAGTTGAAGAAAGATTTTTTTCCCCTTGACCTTTTCACACTCTGTGAAACAGCAGATGTTTGAACATAGAACGTCACAAAACCAAGGTACAGCATTAATTTTACTTATAGCAAAATGATCAGAAAGTGGGATTAGGAGTGGGAATTGCAACCAGGGCTGTTTTTAATCTATTACTAAAGTTGGAAAAAAAACTACTGTTGGCTTTTATTTTTCAGCAAGGAACTCTATACACAAACATTTAGAAACCTTCTAACCTAAATACACTTTCTAGGGATAAACTTTCTCAACTAAATAGGCAAGTATACAATTGCACTGCACAGCTACAAAGTTCATGAAAGCTGTTAGGAAATCCCTTTGAGTTTACAAATGAGTTCTGTATCGCCATGCATTAATAATACCAATAAAGAATGGAAACTATTAGTAAATCTACAAACTAGCTTTCCAAAACTTAAATGCCTGCTTGATTATCTAAACTTAGGATCAAATTAGATTGTTTCTCTCTGGATAAGATCAAGTTTATTTATGGAAGTGTGGAAAAATAAATAATAAAGCAATAAATATATTTTGTGGGTATTTTGTATTTTCAGCTTCTGAAGGGCCTATATTTTACTTAGGCTTCATGTGTAACTAAATGACTTTTCTAGAGCCAAAGTCTTGGGTGACCTCAGTATCTATCATGGTGGTGCAAAAGGAGGACATTTGTTAAGTAGCATCGTTCCTGGCACCACAGAGGAGAGAAAAGCTGTGCCTGTTGAAATCCTCTTCTGCAGGGGAAGGAACATAGCCCAGTTCTGATGCAGAGGGTTCCACAGGCATGGAAAAGGTTCAGGGAGGACTTTTGCATCCACTGTCTGGCCTGAACGGATAAGGCAAGACAGTGGATTATAGGAAGTACAGTATAGGAAGGGCTTGCCTCCCATTTGGGGCTCAAGGCAACCATCTCCCAAACCTTTTGAAGCCAGTTTAAGGGGAGATCTGCACTTCTTGTTTGCTCCAGCCTCAGCACAAAAGTAAATATATGTCTGGACAGAGGCACTGGGTAGTGTTTGCAACCATTTAAGCAGTACATTGGTATTATATAATGGAAAGTTGTATTGTACAACTGTGCATAGCCCTCAGAAAGAAAGAAAGTTTAAAAAACAAAAGTCAAGTATGAATTAATGTCTGGATAAGGTAAAAACAAGGACAGCTTACAAGGATAGGAATGCAGTGAGAGGTTATAGTGGTTTCATTAAATTTTGTTTCTTTTTTTCTGATCTCTATTTTTTCTTATTATTTCTTATTCTTTTGCTATGCTTTGTACAAAATTGTTTACCCCAAAAAGGAATATAATCTGATGAGTATGTCTTGTGTATATATTATTATATTATATTATTATATTATATTAATCTTATTTATTTAATAACAATATTATTATAATATTCCATCATAATTAAGGAAGTGTGGTCTAAAGTCCCCCTTGTCTGTTCCTCTCTTGCTGTTCCATACTGAATCATCTCATGGTAACTGTTACCTCAATCTATCACTTCTTTCTGTGTCATCGATGATGTAACAACCAACCTGAAATTGCATGAAAGAGTTGGGAGAGCAACCTGTGATATTACTTTCAATTCCCAGAAGCTCTAGCAAACATGGTCAAAAGTGACAATGCTTGGAGCTGTAAAGATAGATAGAAGACCTTAAGGAACCAAGTGAGCAAGAGCCATACATTGGCCTGTTCAGTCCTTGTCTTCTTTTGTGTGGGTTGATAAAGGGCAAACCCAATCTTAATAACCACACTTGAAGGAAAAATGGGAAGCAGTTTCTTTACTGTTCCTCAGATTATGGAAAACTGGAGAAACAGGGATGAGAGGACAAGCCTGGAAAAAATAAGATTTGCTGGGCCTGAGGCTGTGGCTTACTGACATATGAAGGTTTGGGGGTATAGAGAAGTAGGGATAGTACTGATTGAGGATAGGGCTAGAATGCCCCATCTTTCTTTACTCATCAAGCTTGATAAGCCTTCTGTTTTAGACTCAAGCATGATTCAAACCTGCAGGAATACTGAATCCAAGACTGAACATTTAGGGACCTTTTTTGGTAATTGTTACTTCCCATTTTCAGTTCTTTTCCCCTGATTTTATCCCTCCTCAGTTCTGTCTTTTCACTTTAAAACCAGGAGAGCAAAGGAGTAAACTTCTGATCTTATTTCACCAGTAGCATAGCGTGGCTGGGGAGTGGTAAAAGGACAGGCATGCAGGCTTTGTGAAGGTGATGTTCCTCAAAATGATTCTCTCAAGATTGTCTTTTTTTGGATTGTAGATCTTGGCTACCTGAATAAGGACTTCAGGGATGCCATTGCCTCTTTTTCTCCTTCTTGGATCACTAGAAGACTGTTGTGCTTTTCATTGGAAAAATGAAGTCCATTGTTTCTTTGTTTGCACCATCAATTATTATAGGATGAATTAAATGAAATGTTTCTGTGATTCCAATAGAGACTCCTTTAGCACTTATAGTTCAATCCTATGAATGTCTAAGAAATAAATTGCATTTTCTTCATAATATTGGCTTCTAGGTGAGTGCATAGATCTGCAACCTTAAGTAGAGTCTGAATGGATGAGTATTTTTTAAATTAATCTGTTTGAAAATCCTGTATTGGTGTTTGATTCTGTTGCCTCAGCAACTTCCATAAAAGTGATTTGCAAGCTATATTCCTTCACTACTTTTTCTTTCATTCTGCAATTGTGGTTAAAAGCCCATGGCTTTCAAACCACTTAAATGTAACACAATTTTCATAGCTCATATTACAGGCTAAGTAAGAGTTTTAGTTACTGTGTTTGTGACAAGCCCAGACAAATTCTTTGCAAAGTCCAGACAGATAAATAACACTCCAATTACCCACTCTGAGGCTAAGTTCTCTGAATCAGTTGAATACATTATTCAAGTTTATTTATTTATTTATCCATTCATTTTCTCTATGGTTGACAAAAATGAGTCCCTATTGTCATAATGATCTTTCTGGAGGATGAGAAGCATTCTGCTGTTGGAAGCAACTTCAGTGGCTATTTATATACAAGCATCAAATGTTTGGTTATTTTCAGGACCTAACTTCCCACTTATCCCAAAAAATACAACATTGAACTATCTTCCCCTTGCACTTAAAGAATATAGGACAACCAGATGTAGACTGTAAAAATCTGGAGAACCACCAGATGAAAGCAAGAGATACAGAAAACTCTTATTAAATGGTTGTCCAGATTTTTGTAAGCCAGATCTGAACTCCTAAATTACCCTTGTCAGCAGAAACAGCAAGAGGAATGAATAAGCTTCTATTCCCAAAAAATATTCTAAAAGCCTGTACTAAAAGAAAGTAATATTTAGTAAACAGGTGTCTTAATTTTGTAAGATGATAAGCAGGTCCAGAAACAAAATAAATGCAGAACAGCTTCCTAGTATGACAAAACTCTAGTTAACAAGCCCACATAATGGCCTTTCCTCTCTGCCGATTAGGGCAGTTCATATTTAATAGTCTCTCTCTGCTTCCTTCCAGTGGCCAATGGAATTTTCCAACCCAGATCTTGTAACCCTACAGATAATATGTGGCTTTATCTTCTACTATGATTTCTTGTTTGTATGTAACATAAGTCATGAACTGGGCAAAGTAAAATGGAATCCTCCTGGCCACATAATAAGAGATATGGGCAAGTATGTGAACCTGACTTTTGCCTGGGTGCCTTATTATTTATGCACGTAATATTAAATAATGGTATGGCATCATTTGGGGATGCCCCTACTAAGCCCCAGCAGCAAGGCAGTATTGTTTGACAGTGGTTCTGAGCTCACACACTTCTTCCCCACTCTCCTTTCTTCCCATACTTCCCATAATTCAGCCAGCCCCCTACCATGGGGAGTATCATTCATTCTGCATCCTTTAAAAGTTGGTACCTACCATATGTAACATTGTATTTGCATTAACACTTTCCTAATGGTGATAGCTCCAAATCACAATGGGAATCATGACTAGATCAAAGGAGTATAAAATGTATTTTTAAACTGCTCACTACATTTATTAAGCTAATTTATTATGAGTGTTTATAAAAATATTATTAAACATATTATTAGAAATCCAGTTTGGTGTAGTGGTTAAGGCACCAGGCTAGAAACCGGGAGACTGTGAGTTCTAGTCCTGCCTTAGGCATGAAGCCAGCTGGGTGACCTTGTGCCAGTCACTCTTTCTCATCCCTAGGAATGAGGCAGTGGCAAACCACTTCTGAAATCTTGCCAAGAAAACTGCAGAGACTTGTCCAGGAAGTGGCCAGGAGCCGACACTGACTCGAAGGTACCCAACCCCCCCCAACATATTAATAACATTTACCTTAATTACATGGGAATTATGAGGGTTTTTTTAAAAGGAATCTTGTTTATTGACAAGTAAAATAATGGAATTATCTTGATTCATTGTATTTTCAGTAGATGATGTGAATCCCACTGACATCCACAGCAAAAATGCAAGCTTTCTACACATCGCTTCCTTTGAGCACAGTGCATTTCCAGTGAATAATATAAGATGCAGATTGATAGAGAAAAAAAATCTGAGTTCCCTCAGCACTGAGTTCCCTCACTCTGGTCAAACACTCAAAGAACACATTGGACAATGTTTCCTTGGGCAAGACCCTGAACACACACCTAAGTAAGTTTTTATAGAATTTTCACACAGAGTTACAGGTGGTACAATCACATTAGCTAATACATAAATTATTCCATATTTGATCATCTTCCAACTAATCTGGAAGTTCTCTGGTTATAGTTTATCTTGTATATGAATATCAAAGTATCCGTAATGCCATAGCAACATACAATGGGGTAACAATGGAAATTTTCAAGTATTTAGAACTTTCACCTTGGTTAAACCAGTGGTTTTCTAAGACTGAGACCTTTTCCTGGAAGAGGGGAACTCATGTTAACAAGCCCCTTATGCTACTATACATTACTTCTGAACTCCTCTGTTCCTTTGGGGTTGCCCTAGTATCATACTTCAGAAGAGGTCCTTTAATCACATCCTTGCACATGCTAACTACCAGAATCAAGCATAGTAACATCCTGGCAGTTGTCCTGCTTTTCTATTCCATATGTCCCTTACAGAATAAATGTAATTTTAGCTTCTTAAGGTATTTTAATAATGTAATACATTCAAAACATTAGAAATAAATTGCTACAAACATATGAGAATTTCTTTTCAAATTAATCTCAGTACTGAAAAATAGTTCAGTGGAAACCCAACACAAACAAACAAGTAAACAAATGCAGTATTAAAATGAGCAAAATGTTGTTTTCTGACAACAGAAATAACAAGCACAATACTAATAATATGACCACAACACTACAACACTGCATTAGTTTGGCTCTAGACAAAATAGTGTCTCAAAAGCAACTGAGGAAAGAGTTTCAGACTGTGGGCCATAGCTTCAATTGTAAAGTTGTAAAATGGGGACATAAAAAAGGCATAATGTGACAAGATCAGCAGTCCAAGGGGATGCATATATTGCTGGCAAGTGCTGGTTTATTTGATGGTATTAAACTTTTTGTGGTGTTGTCTCTCTCAAGACTTAGTGTGCATGATCCAGCAGCTGTTTCCCTGGATTCAAAGTATTTATGACTTTATTTTGGACAACTCTTTAACATTTTCATTTGATTTTTCCCAACTCAGTTTTGCACTTCAAAATTTGTTTCAGATTTTACGGTGGGTTCTTCTCTCTCACTTGTCTTCCATACAGCTGTATTCCTTGGAGTGTAACAACTGTAGGGTAACTCGTTTCTCAACATACAACATGTTCTGTAAAGCAGAAGGCAAAGTAAAATGGAAGGAAGGAAGGAAGGAAGGAAGGAAGGAAGGAAGGAAGGAAGGAAGGAAGGAAGGAAGGAAGGAAGGAAGGAAGGAGGGAGGGAGGGAGGGAGGGAGGAAGGGAGGGAGGGAGGGAGGGAGGGAGGGAGGAAGAAAAGAAAGAAAGAAAGAAAGAAAGAAAGAAAGAAAGAAAGAAAGAAAGAAAGAAAGAAAGAAAGAAATTCAGACACTTTTCAATACTAACCCTTTGTATTTTCTCTGAACAAGCTCAATCTAACACTGTATAAATACACAGTAGACTAAAGCTATTCAATAAACATTTTCTGTGAATGGAGGCATTAGGAAAGGCTTAGGCCCTGCCTGAATTCCCATGAAGTTTATAAATATTTCTTTCATTTGTTCTCCATTTACAATTAGCTGCGGTCAAGCTGATCAAAGACAGGCAAGGCGGGTTGCATGTGAACCAGCCTCCCTCACAATGACATTCACAAAGTAGAATGAAATATGAAATATCAGGTTTCTGTGGATGTATACACTTGTAAAAATCTGAAAGAATAGGAGGCTTTTCACACTGAATAATGTGAAACATTTGGTGCAAATGGTTGTAGGCCTCTACAGAGGAAAACCAAGAGCCCAGATCCATTAGGCAATAAAACAGAAGCAGGCGACATTTTAAACAACAAGCCCTTCCAGTTGTTTTAAATATCAATTTGTTGAACTCTTCCCCACTGGAACAGCCTTGAAACTTGCAAGTGATAGCTTAGCTTCAACTATTACAATATTGGGAGAAAAAACAGAGCAGCAGCAATGGATGTTTTTTTTTTCTTTCTTTTCTAGAAGACATCATCAAATTTGTCAAAGTATTATAATACATTTATCCAACTTTCAAAGCAATTTTCTGAGAAATGAAAAGTAGACAACAATATAATCTCTATTGGTATGAACTCCACATTTAGGCTTAGCCCAAGCAAAGTGCCTGATAAATCTCCTGTCTGACATCTTACTGGACCATTCTGTCTGGTTCTCTCACTCTCATGACCACCATCTCCTGGGACCTTTTCCTTGTATCAGCAGTAGCATCAAGAGTCAGTAATAGTCAGCTGGGCCCAGGAAAAAAGTCCCGCCATGCCCTGAAGTCATGTTTTGAACTGAACCAACCACACACTACTAAGTAAAACCAAACAGCTACCAAATCAATTGTTCTTAGAAGATGCCAGGTGCTTATCCCTGCAGAGACAAGTTACACTGAACTTTCATTACTGTAATGAATCTAATTTTACATAGTCAGACTTCATTTATATGCAGGTTAGATAGATACTGTATATAGAAGGCATGTAGCTGAATATGAATTAGTATCTCAAGCAGAAATCAGTGTTTAATTTTTTTCTCATTTCTAAAGGATGTCAAAATTCAGATAGTTAGCCATTGTTTCAAGTCACACAATTTTATACTGAGCTGAACTGCACTGTAGTTTCCATAATCTTAATGTTTTAATGGGATTTTGATTTTTATAGTTTGTATTAGTAATTCCAAATTTTAGTTAGTTTCCCACAGTTTATAGGTCAGATTGTGACAATAAGATGTTTATACATTTCATTACTTAATGTTATTTTATCCTAGTCAATGAGCAAAATAAAGATACTTCACTAATAATAACAATAACTGAAAACACAGTTGGGCGATGCCTGGTATTCCTGGGTGTGTCCCTATAACCAGAGAGAGGGAACGTGAGGGAGTTCCTAGAGGAGCCCTATTTTGGAGAGGCTGCTCTAGACATTCATCTCTCTGCTGGCAGCTGGAAGAGAAACTCAACTCTCTGTTCACTGTGTTTGCATAACACTACTGATCGAAGGAAACTACACTCACTCATCTAAGGGTGGGTTACAGTGTTCACAAAACATGCCTCTCCCTCCAACTTAACCCAGTTAAATTAATTTTGTGAAAACAACCAATATTTCTGGAGATAAAAATAGCATGTACAAACAAGGGGGAAATTGAGGCCCAAACTATACATTTATGGGAAAATTGATGTTCATATTTTGTAAGACAGAGTTTGATAAGCTACTGGCAGATCTCCAGACCTTTTTTCCTTTTTTTTTTTTTCCTTTTCTTTTTTTGCCATCATGGTACTTGAAGATTGCATTGCTGTGTTTCTGTATCACAGAGGCAGGAACCTATAATCCTCCAACTTTTGATAGACCTTAACTCCTAGGAGCCCTCAACCACAGATCTCCCATCCCTTCCTTTGAGTTCAATGGAACCATTGTGGTAAATACCACAGACTTATTCTCCATGAATTTGCCAGCCCTTTTTATGGCTGTCTAGACTGGTAGCCATCACATCTCATTGCATTAAATTTCTTACATTCGTTGTACATTATGAAAAGAGCTTTTTTTTTTTTTTTGTCATTCCTGAACCCAATCCATTTGAATAGTTGACTTTGATTTCCAGTATTATGGAAAGAAGCCAATGTTTCTCTCAGTCCACTTCCTTCATGATTTTAGAGACAGCCAAAGGTTATTTTATACATTTCCTGTGAACTTGCCCTTCCTTTGTTTAAAGCATTTTCATTTCACCACATTAGGGTTTAATCATTGGAACTAATGCTAAATAAATCTACTGATAGAAAAGACAATTTCTGTCAGTGGAGTTTTTTCATCCAATTGAAATTTTCTGAAGAGGGAAAATAGATTATTTGCCACTTTCCTTTTTCCCCCTCTGCTCCCTTGTGATCCCTGCAAATTTCCTCCAGAAGGTTATGGGTCCTCTGGACTGTGAGGCTGCACTAGAGAGGAATTAGAGAAGGAATTGATACTAGGGGAGCAGTTTCCTTGAAACCCTGTTGGAAGATGATCCTGGCAGTGGAAAAAAACTATGAATCTAACCCATCATGTGGAAGAGGTCAGCTTGAAATCATCACTTTTGGTTCAGAGCTTCCCTGCTTGGTTTCAAACCTTAGACTAAGGATGTTGGGTTTAAGCCATTTTTACCAACCATTTTCTTTCTTCTAAATATCATTTCTGCTTCTAACATGTTTCCTGGGTAGTGATTAGAATCCATACTATTCCATGTATTTTGGTTGATTTTTTAAAATTTATTTTCCAAGACTAGTAAATCTTTATTTAATGAAATTGCTTTTCAGACTTACAGGCATCCATCCAGCATTTTGGAAGATGTAACAATGAAGATCATGATTCAAACCGGCTTGAAATATATGAACAAATGATAACCAGTTGTGATAGCCATTCACATTTTTACAATATTTAAAAATATGTCTGAATATCCAGAAATGATTTTGTGATTTGATTTATTCCCACTCCGCTTGAAGTGTTTAATAGATGCAATATGGTACAACTAAAAATCTTGCTTATTACAGTTATTAGCTTGGTAATTCTCCAAGATGAAATCATACTTTTCAGGTTATAAATACACATTTTTACTGTTGATTTTATGCTGAATTTGAAATATTGCTTCTCTGCTTTCATATTTTCAGTGCTGTATTACAGTACTATAAATCAGCTTCGCAGTAAAGGAATTCTAATTGGTATCAGGTGATTTTCTTTTTTTAAAAAAAAGAGGGGAAAAGCTAAACTTACATCCTTTTTGAACAAAGATAGGTTCTGGTGAAGTCCTTTTAATAAAATCAGATGTGTGTAAAATGTATCTGATTTATCTTCTTGAAAAGATCACTCAGTTAAAAGAATGCACCGTACACATCAAAGTGTACATAAAAATTGAAAGCCCTCATAAGGGTGCCTCTTAAATAGCTAACAAAATACGTAGAATATTTTTCCTTTGTCTATTTTATTTCCATTTCCCATCTAATTAATGGACAGCATGCTTGTTGCTTCTTTTTATGCTTATAAGGTTTATAAAGCCCGTGAAATGTTGGGCAAATCATTAGTTATGATCCTGGCATGTTATTGAATTCAGTATTGGTCACATTTGTGTCTCTGCATTTCAGGAGCTGCATTATATAATTCTTTGGAGCACATGCATTTTATGGCAAAGGCAAAGTTTCCCCAAATCCATCCCCAGAATTCTCTTACACCTCTAGCCATAGAAAAGTCATGGAAATTAGAAAGCTCTCATGTGCAAACCAAATGAAGCCTTCCAAGCCTTCATTGGAAGCTTCTATCCAGCTTTCCTCTTTCTCCCCAAATCATGACTCCTTTCCCAGCTAGGTCACATGCTCAATAGTCTTGCTCCAAGGCACTGAAATCTCTTATTAGCCTTGTTCCAGTTTACATGGGTCACAAAGGAAAAGCCTAGATACATTTTTTTTTTAATTATGTTATGTACTAAACAAAATAGACATTGTAAGAGGAGAGCATGTTAGTCCATGGTAGCAAAAAATCAGGAGGAGTCTGGTAGCACCTCTTCCAACTAACACAAATTTAATAACATTTGTTAATCGCAAACAGTGCTACCAGATTCCTTCTGGGAGGTGTAGTGGGAAGTGTGCTCCAGATGCTTTTTGCACACATACACACAAGTTAAAAAAGGAAGAAGAAATGTAGAATTAGTAGTGCTGGGACATATGGTGATCCTATATAGAAAGAATGAATGAGGACTGAATTGCGAAACAGATATATGAAAAAAGAGTGCATGGGTCAACAGGAAGGGAGAGGCAAATCATAGTTTGTAATGGAATGTGGGAATGACCTTGGGAGGAAGAAGGGGGAGCCACAGACTGGACAACCAGCATGTAAAAGATGTCTCAGCCCACAAAAGGAGAGAGGGCATGGAAAACATTTCAGAAGGGACCCTCCCTAGTTTTCCAGACAACAAAAGGAAAGGAAGGAGAAATACTTTCAGTCTTGCAAGATTCTGTTAATGTAACCTGACAATAAAGTTAGAGCTAGTATTCCTGGTTGTGCTTCTTGTCTGGACTACCTTGCAGGACTAACATGGTTGGATGAAGTTAATGAGATCCACAGAATGAGAGATGTGATAAGTTTAAAGAAGAAAAGGCAGTGTGTGAATTGGAATACGGACATGGTAAAAGCAGAGATGCTTTGCAAGGAGAGAAAGGTGTGGAGAGGCCTAGTGAATGGTATTGGTATAAACCAGATTTAGCTGTACAGTAATACCTCAGTTCACGAACACTTCTGTTCATGAACAATTCGGTTCACGAACAGCAGCATTCGCAAAATTTTGCTTCCGTTCGCGAACTCCGCATCGGGTGACAAACACAACCCGCGGCCATCTTCCCTGCTCTGACACGTGGTTGTGGCTTCCTGTAGGCGAGATCGCGGTTGCAGACAGACACTGGCTGTGAAGCTTTTTGGTGTGCTTTTTAGCATGGCTCCAAAGAAAGTGCAGAGCAAGCATGGTGGTAAAAAGAAAGTGCAGAGCAAGCATGGTAAGAATAAGGTTTTGAAGAAAATAACCATTGAATTGAAGAAGGAAATTGTAGAAAAGCATGAGCATGGTATTTGTGTGACTGATCTGGCCTCGGAGTACAAGATGGCGAAGTCGACAATCTCGACTATTTTGAAGAATAAAGATGCCATCAAAGGAGCTGATGTGGCAAAAGGAGTAACGATGTTAACCAAGCAGAGGACACAAGTGCTGGAAGAGGTGGAAAAACTTTTGTTAGTGTGGTTGAATGAGAAACAGCTGGCAGGTGATAGCGTTAGTGAAGCTATGATCTGTGAAAAAGCCAAGAAATTGCACAGTGATTTACTGCAAAAAAAACCCTCTACAAGTGCAACAAGTGAAGAATTTAAAGCCAGGAGAGGCTGGTTTGATAAATTCTGCAAGAGAAGTGGCATCCACAGTGTGACAAGACATGGTGAGGCTTCCAGTTCTGACAAGGCTGCTGCAGAAGCCTACCAGAAAGAATTCGCAGAATTCATGAAGGCGGAAGGATACGTCGTTCAACAACTGTTCAACTGCGATGAAACAGGGCTTTTCTGGAAGAAGATGCTGAACAGAACCTATATCACGCAGGAGGAAAAGGCACTGCTGGGGCACAAGCCCATGAAGGACAGATTGACCCTTTTGCTGTGTGCGAACGCAAGCAGTGAGCTGAATATTAAGCCGCTACTGGTGTACCATTCCCAGACCCCTCGTGCATTCAAGGAACACAATGTGAACAAGGCCAGACTGCCTGTCATGTGGAGGGCCAATGCGAAAGCTTGGGTCACAAGGCAATTGTTCATGGAATGGCTGCACGAGGTGTTCTCACCCACCGTTAAAAAATATCTTTCTGACAACCAACTGCCTGAAAGGTGCCTTCTTCTGATGGACAATGCCCCGGCACACCCTCCAGCCTTGGTGGATGATACGGACGCTGAGTATGACTTCATAAAGGTTGAGTTCCTCCCCCCCAACACGACACCTCTTCTGCAGCCCATGGACCAGCAAGTGATCTGCAACTTCAAGAAGCTGTACACAAAGGCGCTCTTCACCAGGTGTTTTAATTTCACTGAAGAGATGTCCTTGACTCTGAAAGAATTCTGGAAGAAACATTTCAATGTCCTCCACTGCATCAACCTCATTGACAAAGCCTGGGAAGATGTCACGTACCGGACCTTAAACTCAGCCTGGAGGAAACTGTGGCCAGAATGTGTCACTGAATGTGACTTTGAAGGGTCTGATGCAGAGGTAGTGGAGGAGATTGTGTCCATGTGCAAGAGTATGGGTCTGGATGTCGATGGTGCAGACATAGAGGAGCTTGTTGAGGACCATAAGGAGGAGCTGACCACAGAAGAACTTGCTTAACTCCAGAGTGAGCAGCAGAAAGCGCTTGTTGAGGAGCATTCCACTGAGGAAGAGGAAGACAGGGAGGAGGTTAGCAGTGATGTGATAAAATCCATTATGGAAAAATGGAATGAGTGCCAGGATTTTTTTGAGAAGCACCACCCCAACATAACTGTAACGAACAGAGTGTTGAATCTGAGGAACGATAACGTGGTCTCTCATTTCTGGAGGGTTATGCAGTGCAGGAAAAAACAAGTGACATTAGACAGATTTTTTGCCAAAACTGAGCTTGCAGCTAAGAGACAAAGAAGAGAGGAAACCCCTGAAGGAGATCCCCCCAATGTCCTTTTGGAGGGGGACTCTCCCTCCAAACAATAACCGCCTCCCCACCCGCCTTCCTGTCCTCCACGCCAGAAGTCGCCTCAAGCAAGGTTAGTGTTCTCTCTCTTCATACTGTACTGTACTGTACTTTGTTTCATATTTTTGTGGTTTAAAAAAAAAAACGTATGGTTCAGAACGGATTAACTGTATTTACATTGAAACTTATGGGAAAATTTGATTCAGTTGGCGACCAATTCGGTCCGCAACCAGAATTGTGGAACGAATTACTATATTTTTCCGACTATAAGACGATACTTTTTTCTAAAATCCTTACCCTAAAAACTGAAGGGCGTCTTATTCAAGGAAGTCAGCCGAGAACCGTGGTTGCAAAACTGCCAAACTTTGTTTCTGCAGAGAGGCTTCTTCCTATTGCTAGCCTCCAATCCCGAGTGAAATAGCTTGTCTCCCAAACAGACTTCCTCCAATCACGAGCCTGATGTAACTGATGTCAGCTGATGCTGAACAAACCAATTAGAGGAAGGCTGTTTGCAGAGACAAGCTATCAGCAGTTTCACTCGTGCTTGAATGTAATCAGTTATGCAAAAGAGCCTGGAAATAGAGCTGCAGAGAGACGGTTTGGACCTCCTCCCACTGAGTGTATCAGGTCAATGTTACTAATTACTAAATAAAAATGTGTTCTGCACTATCTTTAAAATACTGATTTTTTAATTTTGGGCTGGAAAAGTGGGGGGCGTCTTGTACATGGGGCCGTCTTATTGTCGGAAAAATACGGTAAGTTCGTGAACCGAGGTACCACTGTATTTCCTTTTCTTTGGCTTACCTCATGCCTTAATGTCTTTGTCTTACTATTTCATATTTATTTTCTGTACTTTCCATAACACGGTTTAATCCATAAGGGAATAGCGTGATGGGTATGTATATTATTACTTTCCAGTCATCTATTTAATCATTTTCCCCTTCTATCACATTAAAAACTACAAGTTGCTAACAACTTTGGGAAGACTTGGGGGCTGCACCCTGACTTTTGGAAGACTTTCAGGGGTTGTCTGTAGCCCTGGAGCCACAGATTGTTTACTCTGCTTATGAGAACCAAGTCTCTTTCTTGGGAAAAATCTGGGAATCCATTCCTAATTGCAGAAAATATGTTTTATTTAATTGCCTTGTATTCTTTGTAAAAACTGCTCTTCAGGAACAATTCTGCCAGAATTCCTTCTGAGCATTGCCTGGGTAGGATATTCTGCCAATACTGCAATATTTAAGATAAATCATCTTATATTACTATTGTTTATCCAATCACAACATAAAATTAATCATAGGAATTTTAAAAAAAAACTTTATCCACATGCTGCATTTCTGTTTGAAAAGAGCTCTCAAGGTTTACTATTTAAACCATACACAGAAAAAGTACAAGAAATAAAAAGAAGCAAAATAAACATGAATAAAATCATGGATGACTACAGTCCTGGCAGGAGTGATGTAAGTTTATTGGTGTTTCCTACTGAACCAGTGTATCCCTTAGCCTGTGAATGATGCTGGACAATTTCTTCTTCTTCTTCCAGATCTAAAGTCCATCCACATTTACTACAGGAGAAGAGATCCCTCAGAGAGTCAAACCCTAAGCTATGTACAGCTTTTAGTGTTAATGCCAGCATTTTTAATTGGGTCCAGAAAGCAATTAGTAACTAGCTTCACCCTTTCAGTATAGGCAGAATATCTTCCTCTACCTTGCACCAATTCATGGGCATCTTCAAAGAGGGGCAAGGAAAGGCAAATGATGAAAGATGATTATGTCATCACACAAATGCTATGACTTATGTACTTGTACCAGTACATAATAACATACTTGCATCATCATCATCATCATCATCATCATCATTATTATTATTGTTATTGTTATTACTACTACTACTGTGATGGAAAGCCTGAGCGGGGAGGATTCTGGAATGGAGCTTCAAGGTTACAGGGAGGGGGGAGAGACAGTCCAAGGCAAGCGTCTCCTCAGCCCCCAGCTGGACTGTCTGAAAGGCCCCCCACCGAGGGCATCATGGTTATAGTTGCTGTCGTTGGGGGACTGGAGTTAGTCTGGTGAGATTCTGTCTATTAGGTGCAAGCTAATAAAGAAGCTAAGCTGATTTCTGGACTATCTCTTTGTGATTCTTGGGCTGAACCTGACTACTACTACTACTACTACTACACTACTAGTGCTTGGATCCACTCATACACTATGCTGATACATTATGACCTCCTAGGTTCTTGGGAAGAATTTGATGCGAATAAAGGCCACCACCAGCTAAAGAACTGGCAGCTGTGATTTCACGTTGTTGTGTATATAATAATAATAATAATAATAATAATAATAATAATAATAATAATAATAATAATATAATCCTTCATTATTGCAGCATTTGTATAACAATGTCTCCACACATAGATCATCATTTTGATACCTGGATTGCTGAAGATGACATTGTACCAATTACATTGTACTTGGAATGAGCTAGATTTCACTGTGGCTACAGAAAAAATTCTCCAATTCCTCCCTATGAGAAAGGCAATTGGAAAAAGCAATTGGGCAATACCTCAGAATGCTGCTGATTGGTCCATTCTTAAGCCCCCTCCAGTCACATGATCAGGAGGGGAGGCTTAAGAAAAGACCAATCTGCAGGTCCATTCTTAAGCTCAGAATGCTGCTGACTGGTACATTCTTAAGCCCCCAGTCACATGATTGAGGGGAGGCTCAAGGGATTACTATTAAGGGGTTGAAAAGAATTCCAGAAGCTAAACTCTGTGCACTTTCCATATTAAGCCTGCCTTGTGTTTTCCAGAACAGACATACAAAGACACACATTAACACCATGAGGTGTTAACACACCAACACGCAAGCAAAACATAAGCACAATCCCTGGGGGAAAGCATGCATGTACAAATATATGTAGATGCAACATGTAGTAAAAGTGTAATGATGAAGACATACATACAAACAGGCAGTATTGATTGACTGATTGATTGATTGAGATGTTGATGAAGATTCTCAGTCATCCAGGTGGAATTATCTGGAGGTTGAGTCATGGCAACTGGACTTCTTTTCTTTTGGTTTGATACGTTTCGCTGCTGGACAAGGGTATGTATATACCCTGATCAGACCCTGGGAAGAAAGTACACATATACAGATATACATGCACATGTAACACATGGAGAGACCAGAAACATACACAGGTCACAGAAGAAAATAGATGATACTTATGGCCACAGCTGATAAAAGGACTGGAAGGCTCTGCATGCTATCCCTACCTTGTTGCAAACGGTATGAATGGAGATGAACCTCTAGAAGGGCAGTCTGTTACCAACCGCTTGTCATCCTGCTCATAGACAGTGCTTCAAAATAGTATCCTATTGAACATCAGTTCCTAGACAAAAGGTGGTATTTGGGGCTGCACTGGTTATCTGGTTAGGACTAGACAGGACTTCGGGGTGACCCAGCAGGGTTTTTTTCAGCCCGGCATTTCAGTGTCATTTTATGTTCATTGCATAAGATCAGTCTCAGGGTGGAGATCATTTGTAGAGGAGAAGTAACAGGTTGGAAAGTTGGCTGGCAAGGTTTGTGCAAAATGGGTTCCTCACATGCTGATGGCAGAGATGAAAGCTTCAAGGGTTGAAATTTGTCAGCAATTGTCATACTATGACACTCCCCATTCACAGTTTTGGCCCAGAGCTGCTTTTTTCCTTGCAACTACATATGCATTTTTTCTCTGAGCCAGCTTTCAACATTAGAAGTCTTGTTCGTTGGGTGCCATCAAGCTGAGCTCAGCTCCTGGTAGTGCAGAGACAAAAACCTTAGTCCTTTCTGCCTATCAAATCTTCATTTTGTCTAAAGAATAGGAAACAGTCTTAACATCAGCATTCAGCATTTCAATAGACTTTACATTACAGCTTAGTTAGCAACAATAAAAATTGAATTTTTTGGACCCCATTGCTTTCGTATAGAAAAGGAATGTATTAATCTGACTTTGAAATAAGGTTTGATCTTTTGGATGGAAATCAGTCACTGGACAAAAGAAATGGATTCTCTGTGCCCTTCTTATTGCTAACAGACTAGTCTTTCAACATTGGAAAGACAAATGCATGGCCCTAATTACACAGTGGATGGAAGAACTGATGTTATTTAGGATTTATGAATGAGGTACTTACAGACATAGATTATGTATAGACAATGACAATGAAATAGGATCAACCTTTATTGATACTGTTGTGAAAAATAATTTTGAATATATTTATCTAGGGGAACTCTGTATATGTAAGAGTTGAATGAAAAGTAATGCCTCCAATGTTATAAGTGACAAACAGCTCTAGAAACTCTGGTGTGTTCTTTAACGTATGTTTTTTACTTCAACTGGCAGAAACTTGACATGAGAAAAGGTTCTGTTGCTATTGTTCATGAAATGGAAGCCTGTGGTAAGTACTTGTCAGTGCACTTTAAGCACTGTGCCAGGATTGAATTTGTCACTGCTGAAGGAGTCTCTCCAGTTGAAATTCATCACTAAATGACTATGAATTCTAGTCCAGCCTTAGGTATGAAAGCCGGCTGGGTGACTTCGGGCCAGTCACTCTCTCTCAGCCCAACTCACCTCACAGGATTGTTGTGGGGAAAATAGGAGGAGGAAGGAGTATTAGGTATGCTCACCGCCTTGAGTTATTTATAAAAATAATAAAGGCGAGATAAAAAAAATCTCTAAAAAAATGTAGGTTGTTTATGGTGATTGTGCATTTCTAGGCCCAAAAAAAGGTAAAGATGGTTAATTGGGGAAAGCTAATTTATGGGATCAAGAACAAAGTGGACAGCCTATGACAGCAACTAATGAGTTTCACTTGAGAAAGTTTGATGAACTGATTAAGGACAATCACGCAAAGGGAAATTGCTCTCAAGCTTGGCATTTCACAGAAATATGTGGGTCACATTACTGAAGTTCTTCAATACTGGAAGGTTTGTGCAAAATGGGTTCCTCACATGCTGATGGCAGAGATGAAAGCTTCAAGGGTTGAAATTTGTCAGCAATTGTCATACTATGAGAATGAAGGCAAGGAATTTCTCCACAGCATTGTGAGTGCCAACAAAATATGGGCTCATTGTTCTGACCCAGAAAGAAACCATTAGTCCATGGAATGTAATCCCAATGCTTTACCTATGGAAAAAAAATTGAAACTCGGGGCTCATTTATAGTTTTTGGGGATGCAGATGGAGTTATTCACATGGATTTCCATGAACCTGGCATCACTGTCAACTACATTCCAAGTTGGAACTCACTGTCTTACCCTACCTGCCGTACAATACAGACTTAGTGTCCCATGGCTTCCATCTTTTCCTAAAATTGAAAAAATACCTTCATGGGCATCTGTTTGACTCAGATCAAGAGGAGAAAGGACTTCCAGGTCCTGGCTGAAAAGTCAAAGTGTGGAGTTCTTTCGTGATGGCTTCAAAAAGCTTTTCCATTGTTGGCAGAAATGTGTAGTAGATAGTAATGATTATGTGAAGATGTGAATACAGGTAACCAAAAAGCTCATTTCAAGCATTATTTTCCTGTTTCATTTACTAAAATATATCTATTTAAATTAAAGTTGCAAATTACTTTTCATTCAACCCTCATATAAATTTTGTTTTTTCTCTCATTATTTTTGTTCTGTTTTATTACATTTTTTAAAAAAATGTATGGAGAAATGCTTATCCTATCATTAGTAACAACCTGTAGCTCTTCCGGAGACATTCTAGTAATCTCTCCTCTCCAATGTATCCATTATCATCTCCTATGACTTTGCACAATCTTACCAAGCATAATATTTTTGCATCAAATGCCCAAAGTATGTGAGCTTTTGCTTGCTGATCATCACCTCAAGAGAGCAGGCAATCTTTATTTGTCCAAGATTGACTGTTTTTTCTTGCAGTCCTTAATACATTTCGGTTAAGTTCAAAATGAACAGGATGCTCACTTTGGCAAAGGCTTAGTAAAGCTGCATATGCTTCTGGTACTTCCAATAGAGAGTTGTAGAGGTTCAGTTCAGTCTGTGATGGGATCTGAGCACAGAAGTTGTCCATCAGTAGCCTCAACCATAACAGTCTCAACCATAATAGGAGGGACTACACTTTAAGTAGGGACAGCACTTTTGCGTACAATTAATGATTCACTAAAGTTCCTATTGAACCAGAATCTATTAAAATCTGCAGCAGTATTCTAGAGCCAGACCTGGTTTGCAAGGTAACATAAATGATTAGATGCTGATGTATAATTCTGCAGGTCTGGGCTCACTTGCAGGTGGGACTGAACCTTTTCCCAACAAGCCAAATCAAGGATTTAGTGCATCTGCTAGCATAATGCCCCTCTTCCATACAGTTACAGCACTCTACTGAGACTTCAGAAGGAGAGTTTTAGCAGAGTATCCTCATATATAAGGGTAAGGATAACAGTACAGGCATAAGTCTTCTGTGTGATAACATGATTTCTCTTGGGTAATGAGGTGAAGCTCTGATGGCTCCCAGTTGCATGGCTAGTAAAGACAGAAGGTTCTTGAGTCTTCCATCAATGCCCAAGAAAATCTGCATCAATTTTGTCACTCTATCTGGGATGCACTGACAAATTACTTTGTTTTGTATTTCATCAGGCAGTTTATTTTTGAAGTAGCCAATTAATTCTCTCTCATTCCAACCTATATCCTAAGTCATCAGCTAAAACTCTGTTACTCCTGCACCAAATACTTGTCATATACGGTGGATCTCATGGTTGACTGTCAACTGCTTGACAATGTCCTTGAAATTAGCTTTCATTCATGTTATGACATTAGCACAATTGTTCAGATCAGAGAAGGCCTGAATCAAAAGTGGGTGTACCTACTTCGCAGTTCCCTCAGTCAATAGGCTTATCACAAATTCTATATGGCCTCAATCTGTAGGGATGTCCTCAGGAAGTACAGGAAGTACAACTTACTTTGAGTGAAGTAGGCCAAGAGCTGCTTGATTTGATTTCTGTCATATTTGTCCGGCAAGGAAGCAGACACTTAATTGTAGAAGACAGTGGCAGCTGCAGGTACTCCAGCAATAACTTCAGAATCAATCTGGGCTCCCATGGTTAGGGTCCATTCATTCTGAAAGTTGTTAATTCTGTGCCATTTGCTAGTCTAACAAGTTCACAGTCTGGGCTAGCTGATCCATTTGGACAGCCACTTGATTTTGACCAGTGGAATTCCTGGGGGATTAGTAGCCATCATCCTGATTCCTGAATTGTGTGCAGTGGCTTTCCTCTTGTACCAGTGCCAGTACAGAGACAGCAGTCAAGATGTCACACTCCCTGGCTACAACTCAGCAGAAATTTCCAGACATTCAACTTGGCATGGCTTGACTAGGCTCTAAGCTTTAACTTGACTTAAGCCTCTTAGATACATGACATGGATCAGCTAGATAAGATTCTTTACTCCATACTAGAAAGACTCCATTAAAAAGATTGATTGCCCTATATCAACATGAAAGTGCAGCAAACTTTTTATACCAGCTGGATAAGCTAGAATATTCTTTCCCAGACTGGACTCTCTGAATGTGTTATAATTAATTATAATTTTCCTCTTCCTTTTACTCTGTTTAAATGTGTTTGTTTTTATAAATTTTAACTATGTATTTATTTATTGTTTTAATCTGTTGTAAGCCGCCCAGAGTCCCCCATTGGGGGGAGATAAGTTTGATAGATAGATAGATAGATAGATAGATAGATAGATAGATAGATAGATAGATAGATAACAGATCCTTTGGCCGTGTTGAATAGCCACCTCTGAAGGGCACCAAAGTGAGAAGGCTATGGAGTCCTTGGGGTTCTCTGAGCTTGGTTGTTTTCTTGCAAATGTTTCATTACCCAGCTAGGTAACTTCTTCAATGCTAGGAGAATGCTAAGCAGGCCCCTTAGAAGGACTTCTATGTTCCTACATATGTTCTCTTGGTTTCATTGTTAGCCTTCTGAGCATAAAGAAGGCTATGTTCTTTGCGCTTGCATCTGAATAATATCACAGGAGGGAAATATTGCTTTCTTTTTCTGCTTCTGGCTTTCCAAGAAGTAGACAAGACTCATCCTATGATCTTGGGAGTCTTATTAACTTCCAGACTCCAGCATGTTAGAACCAGATTAACACACAAAGAAGAAGTCATGGACATCTTAAGAACAAAAAAATCAGAATGCACACAAGACTCGGACCTGAACCCATTTCTTCATATACATGCATACAATACACCAAGGGCATACACGCCTTAAATTTGAAGGCTGGAGGATTTGGGTGGTTTGTTTTAGGTGTAAATATCATCTGAGAGTTGAAATCTACCTGTTCTCAGACAAAGCTGAGCCAAGGAAAATGTTGGCCTAAGCATGGATTTGGCTATAGTAGCACCTTAACTACCTACATATAATAACACCTTATGGAGCTGAAATGCTACTGTGCAAGTCATAACAACTGACTGTCTCTTGGAATTGTAAAGGTAAAACAAAGAGTGTAGTCATTGCCTACAGCACAAAGACATGCTTAGCTGCCTTAATTTGCTTAACAGAGGACTAACCCAAATAAGAGAAAATAAAGAACAACTCAGGTAATTGAAACCAATGGAAAAGCTTCTGTTGCTGCACTTTTGCTTGCCAGAGAAGGATGGAGTGACAAATCATTCTCCCTCTACCTGATTAATACCTAATTATTTGGAAACACTAACTTATTTTGAATGTTTTTAAACCCTTGCTGAGTTTCAAGAACTCTTGGATTCAATGAAATCCTAGAGGATTTTTTTTTTTATCTTTAGTAATTGAAAAAATCTACTTCATCTCTTGGTTGAGAACATCAGATACCATTTATAACTTAGAAACCTATGGCTCTGATTTAATGGTAATCATGTAACATCTGTTTAATTTTAAAATTTATATGGAGGCTTTTGGGGAAATCCCTTGGAGTTTTTCCACTTTCTCTTTGCTCAGTGTACACTGAGGATGTAGAAAATTAATTTCCTGTGCAAAAATACAAAATGACAGCAGGCTCAAGGTTAAATCTATTTACAAAGAAAATCACTGCCAATGTTTATAATATAATGTGCAGATTTGAAATATTTAAGGTGTTATTTGGCAACCAGTACTCTCATGGTATTTAAACATATTACAAATCTTGTACAATAAACTTCAGTGTTCTTTTAAAAAAAAAAAAACAACCTACTTTGTATTGATTTTCCCTATTGAATTGTGAAACTGTCTTTTCATAGGGCTGTTTATTTTAATAAAGAAGAACTTTTTTGAGGTTCCTCATTTTCCCATCCTCTTTGCTTAAAAGGGCCTAGCATATACCTAAAACTTGTAACCTTAAAGAAAACACTAGTGAAATACAATACAGTCAGTTGAAAGATGCATTATTATTCTACAGTTTGGGCTACATGGAGAAGAGAATACAATGGACACAAGGAAAATCCAAAGGTAAAGGTTGCCAGTTTACCCAGATATATGAGGATGACTAGTTTAATAAGTAAGAGATGACCATCAAATCTATGTTGTTATGGAACTGTGTCGTCACTTTTCATTATTCTGGCTCAGTAGATTACTATGAGAGCCAGTTTGGCGTAGTAGTTAAGGCATCAGGCTAAAAACCAGAAGACCAAGAGTTCTAGTTCTCCCTTAGGCATGAAGCCAACTGGGTGACCTTGGACCAGTCACTCTTAGCCCTAGGAAAGGAGGCAATGGCAAACCACTTCTGAAATTCTTGCCAAGAAAACTGCAAGGACTTGTTCAGGCAGTCACCAGACGTCAACTTTGACTCAAAGGGACCAAAAATTGAATTAATGGGAAAAAAAAAAAAACACTGTGAAAAGAATCCAAAATGAACTGAGAGTTTGCATTGTTCAGTGGAATCCAATGTACAAACCATCACCCTTACCATTTGTTAACGAAGCCTATGTTTCTTCAGCTAAGAGGGTTCTGTGAATACAATCTTTGAAATTATGTCTTTTGAGTCTATTTGTTGCTACATGGCAACAGGTATTGTCAGGTGCCTTAGAAATTTAGCAGAGTTTCCCAGGATAATCATACTGAATTTGGTGAATTTGAGTAAATGTTACTTGATTTCACAGGAGAGTATGACTAAAAAAGTCCAAAACAGCAGAAAGGTTTTCCAAGTCATCGTAGCAGATTAAGGGCATATCTGCACTGCCAAGGTGCCCTGTTGTGAGTATAGGCCATGGACATTGACTGTTTATCTCCACCCAGCCTGGACGTACCACTAAGCAAAACAAGCAGATACGTAAGGCACCACAGGAAGGGGGACACCATAGAATTTTTTCCCCTAGCTATCATGGCCTTAACTCTTTCACTGCCACACTCATCTTTAGTTGAATTTTTTGTAATTGTCCTTACCTGACATGCTTGACTTTAATCTGCATTGTTAAAAAAATGTTTTATTTGGCATGTGAGTCCCTTAAGTTTAAAAGTTTGGTTTGAAGGTGCCACCAGATAGCACCTTTGATTCCATTTTGTGGCGTGAGAGTTTCACACCATTGTTTGGCTGTGCTCAGGGCATCAGTTGGCCTTAATCCCAGCCTGCCTCCAGCCCAAGGTGGATGTGATCTCCATCCATGTTTTCCTGCTGTGAGCTGAAAGTACAGTTTTCCTAGCTGTGCCAGCTGAAGCACCATCCGGTTTGCCTCCTACACTTAACTTGATTCTAAGCAACCCCCTAAAATTTCAGAGGCTATTAATACCACTCATGTCATTTTCCCAGCTTTTCCTCAAAAAGGTCAGTGGCTGCTTTTTCATATAGATCTTTCCCAGTGGCTAAGTGCCTATAACACGTGCTTGACATGTAGAACACCTGGATTTCAAACCCAGCAGCATCTTTAAAATTATCATTTCCTTCCCTCAATTGCCTACTTTTTGGGGGGACTTTAAAAAAAAAAAACATTAAAAAGTCCACCAGGGAACCATTTTATATTTTTTCCAGTCACTTCAGCCCCAGCTTCTGCCCAGCCCACCAACAGAATTTGGCTCAAGGAAGGACAAAATGTTTTTTTTTTTTTAAGTTTCTGTCAGGTTTCAAACTAGAGAGGTTGTACATGTCAAGCAAATATCACCAGTAAGCCACTGAAAAAGACCTATTACAGAAGAAGCAAAACTTCCTGAAGAAAAGCTGGGAAAATTCAAGAAAGGGTTTTTTACTTTAAAGATGGCTGTTGTGCCTGCCTGTATGTATGTTCTGATCCTTTAAATTTGTCTATACAAAATTAATTTAATATTGTATATATACACTACATATGAGTGCATGTGTATATACAAAAACACACATATCTCTATCTCTAATCTGTATCTATCATCACTATCTCTATCGCTCATCAACAGAAACAAGTGATTGGCCATTGTTTTCCTGGAATGAGAAGTTGGAAGGGCACGAGTCCAGGAGAATTATCCAATGGAAGGCCATGATAGCCTGTAAATGGGACTGAATCCTTCAAAAGCTGCTGCCAAAGTGTCTTATTCCAGACTAGCTTTCTTAAACCTGCTTAAAACTAAACCAGCATCATCTTGGGGCAAGAACAGCTTAAGGGTACAATGGGGATATGCGCCAAGTCAGTTTCGAAAGTAATGCAGTACATAACATAATAGACTGCCTGTGATTCACACAGTTCAGCAAACTTCCTTGGTGCCATCGCATAGCAAAATAATCTTCACATTAAGCTTGCATCCTAAGCAACCTTGTTTCACTATTTTTAAGACAGTGCAACTTTATAATCTAAGACTGAGTTTGCACTTTAATTGTTGGAATCAGAAATGTAACATATTGGGTTATTGTTACTGACTGATTGAGCATGCCTGTGAATCATATATTGTTATTGGATTATATTTGCCTTGCCTGTATATATTGTTATTCTTGCAGACTCACTGGAGTCTGATCTTCAACAAGTTTCAGTAAAGCAAACAACAGAAAATATCATTGACTGTAATATCGTTGTCTGTTCACTAGACAGGACACAACAAAATACCTTGGGCAGATATCTTAGTCACACCACAGGTTTGACCATGAAATAGCCATGGCTTAGCCAAGCATACTCAAAGATTGGTGTTCACTAAGTTACAGGTAGCCAGTATCTGGGGAATATCAGCATATAAATTATAACACTTAGTTCTTATTTATTTATTTTATTTATTTTTCAAATTTATATAAGCTGCCCGTCTCACTATACAAGTGACTCTAGAAGCATTACAGATAAAAAACAATAAAATCCTAGAAAAAATATATATGTTAAAAACTACAAAAATTTAAAATTAAGCTAAACAATTAAAACTACAATACAAATGAAAAAAGGGGAGAGAGCATCCTCAGGCTACAAGCCACCCCCAGTGCTGCAAATCCCGACTGGATCTCCATGCAAGTTGGCAGAACCAGGTCTTAATGCCTTTTTGGAAGGCCAACAGTAGGGTCCAATTTCACTTCAGGGGGCAAGAAGTTCCAGAAAAGGCTCTCCTCCTGGACCCCACCAGTCAAAACTCTCTAGGCGAAGGGGTCCATAACATACCCTTTCTGCCGGACCGGGTGAGACAAGATCAGTGTAATGGGAACGAGACGGTTCCTCAGGTAACCTGTTATATTGGTTTATTAATTAGTATTTACAATACTTCTCACACAAATATCTTCAAACTACATATCTCCTTTGCTTCGAAGAAAGATCCCTTGAAAAAAAAATCAGGGAGAATTTGTAAGAAACACATAAAAGAATGACAAAGTTGCAAGTTGTGTCAGATAACACCATAATGATGTTTATGTGCAGTCAATAAACTTCCTGCTCAGGGAAAATATCTGCTTCCCTGTATTATGTGAAACTGCATCTCCATGTCAGAATAAAAATTCTAAATGATTGCTTAGTGCTGCTTATTAAGAAGGTGGAAGAGTTTGACCGGTTCTGGAAGGGTCCTGCTCCCCCTGAAAAACTTAGGCACAGAGTTTGTGGATGCTCCTGGAATCAACTTTTATTACTTGATGCCCAAGCAGTGAGAGTGGCTTTTCCACTAACAAAGGCTGGGATGCCCACTACTTTCCTGGGTATAGGAATTCCTACAGACTGAAGCCTCTCATTCCCCGGTCATGAACCCTGTGCTGGAAATCCTATGGGTACTGATCCTTACAATTAATTCCCTGATGACAAGTGAAGCCAGTTAGATTGACACGTTCCACTTTAATCAACTGACAGAGAGAAGTTGGTTACCATAGACCAGTCTGGCTTTGGTGGTAGCTTCCCCAGGTCAAATGTTACATTAGCAGAGGTGTGCCAGAAGAAAGAATAACACACCCCACCCCACACCCCAACTTGTGTAGTCCAAAAACATTGGCTTTCTTGACTGTTATTTGTTTGTTAGATTTACATCCCACCCCTTTCCACCAGGAGCTCAAGATGGTGTGGATAGCACTCCCTCCTCCAATTTTTCCCCGCAATAGCAACCCTTGGAGGTAGGCCAGGCTAAGAGAGAGTGATTGACCAAAGCCACACAGTAGCTGAGGACAGACTTGAACCTGGGTTTTTCAGGTCCTGGACTAAAGCTTTCACCACTACCCACTAAGTAGTAATCCTACATTCCTTCCCTTTCATTATCCAAATACATCTCTACATTACATTAAAAAAGAAACTCACTCCCTCCTCTCTAGTCAAAAAAGAAAACATGTTGCACTTAACTAAAAATGTAATGAGGAATGGATGTTCAAGATTAGCTCAGGCATTTGCACACTACCAAGGGCAAAAGAGCAAATTAAACACAGAGAGAGACAAAGCAAGCAAAGGAGTTCTGGAAAGGAGCACCTGCTTAAGAACCTAGTTGAGCAACATATGGAAATTTGAGACACTTAAGATTGCTCCATACAATAATTCAAAGTTATGGGAGTTGAAGAAAATATTTGCTTTCAGCTCTGTTTTCTTGCTCATTCCATTAGCACCCTTTTATCAGGCCAGAAAATCTGACTATCTGTCTCAAAATTGCTTACTGATGCAGTAACTAATCTGACTGAAAAAATAGATGAAGAACTATTTAGCAAACTGACACAGAGAGCTCCTAATACATGCAAGACGATTAATCATTGGTTTAACCTCTTTTTGTGCATCATCTAAAAATTAATAAGCTCTGTCAGGAAAAGAAAGACAAGGAGAGTCTAAGAGCATATAGAGAAACACAAGTACTCACTTCATGCTATTTCACACCTGGGGCATTTCCAGATGAAGTTTTCATTATGCAACTGTCCTGCCTGGTTTGCAGAAACATATGGAGAATCAGACAACATTTTATTGGTTTATAACTGCTGTATGTTTCTGGAATACCTTTTCCCATTTTTTTTTTCTTTTTATAGAAAATCCATGAATGAAAAACAGAACAGTTGCTAAAGCCCAAATAAGATGTTTTCCATAGTTCTATCTGGGTTTGCTTGTTCTCTTCCTCCTTTCCCATTATAATATAATAAAAATAAAATAAAATAAAAATATCTTTTGCACCCCAAATTATGGCAGAATGCACCCATCTCAGTCTAGACCAGGAAAGCATTTGGAGCAGAACTAATGAAAGATCTACCTGAGAAATATTTACTATGATGATTAGTTGCAATATATTACTCAGGCTGTAGTTTTATTCCCATTTATTGGATTCTATGGAACTTAATGAGAATTATATTGGTGCATAAATATGCATCAGACCAGGTCACTTACAGTCTTAAGCTCAACAACTGCTATTGTGATGAATTCCACAACAGAATTCCATGCAAATGCTTTTAAGGGAGAATAATTAGCAGAGGCTGAAATATACCTAATATACATTTACATTAAAGCCACTGACAGCAGATTTAATGAACCTGATCAATTCTTGTTATTGAAGAAGATGAATCGGCTTTTTATTTTTTAAAACAATGGAGGAATTCCAGGAATGATTGTGAGGAAAAAAGCAAAATCTAGCCCTAAAAATGGTGATTTCAGGAATGAAGAGTGCCATGCCCTCATCTGTTTCATTGCTCAATTACTGGCAATCCACCAGTACTGGAAGTCCACCAGTCAGTTCCTATCCATCACCTGGGGAAGAAGCAGTTGAAAGGGATTTTCTTTCATCTACTTAACAGACAGTACAATTTTGTTGCTAGGTTCACTTGTTCCTTTAGCCAGATACCATAATGTAATAATTTTGAGCGCAAACACATCAGGTGATCAGATGCATGAGATTATATTTGTCATATCTGATCTTTCATTTGAAATAATCAGCACCAATTTCTATACAGGTAATACTGATAGTTTGTAGTGCAGGCAATTGTCTTACATGCAATTATTCCATTTGCCTTTTGGCATATTACTGTTGGATGTTTATTTTTTTGCAGTGCAATAGGGCAATCATGGGGATAATGGAGCCCAAGACTTATTCTTAATATTTTTAATATTTAATATTCTTAATATTTTCACTTACTCTAGTAGGGAATACTACATCTTTATAACACATCTATATAATTCTAATGTTCTTTTAGGAAAAAGAATTCTCCTGCTTATAATAAACTCATTTACTGTATAGTAATATACATTTAATTCCTTAGCTATTCAAGCTTATAAGTTTATATGGCATTTTATGTTGATTTTATTGTATACCACCAAGAGTTAGTTGGAGTCAGGTGGTGTCTAAATCAAATAAATTAAATTAAATTAAATTAAATTAAATTAGGCCAAGGTTTTAGTTTTAGTTTTATTTTGTTCATTTATTTTACTTTTGCCATTTCCATATGGATTTCTGGTTTTAAATTCTGACCCTGAATCAGACTAATAATATCTGTTAGTAACGGTCTTGTCCTCTATAATTTTTTTTTAATTACATCAGTGAAAAGGTAGCTAAACCCTTTTTACCCATGAAGTAAATTAGAAAGTATGCTCTTTTCTTCTCCATGAACTTATTAACTAATTCATCCTGTTTCCTTCTGCTGATCTGTGATCATGAGTCATTATTCTTTTTCTTTCTGTCACTCTTCATAAATAATTTCTCTTGGTCAATTCACAATGCAAGTTATAGACTTTTTAAACTTAAATATATACTAAAACAATTTAGATGTCTATCTTACACATACTTGCTTGTCTGTTGATTATAATGGGACATACTTCTGAGTATTTATATAGAATTGCATTATAATTACTCAAATATACTCAAAGACATATGAATGAATGATATGAATAAATAATACGTTTTTAAAAAATCAGTTAGATACTGGAGACCAAAAGCTTCAATCCCCAGTGTGTTAAATATGGCTTCTTGAGCACTCAAAATATCACTTGTTAGCATAGCTGAAACAATAAAACATTCAAATCCTAGCTCTTAGTGCAGAGCCCTCATATGGGTCTGTTTTGGCATGACCAGAAAGTTTGTTGGTTTTTAACATACAGCATCTTGTAGAACTTTGGTATTATCTTCAAGAAATATGTGTTTCACCTCAACATTGACTGAAAAGTAATGTTATAATCTGGACATGATGTAAACCCTGTAGGGAGAGCCAAAGAACCACCTGGTTGATTTGGTCCCATTAAGTTGGTACTGACTCTTGACAACCATGCAGATCTCAAGGATGATCTGTCCCTAACCTGGTCCTTCATGGCACACCCATTGCACTGTAATTGGATCCACCCACCTTGCTGTTGATCATTCTTTTCTTTTTTCTTTTCTTTTCTTTCCTTCCACCTTTCTTAAGACATCTATAATACTGAGAAAGGTCAGCAGTTATAAGGCTTCAAGAGCCAGATCTTTATTTAATGTATCCAAAATATGATTATTTGTGGCTCATATGAGAACTTGACTGATTTGCCCTATTTTCCATTTGTTTGCTTTCTTGGCTATCCATGATATTCTCAGCAATCTTCTCCAACACCTAAGTTCAAAAACACCAATGCTCCTTCTATCCCAGTTCTGCAAAGTCCAGCTTTTGTTTCAAAACAGTGTTGTGGGGAAAACCATCACCTGCGTGATACTGATCTTTGTAGAAGCATCACAGCATCTGAACATCTTTTCCAAAGACTTCATTGCTATTCTGTCAAATGTTAGTCTGCAGCATATTTCCTGAATGCTGGTTCCTTTATTGTTGATAGTTGATCCTAAAGGACACCACTTCAGTATTTTCATTGTCATTTTTAAGGTTGGTTGCTGATTTCTTGTCATTAGTTTGGTCTACTTTATATTTAATCTTAGTTCCATGTTTTTCACTCTGTTTCTTGACCTTCATTACTAGAGTTTGCAGTTCACGTGTATTTTCAGCTATCGGAGTAGTGTCATCAGCATAGCACAGTTTATTGATGTTTCCTCCTCCAATTTTAAAACCATGCTCATTTTAATGGCTTTTGATGTTCTGTGGGTTTTTACATTTTTCCCCCTTTGAAATGGCCACATCATAATTTTCAAGTGTCATTGGGGGTGGAAAGTTTCATCCCGATAATGATTGCTTTTTAATCTAATACTCCAAATTGTTCTAAACTATCATACATAGACTTGTTTGCTTTGCAGTAGTTATTTTAGCTACCTTTGCAATAAGGGATATAAAATTGCATATCCTTTTTCAAATATAGGCCCTAACCAGTATAAATCCCTTATGTTTCCCTATATTGCAGACTGTCCTTGGGTTATAACCACTTGTTTAGCGACCATTGAAAGTTACGATGGTGCTGAATGAGGGGGATTTAGGACCAGTCCTTGAGGTTGCGGCCACTGCAGCATCCCTGCAGTCACATGATTGCAATTTGGATGCTTGGCAACTGGCTCGCACTTATGATGGCTGCAGCATCCCATGGTCACAGGATCACCATTTGCAACCTTCCCTGCCGGCTACCCAAAAGCAAGTCAATGGAGAAGCTGGCAGGAGGTCGCAAGTCACTCCCACAAGTCACTCTCACTCCTGCCACTTTTTCCCTTGAGGAGTCCTCGGGCAGCATGGGGATCTCATACACCATAGCACCCACCAGCGGCACCCTTTTACCTGCCCATGCTCCATAGTGATCCCCCGCAGCACTCGCCCACCAGCCTGCTTGCCTGGGACGCAGTTTCAGCACTTCTTCCCACAGCGTGGTCATGTGAGGTCCTTGCCTAATGACCATGCAGTCCTCACCTAATGACCGCAACCGGGGCTGCCAGGACTGCCATCGCTAAACAGCGCAGTCACAGGATGTTTTGCTTAACCACTGCTTCACTTAGCAATAGAGATTCCGGTCCTAATTGCCATTATATCTCAAGGACTGCTTGTACAGTATGTATTATTTACAACTCTATGTATATATTCTAATATAGCTATTGTAGTCTATTCTGCTTTTTTTGGAGGAGATGGTTGTCTACTTCTCCTACTTTCCCTGACCTTCTTTTCCCATTCTCCTACTACCAGCTTTCCTTTTTGTTAATCATTAGCGGAAATAGAAAGTTGCTTTTATATTTTTACAGTGTTCAATCATTTCAAAATGAGTCCACAGTTCTCTGGGTTGGAGTACATACTAACATACATAAAGCCATAAATGACATTCCATGCCATAAAATTTGCAGTCAGTTATACTTTTTCTTTTTGGAGTAGCTGCTAAATTCCTTTCTGCTGAAAAGAATCAGAAAAGTGGAGTTAGGGAGAAGGAAAAGAAGGAGAATCAAAACTGTGACCAAAGCAAAGAGAATAAGCTCCATGTTTATTCTAGAACTGAGTACTATTTTTGGTTGGTTGGTTTAGTCTTCATTTAGTCTTCAAGAGGTTTATTTTAAATCAACAACACCACTTTCAGTGAACAACCACCCTCCATAAAAACAGGAATTCTCTGAAGAGCAGGAACATCAAAGCTTAGTACCTGAAGGATTTCATATGCCTTGCCTTAATAAGAGCATTACAAAAATTCCAAGCAACATTATTTGTACATACAGCCCAGTAAAAAATACTGTCAGAGTTAGGTAGTGGATATTTAATGCCGACCCAGTTCCGATCGGTCAGGGTCTCCTTCACATTAGAAAGCTGTTGGCACGGAGCAATGAATGAAATGGTTACTTTTAAAATATGTTCTCCCATTCCACCCAATTCACAATTGACATTTCATTTTTTGGACCTGGCTTCTGCACATCTGCAAGTAACCCAACGGAAATACCAGAATCTTGCATACTTCTTTGATTGTTACATTTAAGATATCATGTGTGCTACCAGCTCAGCTGCTGCAAGGCATTAAAGTCAGTTACTCCAATCTTGTAAAGTACTTTGGAAATACTGTAGACAAGGATTAGGGAAGATGAGTATTCCACATGTTTTCAGGACGGATGATTAAAGCAGAGGTTATACCCGACACAGTTAAAGTGATGTATTGAATGTATGTCAGCTTGGGATCTGTCGTGATTAGTTCTTTTCAGAGTTCTTGAAATAATGCGTGTTTATTTCAAGCCATTAACATATCTAAGAAGAGCAAAAGGAGCTTTTTCATTGAGGGATATTTATGAGGATTGGGGAAAAGAACATGTTTTAGTCCTCCTTTGGGTGTGGATTGCGTGTGTCTCTAAGATATTCAGTTAAAAGTTTAACTACATGGATAGGCAGTACATGGCAATTAAGTCACATTTTCTGAATAATAAGATCCAGATTCTACCATCCTCTGAGCAATTAGCTAAACAGTCATTTCAGACATTCTGTGGAAGCACAAGTGAAATTCTGCCAGCAAGTGTGTATTCAATAGATAAACTCCATTTACACATTTAGTTCACATAGTCAAAGTATATAATTGTGGGAAGAGTGGTAAGCTCGATCTCTTCCTTACGTTTATTTAATATAATTAATAATTAAATAATATAATTCCCCTAGGAATACAATGACTCTAACTGGTCCCCTTTTTATCAATCCTGTAGAATAAACTTGCAATAATTCAGCTATGAACATAATAACACGTCCATTCAAGTATTCAGATATTTGTATTTTTAGGTATACATTTCAAACCATAACATGCCATTCAACATATCTACAGTATTTCTCTCCTGTAATGTAAAAAGCAAAAAAAAGGAGAGGGGGAAGGGGGATAAGAAAGGGAGTTGTACTTGAATATTGCCATTGGGCCTGGGGATCCTATAGAATTGTGAGGCCCGATATATAGCTGGTGTAAATGTAGACTGCACGCTTTCTCTCTTTTTGTTATTATCGTTTTTTAAATGTTTTTAATTGGTTTTAATGGTTGAATTATGTGGATTGTTAGTTTCTGTTTTAATTGTGTACACTGCCCAGAGTCACATGCTAGTGAGATGGGCAACTATTTAAATTAAATTAAATTAAATTAAATTACAAATAAATAAAGCTACTGGACTGTGTTTTATCTACATCAGAATGCATAGAGGTGGATGGCCTGGAAATAGCCTTTAAATATATCAATAAGATAAAAGAAGAAGCAAATATTTGCCATAGTTGATTGAACCAAAACAAGTTGCACTTTAATAGCGAAAGTGGAGTGGCGGGGGAGGGTGAGATATTCATCTAGAAGCCCAGGGTGTAACCAGACAAAAGGAAATTATGGCATTAAAAATGAGATGGATTGTAGTAGTATTTTAAAAATCAGCTTAAGACAGGAGGCTTGGAAAAGGTGCTCCACCCACTGCCCTTGATCTCTTTGTGTTGACAGGAAAAATCTGCAGAAAAATAGTAACCACATTTGAATGAGTGTGGATAAAGTGCTTCGTCAAGGGCACTGACTGTGCAGGATTTCCGCTCTTGTGAAGTGCTGTAACTATGTTCAGCTGTACAGTTTCCCTAAACACTTTCCCCATCAACATGGGGAGACTGGGGACTGGAAGAAACAGAGAACACTTCCCATCTCTCTTCCATGATTTGACATGAGGATCATCTATTTATTTTGTTTATAAAATTTGTAACCTGCACTTTTATTGTTTAACAACCATATGCCTGAAGAGGATGGAACAGAACTTGGTGGGATTTTTCTAAAGCAGTGTTGTCCAGACTTGGCCAAAGCATGGCTGGCTGGGGAATTCTGGGAGTTGAAGTCCACTCATCTTAAAGTGGCCAAGTTTGGACAACACTGGTCTAAAGAGACACTGAGTTGTCCAGAAGCACCTATTTCATCAATTGGAGCATCACTGAATCTTTCCAATAGCAGAGACTTTCTTCTCCCTTTCTGCAAATTTTTCTGCCATCTTCCCCCACATTCCAAAAGGGTCCCAAATTTCCTGAAGAGTTGCAAGGCATGGCAGGAGAACCCATGAAAATGGCTTCCTCCCTGATTCATGGAAAAATCCCTGGAAAATTCTGCTGGATCACAAGACCTCCAGCCTTCCATCAGCAAAAAGCATTTTACTGATGCAGTTCATAACATGAATTTTGGAAAAGAAAACATAGTTTCTCTCTTTTAAAATAGTGTGTTTATGTAAGTGGCATTTTGGGAGATCTGGTCCCTTTTGTATAACTGCTCAAAGCATAAATGTCTCCTTGATGCATGCCATCTCTAGTTTTTGTAGATATCTATCTAAAACTACGTGCTGCCTGATTCATTAAGGGTGTCTTTTTAGTTAATTCAACCTGTTAATCTAACCCATCAGCTAAAGGACATACCCTAGTATTTTGTAAACCTTGGAATGCCACTGCAACAGCCACAGGTAGTCAGCAATTCATAAACATCCTGGCACCTCTGGCACTTTTATCTAATTATAGAGGGTGATATGATAATAAAACATGTATAATATGCAAGTCCTAGTAAAGAATTTTGTCCTGCTGATGTCACTGAATGCAACAAGTCAATCCAAAATGAATGGAATGATTCTTGCTGATATATTTTTCAAGGATTTGCCAAAAATTATTTCAGAGAGATGAGATTTTTAAAAATGTTCCCCAAAATGCTGCTAAAAATGTTCCCCAAAAGTGAGCACTTTCACTTCAGACTAAAACAGTTTGCTATTACTTTTAGCTGAACTATGCCACAATCTGGAAATGTCAAAATAATGTAATTGTTTTTCTGTGTTATTAGGATTTCTGTAAACAATATCATCTCACAGCGCTCAGCTGCAAATTGAATTGCACATTTATATTACAAGACTACATTATTTGGGCCTTTCTGTTTTGACACAAAATTGTTTATGCGGGAGATTATTCTATGCACAAAGATGGAAAGATTCTGCACTACCCACAATGGAGGAATGGCTGGTGAAAATGATGGAACTTGCTGAGATGGCCAAACTGACTGCTTTGATTAGAGAAAAGACTGTATCTAGATTTATTGCTGACTGAAAACCCTTTATAGACTTTTTGCATGAAATAGAAAAAAATGAAGTCACGATTTATAGTTCTGATGACTAGAAAGAATGGATTATAGAAAGAAGAGAGCTATATTGTAACCATAGAGTAAGAGATAAACTTATAATTGTACTTATAACTGCTACAAATAAATCAGAAGCTACTTCTTTGTTTTTTCTTTCCTTTTATATTTTCCTTTTCTCTTTTTCTTTCTTGCACTTTTAATTTTCTTTTTTCCTTCTCTTTCTTTTCTTTTTCCTACTATATATTAGTTTGTATTAGTTTTTATTTTCTTTGTAAAAATCTTTAATAAAATTATATGAAAAAAATGTTTATACAAGGAATAGATTTTATTACAGGGCAAACTGAAATTTGGGATTTGATTTCCAATTTTCCTTTCTACAACATCCCCAAACCAGAACTTTTACAGTCATCTTTAAAGCGTTCTTTGCTAAGTGCTCCTTTTAAAGGATGGCATACTACTGTAGTAACAAGAGCAACAACCTGGACATGATGTAGGGTTAGGGTTAAGGTTAGGGTTAGGAACAGTCTAGGTATAATCCCAACGATCATGAAATAATCAGGGAAGATGAAGATAAATACCTCCATGTGACTTTATTGTAGGAAATTGCCTAAACACATAATAAGTAATGAAAACTGTCCCAATGTTTAAGATGTATGGTATAAATGAAAGGTTTCTTTAAGTAAAAACAGGAGTAAAGTAAAGTAAAGTAAAAACCCAGGAGAAGAAATAGCACACCCAAGTTTGGATCCAACTTTCCAAAACAAGGAGCTGGTCCTTTTTAGCAGAAAGGGCAGAGGGGCTATCTTTGTTAATTTCTCCCTTCTTCTCCAGGTGTCAGAATCCTCAAGCCCTCCCTTACTTCTGATATATTCGAGCAAACATTTAAAGATTACTGGTGTGAAAAGGTAGTTGGAAGTGATTTGCTTGGGAAAGAACACAGGAAGGGACTGAGTTCTCTTCTCCTTATTGGTCCTCTGCTCCAGATCACCTCTAGCAAAAGCAGTTTCTTATGAGCCCTGCTTTAGTATTTCTTTAAATTAAAAAAATATAAAGCAAGGCTTACAAAAATAACAATAATGCATTTTTCAACAAGGGTCATAAACAAAAACCCAATTCAGAAACAATTAAAATATTAGAATATGAAAGGTAACCATTAATTACACATCTTTACCCAATAAAATTACAAAAGCATAACAGTCCCCAAAATAGGACATAACACAGTCAGCAAATCAGTTAAGCTAGCAATCCCATAGCCAACTAATTTTATTTTGGTCTTCAAGTCAGTGTTGACTCCAGGTGACTGCCTGGACTAGTCCCTGCAATTTTCTTGGCAAGATTTCAGAAGTGGTTTGCCACTGCCTGCTTCCTAGGGCTGAGCGAGAGTGACTGGCCCAAAGTCACCCAGCCGGCTTTGTGCCTCAGGCAGGACTAGAACTCCCAGTCTCCTGGTATTTAGCCTGGTACCTTAACCACTACACCAAACTGGGTCTGATTTAATTAAATGATTTAATTGAATAAAAATCCATGAAACAATAAAGTTTTGAATTCTATATGTTATTGTCTGGCTAAGGATCAGATTTTGCAGTATTTTCCAGCCTGTGATCAGTGACTTGCACTACAGCCCAAGTGCAATAACCACATTTTAAAACCCCTCTTAAATGTGTTAAAATCGGTTGTTTGCAAAAATGTTGATGGCAACTTAATCACATGGGTTGCAGAATGTGCCACCATCAACAATATATGTATGCCACGTAATTTGGTTTTATGAAAGGAGATCGAGCTTCTGATAACATTAAATTATGTATGGATATTTTTTCAGTTCAGCCTGAGAATCATAAAACTGCTGTTGTGCCTTCAATAGATGTGGAGAAAGTTTTTGTACAGATTAAATTTTTGGAAAATATTATGAAAAAATTGATTTCCTTTAACTTTTATTCCTTGGATTAAAATGTATTATTTTAACCCTTCTGTTTGGATTACTGCAAATGGGTTTATTTCCTCACCAATCAAACTATATTGTTATCTTCCCTCATATTTCACTTGGCTTCTCTTATTGGAGATGCTAGTCACACACATAATACAGTGGTACCTCGGTTCACGAACGCTTCTGTTCACGAACAATTCGGTTCACGGTCAGCACCGTTCACAAAATTTTGCTTCCGTTCGCAAACTCCGCATCGGGTGATGAACAGGATCCGCGGCCATTTTCCCTGCTGTGACACGTGGTCGTGGCTTCCTGTAGGGAGGGGGACTCTCCCTCCAAACAATAACCGCCTTCCCACCCGCCTTCCTTTCCTCCACGCCAGAAGTTGCCTCGAGCAAGGTTAGTGTTCTCTCTCTTCATACTGTACTGTACTGTACTTTGCGTCATATTTTTGTGGTTTTAAAAAAAAACACATATGGTTCAGAATGGATTAACCATATTTACATTGAACTTTATGGGAAAATTTGATTCAGTTGGCGACCAAAATCGGTTGGTGACCAAATTCGTAGAGGTCAGAACGGATTAACCGTATTTACATTGAACCTTATGGGAAAATTTGATTCGGGTCGCGACCAATTCGGGTCACGACCAGAGTCGCGGAACAAATTAAGTTCGTGACCCGAGGTACCACTGTATACAGGTAGCTGGAACTGAACACATATAGTTATTGTACCCAGGTGGTATTTGGGACTTTATTAATGATTATAAAAGCTCATTACCAAATTTGGTGATGGTTGTACAACAATGTGGTAAATTTCATGATGGTTATACATCAACATGTATAACCATCACATATGTACATTTTCTGGATGTACAGTAAATTAGAACAAGCCTAACATATTAACAGCTGATAATTAGGTTTTTATGGGGATCTGTAAAAAATGGGGATTTGTTTATTGTTCAGATTCTCTTAAATATTTGGAGATAATTATTCCCAGAAAAATATTTTTGTTATTGGTTATTATACAGTTTGTTTTGTTATTAAATAGTTAATATTTAACTTTCATAATGCAGGTTAATAATTATAGTAATGGATGACTGAAAATATCCAAGAGTTTATAGGGAAATGAATATATTTTCATGACTGGAATATATTTTAAGGGGGATGTTTATGTTAACTTCACTGAAATATTTTAGACAAATAAATAAATGATCAACTTTTTATTGAGCAGTCAGATTCCAAGGTTCTTTCTCCCTAAATTACAACTCCCATATGAACATGGGGGCTCTAATTTTCCAGACTTTCAATTGATTCATAGAACACACATAATAACTTTTGGGCTTTTTCTGCAGTGAAAATGAGAGTGAATATGTGTTGCTATTTATATAGACTTATATAATATAGACTTATTAGAGTCATTATTAGAGAGTTATAATTTCATACTTTTATTAGAGAGTTATTATTTCATACTTTTGAAATCATGGCAAGCGCTTGTTTCTAATTATGGCTGGAATTCAGTTTATTCTCAGCATTAAAGGAAGCTAGGTATATCTGGATGTTATTGGGAAAGAAAATTACTTATGAGGACAATATCAAGCTTTAAAACTAAGAGTTTTGGAGAAAATTGGGACTGAAAATGGGGTTAACGCTCCAGATCAGCTTGTTGTTAAGTGTACTTTTTTTAAGACTTTGAGAGGTTGCAAAAATAATATTACCTGCCTAAAACTGATTGACAGTATTTTTATTTTGGATGTAATGTGATGTGTTGTTCTAAGTTTGGACTAGATACATTAGTGTCAGAAAGTTGTTTGATGTTGAGCAAACTTGACTATCTTTTTTAAAAGCTAAATCAACTCCAGTATTTTTATCAACAATCTAAAAAATCTTACAAAATACTGTATAAGTATGGTCTCAGGTTTTACAAAAGTTAAATACATTTCTTATGATATGAAGATGAAATTAGTTCATCCATCCAAATTCTTTTTTGGGTCTACTGGACTCCTCAGCGGATGTTCAAAAAGGACTGGTGATCTACCTTTCTGGGTTTGGAGTACAATAATTCAAAGATATGTTAACAAGCATGATTTGGGCCTGCCCTCTGGTTGTTCCATAGTAGCTAGATATTCTTAATATGATCAGTAATGTTTTAGCAAAGGAGATTAAAGTTATTAATCTGTTGATAAATTATATCCCCCAAATTTAGAATGTATTTATGAAGAACTTTGGATCTTTGGATTGTTTCAAAAAAAAAGATTATGTGCTGTTGGAAAGATACTTGTACATCAGCTATCAAAAGTCAGTTTGATGAAATGTGTGCACTCTCCCCCTATGAACTGGCTTACCGTTGCAATGGAAGGACTGGGCAGTATGAATCCATGTGGTCAAGGTTTAACTGGTTGTTTAAAACTGAGCTGCGTCACTTTTTAAACATATATAATCATCTTGTATTCTTTTCCCCCCTTTCCTTTCCTTTTTGTCTGTTTCATTTTTCTACTTTGTATGTTTGTGTTTCCTCTTGGTTGTATTAAAACAATAAAAATTTTAAAAAATACTTTTGTCTGAAGAGTATTAAAAAGTTGTTTCTGTAGCCTGGAGGACAGGGCTGGAAAGCACTTAGCCATGAAGAGGTTGAAGGAAAAGAAGGAAGCCTAATGCATCAGTCAGCCATGGAGGAACACACCAGGGAATAAAAGCAGGAACACTATAGGGCCCCAACAATCAAAACCAAATGTATGTTGGGACTTGCTCTTACAGGGAGCCAGTGAGGGCCCTGCATTCAACAGAAGTATGGAGAAATCAGGGAATGCCCAGGGCAATGCAAATAGCCAGGGCCTACCTCAGGGCTTTCACTGTCTCTGCTGTCAGGAAGTGGCAGATTTAGCAAATGTTCATTGGATGAAAATCACAGACTTTAGCCATTGAAAGCTACAGCTGGCTGCAGTTATCATCTGTTATCCACTAGAATCCTTACGACCTTGACAACTGAGACTAGGATCCACTCACCAGCCCTGGAGTCAAATTGGGTGAGGGGAATTGGATGGAAAACTTGAACCTGAAATATCATAGGCATCTGTGACAATATATCAGTGGATTTCCAAACAGTATCATCAAGTTCAGCAAAGGACTGGTACATCTGAATGTCATTAGATAGACATTATATTGAAAACCTTGGCAAAAAATCAGTTGACCAGAGAAAGGATCTAGAATGAAAATAACAGGAGGACCAGCTCCATTCTCTGGGGAACAATTTCAATAGGAGAAATGCAATTGTTTCAAGTCTCTGGGTCACCTGAACATTCTTCCACTCATGATCAATAGAGTGAGTTCTTAACACAACCAGATACTCCCTCAAAGCAGTTTAAAGTCCGCTGAAATGTAACAAGCTCTGGGAGAGACCATTGTAATTAACTGCCCATTTCTCAGAGGTTTAAATCTCAAAACTGTTCCACCACCCAGCCATGATCTGTTCATAATTAAGAATCTAGAGAAGGTTCCCCCTCTCTTAGGTTACCCATTTCAAAATATACACTACTATGATTTCTATGATGACAGGGAAATTTTTTGGATAGATTAAGAAACCTTAAATGAAGCTGGTACCCACTCTCAACTTCATTACCAGATCAGATTACACGTGTTGAATTGTGAAAAGCATGCCAAGCTACTTGGCTTCTATGAATACTTTTTGAAAGGTATTTTATTAAGAAACACTCAACATGTATCAGCCCACATGTTTGAGGTAACTGTGTATAGTGTCAGGTGAATAGAGAGCCTTTGGTTATTTTACCAGGATATAGATATAGACATACAGAGAGAGAGAGACAGAGAGACAGAGAGACAGAGAGAGCGAGCGGGTGCAGAAAAGTGTGAGAAAGGTATATAAGAGTATAACTGTTCTTTAAATATTATTGCTGGGAATATTTTTATCACCAAATCTTTAGCCTCAAATTTAATTTTACTTTATCACATTCCTTGGAGTCTATTTTAAGACAAAATTGTTGACATAGCCAAAAAATGAATTCTGTTCCATAGCAGTGGAACATTTGGGGAGGAGAAATCCTTTTCACCGTGTCTCTGTTGTGAATTATAGTTTTGTGGTCCTGCTTTATGACAGAGAGTCCTGGATACAATGCAGCCACTTTGCTGTAGGTTTCTCTCTCGTTTTGCAACACCAGCTCAATATATGCTCTGTTTGGGTATACATTGGAAAGTCTGCATCACCTAATTAAAGTAAAACTTCAGTTAAATGGACCAATGGAGTGAGGAGTGTCTCCTGAAGTCCATTCACTCATCTTTCCCTCTAAATCAATATTCCTCTCCTGTTGGCCCCACAATCTTCAACTCAAAATCTCCTGCTCTCTTCTGCTCTTGAAAGCAGAGGACATGATTGTCAAGGCAGCTGATTGTGATGTATGGAGAAAGGGATACTGGAATCTTTCCCAAGTAAGGAACGAGGGATCCCAGAACAGGGGAATGACTGTATTATCTGTTATTTGAGTGCTGAGTGTTCTGACTAGGCTTCTTTTACCATGTACTCAAAACTTGATTTTGTCTGTTACATCTGAAGTCTGCTTAATGGAATTCTCTTGCAGATAGGGTAAATATTCAGTTGATGGGGCCGTTCTTTCATCCTCCTCTCTCCTTTTCATTCCTATCCCCTCTTCTTCCTTCCCTACATTCAAATGGCTAACCTTGCTAGGCAGTGTACAAAATTAATAACAGATGGAGATGGGGATGTATATTTGAGAGGGATGTGGCTTTATAACACTTTTTAAAACAGAAGCCATGATGTAGTTCACAAGGCAGACTAGAAAATTTGTTTCAGGCATACAAATCTCAACTCAGATTTCAACACAAGGGAATGGCTATGCCTTAGGCAGGATTTTCTCCCTGGGAACAGTTGATCTAAACTACTTTCTGAAACATAGGATTGTGCTTCATTTATTTCTTTATTTATTGGTGGTCAAAGGCTGCAGTAGGTGGGATGGTTTACAATAATCTCATTGGGGCTGGGGTGAAGTTTTAACCTATGTATTGCATTGCTTGTTTGCAATTTTTAAAAATTTGTTTAATTTGTATTTACTTTCATTTCCCTTTCCCACCAAAAATAGGTAGGTCTCGCCAGTTATTTTCAGCAGTGCAGTCTTGGGGAACACTGGGAACTGAATCCAGTGGATTATCAGTTGTCATCACATCTGTTCCAGTGGACATGTCAGAGATACAAGAGGTAAACCACTCAGAGACTCTGGAAATGCAGCAGCATATAAATTGAAGTGAACAAACAAACCTGGCCTTCTGGATCTAAATATAATGAAACATTCTTTTAACAGACTGAGGGGAAAGACGTCCTTTATTCAGGAATGTCTGTTGAATCAGGAAGTATGGCATTCACATCATTTGTATGATGACAGCATTATGCAAATTAATCCAATTGCTTCAATTTATATCACTGCAGGAATTTGGTCTACTACATAGAAAGTTCATGGCATCAGGGACTTCCAGGGGAGGCATGGTGAACTGCAGATGTCTCTGTGAAAGTGGAGCGACAACAGCAACAAAGACCAAAGGACCGGTGAGTAGACCAGTCCTTCGGAACTTTTCTGGATAAGGAGAGATAGATTGCCTACATGTGCTCCAGACAGCCACTCCTTGGAAGGAGACCTCAGGACAGTGGTCTGCCATGGGTTTGAGTGCTGGGAGACAAAGGGATTAGCCATCTTACTCTCAACCTGGTGGAGCCTTTTAAAGGACACTAAGTTCACAAGCTTCACTTTCTAATCACTTTCAGAAATTACCTATTAACCATTTTAAAGCTACTAGAGACCTTCAGAGGGACAAGTTTGAAAAGTCACCAAGTTTAAGGTCAACTCTGGACAAAAGAAAAATTAATTGCAAGCTTAAGACCTTAAAGAATTTGAAATAAACAGCAAAAAGCTAAATAAGATTTTTATCTAAGAAAGTTACAAATGGATTAAGGGTCCAGTTAAATTTAGAATATTGACTTTTACTATAAGATTTTGGAATTAACTATAAAAAAATAAATAGCTTCTCGTGGAAACCAGAATTATTTTAGCTATCTTGGCTCATAACAAAGATAAGTGACTTTATGATTTTATAAAGTGGACTCTAGACAATCTAAAAATTCTAAGTAGAAGGAAAAAGACTGCAAGCCTGCTTTTGGTGTTGGATACCTGGGACTTACAAAATGACACAAAACATCATAACTTGGAAATATTAAAGGAGATCTTTGAAGAATGGAGCCTTAAGTTAGTAGCTACAATATCATGTGTCAGTAATGATGTCTAATTCTATGGATAGATTGTGTCCAAAAGATGTTAATGAGAGAATGACAGATGTGGAGCAAATTTTGTCTGACAAGACAAAGAAAGTACAAAAAGTGGAACTACAAATGACAGGCCAAGAGAATGATTTGGAAAAGGATGCTTTATGGGATATACAAAAGAAACTGGCTGAAGTTTTAAAAAGTAAAGGAGAAATTCAAATGACAAACCAGCAGAATCACCTGGAAAATGTTTTCTTATTGGGTCTACAAAAGAGGATTGTTAAACCTTTGAAGAACTCTGTGCAATGGGGTAAAAAAAGAATTGAAGAGAAATCAAATCCTACAACAATATTTGAATGAACTAAAGTTTAAGACTGTTAGAAGTAAAAGGAAGGAATATAAAGTTGGTTTATTTGATCAAGATTAAAATAAGACATTTTTTGCAAAGTTCTGGCAACCCTTTATGGACTTTTTGTTGGCACCAGGATTGAAACATTGATCTTTTATGCATTTGTTTATAGATAAGGGACGGGATATGGGAGGAAGAGAAATCTGTAACCTTATAGGGGATGAAGAGTTACTAAATTTATCTATATTGTAGTGAAGGTTGGAAGTCACTTCTTTATATATATTTTTATTTATCATATTTCTTTTCTCTTTCTTCTTTTTCTTTTTCCTTGCTCTTTTTATTCTTTCTTAGTATTCTTTTTTTCTTTAAGTTTAGTTTGTATTAGTTTTTACTATTGTAATCAAAATCCTTAATAAAAAATTATATGCAAAATGAAAATCCATTGCATCAAAATGTGGTTTCACTGTATTTACTTTACTAGTTAGGACTGTCCAACAGAGAACACGTTTTATAGAACACATCAGGTTGCATGCAAAGGTGATTAATTTACTTAAACACATACTGTTTTCAAATTTTAATATTCATTTTATTATATATTTCTGCACTCTAATTTATCTTATACTATTTTATCCTACTTTTTATCCTTGCTCTCTTACCTTACTACATTTATCTATTTTATTTCATTGTAGTCTATTTTATCCTATTTTACTGTACCTCACTTCACTCCATTTTATTGCATCTTACTCTGGCTGATGCCTATGTTTTGATGTGGTCAAATGACTAATCAGTAAAGTATACCGCTACTACTACTTTACCAATCAACTATAGTTATTCCAACAAACCTTTCATGATTGTTGCTTCAAGCGATGTACAAATGAGCAGTTGGGTGCATGACTAGACACCTTAATAATAATAAAACATTAGACTACTTTTTTATTTTGCAAAATCATAAACTAAATAAAAGTTTGCTACTATTTAACAAAATCATAAGCTAAATAAAAAACATATTGGATTAAGCTAGTTACAACAACAAAATGAATAATACTGTTAATAATAATAATAATAATAATAATAATAATAATAATAATAATAAATGGATAATATAGTACATAGCTTAAAGGAGGGTAGTAAATTCTCACTGAGACACAAAATAAATGTGGAAAAGAAGCAACAGAGTTAAAAGAAGAGAACTTTTTGAGATATTGGCTAACTATACCATTTCTCCACTTTGATATTTTGAAAACTAGTAGAGGACCAAAGCAATACATTGTATGTGATGTTTCAGAAACACAAAAATAGAAAAATAATGACCCAGGCTAATGCATGTTTGACTTGAAACAAAAAAAAGCAAAGGTGAACCTTTCCTCTACACATTTTTATGAGGAATTAATTTGAAGAACATCATCAGTGCTTTCAAACATGCCTTCATAGAGCTGTCAGACATTGTTATCTATTTATTTGGATATCCAGATGTGGGGGAAAGTGTCTCAAGCTTTGTGAGTAACAGTATCAAATCTCCCAGCAAGATCAAAATATAATAGACAAAACACTGGTGCTGTTCATGACATTCTTCCTACAGTTCTTGCATAGAGGAACACATTCAGAAGGAGAGCTTATGAAGAGGAGTCAAATTCCTGGGAGATCTGTTTTACTTTAAACTGCAAGTTATAGGCCTCAATGCTGATACAGCTAAGTGAATGTGGTCACAGGAGCTGATGACTGAGATTTCTTTTAACTTTAGAATCCTTGAACTTTAGGTAAAAATAAACAGCAAATTACTTTCATTATGCCTACAATTCTTTTTTCTTTTGGTAAAAAAGGTCATGAATGGAAAATAATTTCCAGCATTCCCTCTCTAAGGAAGCAAATCTAATATTATGAATAATTTCTCCCATTTTAGGCTGGCATACAGTTTCCCCAATATTATCTACAGTGCAATTTTGTGTATGTGTCTGCATCAAACATAGGCTGAAGAGGACTTATTCTCAAGTGAATGAGAACAGGACTGCCACTTCAGTAGACATCACCCTTCAACTGAAACATCCTGATCTTAACATCTTACCTGGATGTGATGAAGACAAAGAGGACAAACAGATCTCGTGCTTGCCGTCATGAAACAAAACCCTCAAAACAAAAATCCCACATCCTATTTTTAATGAAAGAAAAAAGAAAATGGGAAGCCCAAGCTGGAACAAATGGTCTTTTAAGGTTTTTTTTGGGGGGGGGAGTTTTCTTTTGCTTTTTCCATTATCGTTTTTATTGCAGAGATTTCTGCAAGGGTTCCTAGTGACTCATTTTATGAGGCTACTCTGTACCATCTGTCTTAAAGAGTTTCCCGTCACTGTAGACGTTACGTATCTCCTTGTGGCAGCCTGGACAGAGTAGGGAAATTGCCAAGCCAGGTCACATGCCAGTCGGCCATCACTCATCCCCCAAAAGGCAGGCAAGATCTGGTTACAATTAGATTCAGTCCCTGATTCTGGATAACATGTCTCTGTGGCTACAGATTCTTTACCGCCAGCTCCCCACTGGGAGCTCAGGAGGAAGCCTAGGATAGGATGTATCTGGCCAGAGGAAAATGGGGTTCTAGGCCTGGCCTTAATTGTCTTTCTTTTTCTATGGATCAGCTTGCCTTTTACGCTGACAACCAAGATTGCCCTGAGGAAGAGAGATGGGGGAGAGAAGAAACTAATGTGGGGGCCTTGTAACTGGGAGGGACATTTACTTTACTAGCATACCTGATCCCATACTTCTTACATCTATCTGCAATCATTGCTCATCTAAATACTTTGTATACTTCAAACCATTCTTTTTCAAAATAATTGCAGAGATTGTGTCAAGCTTACAAGGAGTCCGGCATGGCTGTATCCCCACATCTCACATCGCTGATGCTATCTGCCTCTGCAACACTGGATGCTTCCCACAGCCCTCTAAGCTCTGGGTACGATCCGTTGAGTTCTTCTGTTTTGTCATTTTAAATATGACAGAAAGGGAAAACAATTAAATGCATGAGGAAGTGATATTATATTTCATTATTTTCATAACTGTATTTAGTATGTGGTGAGTGGCCCATACTGACAATGGCCAAGCAGAAAGTGCAGATTTGTCCTTTCTCACTCTGATTTAGTTTTTATACACTGAAGTGTAGAATCTGGATAACTTTTTCAGAAATCATGCAAATTGAGGGAATGAACTAAACAGGCTGAATAGAATTGTGATCTCTACTTGTATTTCACTATTATATTGCATTTCATCATTAAATAGGCTGTTTTTCTAGAACTGAGTTGCTACCACCTCCGTTCATTTTCAGCAAAAGTGAGGAGAAGGAAAGATTCTGTGACATGACCGGGATGTGATATGACATCATCATACTGTAAAGACAAGGTGGCTGAGGGGATCTTTTTCAATAAACCATAACAAGAAGAAACCTTCCCTCTGATTGAAAGTCAAGATGTTAGCACTGCTTGACCCTCACCAAGGTCCACATCCAATTCACAGCCTACTGCTAACTCCGAAGCCTCCTAGATGTGAAATTTCTCCTCCCTGTTGTTGCTACCAGTTCATCAGTCCCTCCAAGGAATTAAGCAAAGAGCAGAAGCACTAACCTCAGTACACCTTGCTCACCCTCTCTGGGAGATAATGTAAACTGAGATCAAGAGAGGCAAGTAAACAGGCAGGAGGCCTTAGTAGCAAGAGGGCTAAGATCCTCCCTCCTCCGTTTCAGGAACAGCTGCTTAAAACAACAGCAAGGACTTGGGGAGCCAGGAGAGAGGAAAAATAGAATTAGTTCCCTCACGGCTGAGACAAACTCAGACATTTGGAGTATGGTATCTAAGAGAAAAGCATAACTGAAAGAGAGGAAAGGATTCAAATAGAAACATTTCCTAATATATTGATTGCAATCAACAACCAGGGTGTAATGGGAAAAGTACAATTTGCAAGCAAGCAGTTTTCAATAATGTTTTAGTGATTTTTACTCTTTCATGTTTTTTCATTTTTTTCCTTCTTTTTTCCTTATATTAAGTTACTTTTTCCTTTTTCCTTTTCTTTTTAAGAAGAATTCATCAGAATATATAATTTCAAATTTTTATTGTATGATCTATATTTTATTACTTGTTATTCCTGATATTTCTACTTTGTGTAGAGTTTAATAGTGATTTGGGGGATCAAAGATATTCAAGTTTATCCATTTATGAATATGGAAAAACCACAGCAGCATCATAGAAATGTCTTTAAAATCACAGCATCATCATATAAATTTCTTTATTTTTTCCTTTCTTCTGTGTATATGTGTCTGTGTATATGTGTGTGTGTGTGTGTGTTCTTTTTTAAAATGTTTAATAAAGATATTTTTTTAAAGGTTAAATGAAAATTAATCAAGATTTCCTCATTTGGGCATTTAGTGTTCTGTGTGAAAAAATGTATTTCTTTTTTGGTTTACTTGCATGAATGAGCCTACCAACTTCTACCTGTGAGGCCTTATCTGTAGACCTTGAGCCTCTACCTGCAGTCTGAAGAGGTATAGAGCAGAATCAAGTTTAGCATTTTACAGGAATTGTAGCTCTATGAAGAAAAGTTCAAGTTGAATATATTTTAAAAAGACCAGACATCTGTGAAGCCTGAAAGCAATAAGCATGGGGGGGGGGGGTTTAGGGGAAAAAGAAACTAAACATGTGGCTGAATATCTGTTTCTTTAAATAAACATTCCATAGCCCACATGCTACAGTAACTTAAAATAACACACATTTCAGTTCTCCTAATCCTGACCCTGTTTTGCTGTAGACCAGCATTCTGAGAAAGTCCAAGTGATGAAAGATTCTGATGAACTTAAATTGCCACATAAACATCAGTGCAAGAAACAGATGTACAAAATCCTTGCAACTTGGCCACATTAGGCATAACTTTGTCTTGACTTCCACAGTAATTTAAAAAGTATAGCCAGGAATTCTTTTTCACAAACATTTACTTATTTAAAATACATTATGTATACATTGGGCACATTCCAGCCATAGCTATGCATCTTCAGAACTCATTGATTTCACTAGGAGAGAAAATAGTATATAATAAGTCTCCTTAAAATTAATGGGACATGGTGAACTTTAGTTGCATAGTGCCCATTATAACTGGAGAACTGGAGGAAAAACGGTACTGGGAAAGAAAGAAAAAAGAAGAAATGGAATGACAATGTAAAAATGACACTATGTTGTCAATGGGTCGGTCCATTCTCATTTATTGAAGTTAATGCAACTTTGATTTTTCATGATCCAACCTAAGAACTTTAGAACCAAGTCTTGAAATATCTCATATGAACAAATCAATGGTTAAGGGCCTTAAGAATATATGTAAAATATGTTTTTATGATCTCAGTATGAGATTAACTCCACAAAAGATTTTGTTCATATTTCTTGGATATCTCAGATAATGTTTTAAAAGGGTTGAAACTTTATAATAAATAAATAAATGAGGTTTGGGGAAAGGTAATACTATTTAAAAATGAGAATGTATTTTTTAATACATTCTCAAAATTTAGAATTTATCAACATATGAAAAATTATGGGCTTATAAAGAATGAGGTGTACTGAAAATGAGTATTATTTTATTCTGGAAAGACAGTGTTGCTCCAGATTAACAGTCCGGGACTGAAAATATGTGTTTACTCTCTGCTTATGAACTGGGTCTATGTTAGCAAAATAAAAAAAATGTCCAGTATTATTCCATGGGGTCAAGTTTTAATGCTTTCTTTAAAAACTGAGCTGATATTTTTGTATATCTTAGAATTATCTTAGAATATTATTATATAATATCTTCTCTTAAATTATTGTATATTAATTCTATTAGTACAATAATAAAAATGAAATTTTCAGTTATTGAATCCTTTTACGTGCCATGTCTGTTTGGAACACACAAAAAAGAGAGAAATGCTAATACAGTACAATAAATATTAGCCATTAGTGAACAAATGTTTCCTTTATAATATGCATATTAAATCTAAAGGTACAACATACCTTATAACAACATACATTATTTTATTTCATGACTGGATGTACCCAGAAGGGACGGCCAGCTTTTAGGTGATTATTACTATGTACACAAAGAACTTTCAACATTTAATCTAAAATATTCCGTTATGTCAAACCAATAATCTTCTTTACAAAATAATTCCAGAGAGAGTCATGTATATGGCTGAATATAAATCTTTTGATTCCCTGTTGTAAACTGCAAAGCTTCACCTCTCCTGAGAAGGCGGTGGCGGCTGTTGCTGTTGCTGTTGCTGTTGCTGCTACTGCTACTGCTACAAGCATTTTTTGGCAGCTAAAAAAGCATATGTTGGCCTCCCCTTTCTTCTCCCTCACAATTTTTCAAAGTCTCTCTTGATTAATGTCTTCAGAAAAGATGTTTTATGAGGTGCTTACCTATAAAAATATATCTTTTCAATGCTGCACATTCATTGAGGCCTCAGATGCTAACCACACATAACAAACTGTATTTACTTGCTCCAGAAAATGCATTTAACAAACCAAAACTTAGTACAACTCAGTTAAAGTCAAGGTGGAATCCATCTGCTGATTGCTATGGTTTGAGGCTTTTCACCTGCTCAGAATGGAAGCTGGCATTTTCTTCCAAGGCCTGTTCTCTGTGATAAATATTCTGCTATAATGCATGCAGGGACATCCATGGTAGGGACAGAGGACTGCAAAAGATCAAGATGGAGACCTCATGATCAAAACCCTACCCCCTTTTTAATATGTATTGCCTTATTGGTACTATGCTAACTAATTCATACCACCAGCTGAGCCTATTCCTACTTAAAAAGCTTGCATGCAATGGCGTCCAGTGCCCAGGAATCATACTTGCCAATGCACCAAGAAAACTGAAATTTGCATACATTTGGTCTGTTCACTCTGGGCTAAAGGAAGGATGTATAGATTCATTCAAGCACTTACTAGGTGTCAAAGTGTCATTTAAAGTTTCATATGATACGCTGGAACTTTCATTGAAATCACTAGCTATACACTCCTATGTATCTACTCAAAAGAAAAGAAAAGAAATAAAATTGAGTTCAGTGGGACTTCTTCCTCTATAAAAAAAGTACAGAATTGCAGACTTTTTTTTTTTTGTATCTTATACATTGCCTGATTTACACATATCATGAACTACTGTGAAAATAGTAATTATATCATACAACACGTCCATAATGCCTAGCATCATGGGTTCAAGGTATTCTGAATTATTATGGCTTTATAGTTGTACAGGTACTGTTTTTGATAGGCTGCATTAGGTTAAGAAATGTGGTTTCTCTGAAACCACAATGAATCCCTTATGCAGTTTTAAGCATATGTTTTAAAACCAAAAAGGAACACTAAAAGGATTCCAATTCACTTTATGTGTGTTAGCAAAACAACCAGATGTGGCCGTCTGGCTGATGATGTAACATCTAAAAACAGTGTATATCTTGTTTATTTTATTCTCCCCTATATATCCTTTCATTTGCCACTTAGGAATGTATCATTTCTATGAAAAGGAAGAAGTGTGGAACAATCCATTTCAAATCTAATCTACACCTGGAGGAATCATCTAGGAAGACCTGCAGAAGCCCTCCAACCTAAATTCCCTTGATATAGCCATATAAGACGAGGTCACAATTTATTATGGATTATCCTAAATTGACTGCAGCTTTAGTTTTCGTTCCTTCAAGAGTTTTCTGTGCACTAATGTATTGCACAAATGTCCCAGTGCAGCATGACAATGCTTTTTGATCAATCTCTAGGGTGGATCTCACCTGTAGACAATGACTAATGTCTATTTCATACTTTACTGTGCACCCTAAGATACATTTGAGGGGAAGCATTCATATGGATTAAGTTAGCAACACTTACTTATTCTTGCACTTTCAGACATTATGGCCCCTGCTAAATCATAGTTGGAAGCTGCCAAGCTTTCCCACTGAGTCTTTGTCCATGCTGAAAACTTCCAGAGACCAATTAGTCTTGCTTCACAAATCATGGGTGTTTGCAGCACTGAATTAAACACCTTGCAATACAGAACAATGAAGTTGCAGAGGATTTCATATGTCTGCTGGGGATACAGCCATATTATTCTCTTGCTAGAAGAAGCATCTTAATAACAGAAACCACAGAAGATTTACATTAGCTCATGTGTCCAGTGATATCTTAATCCCCCACCTTCTTCACTGTGCCTGAACTCTAACTTCTTTTTCTCAGATTGTCTATTTCAGAGATTAGTTTTATATGGGTAGATTCCAGAAGACATCAACATTTTCATGAGCAAAGAAGCTCATAAAACCTACAGTAGACAACTTAATTGCATATTACAAAACATTTCAGGAAGATTTCCAACTGTTTGTAACTTGGGACAATAGCTCATCCATCTCTTCACCCAACTTTCTATTCTCTATACTGTATATTCCAAGCCTCGCAACATCATCCAACTGCTGCAAGTATCTCAAACCCACACTCCTTCGGTCTGATGCCCTCTCGATATGTTGGGATTACAGCTACCAGAATCTGTATTAGCCATGACACTGGGAATATTAGAACCTGTGTTCCAAAGATCTCTGCAAGGCCCCAAGCTAGAAAAAGTGGCTATAGCCCATAGAAATTAACAGGGCCCCTGATCTTCTTTTCCTTTTATGCTACATTATAAAGCCTGCATGGTGGTGTTGAAGGACAAGAGTAGAATTATCCACCCTTCCTCACACTGTCTTTCAATCTGCGTGCAGACATTATTTTTTTCTTCATTTCTTCATTTATATTTCACCCACTTCAACAAACTCTGGGTGCCTCATATCAAACAGATAACTTATTCCAAAGAATACTCCACTTTGGTGCATTGTCAGGTCCCACCAACCCCTAACAGTGACAACAGCAAATTCTCCTTCCTCTTCAACAAAGCTACTGCATGCCCCAGCAATAGCAATGACAAGGTCCTCTGTTCATGTACCTGCTTACTGACAATTTGTTGTATTGTGGAAATCCCAAGACACCAAATCCAAACTCTTAGCTCACTCCAGGCTCTTCCCAGGACTCCTCTTACTCCTCTTTGGCTTCTATATATCTCTCTGCTATAAATAAGCCTACTAGACACTACCAAAAGTCCATTGGATTGGAGTTTTGAAGCCATCACCGTGTCAGGGTATGGGAAAAACTTCAAAATTAAGTGGATTGTCCATATTTTCAAGATAAGTTGATCTTGTTTCAACTCACACAGAGCCTAAGGCAACCAGTGCCTAAGATTAAATGGATGCAGAATTTAAATAAAACAGTTGTCATGCAACAATGTGAATATCAGTGGAAGAAAAGTGTCAAATTTACAGTCAATAATACACTTAGAAAAAATTGGTAGGAGAAGTTCTATCAATGGTATATTACTCCAGTACTGATTGCCAAAATAATTCATTCTCTAAAAACTGTTGGAAATGCAGTATTTTTTTTCATATTTGGTGTCAATGTTGTAAAGCCCAATAGTTCTGGAAAATGATTTATAATAGGAAACAAATTTTAAAGGTTGATTTTTCTTTTCAGCCTGCTATTTCTGTACTAAAATTACTGCCTTATATCCCCACCAGGTATACAGAACTGGTTTGGAACATGGTAACAGCTGCTAGGATTCTCTAGGATTCTCATTGGAATTTACAAACAATCCCTTCCATACAGTAGAAGAATGGCAAATTAAGTAATGGGAGTATGTGTTAATGACAAACCTAACTTCATATTTGAAAATCAAATTTTATATAGGATGTAATTAAATGTGGAAACCATTTTTAGACTATAGCTTTAATTATTATGTAATAATCCAGTTTTAGTATTAACTTATTTTAATGTTGACTTAAAACTTTAAATAGATAAAAGATATTCTAATATGTAGATTTATATCAACATTTTGAAATGTTCTAGTCAATTTTACAATGCTTGCAAACCTTTCTATCTCCTTTTTTGTTCTTTTTATTTTTCTCTTGATTTTCCTTTGATTGCACCGATAAATCTAATAAACAAGCAATCAAAAAGAATTGAAAGCAGGCAATAGTGAAAATATGTAATTATTATATTATTATTAATATATTTGTAGACTACTTTTATATCACCTATCAATCTCAAAACAGTTTACAATAGAACAAATAAGAAAACCAAAATAAAGTAGGATATTTCTTTAAAAGGGGGAGTGTGGAAAGAAAAAACAAGAGACAAAAACCCCATTCATGTACCATTTATTTGCAAAGCCCTAGGTGAAGACCAAAGTCTTCAACAGGGTGTAAAAGTTGCTGTAGAAGGTGCTCCATGAATCTCATAGGAAGATTATCCCAAAAGTCCCATTCTGCAACCCTCAGCATATATAGGAGGATTTCCCCTGACATTCTTAGCTATCAGGCAGGTCCGTAATACTGAAGACAGTCTGACAAGTATCTTGGTCCCAAGTTATTCAGAGTCATATTATATCAAAAGCAAAACCCTGAACTTGGCTTGGTACCTAACTGGCAGCCAATGCAGGGTTTTTTTTCATGAGCTTCTATATCTCGTCCCAGTTTCAACACATTAAATGGCTGCTGATATAAATTCAATAGATTCCCCCACTTAAACAAAAATCAAAACAGAGGTTCTGCTCCATGAGTGAGAAGACTGCATGTGGCTTTTTAGCCAGACAATGTTTCTTGTTGGTCCAAGGTCACCCAGGGAATCTGACTGTTGAATATAGATTTGGTTGCTCGTTTCTCTCATCAAAGTTCATCATTCTACAGTAACCATTGCTCTACATCATGCCCTCTTATTAGATTTTTCTCAGTGTTGCAAAAGGGAAAGCGCACATTTTTTGCTGTTTGCTGTATAAACAGCACACTTTGTGAATCAATTTACGAAACAGCTTTATGTCTATCCATAAACAGCTGCTTTGTCACTACAAGAGCAGTTACAGTTGTAAAGGGTTTATGGCATGATTGCCTGATCAACGGACACCAAAATGAAATAAAAATATGAACACCAGGTACTGTTGCCGACCACACTCATCTAACCACCAGAAGAGAATATACTTCCTTGGCTACAGACAAATGCTAGTGATTGAGCCAAACATCTTGATCAGAAATGTAAATTATAAGTGCAGGCCTGTCAGCATGATCTTCAACAGAATGAGGCATGAATTCATGTTGAACTAAAATGAGAAATTCTTATTTTTTTCACTCTGTAAAAGGTTTGTCTAACCTGATGCCCTCCAGATGTGTTAGAGTAACTCTCATAATGGAGGATTATGGGAGTTAATCCAATTTATTGATTATTTATTTTAACAATTTATAGAGCTGTCCATCTTGCAATAGTGACTCTAAGCAGCTTACAAAAAATTAAAACCAAAAGAACAAAATACAATTTAAAGAATATAGAGAAAAACCATAATTTACCACATGCCTGGAGTCAAAAGAAAAAAAACCTGTTCCACTTCAGTCACTAAGGCAATAAGTAACAACCAACCAATGGGGTTAGCTCAACCACCCATCCCTTTATCTAGAGGACACCAAGTTAGGGAAGGATGGTCTGGAATGTCACTCATGAAAATATGGGTAGTACAATCCTGTGCAGATTTGCTCAGAATTAATGCATTAGAACACCATTCCCTAGCCTGGTGTTCTCTAATACTTCTGTATGATGCCAGACTGGAAAAAACTCTGTTATTCAAGTGGCCATTAGTGAGGTTCAGGAAGAGCGTACCAATTAACATAAACTTGCTGTTCATAAAAGATCTACTATCAACCGGGAAAGTACATCTCTTTTGGGTATAAAATAAAGTTTATTGAGTTGTAAAGTTCTTGAGAAGACCCTGAAATCCATCCTCAAGGTGATGGAACTGGCATATCTCCAGCCATAAGAAAGCACTGTGGAGGCAGTCTTTGTCCCTTTTCCCACAAAACACTACTTTCCCACAGCCAGCTACCCTAGCCCCAGGGATTAAATTTAGCCCCAAACAGGCTCAGTCCATTGTTTCATGAAAACACCAACACCCAGTCAAGTGACTGAGTTAGCATACCCAGTGCACCAAGACCAACAGCTGTCCGCAAAGAGCAAGAGAAAAAGCAAGGCTCTCCTTCTGGTACTTTCTGCTAAGGCCTGGCAGCACCAAACACACTTCCCAAACAGGAAGTGGCAAAGCCACACCTACTACTGTTTGCCTAGCCAACAGGGAAAAAGTTTAGTGATCTCATGAAACCCTGCGGGTACAGTACTCTGCTGATGCAAGGTCTTGTAGAGAAAGAGGCTGTTCCCAAAAGTGTGGGGGTTGACCCTTTTAGCTTGATTGTGTGCTGCCCGAAACATCAGTAAAGAGCTTTAAATGAGTTTGTGGATGACTGTGTTAAATATGTAGTAGAAACAAGGGCTTTTGGTGCTCTTAGTAAGGTACCCACCAAAGTAAAAGTCCTTAATATTTTTAGTACTGTGTGTGCATTTTATAGTTCAAAACAGTGTTTAATAGCATTTTCTAACAGTTGAAAATGATACTTTTCAAAAGGTTGATGATATCTTCCTGATGGCATGGCTGTGAAAGTGTGAGTACTATAAATTGCAACCCAAAATCAGCAGGTGCATATTGTGATAGCATACCATGAAATTCTCATATTGATCATATAGAACAGTGTTGTCCAAACTTGGCCACTTTAAGATGAGTGGACTTCAACTCCCAGAATTCCCATCCAGCCATGCTGGCTGGGGAATTCTGGGAGTTGAAGTCCACTCATCTTAAAGTGGCCAAGTTTGGACAACACTGATATAGAAGTTGTCTAAATGTATTCATTCATTTATAAACAGAGAAAGGTTTTTCATCACATTCTGCAGTTATGGAAAAGCTGATGCTTTGTTGCAATCTGTACCAAGTTGTCCCACTTTCTCAAGCAAATGAGAAGACGTTTAGTGACGGCTCCTAGTTAGGGAGGAAAGGACAGGACTTGAAGCTTCTGTATTACACCTATCTTCAAATGTAAATATGTGAATATAAAATGAACAGTTCTATTTAACCCACTCTGAGCTTGGAAAGTTTTTTAAAGTGTTCAACTATGTTTCATCTATGCCTCCATCAGGTCCAGATCTAAGTAGGGAAACCGCCACAGTTGGATCATGCTGATGAAGCCCCAAGCCCAGTGAAAGCACAGGAAGAAGCAGGAAGAGAGCAGAGCAAGACTAATGGACTGAAATAGTCAGAGCCCCTGGCCTGTCCACTTTTTCCTCTGCTTGTTGCATTAACTACTTGCTTTTCTCTTTAGTCTTACACTTTCTTTAGCATAAGGAGGACGTGTTTCTCTTCAAGGGAGGCAAGATATTGGTTGCTGCAGTGAGTGGGACCCTGATGCAAACTGGGCAGGAAAGTGTCACAGAAATTTTTTGGAGGAATTTCTTAATTTACAAAAAAAAAAACCTACCTCCAGCCTGGGTTGAGGCAGTGCTCTCATCTAAAACATGGCACCAATTTCTGGCCCTTGTAGTTCAAGGGCCAAAAAGAATCTCAGGGATCAGGGGCAGTCTGGGGCCTCAGGTTGCCCTCCTGCTTCTCCATCAACACTCTAAGGATAAAGGTATCTTATAATCTTGGAACATTTTATTCCATTGCTCTCAAAGCATTTCCAATCAATGTTTAACCTTATAGTAACTTGGAAGAATTTTTATGTCTAGCTACAGTTCTTTTTCTCTTCCTGGTGAAGAAGGAGCTGGGATGCATTTATCTGCAACAGATCTATGTGATGGAAACATTCCCTACTGCACACAAACATACTGTAACATCTACACCCATGAGTTAATACATCCAGCCTGGATTCTATTACACCTATTGCTTAGGTTCTCTCAAAATGAAATGCAGCTGCAGCGCCTGTCACACCACCTGAAAGCAGCCACTTAGCAAATCTTTGAGTTAGAAACAATTGGGAAGTCCTTGGTGACAACAAATAATAAAGAAACCAAACCCTACCTTATGTTGCCCAGCTGTCATCTTTTTTGATCAAATACCTAATCAGGTATTTATTCCAAACATGAATAGTACATTTAGTTTATTTGCAAAATAGGAAATGGGTAATGGAAGTCACAGCTACAACATACACTTATTGATGAAGGTCATTCCATTGTTCATAATGCAGAATTATATTAAAAAGTGCTTCCCCCCCCCAAGCATTCAAAGATGCTTAATAGCCTGATAAATCCTCTCTTTTTCATATTTTCTGATAATAGATGAAGGCAGTAAGGCTGTAATCGCTCAGGTCTTCTATCGTTCAAGGGAAGAAGAAGAGAAGGAAGAATAGAGTGGGGAAGTTGTCTGCTGAAAGGATCTCTTGAGAGGAGAATATATATTTCCATGTGGTGTGGAGGACACCTGTTTTCAATTGTATCTTCGGATCAGAAGATACCCCCACTTGAGGTCTGCAAAGCCAGCCATCACATATAAAATAAAGAGTCCAATGCATATGGCTGTCATCTATGCTTCTTATTGTAAATGATTTCTGATCAGCATGTCGGTGAAATTCTTCTTCAAGTCCTGCTTACATCATATGTATGGAACTCAATTTCCACTCTAGGAATTACATGCAGAAGGTGCTTATTTAAACTGCTGGTCACGGGGGGGGGGGGGGGGTGTCACTCTCTTTGTAAATGGATTTTGGCTCATAAAATATGTGTGATATTTTTAAGGTGTCACTAGAGAAGCCCAGTTTTGCAAAAATCATGGCACACAAAAGCAGAATGAGTTCCAGTTATAATGTCTTGGTGTAATTTCTTTGCTCTTATTTGGTAAAATGCCTGGCTTGTAACCTCTTTAACAACTGATCACATGGCTCTTTTAAGTGAAGGCTGCTCTCTGGAGAGATGTGCATTAGAGCTATTTCCCAAATTGCAATTTAAATTGTATGCACATGCAGTTGTATGCACATCAAGTTGTAGGAAAAGGTATATATTTTGAATGTATGCATAGCTGCACTAATTATTTGTTTTGGTTCCATTTTTACTAGAAGCTAATGCCCACTACTCAGGTATTAGAAAGTGTGTATGTCCTCATGAATGGACTTGATATGGACATCTCTGCATAAAAATGATATGATATGGACATCTCTGCATAAAAAACAGAACATGGGAACGGACTGTTGGTCAAATGTAGTCTAGGAAGGATGGCTTGAAAGCTCCCTCAGAGCTGCTGTGTGTACTGACTTAAATGTGAAGATCAGTTCAAACTGCCTCCATGAATTGGTTATTCATTAGAGAACCCAACTGACCATTGCCATCGATAGAAGCTCTACTTCTAGAAAATTGCATTTGCTCCTGTAAAACTGCAATTCTGTTATACCACTTGATCCCTCCAGCTTTCCATCCAACCATCCATCTTCAATTCACAAGCTTTTCCATAGCTTTCTGTTAGGTTTTAATGATCCCTCTTGGAATAAAGTAACAAAATAGGCCTAAATTTCTAATATTGGGGGATGAGGGGGAAGAACTGTGAAAAAAGTAATTTTGGTGAAGGCAGCTGAGGCAGAGCAATAGTTGCATTATTGGCATAAACATGCAATCCCTTTGCTAATCCATAAATTCATAAAGCAAAGGGGGCTTTTTATATTAATGACTCATTCTCAAAATATACAACTCAAAGGGAAATCAGGAGACTAGTTTCAGTATAAAGCTTTTAGAAAATAAGATCAGGACAATACTATGTAAAATTAAATAAGCCAAACTTAACACAGAAAGTAAGAGGCAACAACGTACTGAAGAACACAGTAATGAGATGAAAAAGCACCCATTTTGTGGAGACAGAATGTTTGAAAAAGGGAAAAGTCTTTTCAATTTACGGGAAATGAAAAAGGGACGACTTACAGTATCTGCCACTATTGCCATAGCATTGCAGAGAAATGGTGGCCATTTGCTAGCATCTGCCCAAACTAAGCTGAAGAGGCAGGGTTCCTTCAAAAAAAAAAAGATATTCCTCCAATAATTCAAAATACCTGTATTTCAATGCCACAGATAAGGTCAAATAACCTTATAAATGTTCCATCACAATAGTTTAATTTCTCTCTAAAAAAGTAGGATATCAAATCCTGCAGAACCAGTTTTGTAGATCATGAGGGCTGGTCATTTTCAATGCTGTTCAGATTCCATGGAAATGGAAGTGAATGAGAAGGTAATGATATATAAGTAATAATAAGAATGGATCTGCCATATGAGAACTAGGATGACCCAACAGCCAGTTTGTTTGTATGGAAGTAGGTTGGCCACAGGGCTTCAAATAAAGCTAGCTCTAAAATGCTGTTATTCCATATCACTTTAGTTGTGACACCCCTTTCTGCCTACAGTCAACAGCTATGGTTTGTTTAGCACTCAAGTATTATAATCTATCAATGACACCAGGTAGAATATTAAAGACTGGAAAAACCTTCTCTGTTGCCTATGAAATGTGTTAGCCTTCAAATCCCATAATCCAGCATGGCAGCAACTTGGGAAAAGCTGGAGTTGAACATAGAGATTGTGTTCTCACTGAGACCTATGTGTAATCTTGAGCCTTCCCCACCCTGGCTAGCAGTTTCAGTCTCAATATCTCTAGTGGGTGCCAAGTTGGGGAAGGCTGGTGTATGTATCAACACATCCCAGGCCCTGGCATTCCTTTTCACACATGAGCCATGCAGTGTTTTTCTTTCCATTTCCATTATCGTCCTTGCAGAGCATGTAATTCCCTTCTCCCTTTTACCTTCATTTGATCTGTCATCGAGGATATGTTTACCCCCTTCCCCCTCATCTCTTGTAGCCATGACTATCTCACAGTAATACCCACATGGCCTGTTCTGTAGTCGGCTTTGTGTAGGTAAAACAAACAAGATCAAAAAGTCACCAAGATAAGCAAAAGTCAAGTGGCCCCTTGAGGTGCCTACTTAACCCATTGCTCTCACTTTGTTGGACTCTAGATGAGAAATCCATTGGTGAGATGGCATGGTTTTTAAGCATTCAAGGGGTTTAATATAGAAAAGTTCAACCCGATTTGTTGGTTGGTTCCTGTGAACAACTAAAGAGTGTGGGTGTGTGTGTCTGTGTCTGTATAAGAAAGGCAGATGGCAACACATGTCTGAATTTTAATAAAAGGCACTATTCACATTTAAATAATAACAATCCCTGGCAAATTTTATGGATATCCAAAAATTCAAAACAATGGGTAACTATGCAATGTAATACCCTGTTTTTCCAAGTATTGAGAAGTTCAAAGCATAGCGCAATAGCTTTTAGTTTCATTTAAATAAGAAAATACTTGAGATTTATGAAAATACCAGGATCTATGAAAGTACCGCCTTGTTTGAAGAGTTACACAAACAGAAGAATTAGATTGGAAACAGCTTTTTCATAAGCCAGGGATGAACCATTATATGGGCATAAAATTGTAGCTACGTATCTTCACATGATATAATAAACCACATATATACATAGAAATATGTACTTACCAGTGGTTTATGCCTATGCAGATATAACTCGCATGGAGTTCAATGGACCTCACTCACCAAAGTGTGAACAGAGTAATTCTTTTTTCTAATACTACTAAGTGGTAGGAGATATGCTATCTGTACCTTGGTGACACAGCTACTGTATGTACTCATCCCAGGAAGAGTAGGTAAAAATGTGTAACTCCAAAAGGCAAAGAAACGGCAAACACAGAAAGATGGTACTTAGCCAGAGTCCATCAATCTAGGACTGTGCTGGCCATGATGCATTAGAACAAGCCATAGAATAAGCAAGTTACATCTTTAAAGTAACATATTGTTTGGCCTACCATAGAAGCAACATCACGTGTGAATCAGAAAAGGTTCCAAGCCAACACCGTTTAGAATAAATCATACGTCCCTTTATATTATACCATTCCTTTTCCAGTGAAATTCCACACGCCTTGAAGCCTCCATTTATTCCAACAGGAGAAACTTACATACTGTACAACCAACAGTTTTTCTAGCAGGCCAACAGGAAACTAGAAAACTACCTTACATTGAATTAGACAACTAATCACTCTACTGCATATTATGGGCACTGCCTGACAATTGGTTTCCAAGATTTCAGGCAGAACTTCTCTGCCTGGAAATGCCATGGTCTGAACTTCACACTTTCTTCATGCAAAGCATGGAATGGTTAAACCTTTCATTTGTATGGTCCTAACCTAAGTACCCCTCTATGACCCCTTTACCAAAAATTTCAGCTAACCCAGTAATTTGGAAGGCCTGAGGTCTCAGCCTTCCTCTCCAAGAAGCCCTCCTGCTTTTGGGGGTAGGACTTTAGTAGTTTACACTGCCAGAATCTCTCTTCCAGGGAACATCTCATCTGACATCCTCCTCCTTAACCCAAGCATGCGAGAGACGTAGGACTCTTATCAATTGTATTGCCTTTTCTGGGCATTAGAGACAGGCAGGCAGGCAGGCAGGCAGGCAGGCAGGCAGGAAGGAAGGAAGGAAGGAAGGAAGGTATTGCTTAATGCAGTCTTCTGGCCACATAGCATAGAGATGGGATTTTCTCTTTTTGGCAAATAGTCCAAACTTCTTCTCCCTCCTCCAGGTTTAAAATGATGGGGGAGGGGGCTGGATCTGATTTTCTATGTACAGGAGCAAAAGCCATGGCTCAGTTGCAGATATGGATATAGGATGTTGGTAGCCTGTCTGAGAGGATGCATATTTTGTGGTCTGAGCTGGCAATTTGTGCAAGTTGCTATCACAACAAGTCCCGTGTCTTCCTTTACATCCCTTCTATAGATACTAATAAGCAAACTGAAGCCAAGACACAAACATGTAACACAAGAAGTTTATGCTGAGATACTTGGCATCAATGCAAGAACTTGTGAACTATTTCTCCTGGTACGTTTCATGTGCAAAGATTTTACCACTGTTTATTGTTTTTCTCTCATTCTTTAAAAATCCAGTTTGAAAGATCATCTTTGAACAATTATATAGATGTAACATTTGCCAAATGCAGACCATCTCCCCACCCCCCCAGTATTTATTTGTATCACAGCACAACTATAACTGTTTAATAAACTAGGTGGGTGGCTAGGTTCAAACAACATGCTAGACTAAGCTAAAATGGGATTGGGTGGTTATTATGGCTTACCATGTTGTATGAACTCAACTCTGATCTTAGCATATTGTGCGCACCGGATCTATACATTAAGATACAACAGGATTGATTTGTTTTGGTATATTACGTGAACACAAATTGAGTGTTTGCTTTGATATATTATGTAAACACAGCAATTGAGTTTTGTTAACCTGGGTTTAAATTTAGCATGTTTTGAGATCGCTGTCCTGGGAACTGTCAAGAGAATAACACCACATTATTATCTCATCATCAATCCAGAAAAACGTAGGTATGGCATAGCCCTCTTCCCCTTTGCTCTGCTTAGGTGGCTTACATGTTGTAGAAAGTTTGGAAAGTAAACTTCATAGAATCATAGAGTTGGAAGGAGCCATTTAGGTCATCATCCATGCTCCCCAAGCAATCTAAGTTTAAACATCCCAGGCAGACTTTGTGTAGCTTGCCCTTGAACACATTCAGTGAAAGGGAATCCATCATCTCTATGGATAATTGATTCCACTGTCAAGCTGCTCTTGTGAGAAAGTCTTATTCCCCCTAACATTCAAACAGAAGCTGCCTTCCTGTAGCTCAGATCCATTATTTCATGTCCTGCATTCTGGAACAAAACATAATACAGTAGGTCTTGAGCTTCCTCTGTGTCTGTGTGACATCCTTTCAAGTCTTTGGAGAGTGCTATCACTTAACCTGGTCCTTCAGTAGGTCTTCATAAGACAGTTTCTAGCCCTCAGAACCCTTGTGCCCTTCTCTGAACCTATTCCAATTCCTCTGACCCCTTCTTAAAATATGGTGTCCAGAAATTGACACAGTACTTAAGCCTGAACAAAGCAGAATAACATGGAATTATAACTTCGTGTGATTGGAAATTATATTTCTATTGAAGCAGCCTAAAGCTGGATTTGTCTTTTCAGCCACCTCACACATGCTGATTCATATTCAGTTTGCAATCAAATGCTATTCAAGGATCTTTTTCAAAAGTTCCATTCCCAAGGTACCATACCTGCACTTTTGATTTTTCTTTCTGAACTGAAAAAATTTTCATTTGTTTCCATTAAGTTTCATTCCCCTAACCTATCTAACTTATTCTGAATTTCACTTCTGTCTTCCAGGATATTTGTTCTCCCACCAAATTGTGTGGCATTTGCAAAGGCAGTATGAATAAAATTAACCAATTCTATTCAGAGATATGCTGAATAGAATTGGTTAATTTTATTCATACTGCCTTTGCAAATGCCACACAATTGCTTCTACAATTATTCCAAAAGCATTAGCTGCAGATTGTATGTTTGATGTGATCTTCAGTGATCTACCAGTTATCTTTCATTTTAACTTTTTAAAAAACATTTTCCTGGGGAGTATTTCTGGTGGAGCCATGGTGAGCTAAATACATCTCTGTGGAGAGTGGGGACGACGACTGCAGCAAATAGTGAAGAACCGGTGCCTAGAGTGGTTCTTCAGAACCTTTCCAGACAAGGAGAGAATGGGAGGTCACCCACATGTGCTCCAGATGCTGCTCCTCACAAGGAGACCGCAGGACAGTGGTCCTTCGCGGGTTTGAGTGCCAGGGGACCAAGTGATCAGTCACCAAGCTCGCAACCTTACACTAAGTTCACTAACCTTGCTTCTAATCACTTTTGTTAATTGCCTATTTAACTATCCTAAGGCTATTAGAGATCTCCGGAATGACAAGTTTGAAAAGCCACCTGGTAAGCTTCATTTCTGAACAAAAGAAAAATTAACTATAAGTTTAAGAATTTAAAGAATTTGAAATAAATGACAAAAAGGTAAATAAGATTTAGAACCAAGAAAGTTATAAACAAATTAAGGGTCCAGACAAATTTGAAATATTGAAACTTTTACTATAAGAGTTTGGAATTAACTATATAAGATAAACAGCTTTTCATGGGGACCTGCAGTGAATTGCAGAAGAGAGCAAGATTCTCAGGAAGGAGAGGGTGCATTCCAAGAAGAGCAGAGAGACAAGAGACAACACAGTCTGCACAGGGAGCGTGGGAAGCAAAAGAGGTTCAGGATAGCCACTCCCTAGAATCTCCCTGGGTATATCCACTAGTTGCAGTAGTACAGATTTAGTCTGGCAAGATTTTGTCTATACGGTGTTAGCAATAAAGGAACTTAACTCCTTTGGACTGTTTCCCTGTTGTTCTTGGACTGGGCCTGACAGAACCGGAATTATTTTATCTACTATAGGTCATAACAGAGATTAGAGACCTTATGATTTAAATTGGACACTAGAGGGGACTAAAGATTCCAGGCACAAAGAAAAAAACCCGGTGGTTTTGATTCGGATTGGGATTTTCAGAATGACACAAAGCACTATAACATTTGAAACATTAAAGGAGATTTTCAAAGAATGAGGCCAGAAATTAGCAGCCACAATATCAACAATATCAGTAACAATGTCTGCTTCTATGGACAGAATATGTTTAAAGGATCTTAATGAAGGAATGACAGATGGGAAACAAATCTTGCTTGATGCAGAAATAGTGGAATCAGAAATATTGGATTAAAACAAAATGTGTGGATTACTAGATAGAGAAGGTGTTTAAAGTGGAAATACAAGTGGCAGGCCAAGAGAATGACCTGGATAAGGACTCTTTACTGGATAAACAAAGGAAGCTGGCTGAAGTTTTAAAAATTAAAGCTGAAATGCAAATGATACACCAGGAGAATGACCTGGACAATGTCTTTTTATTGGATTTACAAAAGAGGCTTGTTAAAGCCTCAAAGAAGCCTATGCGATGGGACAAAGTAGAATTGAAGAGAGATCAAATCCTACAATATTTGAAAGAAAAAAGTATTAAGATTTTCACAGGTAAAAGGAAGGAATATAAAGTTGGTTTATTTAAGGTTAAAATAAGACACTTTTTTTGAAATTCTGACAACTCTTTATGGACTTTTTGCTGACACCAGGATTGAAAAGTTGATCTCATATGGATTTGCTTATAGATAAGGGATGAGTTATAGAAAGAAGAGATATCTGTTTGTAACCTTACAGGGGGTGAAGAGCTACCAAACTTGTTTATACCTGTTGTAATAAAGATTGGAAATCACTTCTTTATATATTTCTTTTCTTTTTCTTTATTTCACTCTTTCCTTTTTTTTTCTTTTTACTCTTTCTTTCTTTGCACTTTTTACTCTCTTTTTACTTTTCTTTTTCTTTCTGAGTTTAGTTTGTATGAGTTTTTATTACTGTAATTAAAATCTTTAATAAAAATTTATATATATACGCCCACACACATACACACACAAACATACATACATACATACATACATTTTCCTGGAGAGATCCATCAAATTACATTTGCCCTTCTTTCCTTTATTATTATATTTATTATTATATTTATTATGTTGGTTCTAGGACATCCTGTTCTATAAATCAAAAGAAACATAGTCCTTTTACTGAACTGAAAATATAGCCACATGCTGCTTTCTCATACCAAGCCACAAAGACAAGAGGGAGCAGACCTGGAAAGATAAAGAAGAACTAAATCCTAGGGAATGTAGCTGAATGCATCAGGGTTTATACCAGAATCCCTTCTGCCTGAGAGACTGTAATGCCAACCGTTCCAAAATTTGGGTATACTTTGCCTGCTCAGTAGACAAATGTTAACCATTATCATATGACAGAGCTATGCAGATCCTTCAGAAAAGGTGCTATAGGCTGCATGGGATTGGATTGGAAGCCCTTTTTTCATATCTTTAAAGCAGCTGTGTTGTCTTCAATGCCTGCTTCCAGCTGCCTCCATAAGTCTTCCCCATCAAATTGAAGCGGCTGTGCCCAAATATACATGGAGCCACTTCTGAATTGCGCAATCCTGGAAAAAGGTGCCACCGCTTAACACTTTTTTTAAAAAGTCCTTCTGATATCTTTCTCATCTATTCTGAAGCTGTTCCTCTGAAGGATTCACTCAGCCCTAAAGGCTATGTGATCTGTTTATTGCCAGGGGCATCCACAGGGGAGAATAGAAGGCCCACCTTTTTGTACATTGTCAGCAATGCACAAACCTATAAAAGAGTGGGGCTTTGGATCGTGCTGCAGTGACCGCCATATTGCTTTTTTAAATTCTCCCCTGGGCTGTTTGTTGCTCTGGGCTGTTCTGCATTGCAGTTTTCAGCTGTTTGTCTCCTGGCTGGAAATGAACTCATCTCAAAAAATCCCTTTCTGGGATTTTCCCCCTTCCTCCACCTTGGCCAGAGGGATTTAACATGGTCCCCAACTGGTGGACTCCCTTGCTTCTTTTCCTTTCGCACCCATGCCAGGAAGACAAGCTCCAGTTGGATTCCCTTTTGTGGGCATGTCTCTAGAGGACAGATGAAAAAAGGACAACAGTTTTACAGTTCTTCCTGCCTTTACCCCCAAAGGTCCAGACCAGTGTTTTTAAAACTTGGGAACTTTAAGATGGGTGGCCTTGAACTTCCCGAATTCCCCAGCCAGCATAATTCTGGGAGATGAAGTCCACCTACCTTAAAGTTTGAAAAAAAACTGGTCTAGACTTTCAGAGCAGGGAACTCAGAACAAAATGGCCGTCAAAGGTGAGATGGGAGGAATCCTGCCACAGCAATCATCAGCCAACTGAAACGACAGCATTTGTGTAAGATTGAGTGAAGTGCAGCAGTAGGACTGGACAGCCACCAGCAGCAGCAGAGGAGGAAGAACACTACTTTTAATGCAGAGCAAGAAAACCTGGATAGAGGTCACCTTTCCAGAAGGCTAGGGGCAAACTGAAGATGACATCATCTGCTCTTGCCCTCCTAAAATGGTAGTGGCCCTTTCTTGGGCTGGAGCAAGCAGGAAGGTCAATCAGCTCTCTGCTTTGCAATACCTGACTGCCATTTTTCTCCACTTATAATGTGTTCCCTCTTTGCCTAATGTAATATTGGCCCCAAAGGCAGCTCTTCTGAGTCATACCAAAGGCCCAGATATATCTGATTTTGTTTCCTCAACAAATAAATTGCTTCAAGGAATCCAAAAGCAGAGTTTGAGGGCAACAGACCTTCTACTGTTACTTCTTGGCCACTGGAATTCAAGTTCTAGGAAAGGCCAAATCATGCTATGCTGGTGAATGCCAGTGTTACATGTATTCAGTTCAACCTTATTTCCAGTCCATCCCATTTCTGCAAAAATCTTTTTCTTAAAAAAAAAAAAAAGCACAATTGCCTATATTTTCTTACATAGTTTCCTTGCAATAAATACATTTTGTATATTATTTCCTTAACATAAACCCTAAACACACATTTTTCTAAAACAGATATTTTTATATGGAATTCTTGAGTAAAAATGGCATTGCAAAATTCAGAGAAGTGTGCACAGTCCAAGACAGAACTCTTACCTTTCTAGATGTTCGTCTGGGAAATGCAGAATAGATTGGCTCATATAAAAATGTGGATTAAAACAAAAATTTACCCTCATACTTACCATTGCTATATCCCAATTCTGTTCCAGTGGCAGAGTAAATGTGAACTGAATTCTGTGCATGGTGCAGATTCATGAAATACCATTTGGTTGAACAAATTCTCTTAGTCTGTGAAATATACAAATTCATCTGAGTGAATTGGTCTGTAGGTCTTTTAAAAGTAATCATAATACCACTGAGATTAATCATATTGGTTTTTAACGGGATTGAAACATTACCGTTTGTCTCTTTGCAATATTAAGCAGTATCTCATTTCCCTAAAGGAAAAAAAAATAAAGTCTCCACTTTTAATCTAAAAGATTTATAGAAGACCTCTGCAACTATATAGCCAGATTATCTTATTTTTATGAGTATAAATGTGAATGCATGTTATTTATACAAATGTTCAGGGCAACTCTATCCAGCTGATAGGAATTAGGGGAAGCATTTAAGTGAAGTGTGAAGAGCCATAGCATTTTACGGTCAGAAGGCAAAGTTAACAAAGAATGATTTCTCTTATATTAATAGTTCTTTCCCCACTCCTTTTAACTGGATGCCTAGAAAGGATAAAATACAGTACAGATGCAATTAATCTTTTTAAAAACAGCATTCAATTTTCCTAAAGACCATCCAACATAACAGCTGGGGAGGAGGATGGGAAATCTTGTTATACTGTGGAAGAGTTTCTCTCCTTAATCAAAAGCATTTGATGTCCAGCCGTTAATAATGTGTTTGTCGGTAACTGTAGTCTTTAGTTCCGTCAATGTTCTTTGAACTGGAGTATCACATTTGGGCCTATTGTAAGTCCACAGTGGGTTTTTCAGAGCATCTGATTTCACCTTGCCCTTATGTCAGGAGATTCAAGTTGCCGATGAAACAACATGCCAAGGCAATGGATCACCCATAGAGGATGATGGACGACAGGCATCGTTTTTTCAAGATACATGTTGCCATATTTCAAATGTAGATCATGGTGATGAATGTGATATTGTATAGCAGTGGGTACAGCTTGGTCTTCCAACACAAGACAGCTTTCAGACTAGAAACAAGCGGCTGGGATGTGTCTGTTTCCTTCCACTATTGTCATAACTAAAGCTAGTCTTGGACCCATCAGAAAGAGGACTGAGGGTGAAATGCAGTTATGAAAAAAGTACATTGAGAATTCAAAAGGTATCTTTTTATTTAAATAGAATCTTAATTCAGGATCTGCACAGACTCTTAAATCTCATCACCGGGTTATGTTATTTGATTAGGAAAGGGACTAGCAGCTATTGTGATATGGAGAGACCACATACCTGCACGCCGAAGGCTGAGTCCAAAGAGCACAAATTCTACAAATCACAGCTTAAAACCACAAGTGTTGCAGTGAACCAACTATACAAAAAGGTATACAGATCCACTATTTGCCTATTGGGTGAAAGGAAGTTATATTATAATATTGTTCTTATTGAAATATTGTGCTTTATGTTTTTGTCTTCTGAGCTGCCTAGAGTCATAAGATTGAGATAGGCAGCTGAAAAAATTGTATGTATGTATAAATGTATGTATGTGTAAATAAATAAGCAAGCCCCTTTATCCTTATTCTGATGCTAAACTCGTGCCAGACTGCATGTTAAACTGTGGTAATGCTGTTTTTAATTCAGAACAAAGGTTCTTGGTCAACACCATCATCAAGTAATGTCACCTGCTGGCCCCACATAAGTTGCTTTATGGTATCAGATTTTTCAGTGCTTTTTATTCTGCTCTGTTTAAAACGGTCATGGTAGGCTGAGAATGCTCATGAAATTCAATCCCCCCATTTAACAAGGAATCTAGTGAGATGTGTCAGATGGAAGTAGGAGACAATCAGATGCATCTCAAACTAGTGATTATGCCAGAATTCTTCTGCCACACAGTTAAAATCTCTAGGGAACCCCCATTTAGTTTGTGTGTGTGATTTTTTTTATAAAAACAAAATGCATGGAAAGATTCAAAAACAAATGTCTTGCATTCAATATTCTGTTTAATTAATCAAAGGACAAGATCCAATCTATCCAGACATTTCATCAGTCACCATGACATCTGGATGACTGGTGAATCCCATAACATATTTCTCAATTGATCCTTCTCAAACTATTTTCTTTTAGTATTCTGTCTGGATCTTCCCTCTCCCCCAATTTTTATGCTGGTCAGTTGAAGTAATTATGGCTTCTTCTAACCCTTACTGATGAGAGTGGTATGGCTCTCTAAATGGCTAAAGGGACCATGATTGTCTGCCTGGGGATGGGGATGGGGCAGATTATTATTAAGAAGGGGGGAGAATGAATTAGGCAAACAAACAAACAAACAAACAAAAAACCCACTTCACCCAACATTAATGGGGCCAAAACAGAGATGATTTAAAAAAGAAAATCTGTAAAGAAACAGCATGATGTACACCATACTCTTCTGGTGGGAAAGAATTTGAAGGTAAGAAATCAATTTTATTAAGCAATTTCTGCTATGCATGGGTAGAGGGATATGAGACTGCAAACAACCACAGAATTAATTGTTATACTTTGCTTGTGAAGACCTATTCAATCACAGTTAATGAATGGATTTAAAAAACACACACACAGCAGCAATTACAGTCTACAACTGCAATGCTGGAGGTTGAAAATACTGTATGTGTATACCATATGTATGTTTTATCTGGATTGGAGTCTGCCTTGTGTTTGTGTTTTAAACATGGTTGATAATGCACACAATTCATTATATACAAATCTGACCTTTACCTGGGCTTTTATATGAATATTTACTGCTACTGTTGCAGGGCTTTATATACAAATGAGGCTTGTCTCAATCCCGGCCAGGTCACTAACATCTAAATATGGGTAGAATTCTCCAGGCCATGATGAACTATAACAGTTCCTATCTGAATCAAATCCTTGTGTTCAGCCTATCTGTAAAATGCAGCACCTCCCTGAAAGCTCCCTGAAAGTAGTGCTGAAGGCCCTGCTTGTCCTGCTGATCCCCATCATTATTGACTAAGTTGTGAGTCCCAGGAGAAAAGCCTTTTTTTTCCAATAGACAGTGTCCATCCAGGGTGTGGTCTTCATGAGAGGACAAGAGAAGAGCTGCTTATTCAGTTTCTCCTAGTTGTTATCAGAAATAAGTTAAACGAAACATTTTTGTTAACCTATTTGAACTGCCTTGACTGTGATGAAACAGATTTCATTAGCAGCAAGTGTATTCTTTTACTTAAATTTCTCCAAGTTTATTTTTCCTTTCAGGTGTAACACAAGCCCACAGCTTATGTTTAAGATTTGCTTAGGAAGGTAAGTTTGTCCAGAGGCAATAAAGCATTTGAGGGAAGTAAATTTGTCTGTCTTCACTTAAAAAAATATCAGGCTGTTTATCTTTTCCATAATGATTGTGGTGCTTCTAGGTACAGTATCAAGAGGGACATTTTGGTGCCAGCGTTTCCAAAAAAAGGGATTGGTTCCCAAATGAAAGTTATTTTTAAGAGAGTCTCCTACAGATGGCAATAGTACCTTATTAAACAACGGAGCCAAGCCAAGCCATTGTGGAAAAAATACCGTGTTAACTGTACACACAACCTCCATACTTTTCTGGCTTGAGAATCAGCTGGTATTCAAGTTCTACAATCTAACATTTGGGTTTCTTTTTAATGCAGTGAAGAAAAAGATCTATGGAGATCAGAAGTTGCATGTAAATCACAGAATATTGCCTGGGCTCATAAAAGTGATCCTCTGACCTGCCTTAACACCCTCTCTTTTGGTGGGAAAGCAACTTTCTGTCTTTGTATCAATTTGCTAAATTCTCTGCCCTGCATTTCCAGATACACCGTTCTTTAATATACAGTATTCCAGGGCACTGAGCATACTCAGTTTCCATCTGACTCTATCTACTCATTGCTGGTAACTGTACCAATTTTATGAAACTAAGTCATAACTGCAGGCAGTATATGCACTTAATTTTTGTAATTTAGTTTATCTACAACACTAGCTACCACATCTGGACTGAGATTACCCCTACCCATAGCTTTCTTTTCCCCCATTTCTTTTCTATGATCCCCATTTCATGCCTTCATCTTCTCTGCCTCCTCAGAAATGTTGCATACGTGCCATTTACAATCAATGCTTACCTGTGAAGTGAGGATATTTATACAGTATATTTGCAAGTATAAACACAAAAATTAAAGGGTGGAAGCTCTTCTAGATTGAAGATGACTTTACATGTTCGCATGTCAGTGGATAATGAGAAGGCCTTTAACTATTTTATTATTTATTTATTAAATCAATTTATATACTAACATTTAACTAGTGTTACAATAAAACAATTGACAGAAAGAGCAGTGATTTCAAATGACCGGCATGAGGGTTCCTTTAGAATATTTATTTTATTGTAATTAAACCCTGTCCTAGAACTCAAGTAAGTATTCAAGGAGCACAGCATATCTAACTCTAATAGTTGGGAGGAACAGCAGGAACATGAGAACAAAGAGAAGACACAGACAAAAACAATCAGAGCTGTACTTTCTTCCCCCACTCCCAACAAGGACAACCTATCTTCAAGTACCTGTGGAAAACATCTTGATGGCTTTTCACATACATAACTTGTAAGCCACCTGGAAAGAAAGCAACTTTGTGGGAAGAATATAAAGATCTGAAATAAATTATAAAGGCAGCATCTAACTCAGAAGCAAGCTACCTTTTTTCCTCTAGAAGGCCATGTTCTCTCAAAGAACCAGACTACTGCTGATAGTGAAGTTCTTGAAGGGAGCAGTAACTGAGGCCAGCATTCTTTCTCTTTCTGGCATCCCCTTTTCTTTCTATTTCTGTTTTTGGACATTCTGTTTTCTCTATCTTCCTATTCAGGCAGAAAAATACCAGAAGAAAGGAGAGGTCATTTTTCACTGAGGTGAAAAGAGTTGTCTTTCCTCTTGTAAAGACTTTTTTCAAATTAGGTAAGAGCTTATGGCTTCAGAATGTTCAACATTCGTGTGAAACCTTATGATCCCCATGACTTTAGTTCTATCACAAAACTGCTTGACATAAAGGATGGAGTTGGTGAAACCAAGAAGTCACCCAGCCAACTTTGCTGTCCTATTCCACCCTGCCTGATGTTTTACCCCCCTCTCCTGGACCAAAGTAGAAGATTTGAAGTTAAAAGTCCTTTGCACTTAAATGTGCACAGTTTTAAAGGGCAAACAGATGTTGATGAGGACTTATCATTCCTGGGATTGAAGAAGCAAGCAGAGAGGGAGCTTCTGATGGAGATAGCAATGAAGGAATTCTTCCAATATAAATAGTAATTCCAAAGATATTTACATTGCAGCTGAAAGATGGGAGGAAAAGGTTACATGTCCTCCCACCCCTCCCCCTACGCTCCTGGTAATGATCAGCTTCATCCCAGTGCTACTATTTGCATTTTTAAAGGATGTATATATTAAAGTAAGAATACATTTAATGGTAATATCATTTTTCCCCTTTTCTTTGTTATCCTGTGAGTTGCCACAATAGTAACCAATGCTTTGTTCACAGAAAATACAAAGAAGATGTCAGGCTTTTAAATGGCTTTCATGGATGCTGAGCTTGGAGTTAGAACACACACACACAAAAGTACATAGAGAACTTGGCACTCATACTTGTATTCCAGGAAGTAGTAAATCTCTACATATCACTCTGTTTGGTCTTGCTGCCTCTGTTTCTCTTTCTAAACAAATGCATACACTATAGCAAGTTACTGCATCAATATGTATTGCATAAGTATAACCTCCAAAAAACAAAAGGCTATGCTCTTCAAAGGAACCAGAATGTAGCACAGGCAGTTTAATCCTGCCAATGACATCTGAATAGTAAAGAAACAAACATGAGTTGCCTCTTAAGCACCCATGCTTACACTACACAAAAGGTGGAACTATTCATTTTTCAATACAGTTGAGGATAATCACAATACTATTTAAAACAGTAGAAAAATAATGTCAACAGCACTAAATCAATGGTAGTAGCATCAAGGGCATCTCACCAACTAGCTCTTCTTTGAAGAGTTTTCTGCTCTGGAACTATCAATACAGGGGAACTGATTGTCTGGAAGAGTCTTAAAACATTGTCTAGTGTCCTTTTTCATACCATTAACAACTCTAGGAAATCTTACACCAGTATTCCTATAACTCTACCATCTCTGAAAGAATTGAGAACAATTGTAGTAGGTTATCAGAGGTATTTGTGTCCTCTGCAGAATTAGGAACTTCATCAACATGTTTAAGTGTGGAATGCACCTATTCAAGATTTCAGATAAATGTCCATTCTCTATTCTGGAATATTCCTTTCCTTTATCTCTCTCTTACCCAGTATTTTTATCTCAACCAAACTCACTGGGCTATTGTTATATCTTATGCAAGTCCCTCTATCGGTTTCCTCCTGATTTCTGCTTCTTACATGTTCTTTGCTTATTCCCTTTGCCCAGCATAAGATCCATAGGCTTTCCCTCTTGAGCATGCTGGAAGGGCGAAGGATCTTGCATCTGTGGATGCCACCAAATGCTGAACACTGCCTATGAGCAATCTTAATATCAGCATTGTTAATGCAGAATGGATAGTTCTAGTTAGATATTATGAATCAGTTCTGTAATGAATTGCCTTGCTATATATGGAAGCCTAGCTAACAAAGTTATCACATTTTTAGCTGATAAAATAGTCTGTGATCTCATTCTACTAATTATCATTCCTGTGATGGATGGTGGTTGCCTTCAAAAGTGATCAAGAGTGAATAGTGTATGATCAATTGTCTTAAAGCAGCTGCATTTGCACTTACCTCGACACTGTTTGCTCAAAGATAAGTCGCAAGTATAAACAGGTCCAAGAATTAGCACTTTATTCATATCTAAACTGAATTTGTTAGTTTGCTCAAGTCATTCACTGCCTGAGGGTAAAGAACAAAATGCCCTTCTCCTTCAGTTTCATATACAAAAGTCAAGAAGATTGGGAGTTGAATGAGGACTATCATATCTGGGGTACAAAATTCCAGGCAGTCATGAGATGATAGCAAAGAGATGCAGGAAAATCTGACTCTTAGCTATCATCTGGAGCATATTGCAGCTCAAATACAGTAACCTTAGTTGGATCTTTCTTCAAAAGTCATGATAGATGAAAATCCTCTGTTGCTCCTGAGGGCAGCTGGCTAGCTTAGGAATCAGAAGCCAGGCTTCAAGGTACACAGCCTTCTTCCCCAATATCTTACTGCAGCCTCTCAGCATTTGCTGTTGGAGCAAGTCACCTCATTCTGCCCAATTACTGGCCATGTGCTATTCATTAAAATAGGAGGAATAAATAGAAATATGGTTAAGATAAAGTCAGATCATTGGTCAATTTAGCTTAGCCTGTTTCTTCACTAATTACTTATAGCATCTTCAGGTTTTGCTAAGATGCCATAAAGCCTCTCTTCACTAATGTTCTATTGCCTCAGTGATGGATAGGTGGCATTCTGTAATAATTAGATCTGCTTTTTGTCACAATAATATTTGGACTGTAATGCTGACTAGGATGATGGGAGTTATAACCCAACATATCTTAGATGAGGCCAAGGCCATTTACTCCAGCATTCTGTGTAACACAATAGCCAACCAATAACCTTTAAGAAGCTCTGGACTTAAATGTGGTCACCCTCTTTGGTTGTTAGTCTCTAGTATCAGACATAATAATGACTGCAATTAAGGAGATAGTAAATAGCCATCCAGATTAGGGGTATGATATCTGGGCTGCAAAAATCCAGGTGACCAGAAGATGGCAGGAAAAAGGCACAGAGTTCTATCTCTTTGCTGCCACTGAATGGTCATCTGCATTTTTGCAATCCATATCTGAGAGTCCTAATTATATCATGCAGTTCAGTCTTCCTTTTCCATTTCAAAACATGTTTTTCCTCCTCAACTTAAGGTAAAAGCACATTCAAACAAATGCTTAACAGCGAGACCTATGCATATCTACTCTAAAGTATGTTCTATATACTTCAGTGGGGCTTACTAATGAGTACATTCAAACAGAATTGCGGTCCAAATCTCTTCAACTGAAATCAAGAGACATTGTTTAACTTTAGCTTGATTCTTACATTGCAAAGTAACAAGAACTTTTTGGCCAATTTACTATTACTTTGCTAGAGGAAATCCAAAGAAGATTTCAGTAGCGACCCTGGAATAATACATACATAAGGATGAACTGTTCTTAATACCTTTAATACATCCATCAGGCACAAACATGTTCTCTATTAGCAGTAAATACATGCCAGTGGGTAAATTTACTTCTTATATGTATTTTAGAAAGAGTAGGATGGTTGTTTGATAACATCCCTTCATAGATACCCCAGATATCCAGCTATTTCTGCTTCTTTGACATATTCTCAGGAAAGGGAGAAAAGTAAGTTCCAGCTTCTTCAACCTTTTTTTTTTTTTTTTGGTTATTTAGCTACCAAACTTCCTCCTGTCATTTCTTGGAGGATGGCTGAATGATTTTCTGCACCAATAATTTCATTATGAAGATGGTCATGACTCTGAGTAAAACAATGATGTGTGAAGGGAATTGGGATCACTGTCACTCCCTCCCTCTTACCTTCCATTCTCTCTTATTGTTATTCTGCAGAGGTTAACAGGCCAGTGCCTCTTTGGCCAAAATGATGATTAACAAACTGATGCTTGGGATGAGATCAGTTTTCCTCCCCTCTACACATGCATTTCTGCCCAGTTTGACTTTAGTTCTGTTCAGATATTCATTGGAATGTAGATAGAAGAGCAGGATTGTTCTTACTTACCCACTGAACCTGCCCCCTACACATATTTAAATGAACGTCCAACACGTGAATACAAATGGGATTCACAGAGACTTTATCTGAAAGTTTAATTATAAATACAGAACTAAAATTAAAATATATACACCAGGCTGTCTGATGAATTATGCACACAGAACCTATGTATGATTTTTGGCTGTTTTGGACCTTCTGCAAATGCATAGGGCAGACATGCTTAGCAGGCATTTGCGTGATCCAAGTCCCTCCTTTGCTCATACTCAGTTGAATGTCTGAAAAAGGTTTAAATGAACATAACTTATCTTAATACCAATTGTGATTAAATTGCTATTTTTCTTCCAGCAGTGTAGGATTAGAGTTAGGCTTTACCTTTTAAGTAGTTCCAAAGGATAATACCATCATTTTCAGTTAATTTAATAACTACTTATTCCTGCTGAAAACACACAGGGATGGGGATGGTTTCCCTAACCTGGAAGATACAAATATGTTGCCCTGGAAATATCTTGCCTTCTAAGCTGAAGTAAAGAAGTGTGTAGGCACACATTCTTCTTCCTTCCTTTCCTGCCCTCTTACCCTTTGAGAAGACAAGGCCCAGAATGCTATGTTCATTTATTTAGTAGTAACAAAAATCAATCAAAATCATTCTTAGTAGACAAAGAATTGGACTACATGAGTATGCAATGCATTGTAATTTATATAAAGGCATATATAACCAAGTAGCCTTATATTATGTATTGTGCATAATTTATTCCTCTTATACATTGATGATAATCTTCATTTAATTTCAGTGATATACAGTATATGAGATAGTCTTCTTTAAAAAAATGTATGTGCATTTTTTGGCATGTTTCTTTTTATACCATATCAGGAATGAAATGTGCCCATTACAATAGTGACCAGGAAGCATTTGTATGAAAACAAGGTCTGTGTACTGTAAATTAGGGAAGTTCTTTTCAAAGTCCATCAATATTTACACTTCCTTGTGTGGCATTTAAAATGAACTGCTATAGTAGTTCATGCAACACCAGCACAGATCATATAATGCTTCTAATCCCATTAAGCAACTTGTGATGTTGGAGTCCCAGCTGGGTAGCAAGTATAGCCTGAAACTTGGGCCATCTACTTTAAGCCTGTCAAAGTGAACGAACTAACCCAAGTGTGCTAAGATTCATGGTATGCTGCTACAGATCACTATAAAAGCTAAGCTGAGGCTTTAGGAGCTGGTGGGGACATGTGGGATTTAGAATATTCTGAGCACTCTCAAAAATTGTTACCTGGCAACATGAGGCCAATCACAAGCCACCCATTGACCAAGAAAAACTAGTCAGGTTGCTCTCTTTCAGCCTCCATCACATCCAGCCTCCAAGGTGCTCTTTAATACCTCCACTTAGCCACACCTCTGATTTTTCTTTTGTTTAGATTTTTTTATCCTGCATGTATATTTTTATAAATAATGCAAGATGGCGAACATATCTAATACTCCTTCCTCCTCCTCTTTTCCCCACAACAATAACCCTGTGAGGTAAGTTGGGCTGAGAGAGAGTGAGTGAATGGCCCAAGATCACCCCACTGGCTTCGTGCCTAAGGTGGGACTAGCACTCCCATTCTCCTGCTTTCTAGCCTGGGCCCTTCACCATTAGACCAAACTAGCTCTCTATTTTCCTTGAAGGGCTTCCAAAAAGAACACTGGACTGCAACCTCCAATCAATTACACTTTCTAAAATTGCCTCTAAGATATCAGCAGAGCAGAGAAGCACTCTTGCAGGTATTTGGTTTGATGCTTTGCTTTGTAGCATGCAATTTTCATGAGTGGGAATATGTATGTATGTATGTATGTATGTATGTACACATATACCGTACATACATACATGCATATATACTGCATATTCTTAAAATAAAAAAAAAATCAGTTGGAGCCTGATAGGTGTCCAGGACAAGCCATATGGATCATGATGTCATCATATACATGGTGCAATAAAGTAATTTCTGTCACCTTCCATGATGATGTCATGACACATATGATATGATATGATATCACTTGTCCATACATGAGCCCCAAGGATCCCCATATCTGACAAGCATCAAGGATAATATCTGCTAGGTATGTTGGTATCTGTGAGCGCAGCTCAGGGCCCAAACAGCTATTTGCTTTCAAAGTCTCACTGTGAAATTTTAGTAAACATAATCATGTTTAACCAGGCCTGTTTAAGTAGTTCAGCTGCACCAAGTTAAGGCACCACTTTAGCTCTTCCCACCTCCCTAACAGTTCAAGGGATATTATATTTGGCAAATTATTTGAACACATGGAGAGACCGAACATTCCACAAGCACCTATTTCCATCCCTGGTAGAATATAAAAACCAAATAAATAATATTTTGCTGCCCTGTTAAGATGGACCAAAACTTCCGCCTTCTGTCTAATGACAGAGCTGACTCTTAGATTGCCGGTGAAGAATGTTGCTTGTGTCATCTGCTTTGAGCACCAGCCACAGCCCCAGGCATACCCAGGTGTGGCCAGAACATTGATTGTCCTATTGCAGCTGCCATTTTGACTTTTTTTTACCATACCCTGGTATACCCCTGCAGTCCAAAACCAGCCATAAAGCTCTAAAATTGGATATCTCATTCCTTGATGGTACTGGAAGGAAAAGTCCTATCACTGCATGTCAACTTCATTTGTAATGTGGTGAAGATCCAAGGGCTTAGATTGCACATAGTGAATGCGTGCCTATGAAGAGATTTCATGCAAATGAGATTCTGAAAGTTCAGTTCCCACATTTATATCTATGAGATCTGAACTCTCACCTCACACTAGCTATAGATCATGATCAGATCTCAATGGCTGAGCTGACATATTGCATTAAGCTAAAACAAACAAACCACATTGTGCACTTATGTGAACTCAGCCAATTAATGCTAACCTTCTAATTTAATTTAAAATTGTGTCATTTTAAATCTCCATTGCCTTTGTTGCTTGTTGGGTTCCAGGCAGATTAGATTGTCTAGTGTCCAACATAGATTGTGGCAAGGCTGAAGAAATCAAGAGACCAAATGTCCCCACTCATAGCTCATCCCTTCACCAACAAGCACTTTTCACATACAAATTACAAATGAATTTAAAACTGAAAAGCTTCAATCCTAATTTGAATGCTAATTCTGCCCATGTCAACAAGGACTCCTGCTTTTTGAATAGGAATGTTAACGTAACATATAGCTTTATTCCTCATCCAGAAATCAAATAAGACAATTTATATACACTCCACATTTAACTTTGCCCTTGTGTGCCTTGCCTAACATATAATCATTGGGCCTAGAAATATAGAAGGCTTCAATGTATGGCTAGATAGGCATAAATCATGGATGCAAAATTAGGCATGTTTATTTTATACTTCCCCAGCTGACTTTAACCTTGAAAAATTATGCTGGGTTGGTTCTGGTTAGTACTTAGCCAGGGCTATTGGCTAAACTGACAAGTTAAAAAATATTCAGGGAAAAAGCGATTACAGTACAAATTGCTTCTGTATTGTTGCCAACAAAACTCTATAAAGACACCAGAAGCTGAGCTGAGAGCATCTTTACCTTATTTTAAATTTAGCAAACCAAACTGATGAGACTAGAGAGCAGAAGGTGATTATTCTTAGGGGTAAATTGCAGCATTTCTCTTCCTAGCCTACCCCCTTTCAATCACCAGCTTTTGCTTCATTTTTCTCACGAAGTTCTATTTCCTTATAATCAAAGGAGGCACTGGTAGAGCAGAATTATTTTGTCCTAAAATATTATTCTGTTCCAAAAATTACAAGCATAGCAATAGGATACAAGAATGCAATAGAATGCGAGAATGAAAGCATACATCCATACAAATATAAATTCTTAAACACGGTGACTCAGAGATTTGAAAGGCAGTTCCACTTAAGTCTCTACCAATTAAACTTTGAAAGAGAGGGCATCTTAAGGGAAGTTCAAATTAGAGTCCTTGATTTATTTTACACAACGAGATTTCACTGCATAGTTATAGCAGTTTGGCAAAACACTACTGAAAATTACTGCCCTTCATTTCTATGACAGCAAAAGGAAACAACGTGTGCTTTAAGTCACTGGAATTATTTATCATAGAAAAGATAAATGGAGGCTCCATCCAACCACCGGTGCATGTAAAACAGCCAATATTTTACAAAGTTCACAGAGAGTTTATGAGAAACAGTGACCCTGGAGGATCTGGCTTGAAGAGAAATCGCAGACTGTCTCATAGTGTGCAGATCAGGTTTTGGGATGCACTTAATACGTTTATACATATGATATATTACTTTTAATCTGTGTTCTATTGAATGGAAGTGTGCCAATCTGAGTATGCACCACTAAAGTGCAGAACTGTGACCCATCAATTGATGGGGAAGGACCAGAACATATATAAGATCTTCAGTTCAGTCAATGGCTCCTCCAGAGTAAAACCTGGCCACTCTGGGACTGTGAACTCTATCAGCTACAACTCATGCAGCAACATTTTTTCTAAGAAGGAAGATTGCTTCCTTGGCTTGGCTTGATCATGCCTTTTAGCCGTCACAAGAGGGAGGCAACTGACAGCACATGCATCATGACACAAACACCCTGACTGATACACTGCAATCCTTTAAAAAAGTATGCATGTTGATTTGGCTTTTTACTGCAGTATGTTAATATATATTATATTTCCTTTATTATACTACACTATGTTACATATTAATTATACATTGTAATGTACTTATATTTTAATATAATTTATTATATTAAATTATCATTAATGTATTTTTAATATTAAGTACTTGTCTGGCAAAAGAAAAGTCAGCACCTTGCTAGTATATATGTAATATAAAGTGAATCAATACATTTAATCTGACCCTGACGTAGCCAGAATAATTTGCCCTACAAATTAACTGACTTTGCCTAAGGATTGAGGTATCAGCAGTCCTGTACGGTCCCTGAGCTTATTAGAATCTTTATTTGTTTACTGGTTATTTGTTTAAAACCACTTATAATCTGCCTGTCCACAGAGATGGTATTTACATAGCCCAATATGCAAAGAGCGATCAAACAAAACAATAAAACCAAACATTAAACAGCTCATGTCTTTTTTATATACAAATTTTATTAAATTTCCAAAAGGTTAAAATACAAAAAGGAAGGAAGGAAGGAAGGAAGGAAGGAAGGAAGGAAGGAAGGAAGGAAGGAAGGAAGGAAGGAAGGAAGGAAGGAAGGAAAAGGCATAGAAAAAGAAAGGTAGCTTCCATCTCTTGGTACAGGTATAAATGTGAAATGTATTCACCTCTCACTCTAGTATCTAAAAATTTACATAGTAGAAAATAATTTTTAGCCTGACATTTGAAAAAAATCATAGAATCAATCTATTTCAACAATACATATGATTTGTACAAGATATTTCTATAGGTATAACATCAATCATTGAATCCCAAAATCAAAATTGCATTTTTGTGAGCGTCAAGCAAAAAGTCCAAGAGTGGTTTCCAGCTGGAAACAAAGCTAGACAATATCCTCTCTTTAAGCAAAGTAGTCAGTTTCGACATCTTTGCCAGTTCCATTTAAACAGCTCATGTCTAGAGAAGAAAAACTGAAATCAGATAAAAGGTTGAGGGAAAGGAAGAAATATATGAGATTTTTGAAAGATGGTGTTATAAAGATTGGAAACAAAGTGGAAAAATAAACCTCTGTTGTCCTTGTCCCACAGACAAACTACACACAACATTGTTCTATTATTAAATCTCTCAATCCCTTTTGTGTTTCTCAGAGGTTGTTGAGAATTGCGGGGAGGGGGGCAAAGGGTTAAACCTGATATTGGCCCAATCTACTCTTGTAACAATTTTCTGTAACGGGGACTTCCCCCGCTTGTAATTAACCATTCTTCAAATGTGCCACAGTAATCTCTTTTCTCATGGCAGCTTACATGGGGGGTTGCCTCTAATGTTATTCCCACAATATCAACCCTTTAAAGTAGGTTGGGCTTAGAAAGAAGCTCTGGGGTCAAATGTGGACCTGACTGCAAGTCTCCTTTGTCCAAAAACAATTCCTTGAGACAGTCTGCTACGTTAGCTCTCAATTGCTGTCGCTGCTTCCCGTTATATCTCTGTCCATCACTCCATAACCTCCTTGGCTATCAGCATTCCTGGTTTGAAAAACCCCATGGAAGCTGCTTCCTCATAATGCCCTAAAAACTGGGACGAAAGAGAGAAAGTTTGCAGGGGGCTAGAGAAATGACAGCCATCTTGGAATTACAGTAAAGATTAGAAACCTCCACTTCCCTTTTATATTCTTCTCCTTGAAAAAGAAAATTAAAGCCATTTTTCCCCCAGTTGAAGGCAAATGCTTCAACTGCTATTCTATTGTTTTGAATACATTTTCAGGACATGGCATCAGTTGAAACAGATTGAGCTAAATCCATTTTATCTCAAAATGACGGGAAAGTATAAGCAAAATAAGGATTCCTCCCAACAATAAAAATTCCTTCCTTGAAATAAGTACATGATTTATTCTTTTCAACTACAAACAGAGCAGGATTGTGCTGAGTAGAGGCTTTGTGACTGCTTGCTTGGAGAAGTACAGGTGCAGTTGTTCAGATTTATTCTCTTCTGGGGCTGCATGTGGTTTTCACCCTCAGCTGTAAATCAATGACCGTGGCCAACACCCCAAATTCTGCTCACAGTGTTTATGACTCTTACACTTTCGACAAAACAGCAGTTTCATCAGAAACCAGAAAGAGAGTGATAGAGGAATATGCTGTACTTTACACACACACATACACAAGTACAATGCTTCTCAAATACAACCAAAGACCTTTCTTTTCCTGCTTTTTTAGATTACTGGACCTAACTTGATTTTTTTTTTTCTTTTCTTTAAAGCTACTTGCCTGTAAGCTTTTTAAAGTGTTTACATGGCGGGTTAGGGAATTCTGGGAGTTGAAGTCCACTCGTCTTAAAGTTGCTAAGGTTGAGAAACACTGAGGTAGACTATTAGCTTAATCCAAGAGGTTGATTGCAGGTTACACGATGAGAGTCATACACATACATCCATTTTTAACAAATAAAGCTGCTTCAGAAGCAAAGAATTTAGAATGAATTTAGAGTGAAAAAGATTGGAGGGAGTTTTTCTACCAGCCATCCTTGTTCTACGTATATGTCTTTAGAAGGATAACCATCCTGAAAAGTGGGGAAAACTTTGAAGTAATTTGGAAGGAAAAGGATTCAAAGTCCTTCCCTATAATCTTTCCACTTTACAATCACAGGGATGCTTTTCTATTTTTTACCAACACTGTTAAAAAAAAACCCAAGGCAATAATTTTTTTTTAAATGTATTTATTATTACATTTGTATGCCGCCCATCTCCCCCAGTGGGTGACTCTGGGTGGCTCACAATTAAAAATCAAAAACCTATAAACAATTAAAATACCCCATAAATAATTAAATACTCAAACCATTAAAATCCACTCAAAACAAACCCTATACATAAATACTAAAGACATTCAAAATGACCGGGGGGGGGAGTAAAATCAGTCACCCCACAAGCCACTTCCACTGATGTGAGCCCCCATCCAGCCCCCAGGCCTTCTGGCATAGCCAGGATTTCGCACCTTTCCTAAAGGCCATGGGAGTGGGGGCACACCGCACCTAGGGAGGAAGATTGTTCCATAGAGCAGGGGCCACAGAAGAAAAGGCCCTCTGCCTAGATCCCACCAGTCAAAATTCCTTGACTGGTGGGGTCTGCAACATGCCCCTTCTGCCGGACCAAGTGGGGTGGGCTGAAATAACAGGGACGAGATGGCTCCTCAGATAACCTGGTCCTGTGCCATGAAGGGCTTTAAAGGTGATGATCAACACCTTGAATTGGACCCAGAAGCAAACTGGCAACCAATGCAGCTCGCGTAACAGCGGTGTTATATGTGCCTTCCTAGCACATATAACAAATTGTTTACCCTTCTGATTTATTTATTTTTTTTTGTGCCTGAAAGTCAGTTTGACTCCTGGTGACTGCCTAGACAAGTCCCTGCCATTTTCTTGGCAAGATTTTGCCAAGTAGTTTGCCATTGCCTCCTTCCTAGGGCTGAGAGAGAGGGACTGGCCCAAGATCACCCAGCTGGCTCTGTGCCTAAGCAGGACTAGAACTCACAGTCTCCCGGTTTCTAGCCCGGTGCCATAACCACTACATCAAACTGCTCTCATCTTTTAGAAATAGCTGTAGGCAATGCTCAGTTTTGTAGATCTATGTGGCAAGCTAAAACATTAAAAAATCACATAGCATTGTGTTTTTTAAAAATATGATTCAGCTGAAATTTTGGAAGTGCTCTATGGGCCACATCTGAAACTTTGGAAGTTCACATGCAGGTCTAGAGTCTCAGGATGGGCACTGTGTCAGAAGCCTTGGTTTGTACATCGTAATGGTCAAGGAGCCCGCCTTTCACTGTTGACTCAGGAACTTGTTGATGTTAATCCCTTATGCCCGAGGACAACAATCCAGAGTGGAATTTAAAGCAATAGTTCAAGGCAAGTCCTGGCCTACCTATGCGATTTCTTCCTTTCATGTTCTTTAAACGGCAGGAATTTCCATGCCCTACACTATCATGTCTGGTTAGTACTGGGATGAGAGACCACCTAGACTGTTTTTCCATTTTCCTGCCTGTTGCCTAGACAGGCAAGTTGAAAAAAACATCCTGGAAGAAACCCATGGCAAGCTATACAGACAAGTCCATGAAGTTACCAGAAGTCAAACTCAACCCAAGGAACAGTTTCCTTTTTTAAAAAAAGCCATGCTAAAAATGCTTTTGAAACCCTGTTAAATTACAGGTGGTATGAAAATGCCCCTCTCAACATTTTTTACATATGTTGCACTGTGGGATTAAAAAAGAAGATGAAAGATTGTTGAGAGAAGGTCTCAGTGAGGCTGACTCCCCCTATAATTGTAGGACTTTTCCCCACATGAACATAACAATGTCCTAGCAATGTTTGGGGGGGGGGCGCTGTGTCCCTATATCATTGCCTTCATCTTGTCCCCATCCCAGGAATTAGGTAGCTTTAAGTCATCCTTGGCTATATCAGTGTTAGAAAAGTGTTCTTCTCTTAACCCAACAGCCTCCAGTGACAGCTACAAGGTGTGTAAACTTTGTTATGCTTCACTGCCCATTATGTCAGAGGTGAAGTCAGGTGATTTTTTTTTTAACATTCTCATGTGTTACAAACAAGGTTCAAATATGCTAGTCTCACGATTGTGCAATTCCTTCAGCCAAGCAAGGAAGAACCGCCCGTTCTTCTAGTTTCCAGCAAACAGCTTCTTCATCCCTGCTGTGCAAATCATTTTGGAGTTATATTTCCCCTTGTATCCCTTTCAGTACAGTACAGGATTCTGAAATAAATACCTTTCCGATCTCAAGCAGTATCCAGTGTTCTCATTTACCTGTTAGGGTAGATCAAGGCCCGATTGTTTCTGTCAGCTGTTTTATTACAAGTGGGCTGTGCATAGTGAGGCAAATAGGAGCATGGAGGACTCCTAAGAATATGGGAGTATCCATCCAACTGGGAATGCAGGAACATCAGATCTCTTTCTCTCACCCAAGTGGGAAAAGGATCACCAGGTACTTAGCTTCTAGCAGGCTTGCCTTATGAAAAGCAATTGGGCAAATTTACCATGGATGTGCCTAAGATCCACCCAGAGGAGAAGCTCACCCTGTTATCTATGCCTAAACCCACATCCTTATGTTCAGGACAAAACCCTGGCCCCAACTAGCCGTACTCATTTTTCAGTGAAAACAAGCCCACAACAGGCCTGGGAGAATATGGAAGAGAGAAGAGACCAGGAACTGTTTCCCTCAGTGACATTCTCCTGCTCCAAAACACCTCTTCACAAGACTCCAGCTTGCAGCAAATGGTTTTGCAAAGTATGTGCTTAATATAACACAGGTAGTTTTATGTGTGATGAAAGGAGGTTGTTTAGTTTTGTTTTGTTTTCACTTTTGCTTCTTGCTTGTATTTTTGTCCTCCTCTCCCAAGCATGAATGAATCTCCTCTTACACCACCTGCCCACTCTACTTCTTTCTCTTGTGTTTCGGGAACAAAGTGTCATATGAGCATTAATGTAAATGCATTTGCTGACATGTTTCTGCTTGGATGCAAATCTGTAACAGCAGAGAAGAGGACAGCTTCAGGCAAAGCCAACTAATTGTTATATTGCACACTCCAGGGTAGTGAGGCCATGCTCAGAGAGTGCAAGAGATTTTTATGGCAAACTTCCCAAGGGCATTTTTGCCATTGTGTAAGATCCATTCTTTTCTCCCTCCATCCCTTTCCATCTAAGATAATTTCTAGGTATCATAGAGACCAAATGAATCTGTGTGCAGGAAGCTTCAATATCACTATTCCTTCTGTGATCTGCGTAACCCTTTGATCACTGGATGAATGAGCTCCGTCATACCATCAACAGCTTTCCAGTTGCCCAAGAATCCTGTCCCACAATCTTATTACATAATGTGATTTGCTTGATGGAGGTTAATTAAGAAAACCATGGCTTGGCTTGTTGAGTGAATCAGATCCCATAGTGTCTTCCCAAGTCATTCTGTGGAAATTTATGGGAGATTCTGGGAGAAACCTATAATCTGTCACTGTTGCCTTCTGGAAAATCTTTATTCTGAGCTAGGGGGTGGACTGTTTCTGCTTCTCTAATGCACACCTACATACACCAGACAAAGAAAAAAGGTACCTTGATGTTTACACAGGTGAGTTGGGGAGGGGAGTTGAAAAGAATGTCAGCAGCTGTGCAGAAAAATAAGAGACGTGAATTATGACAACAGGTCTGCTTTTGGTGTTATTCTATTTAATATACACATTTGAAAAAAGCTGAATGTAGTACTGGTGAAAGGTGAACAACATACCTGGATGACAGCCTCCAAGGCTGACATTCTTCACACAGAGGGGAATGGGTGCTTATGTGCTTGTAATGCTCATCTTGCTAGCCCTCTCCAGTGCAATGCTCACTTGCAAGGGTCATCCTAAGGTCATACCTAGCAGGGTCAGCTTCCATAAGCTGGCAGGATCCTGCCTCTCTATTAAGGCAGGCTACATGAGATGGCCCTTACATCCAGGCACTTCTCCTCCTCCTCCTCCTCCTCCTCCTCCTCCTCCTCCTCCTCCTCCTCCTTTTTTTGCACAAAGGGGTTAATTTAGAATTGTACAGAAGGCAAGACTGTTAGAAGCACTAGATAAATCAGAAGGACTTTCTACTCCACCAACCAGCTTGCTTCTATCTTTGGTAGACAATGCATGAGTACAATAGCACTCTTCTGGGTAGCTTCAAACTAAAGTATTATGAAAGAGAAAAGCTTTCTCTCTTTACTTTCCCTACTGCCTGTGTAAGTAGTACCTTCTCCCCTTATATGCTTTTTCGCCATACCCTGCTTATGCCTTTCCTTCTCCCTCTCCAAGGAGCCCCCTACAGCCTTTTCCCACTGTTGAACTACCCATCTTTGAGTCAGCAGAAAACAAAAATTCCAATGCCATGGAATTTGCTGGCCCCACTGCAGATTCCTATCCTGCCTCTGTTGTTGGTTCCCACTGTTGCCAGTTCTCTGACTCCCCTCCAACGTAACAAATGGATGATGAAGCCTAACAGATTTTGCTCAGCGTGAGACTGCGCTTGGACAGTATGAAAATAAGAAGGATATACGAGTATAATTACTTAATCCTGTCTTACTCATGGGCTTGGGGTAATATGAAGTAAGGGGGGAATAAATCTAACCAGGCCGTGGATAGTTGGGTGCAAGTGGGAACATGGGAACGTGGTCATAGCATGTGAGCAGAAGGCACTTCCAGTTTCTAGCCATTCTCCTTTTGTAGGAACATAGGGGACTGCCTTATACTACATCAGAAAACTTGTTCATTTAGATCTAATTGTCTATCATGAGTCTCAGGCAGGAGAAGACTTTCCCATTGCCTGGCGATTTACAGCACCAGAGACTTAATCAGGAGCATTCTTCTTCCAAAGCATTGAGCTACAGAAAGGTTCACACAGACACCTCCGGAGAATGAAAAGTACAAAGGCATGCAGATAGGGCCTTGGACCTGAGATGCTGAGGATCCAAAGGAATTTCTGTTTTCTTTCTTTAACCAAGGATATTTTTTCCCTTTTTCTAACAGAAACATAAGAAATGTTGAATGCTGAGAAATACTCCTATGAAATATTTCCTCTTGGGATGAATGAAATTCTTTAAGAGAAAATCCTATTCAACAGATGTGGTATGAAGATGAGGTAAGAGCATGTTTTCTGTTTCTACTGTAATCCAGCCTTCCCCAGCTTGATGTGATCCAAAGAGTTGGGATTACAATTTCTAGAACATTCAATATTCCCACACAACTGGAGGGTATGTGGTTAGTAGCGAAGGCTGGTGTAGTCTTCTAGAACACTTTAGGACAAGATGCAATTGGGTGCTAACCTGTGTGTGATTATCTGGGAACAAGCTCCATGAAAATGTGTCTTGCTTCTGAATAATCATGCATCAGATATATGATATTATACAAAATTATGTGTGTTACGATTGCAATTCCTATTCTTCCCAGCCATCTAGGCTGCCTGGGAGGATGGAAGTTGTAGTCCGGTGTATCTGTAGATTAATAGATTGGGGAAGGGTACAATGTATCCGTTAACAGTGCAATCTGCAGCATGTTTCCATAATGACTGACTCTTGTGCAAAGTGAAGTTTCGGGGTATGCCCACTCATTTCCCAGCTAACTAGATTTCAAATGAAATCAGCTTCTTTCATGAAGTTCACAAAGCTGCCAAAATCTGGTCCCTTTAGGGGTCTAACCACTTAACTGACAAAACATTGGTGAAGGACTCGGTATGAAACACATGAGTAAAAGTATCAAATATCCCTAAACATATATGGATTAAGATGGTGAAAAGGTGAAATTTCTCTTCCTACCTAGTGAATGTGATATTTTTCTTGGAAACTGTACTGCAAGCTTTTTTCATTCTTTTTCTTAACACGGGTTGACAAAAGACAAGTTGATTTAGCTGAATGCATTGACGTCTTAAAAGCCTCCCTTTGTTGCCTCTCAACTTGCATCTCAACAATTAAGCAGCTTCTATGGGGGCTTTTCTCCCTGTTTGCTTGACTTTATGGCCCAGCGTGTTGATATGAAATTAGACAGCACACTTTTCTGCTGCTAAATGCTTTCTTTGGATGAGAATTTTCACAATGCTCGGCTAATCTTTCTTGACTGATGGTTTATTAGCATGGATGACAATTTAAATCCTACACGGACTATATTAATCCATCACCTGGCTTTATGATACATATTTTACTTTTAGGCTTATTGGGGCTCTCTTTCAAAGTGATTTGTTGTTTTTTTTAAAAGAAAAGTTTGAAAAGATAGCTGTCAGAGCTTGTCACCAAGGTTTGTAAGTATGCGCAGAAGCGGTTTTCTGTTGCATTTTACACAAATACAGGAACAGAATTTGGGCCATATTCTGCTACATTTTCTCTGGTGAATAACAGCGTTTGAAAAAGATGTGTGCATTAAGTCTCCCTTCTTATGTTATTTTTGTGGAGTTTTCTGAAAGGGCAATGCTGACATGAGAAAAAAAAATTGCCCAAGATTTCTCATGCAGCTTGAGAGTAGCAGAAGGCTGTAAGACAATGGTTTCTAGTAAGAATAGCTAGAGCAGGAGATTGTCAGATTGTAACTAAAACTCCTGCTGTGTCATTATGGAGGGAAATAACACACCAGCCCTGTGTTTCTCAACCTTGACAACTTTAAGACGGGTGGACTTCAACTCCCAGAATTCCCCAGCCAGCCATGCTGGCTGGGGAATTCTGGGAGTTGAAGTCCACCCGTCTTAAAGTTGCCAAAGTTGAGAAACACTGCACCAGCCACAGAAATAATAGAAAAATAATGCAAAAACAGTTGTTTTCTGTCCTGCTCGCAGTATGATCTGAGTGCAACTCTTTTTCAAAAGAAACTGAAATCAGCACAAAAGGAGGATTCTGAATATACAGTATAGCCCCTAAGCCTCATCTTCAACCATGCACACTATCTATGTATTCTGTGAAAAAGAATGAAGCAATTATATAAGAACTGCAGATCTTTCTTTCTTTCTTTCTTTCTTTCTTTCTTTCTTTCTTTCTTTCTTTCTTTCTTTCTTTCTTTCTTTCTTTCTTTCTTTCAAATAAATCTTTTGAGATGGGTTTTTTGAGGCCAAAACCTTCCCAATGGCCAGCATTAATGGTAAACTATTTTAATGATGCAATCAATCCAAACAAAAGTTTGGGTAGGGCTGCTGTATTTCAGTGTTGCTTAAAATAGAAAACTTCAAAGGCAGGAACAACTGCAGGAAGGGGGTGGGGAGTCAAAAAGTCAAGATGGCTGCCACGATAATCAAAGCCCAGAACCTCTTTTATGTGTTTTGCACGCAGGACACATGGTCTTCAAATGCACAACCCTCCTTCCTCCAAGTAATCAAGCATCTCTACCTCTTGTAGTTTAATTTAAACCTATTTACAGAGTCCCATTTTAAATCTGCAGTTATGAAGTTACAAATCTGAAAGAGCGGGTTTCCTTAAATGCACGATGTCAGTTGGATTGCAAATTATAATTTCAACCAACAAGGAAAGAATCTGAACAGTAGCAGCAACAACAAAAAGAATATGAATGGCTATGTCATATTATTTCATATTCTGGGGAATATGGAGGGCAATTTCAACTGGGAAAATTTATCAGACAGAAGGCTTTGTTCCTTTACACTGAATTTTTGAATCGTTTCAGTTTTATCTAATGTATTGTACTTCACTGATCCCTTTAGACTGGATTCTGTTTCAAACTGTTCGGGATGTAGGAAGAGGTATAAAAATAAATTAAATCTATAGAGGAAAAACCAAGGAGAAGCAGTGTGCTTCTAAGAAGTTACCAGAGCAAACTGGATTCAGGAAATCCTCTAAATAATGGAGCTCACTGGGTGGTTTTGAGCCAGACACCACCTCACATGTTCATCACTGTGGAGATAAAATATGGTAAGGTTACAGTGTAGAACTTTGGAACTCTTAGAAGAAAGGTGACATGTATAGTATAAATAAAATAATAAATAAAGTAACCATGCTAGCCTGGGATTTTCCCTCATCACTGGGGTTTGGTTTTGGTTGGCTTTTGGTTAAAAGGATACCTGGAGAAAAAACGACAACCATTTCCAACCTGGGTGGTGTAAGTGAATAGTTGTGGTGAATCCCTTGTCTCCAATTCTCCTATACCGTAGGACTTTTGTGTTGCATAATAATGAGAATGCAAAGCATTGGCTATCAAGCCCATCATTTTAAAGAATACCTTTCAATTGTTCACGAGGTTTAAATAAGGAACCTAGGAGCAAATGCAGCTTAGAACTCACTACAAATAACTTGGCAGTCCAGGGCTGGAATGTCAGAAGCAAGTTTCTTTCGTGCTGCTCCAAAGCTCAAGATTTCTATGTAATGCTGATTGGTTGGTAAGAGGAGGCTGTTTCCGAGAAACTGCTCTGATTTATGTTATCGAGTTATGTGACAATGGTGATCCTTTCAGGCTGTTTTCTTTTAATTATTTTTTTAACAACAGCAGCATAATATTATTTGTAAATAAAAGCTAAGCCATAGCTTGATGCATGCAGCAGAAAAGCACAATCTTCTTCATAAGCCAAATATGTAGTGTTGGCCAAATATGTAGAAAAATGCTTTATGGTGGATGAGGAGGGCACTAAAACTGTCCTACATTTCTAATTGGGCATGATTTGGTGGTGTGCTGGTTTGATTACACCTTAATAAAATTTAAAAAATAACTATTTCAATCAATTTCATTAATGGAAATAAAATAATTCATTAAATGATAAATTAAGAAGAAACAAATGAATTAAATCCTTGTACATCATTGCCTAACAGATATTTAAAATGATGGAATATTGCTTAAATCACATCCGTTTAACAGATTTTCTTCACCATTGTCTGCAAACAGTTGGGCTTATTATGGTTGTTCTTTTTTTTACCCTTTTATAATGTGCAAGACCTGTTGGAAAATTACTGTGGATTTCTTTGCACCCAGTACACTCCCTGTATCCAGATCAGAGAAAACTCATGCCACTAAGTTCAGCTAGCAAAAATATAGCTTGATAGTTATTTATTAAAATCAGCAAACATAAAAAAAAATAAAAACTGGCAAAAATGAGATAAAAGGCAGGCAAAAGCAGAAGAGAAACAGAGACATGAACAGCAGGCAAGAATTAAGATTAACTGCACACCTCTAATGATATCAAAAGGACACAGAACTTTCCAGAGCCAGCAGAAACAATATTGTGGATAATTAGCAAGGACAATTCCAAAACTTGTGGTTGTTTCTTGGTCTAGCCTTAACCCTTTTATGTACATAACAGCAGCAGAATAAAGATGGAAAGTAAGATACTAGGGGACCAGGTTATTTGGAGGACTGCTTCTCCCTGAGGTTGTCTGCCTGTCTCATCAAATCAGATAGGGTGGATGTGCTCCAGGTCTCTTCCCTTAAATGTTGTCATTAGTGGAACCTAGGAAGTGTGCCTTCACCATAGCTGCCCCCGTCCTATGGAACACCTTTCCCCCAGAGATCTGGCAGCCCCCACCATCCTTGCTTCTGGAAGGACCTGAAGAGCTGCCTCTTCTTGCAAGCACTGGGGCAGAATGAGACTGGAGCCCAGCAAGGTGGTACACTGATCTGTGGGAGAGTGTTGCCCCAGGGCACCAGGAGCTTTCATTGACTTTACTTCTTTTTACAGTTTTTATTTTTTTGTGAGCCACCCAGGGTTGTGGTTCATAATATGGGTGGCCATATAAGTCCTTTAAATACATACATATGTACATACCAGGTGATCTTTCCTCTATTCTGCATCTTTAAATAAACAATTGATGAACACGGATCCAACAGGATTATGGTAGGAAAAAAAAAAGGAAGTTCTGCAAGCTGGAAACCTGCCCTCCCCCAATTCAACTTATCTATTCCCTTTCTATGTACATTATTACACCACATGCTGGACTTGTTCATTCTGAGCAACTTTCCTTATTGGCAGTTGCCCATCGTGCAGAAAGCTGTGTTGCCAAGAAGTGATAGAGCTAACAACACGCATGGGAGAGGCATGGATTTGGGACTCTTTTGAGTCAAACCCCATCAGTTTTTAAAATATTACAACATACTTTAAGGCTAACATATACTCTTCCATAAATGTACAAAGGGAAATGTACAAAGGGAAACTCTACCCCAAAGAACCTTACTATTTAAATTATGTCTTTCAGCTAAACAACTGAGTGATGAAAGCAAAGAAACAATAAAGGTAGAAGAACATGAACAAAATATCCAGTAGAAGCAATAACAACACTCAGAAATGGAGGGGTTCATGCTCCAGCTGTAATGGGAGGAGGCTACACATGTTGATTTTATTATATTTCTTGTTCACAGACTCATTCAGATCTACTATAGAGATCTACTATACTAGATCTGAGTTCAACTATAATTTTGTTGCAATAAAGTAGGTGTAACCAGCTTCTGCAAATGTTATCAAGCCAAGATAGACCCATGTGCCCACATCAAAGGTCTGATGCAGTAAAGACCATCCACCATGCAGTAAAGACTATCAACCATAGCTAATTTTTTTCCAAAATATGATTAGGCTACCAGTGAAAGGTCTTCCATGTCCAAATTAATCTACTTTATAGTTATTGAAAAAGTGAGCCTGGGTTTTGAAAAAAGATATTTAAAAGGCATTTCCTGTTTTGTTTCCAGTTTTGTACAGCTAAAATGTACCTTGAAATGTGAGAACTAGAGGCTAGTCAATAGAACATATAAAATCTGTACACATTTTTGAATGTTGTAAATAATGTGAAAACAATTCTGTTGCAAGACTTGGGAAACAAAAACATTATTGTTAATGTTTTGAACTATTTTACACTTTTCCCCTAGAAAGAATCGGGCAGGTTACTATCCAGGATCATCCTATCACTGGATAAAAGGGGCAATCGTTTTCAGATGTCCAGAGGGAGAAGCAAATGGACCAGATACATGTAGTGATCCAATTTAACGCCAGTTATGATGCATCAACTTTTATGACAGAAGAGTCATAAAGATCACGTTATCAAGTTAAACAGAAGCCCCTATGCCCTACTACACATTGTTCATGTCATCTTCCTCTGCATTTTGTTGGTCATAGTTCCACTTCCATACTTAATGGGCTATTCCTGCTTAAACCAAATGACTTATGAGGCATAAGCCATTTATGCTAAATCATAAACTGATTTAATAATTTGTGATGTTTTTGAAAATGGCTGCAGTTGGAATGTTGATTCCATTTCTCCTGCAACGGCCAATCTCAGAGAATGAAATCTCAGGCACTTAAGCTTTGCTCTTTCATTCTGTTTTCAATTTTAGGACAATTTCCTTCCTGCTGCTACCCCAGAATAGGAGATACTTGAGTAGATTGTGCAAGATCTTCACATAGTGCAGAAATGTTAGCATTTTTGCTGTCTAATGACTTAAGTAACTTTTTAATTGGCCCAGAAAATTTGGTTACTGGGCAGGTTAAAATATAATAAGCAATAACAAATGGAGGAAGAAGAAGCCACCTTGCTGGAGTCAGTTGGCCAGAGTGTCAATTGTTGCCCTTTACGTATTGAATAGACAGCATGGTCTTCCAAGATTTTTTTGAACAAATAAGAAAAATAAATAAATGTGATAATCCTATCCAAAGTATACCATCTAGTCTGCTTTAAAAATTGTCCCTAAAATATTGTTTTTAAAAATACACACATTTAAAAATATCTCTCTCTCGTTTTCTTGGAGGCCATTTTTTAATGCATTCTTCAGTTGGCAAAGGGTTGTCCACTTCTGGCTGATTCCATAACTAATAATTGATTGGTTAATCATCCAGTGTAGAGATGATCATAGCCAGTGATCAGACTGGCTACAGAATTCCAGGCCACACTGGTTGTTTCATTCCCAGCCAGAGTATGGTTCCTAAAAATTTAATATGGTAGCATATGTTCTTGGCAGGACTTCCATTTTTCTCCCAGGAGATATGCACCACAATATACCGGAGCATGCCTGGCCATTCAGTTTAACAGTGAGACTGGATTTCTACAGTTGACATTCAGTGACATCATCAATAAAAAAATATAAGGATTACAAAATTCCGACATGAAACAAGTCTGGACTCCTTGCAGGAGAGGCTCTACCCATTTTATTGTGACTTGATGACATGTCATAGAACATTTTGACTATTATTCTTACTATTTCAAAATGAAATTTTATAAGAAAAATTGTTACAAAATGGACATACATGGATGGGGAGCCCCCAGGACCAAAGAGAGTCTTTCCTAGCCCAACTTGGAAATATCAAAGATTTGAGCTGGGATCTTCTGCAGCAAAGCCATGTTCAATCCTTGATACCTCGGTGTAGGGCTGGAAAATATTATCTTCTGAAATTTGAAGAACTATTGGTCCAAACTGACACTATTGGCCTAGATCAGTGTTTCTCAACCTTGGCAACTTTAAGATGTGTGGACTTCAACTCCCAGAATTCCCCAGCTGGGGAATTCTGAGAGTTGAAGTCCACACATCTTAAAGTTGCCAGGGTTGAGAAACACTAGCCTAGATGGATGACTGGACCAATTTATTAGAAGACAGCATCCTGTGTTGAAAACAATTGCACACAAACATACACTGTACTGTTCCTAGTTCATGTTTATTATACAAATCTCTAGCTACAATTTCCTTTTAATATATCTGATTTTGCTTTTTTGTTTTGTTTTGGTTTTTTGTATTACTTTGCTACATTAAACTCCCCACACATCTCTGCCATTCAACAAGTGTTATGGCCCTTTATGTGCTGAATGAAATAAAGAATTTTGCTCAGTAACTGCTCAGTTTATATGCTTAGGGGGCTCAAGATGAGTAGCATTCAACAATTGCTTCCTCCCGGTCCCACAATCAACATGATATGCATCATTAGCCAACCCAACTGTTTCAGAACTGACATTCTTGCTTCTGTCAGCCGAATGTGTGGAAAATATCGAGACCTGTCAAGCATTTTCCTTGTGTTTATTTAAACTTGGGGATAACTTCTTTGTGTGCATCAACTCAGTATTCCAAAAATGTAGGTAAGTGAAATTGTGGCTTTTTGCCAGAATAGAAAGAGTGAGGTAGGATTGAGGTGACAACAAATAAGAAAACCTTTCCTATAGACAGGTTATTAGTGTGGTATAATCATGATAAGCTTTCTTACCATGATAACTGCCTCAATTCCTGAGTTACAATTAAGAATTACCTTTTCCAACAGTTTAGGGGAAGAACCATCTTCTTCTAAAGCAGTCTTCTAATTTTTGGCTACCATGAATTCTATTAAAAGGGATACAGTACACTTTTTGACAACATCTGATGAAGTGAGTTGTAGCTCACAAAAGTTTATACCTTTTAATAAAATGTTTTAGTCTGAAAAGATACTACCAGACTTCTTCCCCAATGTTCTAATACCCTTCTTCAAACAACTGCCTTTTTGTATTACAGTAAGACTTTAAAATACCCCCCAGTAGCATCAATGGTGACCATTTTAAAGTAGAATTACCACATGGGAGCATGTTTGAGGGGTTGCTGTAAGAAGAGGCTAAATTTTCCCCAAAACTATGGTTTCCCCTTCAAAAACTATGGTTTTGAATGTAGATTCCATTGATATAAAAAGGTGAATGGAATGGTTAGTCTGTGCTTGTGTAGGTGTCCAGGGAAGGTCCTAGCACCTTTATGGACTATTATCCTGCTTAATATTAGTGCCCCTAATTTGTTGCTCCCAAAGTCCTTGCCGGGAATCTGGTCACCCCTCAGACTGAAGTAGGTTCTCTATTCCTAGACTTAAATCTCTAGTGTTGGTGGTCACTTCTGGACACCAGTTCTTTAATCCAATGGGATTGGGCAACAGTTATTTTCAAAAGCACCAACACCATTCTTCCACCTGTTGGCATCCAAGAACGTCTGCAAGGTAGGATCAAGAAAGTCGAGATGAGGATGCAACTGTGCAACTCTAGCCTTACTTCTTTTTTAAATGTGTCATACAACTCATGTAAAAACAAGCAGAACATTAAGCATGCAACCACCATCTTGACTTTTTTATCTCTGCTGCAGACATCCCTGTTGGCATCTCTGAGATTTCATTCTTTAATATTCTATTACTTGGGCTTGGAAGAATAGATTAGGACAAATGATTGGATCATCTTCATAAATGAAAAAATAATTTACACTCTAGTAGCTCTCTTCTCATACAACAGTCTCCTGATGAGGAAAAAACACTCTGTTGCATATAAACCTGATGAATTAATGCACAAAATCAGCACACTATAAAGTGTGATGCGCTTCGTGCTTAAAATCCCAGCCGCCCCCTAGTGGCAGCTGCAAGGAACTCAGAATATGCCTATGGAACCCATTGCCCATCTAGAGTTTCTGCCCAGATGTGCATAACACCCATTTGCAATAAATAAAGAGGGTGTGACTATGGAAGCCAAGCTCACAGCTGCCTGGCAGCCCATAGACATTCCACAAGGAGCTCCTGGAAACATCAGTCAAGAAAGGCTACACTACCACAATGAAACTAGAACTCAAATGCAGTCGCTTCAGTCTAATTCTTCTACAAGATGCAAACAACCAACAGGGGAAAAGCGATGCCTCTTATTGGACTAACATCTTCCAAGCAACAATATGAGCATGACAGCTGAAAATACCGACACAGGACTTTGAACAAGCAATCATTATCTAAGTCAATACACAATCCGGAGTATCCGTCTGAGGGGTTTTCCTTGAATGATCATGTAGACTCTTTGGGTTCGGTTGCTGTTGTTATTCCACCACCATTCTTCCCAAATATCGTTTTTGTAGAAAAAGGACTTGCATCATACCAGGAAGGTGAAAAGAGCTAGAAACAAAGCATGGGGCCTCATCGGCAGACATCTGAATGTACTTAGAAGGAAGGTAACTTCCCCCAAGCCCAGCTTCCATTCCCTGCTTCTTTTATCCTTAAGCTTAGCAATAAACTAGCACTCCTTGGTTAAAAAGTCAGGCGAACAGATGTACCATGCAACTAGTTCAGGATCTGCCTTTCAAGCCCCAACATGCACCTTTATAACAGGAGCTGCCTGTCTTTAGAGGGGTTGGTATCAGGCAGCACGTTTGACCTCTTCAGTAATTCGACTGCAAAGATTTTTCTCCTGGCCGTTTTTGTATATTGAAATGAATAAGTGTCAAGGCTTGTGTTATTTTAGAGAAAGATACCACTCTAGGGCACCTTTCTCTTTAAAATAATGCAAACTATTTTAAAAACTGGATACCATCCAATCAGCCTTAGATTTGATTAGATCTGAGCTAGAGCCAAGTGCCACTGACAGTAATATAAAATAAAAGAGTGAACTCCATTTCCAGAACTGCAATTGGTGATGGTTATTTCCGCACCTTGGTCTTATAGAAAAGAAAAGCAGACATACCTGCATTTTCCCCTCCCCAGTAAATTGCAAAGCTATCTTATGATTGGCATTGGTGACTATTTTTGGGGACAAGTGATTAGGCTGGCCATGTAGCTACTACTTAATTCATATGAATTCCAATACATTTCAGAGAAAGAAAGAGAAAGAAGTAAATTCCACAGTTTCTGTTCTCTGCTGCTTAGAATGGAACTGAATTGGAACACAGGGTTCAATAAAAATTAAATTGCAACATTTGATCCACAGTTAATTAAATTAAGCATCTTTTAAAAAGTGTGTGTCTATGTGTGGGTCATCAGTTGCCACCTTCTCAGTGAATATAAGATTACCTCCTTTTAAAGGTAAATTGTTTGGGGAAAAGAGGGAGAGAGAGAGAGAAAGCATAAAATCTCAGATTAATTATATTGATATGAATTCAGCATTATAGCTATAATTTTTGTTTGTTTATTATTTTGCCTAATCTCTTCCTCTAGATGGATCTCTTCCTCTATTCAGAACCTGGAGTCGAGCCCTGAACATTTCTAATCCAGAGATGTGTTACATCCATTGAAAAGTATTATTTCCAGGATGAGCAGCATTTACAGCATGTAAAAGAATTTAAAATACCCTGGTTCAGTGGCACTCACTGGAAAAGACGTGAATTGTTGGTTACAAAGTGGTTTAAAATGATACAAGTTTTTTGAGCTGAAAGAAAGCAGAGCTGAAAGTAGAGATGAATGAAATCTTGGAACATATCCAATAAATTGAATGAGGGAATTTTTCCTCATTCCTTTCCCAAGCGGGAAAAAAATAGAAGTGGTGAAAGAAACTGAGAATAAAATGCTGGGGGCGGGGGGGGGGGATTCTAAGTGGGGTGAGCTATCTTCAAATACTTCGATCACGATTGTACCTGTCAGGTTTGGACGATATTGCTGCTAAAGGAAGGAGGCAAGACTCTTGCACGGCATTGCTTCTGATTTTTCTTGCATCATGTCCTTGCTTCTGATTCTTTTACCTTTTGTACCTTCTGATAGAAATTGGCCAATGTTGACAACTACCCTCCAGAAAGAGTTGAGAAGCCAGTTTCTTTATTTTTTTTTATTTTTTTTTATTTATTTCTTTTGCAAAGCTTCAGTCTTCTGCTGTCCAAGATAATCAAGGTGAACCTATAGAAATATTAGATCCAATTCACACTAAGCTGCAACATTTGATCCACAATTAATTACAAGTTGTTTGTTTGACAAATGTCTTTCTTCTTCATGATATTTAATATGAGAATTTAAAAACTATGCCCAGCTGAAAAACAAGATAAGGAAATATTAAGATCATACTGAAGGGGCAAAATAGATTGTGGGGCAAGTTTTAATTACTTATTTCTCAAATTTATACCTACCACCGTCCACCAGATTCTTGGCAGTTACGCTGACTAAGAACATAAGCCAAGAGCTATCCTCTACAATATCCATGGTCAAAGGTTGTAAAAGAACAGTACCACTAAACGCTAATCAAGCACGGGGGTCCCATCACTCATCACACATTTTGCCACACATTTCTCTGAAAGACAAATAATACATTTAGTGAACCCATCCTGGAGATTTTTCCCCTGAAGGAATCTTACTGCTTTTAATAGGGTTGAAACTAAGCCTGTTTATGTCTTAATTTCAAAACATCCAGTATATGACTCAGTTATAATTTGTATGTGAAAAGTACTTTTTTAAAAAAGGTAATTACAATGATTCAGCAATAGCCTAATAGAAACAAAAGGAAAAGCTTTCTATCCATGGGCCTTTCCCTGGTCTTGTCTTAAAGGGTTATCCACCCATCCTTGAGTCAGCGCAAAACAATATTGGCAGGCGAAGTGATTGGCCTTGTCCTCTGGTTTTGTTCTGTCCCCTTTCAGCATGTCACCAGCCAGAGAGTAAAAAATTCCACCACTGCAGCAGCAATGCAATTTTAAAAGCCTGGAGTTATTTCTGTAAGTTCTCTTCAGTTTTGGTATTCAGAACAAATTCTGGAGAGCAGGGTTTTTTTCATTTAGGTGTATGACTTTTGCATCAAGCTTGGTGGATTTTAGGGTTCTAGTTTAAACAGAGAGAGATCATGAAAACATGACTTGCTGTTGCCTCCAGGGACAGGAATCTTTGAGGTTGTAAATCATGCAGAGTACTCAGAGATCTACAAAGCCCCTCTCTTCAGTTGCCCCTGTCATTCCTAGGGATTGTATCTATGCATACGTCACCCATCATAATGGCAGGGATTTCGGAAGTACGAATGAAATGCATGACAAATAGTAGAAGATCAGGAAAGAGGTGACTGGTTCTCAACAAAGATTCTAATCCAGCCAAACCATAGCTATGAGTCCACTGTCAGATTATGCTGAGATACTGAGCTTAACCACGATGTATCAGGAGATCTGTGATTTTACTGCCAAGTCCTGGTTGGGGAAACATGATAGCCAGATAGGTACTGACAAGTTAATTCCTCTAATATATACAATTTATGTTATTATAGAGCTATTTACTGCTTTAGTGCTTCTGAGAGCAGATGGGGTCAGCATACTCAGCCAGGTACCAGTGCCCTTCTGACCCAGGTATATGTAGGTTTCTTTCCAACATCATTTTTAATACTGAGAATGCAGGATAACAAAATTAGAAAACAGTGCTATTTATTCCAGGGCCCCCTGTACCGCTTGCAGCATGGAACAAAGCCTCTTTTCCTTTCCCTCCTAGAGAAGACTGAAGTCTGATCACATTTTCTTTTGCCCAAGAGCTGGAAGTTGCAAAAGTAGGGTAGAGGGCACAACTCTTCCCAATGATTGGAAGCAGTTTTGAGATAGAAAAAGGCAAGAGTCTGCTTCAGAAATGTTGCTTGTTCTAGGAAGAGAGATTTCATGAATGGCGGAGTATTAGATGCAGAACAAAGAAGGCATGGTTCAAAATTACATTCAGATACAAATGTTCACTCGCTGGGTGGAAGACCAGGCATTATTCCTCAGCATGAGCTGAGAGCAGATGGGGTCAGCTACTCAGCCAGGTACCAGTGTCCTTCTGACCCAGATATATGTAGGTTTCTTTCCAATATCATTTTTAATGAGGCAAGGATGTCCACAGGGGGTCAAAAAAGTCAAGCCACAACCATGCAGTTGAAGCCCCGCCCTTCTTTTCCTGCACTGACTCAGAGTTGTTCTTGTAAGGATAAAATATATTTATCTCCTTCTATTAAACCTCTTATCTGTTTTGGTGCTTTATAATAAACGGAAGAAGGGAATGCAGCAAAGGTCAGCTTGGGCTCCTGAAGAAAAGGAAACTATAAATCCAATAAATAAGTGTTTGTTCCATTATAATTTCATTCCCATTCCCATTAACAGTGAATTTGGGCAGCTGAGAACTCTTGAGAAATGCAGTGCAAAGGAAGTATCATCAGTGGAAATGGTACAGAAAAAAATAGAGAAACAGGGGGAAAAATTGTAGAAATAAATTGATAACAGTGGTGATTTGGGTGGAGTTGCAGTCTGTGCCTGAACACTGAATTTATGCCTTGGATCTACTCCTGGATAGCAATTGTAGTCAAGGCCATCTCTCTACCAGTGACTTGTAATGACTTTCAGTGTCTTCATGCCATTACAATGCCATCATGAATTGCTATAAAGCGTGTCCACATTGCTGTCTTTTGGCACAATAATAATTGGATAACTTTAAAAGATGCTATAAGTTGCTAGTGGGGAAATGAAATGGATTTATACCAGTTTCAGCTGGCAAGCTAGAAGTGCCTCTCCTGGATAGGAAGAATTTGTCATCTGTGCTCTGCTAACTTCCAGATTAAATGCTGCATTGAAGTCTACCCAGAAGGCAATCCAAACTATTTCAAATAAATGATGTGGCATCTGTTGTAGAATCTGCTGCTTCTGCTTCTATTTTCCATGTCATATGTTGGCAGCATCAGGGGATCAGCAAGACAGAAAAGGAAGAGTGCTTCTGACCATATGCAAAATGCCATCAGAGAGGTTTTTTGTGTGTGACATACACTGAGTCAAATATTCCTGGCATTTGCCAAGCAACTTTTATCATTAAAGCCGTTCATTCCAAGCTAATCCATATGGCTGTGGGCAAGCAAAACTAGAAATAGGTGGCAATGCCATTCCAGCCCTATGGAACATTGTCTCCATGACTGCTCCTCCTTTCCTGAAGTTCTTTTGCACATTCACGCACCCAAACCAGGGTTATTCTAAGAGACCTGTGACCAAACTCTTCTTTTGATTTGCAAGAGAAATTATTAAATACATGATTGGGAAATGTTAGTTAAGTGTATTTAATTTTCATTCAAGTTTCTATTTATTTATTTATTTATTTGTTTGTTTGATTTGATTTGACTTACTATATATAGCCGTCCATCTCACATGTGTGATTCTAGGCAGCTTACAATAAAATAGATTAAAAAACATAACATAAAAATAAAAACACATAGCAGCCAAGCATCATAAAAACAACTATCAGCAAAGCCAAGAGATGGGCTCTATCACATACCCAAGACCCCAGGGCCAGGCACAAACCCAAGTTTTTAAGGCCTTGCAAAAGGCCAGCAGGGTCGAGGCTAGTCTGATCTTGGAGGGAATGATGTTCCAAAGACCTGGAGCCATGGCCCTCCTTCTGGGACCCACCACCTGACACTCCTTAGCCGACAGGACCCAGAGCATGTTCCTCCTGTCAGACCAGGTAGGATGAGTAGACAATTGGGGAGCGACAGTCCTGTAAGCCATGAAGGGCTTTAAAGGGTTTTTGAATTGCACCCAGAAGCACACTGGAAGCCAATGCAGCTCGCAAAGCAGTGGTGTCACATACGCCACATAACCGATGCCATTAACTGCTTACGCCGTGTATTCTGCACCAGCTGAAGCTTCCAAATGCTCTTCAAGGACAGCCCCACGTAGAGTGCATTGCAATAGTCCAATCTGGAGATCACCAGGACATGAGTAACCGTGAGCAGGCCCCCTGCTCCAGCAACTGGCACAGCTGATGCACAACCTAAAGGTGTGCAAATGCCATTCTAGCCATGGCTGCCACCTGCCTCAAGCAGGAGCCATGAATGCAGGAGGACCCCCAGATTAGACACTTGATCTGTCTGGGGCAATGCTATCCATCCAGAACAAAAGAAGGAAGGTCCCCAGAACCAGGAGGTCCAAAATGCAGAGCCACTCAGTCTTGCTTAGATTGGGCCTGTTCCTCTCCACCCAGAACCCCGCAGCCTCTAGGCACTGAGACAGAACCTCCATGCCCTGCAGCTTTCCACGGGGTGTCCTGGATTCCCCACCTACTTTTTAAATGCGCCCACCCCCCAAGGTACCACTGAGTGACTTAGTGCAACCCTTGACCCAGAGAAAGTTGGCAGTCCTGGGCCAAAAAGAGGACCAACTCTGATCAGAATGTATGCCGTAGCTAACCAACCTAGTATGGCTTATGCCAGCCAGAATCACATCACTGACAAGGAAAATGTTCTTGCTTAGTTCGTACATATCAAATTAAGCAGTTCCTTATTTACAGATAGAATATCTGTATTCTTATGTATGAGAGCGAGGGAACCTGCCAGAAGAGGTACACAACTGTGAGGCAGATAGTTCAGGTCCCCTCTGCACATGTGGTAAAAGGAGGGGTTTTGGTGAAATACTGTATACATCAGAAAACTACAGGACAAATTCAAATACCTCCCCTCATCATAGGCACTGATAAGTATTCCAGGAAAGTATCATTTGAATGCATCACATTTTGCATGTAAGTATTGCATACTCATGGGATATCACGTTTCAAGAAAATATATGCATACAATCTGGACCAATCAATCTAGCAAGACAAATGGCCAAGTCTTGAATCATTTGGGGCCTTGCATCTATTAATCTGAATGACCCTGGGTCCAATTTCTTTCCCTAGAATCGGTTTGCTGATTAGGAATCAAAAGCAGTCAGGTCACTGCAACAGAGATGAGAGGAAGAGATGGAAGAGATTCAAGAAATTGGACCAGATTTTGCATATGCTTGTATGCATTCATAGCTTTTAGAATCTCAAAAGTATTTTTCCATGAGCTCAGTGTTCATTCTTATAAGCACACCCATATTATGGAATGGCTAGAACTCTATTTTAAAAATGTCTTGTCCAGCGCATCCTGGGAATCTGGCACACACATTAATTTATAAAGAGCTGGCCAAGCCTTTTCAACTATACTGTATCTCATTTGCTCTCTGTTCTTGGGAAGTAAATTAAAATCATGCAAAATCTATTTTGTAGCTAGTACAAATTATTGTAATGAAAGTGTTTCTTCTTTGTGATCTTCACAATGGATCTTCACATTGTCTTGTATCGAAGAGCAACATTTCATTTTTATATCAAAACCTGTATTCTGTACAGCACAAATCCAAGTACATAGCAAAGAAAGTTGTTTGCTGTTTGCCAATTAACACTAACTCATGTCAACTATATATGCATGCAATATATATGAACTATAAATGCATGCACAGTACTGTGCAAAAGTTTTAGGCAGGTGTGAAAAAATGCTGTAAAGTAAGAATGCTTTCAAAAATATATATTGTAATTGTTTATGTTTATCAATTTACAAAATGCAAAGTGAGCGAACAGAAGAGAAATCCAAATCAAATCAATATTTGGCGTGACCACCCTTTGCCTTCAAAACAGCATCAATTCTTCTAGGTACACTTGCACACAGTTTTTGAAGGAACTCACCAGGTAGGTTGTTCCAAACATCTTGGAGAACTAACCACACATCTCTGTGGATGTAGGCTGCCTCAAATCCTTCTGTCTCTTCATGTAATCCCAGACTCGGTGATGTTGAGATCAGGGCTCTGTGGAGGGCAAATCATCACTTCCAGGACTCCTTGTTCTTCTTTACACTGAAGATAGTTCTTAATTGCATTGGCTGTATGTTTGGGGTCATTGTCCTGCTGCAGAATAAATTTGGGGCCAATCACACACCTCCCTGATGGTATGGCATGATGGATAAGTATCTGCCTGTATTTCTCAGTGTTGAGGACACCATTGATCCTGACCAAATCTCCAACTCCATTTGCAAAAATGCAGCCCCAGACTTGCAAGGAACCTCCACCATGCTTCACTGCTACCTGCAGACACTCATTGTACCGCTCTCCAGCCCTTTGGCAAACCAACTGCCTCCTGCTACAGCCAAATCTTTCAAATTTTGACTCATCAGTCCAGAGCACCTGCTGCCATTTTTCTGCACCCCAGTTCCTACGTTTTCATTCATAGTTGAGTCGCTTAGCCTTGTTTCCACGTCAGAGGGAAGATCCCTGACTTTGTGCAAGTGTACAAAGTGTGCAAGTGTAAGAATTGATGCTGCTTTGAAGCCAAAGGGTAGTCACAAGTGGATTGCCTATAGACGCAGACTTTGTATGGACAAGTATAATGAAATATGGGACTCATTTATACAAAATACAGTAGGTTAAAGATGAAAGACAGTTATATACATGTATTAGAAATATATATATGTACCTGATTTACATTAGTTAAGTATATATAGAATTCTAAGTTGTAATGATACTTTTCTTTTTTTTAAAGTACTCTATGTGTTGTTTCTTTTTTCAAGAATGTATTTGCATTATAATTTTTTCATTATTTTAAAATAAAAAATCAATAAAAAATATTAAATCCCCAAGAACTGTGTACAATACACTTACAACTCAGATGATTTAGTGATAATTTGAGGAACTTGTTCACAGGCAGGATTTATAATACTTCCAGTTTCTGAAAGTATCTTTCTTCATTACAATATATAATAATACATTACTACGGTGTCTGTACTAGCATGTTATTTCATTCAGGATACTGTCCACTAATTGATTTTGCATTAACTATGCAGAGAACAGAAGGAAAAACATTTTAAGCATAATGGAGTTTCTTAGTAGCTGAGGCAACTAGCAAAGATTGGGAAACATGTAATTTCTTTCAATGCATTTTTGAATCTGATGTCTAGCATGCTTATTTAAATCCAGGCTAAACTCAGGCTATTATGTTTGTCCTAATATATAACGTTGCATCCCTATTTTGTTAATGTTAGAGTATTGTATTTTTCCCTTTTTCCCATTGTGTATGAGGCCAAAATCATTTGCCACAAAACCACATCTATGTTTGTTTAGTGGTCCTTCCAATCCTGCCCTCAATTCCTAGACTGAATTGTATCCTGGATGCATTTCTAAAACTGCCAGAGGCATCCAGGGATGATATGTGGAAGAAAATAGGCAAAAAAACTGTATGTGTTTATACAGAAGAAACATATTTTATAAATTCTAAAATAATGTCAGAAGAGTGTACAAAAAAAACAATCTTCCACATACTTAAGGAGACTTAATCTTATTAACGTATATGGGCATAACACTGTATTTGAATATGACCAACAGCTTAGATGCATTCCAGAATGAATCAGAGGACATAAATTCATGTCACGTTAAGAAAAAAGAAAATGAGTCCTCAAAGAACACACTATTTTAATTTGCAAAACATTTAAATATTTTATTTTCATATAAAAACATGCATATTATATACATTTTTAAATCCCCCTTTACATCTGAAATTCTTTTTTCCAAAGTTATGGTGGCATAAGGCAGTGGAGATGAGCTTGTCAGACAGCATATCAATAACTATTACATTAAAGTTGTGGAATAGTCAATTCTGAAGAAAGGGCAGCTGTGCTTAATATAATCAGCCACTCTGAAGTCAACTGATGTCTGCAATGTGTTGTAGCTCAAAGACTGTTTACTGGAAATCAATTTCAACAAAATCTGAAGAACTTCTTCCAAGTGTATGTTAGACAAAGTGCCTAGCAGAAGCAAGCTCTAATGAATTCAAAGGGACTTATTTCTTGGCACATTTGGTTAAAGTACCAATACAGTTGTTTAAGTCTTTTAAAGATCATATTGTCAGCCTATTGAGAAACATTGGTGACCATTGAAGATGGTCGTTTAAGAATTGATTCAACAGAAAACGGTAATGGTTCATTTGCTGATAATTTTGTTACAGCTTGTTTAGTCCCCAGAAAGTCTTTTGCATATCTGTCAATGCTGAATTTGTACTTTTGGTTTTCTCTGAAGGTACACTCTCTGTACTTCTTGGATGCCCCGTCAAAAGTGGTTTTTAACTCTGATCCTGATTTGCTATGAAGTGTCTGTTGGAATAAGGAATGGAATGGACTGTATTTGGATAAGGATGGCAGGAGCAGATGCTCTTTGCTGATCTTGTTGAGGGATTGATCCTGAGGAACTACAGGATCCTTGCCAGAGATCTGTGAGAAAGTCCTCCTAGGGGATGAAAATGCTGACCTCTCATGAGACTCCTGAGGGATGTTTTGGAGTTCATTTTGGGGTGTCTCAAGTTCTTGAACATGAGGATGGTGGAACGTGTTCTCATTTTTTGACAATGTGATGTCATGTTCAGAGGTGGGGAAATCCTGGCTGTGTGAAGCCTTATTGTCCCAGACGATTCCAGGCTTGAGAGACTGGACTGCGGTGGCATTTAGAAGGCATTGCTGATAGAGGAGGGCATCATTGAGAGGGCCACACTTCGGCCATACCAAAAATCTCGAGGGCAAAGGATACTGCCTGTAGGTGGTAGCCACACTCAAATTTGATGAAATCAATTCCATGTTCCCTGAACCTGAATACTGCATAGTTAGATCTAAGCACGTAGGCAGGAAGCCACAAAACTCCTTACTGGTAGCTTCAAGTTGATGAGGGTTAAAAGTTTTGTAAGAATTGTACTCAGTCCCATGTACCATGCGGTTTGGCAGGAAGAAGGCAGCAGCCTGGGTGGCTTCCATCATTTCTCGTTCCTTATACTCCCGTTCAAGCATTATGTTCTCAAGTTCTTTGTCAGCAAAAGCCCGTCTTTTTCTCATTCTGTCGCTAACAGGAGGTGGCAAGGATGAATTCCCTCCAAGGTAAGGTTCTGCTGGAATGGGACGATAACCTTGGAGGGGAGAAAAGAACTATTTTAATAACTAAAAAGTGTAAAAACTGCAGAATGATAAGAGAGCTAATGTACGGTAAAGAACATGGTTTCTCCAGCACGAGCATTGATCCCCTTGAAGATAATGTTTTACAGTATAGCACTCTGGAGCACGCGTAGTACTTTCTTACCCTTAACAGGTAACTTCAGAGTTTATGGAAATGTGAGGACCAAGAACCTGAACGACTTGCCCTCTTTATCCTGGCTCCCAGTTGACAACTAAAGCAAAACCTGTTAATCACCTGCCAAGATTTATGAGCAACCTGTGTATCAGAAGTTTACACATCTATTGATAGGAGATGTACAAGTTGTCCTTTTGATACAGAGGATGCAAAAATTTGAAGTGGAAGGAATGCAGTGCTTTTTGCCTCCAATTACTAATCACGTTCACCATATCCAAAGCCACACTGAACCATCACAGGAACAATCAGCCCATAAGGCAGTTTTCACACTCCCATGTTACTATATTAATGTTTCTTTATTATGATGCTTATAATATCATTTTGAAAGATATCTATACCTACAACTGGTGCATTTCTATTCTCTAAAGATGAACCACTATGTACACAGAGATGGTAAAGAAAAAATCCAAGGAGTACTAGGAGAAAAGAGAAAGAAAGTTAAGACAAATCAGAAAGGGTAGCATGAAGCATAAGAATGTGTCTATGCCGATAAAGCAAGCATCCTAGCAAGAATGTAAATACTGAGCCAAAAGAAAGAGAAGAAATATAAAAAGTATCACTCTGTATCGTTAGATGACAGTCATACTTCCTTTACTTAAGTAAAGTCAATGGATTTTACCCTCCAAAATGATGGTATTTGCAGCTCTGACTTATGGTCCTCATTTTACATACTCCAAATAAATATATCAACCACAACCACCATTCAAAAGAACATAGGATTCATATGTATGTTTATATATTTGGGATTGTTGCAGGGGACAATTGCATATTATATACACCCTTCCACAGGCCCACGTCTAAGCATAATCGCTCAGATGCATGAATAATTTAATGGGATTTTCACCCAAATAAAACATGTATATATGGTATAAAGCTGCAGTGCAAGATGTAAAAGCAACATATGCCACTAACTTGAATAGAAATGGATTGTGCTTACTAACTTTCTCTACACCTACAGGAATTAGGTCAGAGACATTAGATTTATTAAATCTGTATCAAATGCTAAAGGTAATACAATAACAGGATTGCTTAAAAAATAAAACTCCACTATTAATGCTTTCAGAAAGTTGATACTATTCAACATTTAACTATTTTTATGTATAATTTTCCTAAGGTACAAGTTTATCTATGCTTTTGTCAATAGGAAAATACTATCTTAAATCCTCAAAATATCACTGCAATTATTTTTTTCAATTAATCAAATAACTATTTGATTATAAATTGAGGCAAAATGAAGAGAAAGTTCAATTTGCAGGACTGTCTTATTGAAATATGTTTGGAATTAATGAGAAATTGTTCATTGCAACGACTCTAATACTTTATTTTCTTAATTTAAACTGACCACTCCTTTTAAAGGATGACACAGTATTTCCATATGGTGTTAACCATTTTTTAAAGTCCTCAAATAACAATTATATCACTCTACACTTCTTTCTTGCGTAATCTAATCTACTTATCATCGTTCCCAGAGATTATAATTCAATTACTGGCTATAACACTGTCATCAATCCATTTCCTTGAAAGCACCTTTTTTGGGGGGGGGACAGAATAAAGTGCACAAGCCACAATCCAATTAAGAAGTTATTGTTCAAAGGCCACTGAAATTTGTGGTAGATCAGAGTCCATGAAAGTTTACAATTGTTTATCTAGTTTTCTTTTATTACCAAACTGACATGGATAAGCAGCCTGTATATTGACAAACAAAACAAAAATAATCGCTAAGATATCTAAAGACAGGTCATTTCAAAGTGCTAAAAAATTATTACCTTCTAAAATGCTTTTAGCCAGCAAACTAGGTGTCCGAACATGTCTCTGGTACACTGTTCTGCGCTCAAAATTAGCCTGTTTCCCTGTATGCCCCTTCTTATCCTAATATAGAAACATAGGAGGAGGAAAAAAGAAGTCAGAGAAAGCTTCACAAATTATATATATCCTATTTATTCCCAGCAGCATCACTTTTTGAGATTGTAATATGGAAAAAAGGCAGTACTCTTCATACTACATGAATTAAGAGATTAGAAAGAGACTGGGGTTTCACAACATACCTACACCAAGTTATTACAATCTAGCAGCTGCATTAATACCTCTTTGTAAGCTTTCTTCATTTTAATCTTGATTAATTTGTTTGCCTGCGTAGGGGTTAGTACATTATATGACCCAGCCATTTGATTACTATGTACTGTGCAAGCTATAGGTTAATTCATTAACCAGGTTAAGCATGTTCTAATTTTAATAGAATTAAATGCATTTAGAATTCAATATTAGGAATAACCACAAGAAAATGTGGTAGAATGCATCACCATACTATATCCTTGAAGAAGTAAAATGTATTTTCTAACATATTTGATATTACATTGTTTAAAATAAAAATCTTAAGAACATGATACAGTCCCTTAAATGCTGCATGACAGAAGCATTATTTTAATAAAAACTCTTAATCAAAATTAAAATAGACTTTACATCTGGTTGAGATCTATATATGTTTTCTTTTAAAAACTGAGCTTCTGATATCCTAGGAGTCTTAATCCTGAGGAAATAATAGAAAGAAAAGAATGTCTGGGGAAATGTCAATTTAGGTGTATTTGTTACAGTCTGGATTCAATTTGCCCCACAAGCAAATTGAAGACTTTAAATTAAATGCTTTTAGGAAGCTGGGAAACAGGTAAATCAGAAGAGAGGTTGCAACTAAAGCTGAGAATGAATTCTATTTTCCACCCACTCCTCCCACAAAATCCAGATTAAAGTACTTGGATTGAAGCTAAATCAGCCTCAGAAAACAGTTACAGAGTCGCCCAACTAACAGCATGTACCCAGACCCTGTACCCCAACTTAAATCCAAGCAGTCAACCTACCAAGGCCGACACTGGGTAGGTGCCGCATTAAAAAGAACAGCTTCCTATTATTTTTCCCTTTGGAAAGCAAAAAGATATTCCGGTTCCATAAAGCGACCACCGAAACCGCTGCAGTCCCAGAGGATTCCCCGTCCCAACGCAGCTCCCCGCACTGTCCTGCGGAGCCTCTGGCCGTCGTCGGGGGATTCTGCCCCTGTCCCTTTGTCAAAAGGGAGGCCCAGGAATCGCTTTCTGGACCGGTTCATTCCGCGCTCGCTGAGCACCAACGTGTTTCCTCGGAAGATCAGCTCCACTGGCCTCGACCCGGGCGAAGCGTCTGCGGGCACGTGAAACTCCACGGCCCGGGAACTGCTCCTCCGAGCAAAGACTGCTCTTAGGGCCAGCTTAGCATGCACGGGCCCCTTAAGGAAATGCTCCGCCCCCCCCCCCGCCCCCCGTCCAAGTCCTTTGTGCGGGAGGGAAAACAAGGCAGGAGAGGATGGGAAGCGTGGGGGAGTCTTGTCCTGCGGGCGGAGGGCGGACTCTGCCCGGGAGGGCCAAGAAAAGCCTTTCGTCCAAGGGTGGGAGGCCGGGCGAGGCCGGCACTTACCTCGGTGGCCTGCTGCCTGCGAAGCGCCACCTGGGCAGCCATGACGCGCTGCCGCTCCACCACCAGCAGGCAGTTGGCACACTGGCAGTCCCGCCAGCGGCAGAAGCGCTTGTGGCCTTTCAGGCAGGACACCACGCCGTGGTTGCGGCAGCGCGCGCATTTGGGCGTGCGGCTAAGCTTGCGGATCGGCTGCTCCCCGGCCCCTACGCCTCTCTCCTCCGCCGGCGTCGCCGACGAGACAAGCTGCGGCTGCGGCAGCGCAGGCTGCCGGAGAACCTCGCCCGCTGCCCCCGCGTCGGCTTCGTCCTCTTCGCACTCCTCGTCCTCGTCGTCCTCGTCGTCTTCCTCGTCGTCGTCTCCGCCAGCCTGTAGTCGGGGCGCGCGCTGCGCTGGCAGCGGCCGCTCCAGCTCGTCCAGTTCCTCCAGGCTCTCCACGTCGATTTCCCAGGCGTCTGTGGCGGAGACAACCTGCTGCCCCTCAGCCATGGCTCGCGCCGCACGGCTCCCGCCTTCTCCTCCAGCTCGCTTCCTGCACGAGAGAGGGGAGGAAAGAAGGGCAGCCGCGTCGCCCTCGGATTAGAGCTGCGATCTGGCCAGCCGGCTCTCTGCTTTCCCCAGCCCACACCCTTGGTGCCCGCGAGACTGACGAGGCTGCTTTGCCGAGATCGGTCAGGGCGTGGAAATCGGTGAGGCTGACTGCTGAATTAGCATACGCGGGGGGTGGGGGTAAGCCCATGGCAGTTCGCGGGGATATAACCCGGAGGAAGAGAGTGCTTGGGGGGGGGGGAGAGAGACGGGGAGGCTCTTCCTTGGCCTTTCTGCCCTGCGAGCACGCGCCTGTGCCGTACGCACACCTCGAAGATGGGATTTCGATTCTTTCGCACAGCCGCCGGCCGTCCCACTACGTCCCAATGGCGCCCAAGGCCTGAATTCCTCGGAAGCTTAAAATTAAAATATGACCACGTCTTTTCAAACAAGTTCTTGCCCCAGATAGAAAGGCAGGCGCTTCGGGGTGTCTTGTATTTGCAACATCTACCATCCCAAACTATGAGAGTGATGGGAGTTGTAGTCCAATACATTGAGAGGATAGCGGGTTTGGTTAAAGCTGGCAGGTAGCTAGTAAGGCCTTCCCAAAACACACATTTCTGCCCCGCTCACTCCCATCCCTTATCTCCCAAGGTCTGGTGTGCCTTCAACAGGGAGGCCAGACCAAAGGCAGGAAAAATCACAAGAGGGTTTGCATATCAAGGGATTTTTCAGAGATGCTCACTTATTCCTACAGTAATCTGGTTCAAAGGTCATTCTGTTACTGTTTATTAAATGGGGTTAACTGACTAAATCACAACTGACTGAGGTCCCAAAGCATGCTAGAAACCTCATTATGGCTTAAGCACTTAGTGTGGTATGCAACACCTGCCCACCTCCTTTGCCTTTTTTTCTCTTATCTCTATAGTAATAAAGAAGCTTAACAGAATGTGGGTCAACGAGGTGTGTTCTAGACTGCTATCAATTAGAGGGAAGGAAACAATCAGGCACAATTTTAGGATGACAAGATCAGAGCAGCTCTTATGTGGAAACAGTAAGTCACCCTCCACTAACCAGAAAGATTGTGGCCAGACTCATGTTGCTCTACAAGCTAAGGAGGGTTTAGGCCCTTGCAGTCTCCCCCTTGTGAAAAAGGCCAGCATTGGTCTTATTTCACACATCATGCAACACTACAGTGTGTGTGTTTGCTTTTCTTCTAGCATGACACATGAATGTACCTATTGTGGCTTAATGTTATGCAGGAGTATTCTGGGCCATGTAAAGTTGCTTGATCATGGATTATTGAATTAAACACAGTGGTTGATTTCATACAGGGCATTAAACCAGAAGCAAAGCCAAACAAATAAAACATGTTTACCAGGATGTGAGAATTCAGGCCAGCGATATAGCAATGTGTTTCCTAAGCCTATCCAAGAACAAGTTTTAACAACTTCCAAGAGAGATCTATATCAGCATGAAACCAATATAAAGTTGGTCTTTGTTGTTTTCAGCACATTTGTTGGATGACACTATAAATTGCCACGGATTAGGAAATACCTAAGCCAAACATGCAAGCAGCCCTTTTGGGGGCTGCACAATCTGTTAGGTTTCCAAACAGGCCATGATTGCAGGATATTCTTTTGTAATCTGCATCTGGAAATGCAGAATCTGGCAATTTGCACTAGGCCATAAGGCTGGCATTAGGAGATTTAAAGATTTTTTTTAAATTGCACTTAAAGAGACACTCCTAATTTGCTAGGAATTTGTTTTATTCATTGTCCTTGTTTCCGTTGTATCTCTCATAGTAAGAATCGTCTTTGGATATAATTTTCTTAGTCCCTACACCTAGAGGAAGATTCCCTCTTCCATAAAAATGCACTTCAGAAATACAGCAAATATTAAGTAAAGCTCCAATCCTAGGCATGTCTTAGTTATCTAGACGTACAATTTTCTGGAAGTATAACCCATTGCTGCTTATGGCTGAAGGTTTCCCTGCATATAAGTACAGTTGAAATAAATGAAACCATACAAATTTGAGTAGGAGCATGAGTATACATCACACTAACTCTGGCATGTTTAACTCTGTTTTGTTGGTTGGGTTCTCACCACACACTAAGCCAAATGCAAACAAGCTACATTATGGCTTTGGGAAATCAATGAGTCTAGCCAACAGGTCCATGATTTGTTGGCTGGGAAGTTACTTTGCCATCTAGCCTTATTTGTATTCTATACATGTATATCAGCATAGAACAATGAATTATAAAGGAGAATGAATTTAGCCAAAAATATAATCCATCTATCTTTATTTCTTAGGCTACATATAAATGTGGAATTATACGCAATACATTTCTCAGAGCAAAACTACTTTAGCCAGAAATTTATGTCATGAGCATGACTTTCATTATTTTCTTCCAACCACTGAAAGCATTTTTGTGACCATTTTTCCAGTCTAAAGACCAATTGACCTCACACACACCCCCACACACCCCTACCTACCTCAAGGGCCTGTAACTGCTGAGGAAACTTTGTCTACCTTTTCCAGCATAAAAAGAGATTGCTTGGGTCACTGAGTGCAGCACAAGGGATCTCAGAGATGCTCCATGGATGTGGACTTTCCACTAGTTCCACGCATGTAACTAGAAAAACCTTTATATTGTACCTTGCCATTGGGACCAAGCTTGACAGGAGTTGTAATCCAACACATCAAGCTGGCTGAATTTATGGCTTAGCATTGTGCATCCTTATCTGCCTGTAATGTTCTTCCAAGTTTGCAAACTCGCTACCTTTAATTGAGATAAGTGCCCGTGCATTAAGTCGGCCTTACTCCTTTAGTAAAGCTAAACTTTGACTCTCGGCAATCAAGTGGCAATCTTTTCATCAATGTTTCTCTGCTTGCCCTAAAGGCAATGGCGTCTCAAAGCAATTAAAATTCACAGGCATTCTCTTTTAGCGGACTCCGGGTTTCTTCTATTGCCCGGGCAATAACTTAAGATGCGCGAGCCAGGGAGGAGGGTAAAAGAAGAGGAGACCGCTGAGGTCACTGCCAGCAAGGTGTCCATCCAAGGCAGCCCCGGCGAGGGAGCTTCTCTGCGAGAAAGGCGCCCTCCTTTCCCGTTCCTGCTTGGCACACACACCTCTGGCTCCCCGGCCCCCGGCCTATCAAGAGCTCACTCACCAAAACCAAGCGTCCGGGGGGCTGCAGAGGCGCGCAATAACGGCATTCGGTCCCGGTCCCACCCTGTTCCCGAGAGCGGGCCGAGAGACCGCTACAGACGAAGTCGGTCCAGCTCGCCCAAAGCTTCGCCACGTCTCCAACTACTTCTGAGGCGAGGATCGGGGCGATTCCTCTCGAGGAGACTCACGGAAGCCCCCCAACTCCGCAGACGCAAGAGCTCAGGGTGCCGAGGATGCAAAGACTCGTCCAGCAGCCACACCGCCTGCCCTGTTTCTAGACTGTGGATGTTTCTCCCTATATCATCGGTCCCAGGACGCGGGCACCCGCCCAATGGGCCCGCCGATTGGTGAGTGGTCAGGCCGAAGGCTCGCTGATTGGCTACGAGGGGATTCCAGTTACCCCACCTCTTCGACTCTCCGCCCCTTAGGCGGTTCTTGCCAGCGTCTCGGCAGCTGTTTTCTTTCCTCCGCTTGGCGAGATCACCTTTTATTTACCAGCCTCAGCAGCAAAATGAGTTATGTGTGAAAGGCTCCGTTGGTAACCCAAGACTGAAAAAGAAAGTAGCCAACAGCTACTAAAGCAAGGCTGCATTTATAAATATAGTTGCGGAGGCGAGCGTGCTTCTTGGAAGTCAAGAAGGAGAAAAATGCATCTTCCCTAACCATAAATCCTCCAGGCGGGTCTAAATTCCCGAAAATTAGTTCTACTATCGCCGAGAGAAAAAGAAAAAGAATTAGAACTCTGTTCACCATCTCTGTAGCTAAAGGAGATTTCCTTCCTTGATATTTGAGATTATTCTGCGATTATAAAATTCAGAATTAATAAGATATTGTTCAATGTCTTATTGCAACAAATCCATTTATTTTTTCCTTTTCTAAAAAAGTTGCTCTCAGATATATTGAAATCTCACTAAACGTAATTCTTATTAAATTATCCTTATTTTTTATAATCCTTAAATTATTAGTTGCAATTTAAATACCCTTGGTTAGGTGAAATTCAAGTGCAAATAACGGAAATTGTATTTCCGCTAAAATTTACTCATACGTAAATGCCACTGCATTAAATGGATCTTAATCCCAGGAAAATCCGCACAATTAGTCTGAATGCAACCCAAAATTTACTGCGATGACAGTACTGTAAGAATTTACGAAAGAAAATGTCCTGTCTTGTCCCTTTTCACTTTTCTTATTACTTTTAAGGTGTTTTTTTTAATTAATATTTCGTTCAGCAAACAAGAGACGGGTTTCAAGTGTGTTAAGTTTCCGTCTATTAATCTGTCTTCACAGAGGAGAGGAGAGTTTGGAAGAAAACCGCCTTATTCTGGCTGCTTGGTGAGCTTTACGGAAAGAAGGAATTGCGTTAATCGGGGTATTTAGATGAAATCAACCTTGCCAAGAGCTGTATGAACAAATTATATATAAAATCGTCTTATGACTAAATAAAATTATGTTTTCTATCAGCAAAAGTATATAGTTTTTTTTTCAGAGAGGCTTTATTCCCACAACACATGATTTGTTTATATTCCTTTATGCATATATGTCTATTTTTCTAGGGTCATATATACATGCAAACAAACGCCAGGAAAATTTTGCCTAAACTCAGCTACTCGATATAATCTTTCTAGTTTATGGAACAAACATTTTCCGATTGGTATTTTAACTGCGCAGTTGACCCTCTGGATAGGCATGTGCATTTAGATTTTTTAATATACCTTTTTTTGTTAACAGTGTCAACAGAGAGGCAAGGTCCGTTTTTCCACCGGATAAACTTCACGTATATTCTTTGCTACAATCTGCCCTAGGCGGCTATGCAAGACACGGGCTAGTGAAAACCCGTTTTTGAAAAACTGGACAAGGACTTCTCAGATGTTCCTTTCTGGTAGCTGGTTTGTTTAATTAACCAGTTGATGGTGCTGGAGTTCCTTGCCTTCTTTATCAACTTTCCCCAAACTGGGACCTTCCGGATGTTGGATTGCAACTCTCAATGATTGGGACTAATGGCCACTATTGTTCAAAACATCTGGAGAGCGTAGGATCGGAGAAGGCTGAAAGGAGCGCCATGGCCACCTCAGATTTACCTACAACAGCTGGCAGGGGAAAGTTCACAGGATGGCAACTGGTATGGAAGGGCACCGAGGGATTCCTTTAAAGAAGCAGGGCTGGACCGCTGTGGATCGACGCGGGTATCTCCACCAACCATCGAACGTAGAGCGCGCGGTGGCCCTTCGCTGACGTCGGTGCAGGCAAGCCGATGACGTCACAACGCTCGCATCCTTCAGAAAAGGATGCCTCGCCTCCAGCCCTTTGCCCTTTTCTTCATGCATCCCTTTCGCTAGACGGGGTGTGCCTAATCCTGGAAACATGGGTTCCCCCCCACCTTGTTGTAGCTCATAATTCTCCCGTTACATTCTTCCGGAGGGAGCGAGCTTTATCCTCCGTTATGTATCAAGAGTTTTATCGGTCAGCATCCTTGATTTGAGCGGGGCTTCCTTCTAAGGAAATACGTTCCGGTGGTGTCTTCGGCGGATTCAGGTTGCACTAATCCTCTAAAAAATGTACCAATAATGAGACCCCCCCTCCCCCATTCCTCGGCATCTCCCCTTCTGTTGCTAGCGCACCTGTAGAGAAAGATGCGAGAGGTCGAGGCTGGGCAAGGGGGGTTTCCCCCCGTTCCTTTTTCCTTCTCAAGCCTTTTCGTTTCTTTTTCCAACCGCCTTCCGCCATCGCTCGTTTTGTAAATGATTGAAGGAGCAACAAGATGAAGAGGAGGGGGGAAAATCTGTGTGTAACCCAAAACGAAGTTGCAAGACAGACGTAGTGGACGAAGACGAAAATGAGGTTGTTCCATAAATACAAAACAAACACAGTAAAAAGGGAGCGATCCCCGGCCTGGATTGACTTTAAATAATTGTTATCTCGAGCGAATACAGTTCTCGCCAGGCGTTTGTGTACTATAAACGCCTCGCCCATCGGGTTCCATCCGAGGAAGCAACCCCAGCAAGAGAAGTCAGTCTCCGGACTGTTCCGTCTGCTTTTCAGATCAAACCTGCACAAAAAGGCTGCAGAGCCTCGCTGCCTGGGGTGTCTGCAGGGTGTGGTCAAAAAAGTCAAGATGGCGGCCACAACGGTGCATCGAATCTCTTCCCGTTTTTCAAGTGCGTCGCAAACGGGCAGAGCTTCAATCGTACCGTTGTGGTCGCCATCTTGACTTTTTTGACCACACCCCGCGGACCTTCTTGCTCGCGCCTGTCACACAGCAACCGCTCTACACACCAAAGTGCTGCAAACGCGCCTTGAAGCCAAGCCGGAGATCTTGAACACAAGGCCTGAACGCAGCCGGCTTGCCATTCGCACAGGACGCTGCTTCAGATGAGTTGGTGGCCCAAGGGCTTGGGACTGATGCTGGGCGTAAAGGCCCCACGGATCTCGCCGGAACCAGGACGGGGCTTCGGGAACCGCCGTCCCGCTCTCATCCGGATACAGAAGAGGTCGCTGAGCTATTTGGGGGCCTGGCTGCCGCTCGGCTAGGCTGGAGTTTGAGGCGGCGCTCGGAGAGAATTCCGCCTTGGATGCAATCGACACCTTTGGATTCAATTCGGTTCTTTGGGTAGAAACTACTTTAAACTGGGATGAGTCCTTTGCGTTGCAAAGCGACTGGAACGGACCCCCGTCTTAACCTCTGCTTGATGTTCTTCGGAACCTGTAGATCACGCCTCGGTAACAAAGAGAAACGCGCCCTGCTCTGAAATAGCGTGTCAGAGCACCCGTTTGTGTTCAAGCTGACACGGAAACGGAGGGGTTGCGTCCATGCATAGAGCCAACAACGCCCTTGCGGTTCTAGTCAGGATGCTCGTTGCTAGCCCTTCGTGCCACTAAGGTCTCCGCGCCCCCCCCCCCACTGCCCCATGTTGCTTTGAAGTACTGTACTGTATTTCTAAGTGGGATAGAGTTCTTCTTCTGGACGGTACCATTTCAGATACTGCAAGGGGGAAGGACGCTTGACGGCAGATTTCCAAGGGGAAAGCAAAAGCAACATTTCCCTACCAGTGGAAAATCAGCCTTAGCCCAACTTGGAAAGTCTACAGCTTCCCAGATGTTATAGAATCAGATCATTAGTGGAATTTCATTGGAACAAATTAAATGCAACAAGATCTCACATTACGCTAGAAGTCCTTTTTTTTCCCTGAAAAAATGAGGCAGAATGAACTTTCCACCTGGCATTAAAATATAGACGTGTGGTGCAGATTTGATCAGTGAATGAAGGACCAAAAGATCAATTAAATGTACAAAAAGACAAAGACACTATCAAAAGAAATGTTGTTTTGAACGTCAAACAAACTTTTAAAGCAGAAACTGTTGGAGAAAGAAGGGAGCCAAATCAATTTTAATGTTATCATTCATATCCATCAAGTAATCAAATGGCAATTAACACTTTAAAGTTTTAAAAGCTATTCTACATATGAACAAGAAAGTAAAAAGGGGCACATACCATACTGGACTGACATCAAGAAGAAACGTGACTGTAAATGATTGGAGTGGAAACTCTGAAAAAGCAGCTTTTTTATACATCTTGTATAAGAAGGTACATTCAAGGGGAAGTAAAAGGTCTGTAAAAGAGGAGAATAGAGAGGCAATATGTGATTGCAAGGTACTACAAAATTAAGATTTATATTTTCTCAGTGTATTCTGGGTGTTCTTTTTTTTTCTTTTCCCTAGAGACAGTTCTCTGAAATGGCATTATACAACATATAATAAGGCAATAAATATTGCAAAAGAGCTATATGTTTGTAGGGAGGCTGACCTCAAGTCTGGCACTATATTCTGAATCTGTACCCAAATCAATTCAAAGTCCTACTAGCAAGATTTTATACAGACTGCTCTAAGCCCAAAGGGATATATCATATTTCTGCAAAACTATAAATTGATATAGTTTATACTTATAATATAGCTATACAATAATATAAACCAACAAATTATCAGGTCTTCAGTGATTGTAAAAATGTGTAAATTATTTGGCTATAGAGCACATCAAGGAACAGGAAAGCATTTTATGATCAGTCAAAAATGTATTTGTCAGTCTCTTTTTCTTGGCATTGGGCATTTTTAAAGACTTGGCATAGCTTATTTATGCAAATAAAGTGTGCCATATAAGTATAACAAATGTAGCATATTTCTTGTCCTTTTTCACTGATGTTAATCTTAGCTTTATCCTTCTATCACATAGTTGTGTTAAAGTTAATACTTTTCTGTATAATGTTTAGCGTTCTTTGTCAGAGTGCTCCCAGAGAATGGTTATTCAGAATATTGCTTTTTTCTGGGATTCTTTTTCAGATGCACAGCCTAGATACAGTCCTGAAATTCCCTGAGGTTTCACTTGCAAGTTCTAACCAGGGCCAACAAGGCTTAGTTTCCAATACAGCCAAGGTTCCCTAGATGCTACAACCCACTGAAGCTCTACCATGGCCCCTGGCATAACTTTGCCATTGCTGGAACTCAGTGCAGAGCCCACCCTGGAACCTGCATGAAAGGTTGCTTCCCCACCCCCCTCGGCTCAGAGCTCTGAGCACTCCAAAGTAGACCCTCCTTGCCATTTTTATTTCTCTCAATAGTCCTGCCTGTCACTGATCTAGTATATTATGCAAAATTAAAAGGCTTGCTAGACCCAGTAGCAGATTGTAGCTGGAAAAATGATCCTGCTTACTGCCACAAAATAAACTCTGCCACCAGTGGAGATGGCCAACCAGAGGACATGTAGCTGGGGGTTTTCCCAAAGCTGGTCCAGCCCTGGTTGTTTCTACCTTGTTACTTGAACTATGTCAGGCCAAAGCAATGGACTCCAAATACATTCAATGTGTATTGAGGGCATCATTTTGGGGCCACGCAGCCAAGATTGGCCACTGTTTCATTCTTGAATTCCTACCATACCTATATCTCTACTATACAGAGAGAGAGAGAGAATTTCTATGCTAGAATTTTTGCACTGATAGGGTAGTCCTATAACGTCTATGCACAGATTTTGCACTGATAGGGTAGTCCTATAACATCTTGCTTCTCTGCATGATTCAGTGCTCTAGTTTTGCTTCCTTCCAATCAGCTGTAAGCATTTGTCTGAATGATGATACCATCACCCCAAGATGTGCATTGTGATATCATAACACAAGCTCTCCCATTGCTCCCCCTTGCCCACTCTCCAGACACCTATGTGATTATCCCTGATTGGGAGAGAAATCCCAGTCAGTGTAGAAACGTTTGTACATCCCAAGTAAGCAGCTTACTGGCTTGCTCTCAGAGTAGGGTTCCTGTTGCAGTTCTGATTGTATCCCTGTTTGGAGACTGACTATTTCCAAGTTAGGAGCCCACCTGGAATAGCTGCAAAAGCACAAATGTGGGTGGATCTGTCTCCCCTGCAGAAAGATTGTTCCTACTTTTTTTGGCTAGGAAAGAAGTGCCTCCCATTCTGATTTTCAAGCTTCAAAGGTTGCTTTTGGTAGCTTCTGGATCATTTTGATTAGATCAGCAAAGATTCCCGACTCCCAATTACTTAACAAGTAACAACAGTAAAACGACTCTCCCCTGCCTATATTATACAACTAAAATGACCCAGATTTGTGTGTGGAAGGATTGTGAGCTTATTTATTTCTGGTACTCAACATAAATTCCTGCACAAAAATGCTTTAATTCTTATGTGTGCATTTTTGCACCAGGCTCCTCCAGTTGATGGGTCTGGGAGAATTCATAATCTCCCTGCACACAAAGTAGGTCCACCAACTTGAAGTCAGCCCACCTGACCTAGAAATTGCCTTTCTCCCCCACCCTCCACAACAAAGAATAGTCCTCCAGATCAAAGGAGGACAGTGTGTCCTCTGTGACCCTACAGAGCCTCAGAATGTTTGGATGAGCAAAGGGGGTGGCTCTTTCCAAGCTGTCTAATATTAGTCACCCTCCCACAGACTACCGTTTGACTCTAAGGCATGACTAAAAAGTCCTGATGAGTCCTAGAATGTCCCTTTCCATACACTGGCACCACTCCCTCTTTGCTCCAGCGATCCTCCTCTTAAAAAGGTCAGGGGAACTGTTAGTTTAGGAAACACAGGAGTCCCTTTGCCTTGTAAACTGACACCAAATTACAAAGAACTCACCCAGAACCTATTACAAGGCCCTTTCCTCACTTGAAGTTTCAAACAGCACCATAATACCCTGACAACTTCAATCTCTCCCCTTGATCTCTTTATATGCTATCTTTATTTGTCCCCAACCCAAAATTCCACTCTGCAGAGTGCCACGGCCCAGGGCTGGGATGTTTCAGACATCTTTTTAAGACACCTTTTTTGCAGTAGCTTTCTTCCCTCAACACTGATTCCTCCTGCTGGTTCAATTTTAATGGATCTTTTAACCTTTGTTTTTACCCCCCCCCTTTTTTTTTGGCTTTCTTGTTTTAGAATGATTTTATACCCGATCCTTAGAAAGTGTCCCCATTTAAAATGTCCCATGATACAATCAGATCCTGGCCACCCCAATCTCTTGTTTGCAAGATACTGTCTTCATCTCATCCCTAGCCCATGAGTGATGCAGTCTAAAGTTGTCACTGCACAAACTAGTATAAAAGTAGTATTATCTCCCCTTAAACTGACATTGTCTCACTGAAGATTATATACCTTTATAAATCTTGGCCTATCCCACTTCTGAATTAAAGCACTCTCCATCCATCCTTGAGCTGGTGGAAAACTCCCAGCATGAAATTTGCTACCCCATTTCTGATCTCTACTATGCCTCTATTACTTCTACTCTGATTCACTGCTGAATGATGGTATCCTCATTATGTACCTTACAGGGTGTGTTAAGCAAAGAGATTAGTTGATTCCTTCAGCTTTGCTTCCTTTTCCCTCTCCAAATGTCACTAGTTGGTGGGAAAATAGTAAGCAATCACCTCAGTGATGCTGGAATATTGGGGTGAAGTCTGGCCTGTCTGTGTCGCTTCTGTTGATAAATATTTATTTATTCCCCATAACTCCCAAGAGTAGAACAAAAACCAGTGGACAGAAGCTTTACAGAAGGAGACCCAAATTTGAAATAAGGAGGAATTTCCTGACTGTGAGAACTGTTAAGCGGTGGAACAGTCTGTCTCCTGGAGTCTGGGGTGCTCCATTACTGGAGGTTTTCAAACAAAGGTTGGGCAGCCATTGGTCCGAGATGACCTGAGGATTCCTACCGTGGGCAGGAGGTTGGATTATACCTCCAAGGTCCCTTCCAATCCTATGATTCTATGAAATAAAGAACAGCTACCTCTGAAGGATGGTTTAATTGGTTTTCCTGCACACTGTAGAACAGTGTTTCTCAACCTTGGCAACTTTAAGATATCTCAACTTCAACTCCCAGAATTCGCCAGCCTTCTGGGGAATTCTGGGTGTTGAAGTCCACACATCGTAAACTTGTCAAGGTTGAGAAACACAGCTGTAGAAGGTTGGAACAAATTATCACTGTGGTCCTTTCCAGCCCTGCAATTCTATAGAGTCTATGACAAAGCACTGGGAAGAGGAACTGTGTTATACACCCACACACAAAGTTGCATAAGCGTTCAAAGAATACAAATGTTACCTTCCTTTACTTCAAAGATTGGGAGCACAGTAAAGTAGGAAAGCATGATTCTATCATTCTTGTGGAACTATACAAATCCACTTGAAATAGTGGCAGCCCTGTGCCAGGCATTCACAAGGAGCAGAAGCTTCCTATAGAAGGGTGAAGTCCTGCGGTTGAGCTTCCTACATCCTTTCCCAAAGTTTAAATACAGGACTGGAGGATCAGACAGAAAGAAGACCTTTGGTACCCAAAAGTTGAATCAGGTCAAGCGAATAACTGGATTCACACATTCTGTTAATCTGTTTAAAAAAAAAAAAAAGATCATGATTCTTGACTAAGCCATAATTGCCTGGGTTCACACACTATGCTAAGCTGCAACCACAAAAACCACAGTCTCTATGAATCTACCCAGAACATTGGCATTGTGGAATATTGAAGATAAGGATACGGGAGGACCATTGCCATACCATAATTTCCACCAACAGGACTTGTCCTGATGCTTTCTTCCCTAACCTCAAGAGAACAAATGAAGGTTCAACCTGGCTAGAAGCAGGATGGGAGATTAGCAGTGAAACAAGAGCATACAGCTATCTCTTTCCCCTTTGCAACTGTGTTTGGGAGAGGGACGAGCTGAGAGTTTCATCAGAGATAAAAGAGCTGCCTGCCTTTTCAAAGGTCCAGTGGGAAAATTCCACTTTGAAAACTTTGACCCTTGCATGTCAAGAGACCCAGCCTGTAAAGAGTGGCACAGAGCTGACCTGTTCCACATTGATTTAACATGTGGCAAGATTGGCAGAAGTGCAGGTGCAAGGAAGTCTTGCCGCTGCCTCTGTCCCGGTTACATTTGCCTTCCCACCAGACTCTCTTCCCCAGAAAATTTATTAGGAGGGTTAACTAAACGGCAACCCCGGGTGCAATTGCCAGAGGAAGAATGCTTTGATCTCATCCACTCTTCTCACTGTGGGAGGAAGAGTGCCTTGCCGAACACCAGCATTTCCATCACCCCTTGTTATGGCAGAGATGTTATTACTTAATCCAAAGCAAACCCTTCCAGGTCCTTGGCCCAGAAGTCTTTTGCATTTCTTGAGTTTTTCCTTATGGATTTCTTGAAGAGGAGCTTCGAACAGGTTTTATAAGTAGGACAGCATTGGCAGCACTCCACCTGGGACATCAGCAGTAAGGTAAAAGGGCGGGTATCCAAAGCATCCAAGGGGAGAACAAAAAAGTGAAGCATGGGCCTGCATCCGCATAAAAGAAGCCCTGCCCCATTTTTGCACACATCACACAGGTGCCATCTCAACTTTTTTTATTACCCCATGGACACTCCCGGCAGGCCCCCTGCAGCCAGGAGCCCTAAATGTGTATTCAGAGAGCGAAAGGCACTCCAGATAGGCAGTGTCATAAAGGCACTGAATGACTATTTGGCCTGACATGTGTATGATGGGCTCACAAACCTGCTGCTGTTTTCCATAGCTTGTTTTTTGGTTGGTTGTATTTTTCATCTTGTTAAAAAAGATTATCACAGTCAGTGCTGGGTATGTACTTGGCTAGATCCTCATTTTATTACGTTTAGTTATTCTTTCTAAAGCAAACTGTAGCTTATTCCAAGCATTATTGCATAACTACAGGCCTGCACCCCATAAAATCATTAAGTTCATGGTCTAAAATTATCTAGCTATACCACTGGACTTCAGCCAGTATATGCACACTCTCTTGTATATATACTCTCTCTCTCCACCTCTTTCTCTCTCATATACCTTGCTATCTCTTATTCAAAGAGACCACTAGGTTTTCTAGCCCACAACTTGTCATGTGTAGCAGCTGGTCAAACAACATGAACACTGGGTCAGATCCATTCAGCATAGCAGCCTGTTTCCAAGAGCAGGCTCCTACGAGCTGTTGTCCATTCTTATCCTCTCTGAGATTTAGAGGTATACTGTCCATTGATCTGTCATGGATAATAGCCTATAATAGATCTTTCTTCCATACATTTCTTCTCCTTTGAAAAAGACATTTAAATCAGCAGCTATTGCCACATCTTGTTGTAATGAACTTCATAAATCAAAAACAATGATCTTCTTTCTTTCTTGTTGAGGTCTGCATCATTGTGTTCATAACCTGCTGGGTTCTGAATTCCAACAGAGTGTCAAAGTAGACAGGCTTACAGAAGTGACTCTTACCATGTTCAGCTTGTTGAAACAAAACAGAACAAAAAGATTTTCTTCCAGGGATTTTCCATCCTTAACTTGTATAAGGTTCTCCCCATTGGCTTCAAAAAGCAGAATCAGGAGGGACCAGAAAGAGCACACATATGCAAACAGATACAAAGCGTGTATGGGCTATGGCCCCACTCTGGCAACTTCTGAAGTTGTAATTTGCCCATCTATGTTTTAATGCTGCTCTCTATTAAATAAATAAATAAATAAATAAATAAATCCCTGAATAACAGAAAAGTGCCTCATCAGGGATTCTAATTCTAGTCCAACCTTTTCTCTGACTTCTTCGTATATACGATCAGGGGAGCTGCAGACATACAACCATGTCACCATGCAACCCCTTCTCCGTAGCCTGCAAACAAGAGCAGCAACGCTTGCTTGTTCTTATCATATTTATTCCATTTGACACAATTCCATTGTCAGCAGCAAAGCTGATGTTTTAATGCTCACATATAACATCCTCAGACAATCCTTTGCCTATCTCTTGTTCGGAGCCTGCCAGTTCTTGCCACAAAACTCAGACATTAGAGCAACAAACCAAGCAATATGTCAAGTCAGCAATAAATGTAGTTCCTCTAATCCCCGCAAATGTTTTAAGGAGTTTGGCAAGTCCCTGATGTGATAAATTTCAGCCAAACCATTTTAACACAGGGCTTTTTAAAGTAACGCCGTCAAGTATCTTTGGACAGAATCTGTTGAGTTTGCTTAACCTGTTGACTTAATAAGGTGGGACGGATGAGATCAACCTGGCAGAGTCTTTGGGTGGGATGTTTAAGTCATCAGTAAAGTGAATAGGAAGTGCACAATATTGTCTTTGTTCATAAAAATACCTGCCTCTGGCTGGTGGATCCTCAGCAGCCCAAGTCATAATACTCAACTTCTTAAGCCCTTGATTCTGACTTTCCTAACTGTGTACTAACTACATACACTAGATGGAGCTGCTGTTAAAGTTGGCAGCCCAACAGGTGTGAAGGTGAAGCATTTTATGCTGCTATACTAAATGGTTTAGAGTAGTGTAAGTTTAGATGATCTGAAGGATTGTTTTCACCCATGTAAATCTGCCAGCTTTAAGATCAGCACAGAGACTCTGTTCATCAATCTACCATTAAGATTAAATTAGGCTGGGGGATATTATTTTATTAAAATAATTTGTACTTTTTAAAAAATCATTTCTCTCAGTTTTTTAATGGTAACATAGTTTCAACTGGTCTGATTTGAAATTGTTTCACTCTACTGCCTTTAATGGATTGAGCAATTCTAAATATTTGTATAATACAGGTAGTCCTCGTTTACCAACTGCCTTGTTTAGTGACTGTTCAAAGTTACGACAGTGTAAACAAACAGCTTTGCGATCAGTTCTCGCATTTATGACTATTGCAGTATCCCACAGTCATGTGATTGGCATTTGGGCACTTCACAATCAGTGCATATTTACAACCATCGCAGTGTCGCATGGTCATGTGATCACCATTCATGTGCTTCACAACCAGTTTCCGGCAAGCCGAGTTAATGGAGAACACAGAAGTAAAATCGCAAATCATGGTCGTGTGATGCCTTGCTTAATGACTGCAGTGATTCGCTTAACATCCAAATGAGAAGTGACGTTGTAAGCCCGTCACAGTCATGTGATTTTCTGCTTAGCAGCTGGGGCACTTAGCGACGGAGTTGCCGGTCCCAATTGTGATTGCTAAGCAAGGACTACCTGTATGAACTATAAGCTGTTAGGGAAAAATATGTGATCTGAAAGGAAGTACATTAATCCCAAAGAAAAGCATGTAAAATCAAAATTGCAAAAATATATGCGTGGACCTGATTTTGTTTTAATGTGTTTTCCATGATGGGGATATAGTACCATTAGTATATGTCTGATTGTGGAAAATAGTTGGAAAATTTAAGAAATCTCACTTCCATCCTGACTCTATTCACAGAAGCAGCTAAATGAAAATAATGGACAATCCAATCCTTGATTTCCAATGTCTTGGGGGGGGGAAATAGTACTGATGTAGTACTTTCTTGCTATTACTAGCCATAATGTACCATAATAACAGCGTAAGAGTTTACTGCAGTGTAATGCAAAATGTGTAATCAGCAGGCCCCCCAAAAGAGAGAAAATGAATGGGAGCAGTGCTGGCAGACTACAGAAAAGCAACAGCATGGATTTTAACATATTTTTGTGTGTTCCTTCTCCCAGGTGTAAACATGAGGCAATGCTGCCCGTTGTCCTCCCTACTGCAAGGGCTACTCAGCGTCCATCTCCTCTGCCCTTTATTGTGTCCCTGTTATGTTAATTAGTAGTGGGATCTTGATGGATGGCCCACACCGTGGAGTTTCTGAGCCTTAAACCAGCCCTGAGAGTTTAGTACTCAATTCGTTACACTGGCCCAGCAGCTGGGAGAAGTGTTTATTCGGAAAATGTATCACTTACTGAAAAGGAAACATTCACATTCCCCAACCCAGCCCCATTCCCCGCGTCCTGCAGAGAAGGTTGCTGCTACTGCGGAAGATTTGGTAGAAAAGGCCCAATAAAGGATGTGCAGGAGACTTCCAGGCTAAAGGATAAAAACAGATGTGTTTGAAAGATTTTTTTTTTTTAATCTCATTGTGACATTTTAGGAAAGCCATCAGAATAAGCTGTTTTAAGTACACAGCTAACACGTTTGCTTTGTGTGAACTCGTGGTTACAATCTTCCACTGCTCTCATATGTGCAAGAAAAGTGGCAGTCCTTCTACGATTGCCTGATTATTTTACTAGCCTTGCTCCTATGTTTTTAGAAACAGGCAGGCCTGAAGAAGTACAGCATTGTTTCCTCTGTCACGTGACCTTTCTGCTAAGAGAAGTTTCCTTTGCAAAATGGCTACTTGTTTGGGGCCAAGGGAAATGGGGAAGGGCAAAGTGGGGAAAAGTTGGCTACCCAATTTTCACATGTTTATTTTGTTATTTTATTTGATTTTGCTATTTGCTATTTGTTAAATCCCATCTTCTAAACAGGCTTGCAAGTTTGAAAAAAACACAGCACATCAGTTATTTTTGCATCTGCCTTGCCCTCCGCCTTCCGTAGGTTCTTCCATATGCTTCCACCACCATTCCCCATCCTTCTTACTGAGGCAGAATAATGTCCCAGTAATAAGATCATGACAATATATGCAGCCTGCTTTTCTGCCACTTCAGGGACTGGAGGAAATCACTTTTAACATGGACATGAGGATGGGCTCGTATTTAACCATCATTGATAGGGCTACCAGATTTGGTCTACAAAACTCCAGAGGACCACAAGATGGTGGCAAAGGGTCTAGTAGCCTAACCGTTGTGCTGCTATAATAGTAATGAGAGCAGGTCTAGTGTTACCTCAGCGATGGTTGGATAACTCTACAAGATGCACTCTAAGGGCCTTTCCCCATTTGTACCTAACTATGATGTGGTGTGCTCAGAGCTCCATCATCTCTTTCCCAGCTCTTGAGTGAAATAGACTAAAGTCCTCCTTAGCTGTACCAGAGTTAAAGTAATATTTTTTTCCTTACAGTTACACCATCCAAGGGCATCCTCAAGATAGGTAAAATCTGTGAGGCTTTCTTACCCTTAACCTGGAGGAAAGTCCAGTGACTGGCAATGACTAGGAACAGAAGCAATAGAAGCAGTAAGAAGCAATAGAAATAGCAAATTTCATGAGGACGTAGGTTTTTTGTGTGTTTGTTTTTTGCAGATTTGGGGATAGATAAATAGCACTTCAACTCAGCATGGGAGGAAATCCCTGTCAGTGGTGACAAAACAGCCCAAGGAGCTTTCCCCACTTGCATCTAACCATGGCATGAATATGCCTTGGCAACCTCTTTTTTCTGCCACATCAACTTTGCTTTCATCTTATCCCCAAACTATAGTGAAGGCAGTTTAAATTGGCTTTAGTTGTTCCACTGTAAAAGTAGCATGTCCCTTTTAAGCAAGTTCTTGTGGGGGTGCAATCTGATGCTCTTCACCAACCAGACCATTTAGTCCATGTCACAGTCAGGAGATTTACTGACTGATCGATTAAATCAATCTCAACAAGTGACTCTGGGCAGTGAACAAAATTAAAACTAAATTAAAAACAATGATTCTTATGATTGGCGTGACTGGCCCAACACTCAACCACAGCATGATGCAAGGGTTTTGCATCAGTGGGTTCAAAGGCACCCAGCCATCAGCAGATATTATTCCAGAATAGCCCTGAGTCCCTGTCCAAAAAGAGTCCAATAGCTGATCCCTTTGATTCCTGTTGAGTATAGCCTGGTCTTGCATCAAACCAGAGCAAGTTTTGACAGAGGACTAAACCTGCCAGTCTAGCCCTCTATCAAAATGTGCTTCCTTAGCTAGCCTCCCCTCCCCCAAGCCCTAACCCACATTATGAGTGGTTGATGGGTATTTTCTTGCTAGCTCATGACTCTTAGTAAGGGGAAGGGAAACAAAGCCAAGGAAAACCCTTAACATGCCTATATACACTAAACAAAGGACAGCACAATTTGCTAGCATCATACAGTACCTGTGGCAGTTTTAGCCAATGGGGGCAGCAAATGTTATGCCAGTATAGTTTTTTTGCCAGCTCAAGGACTACAGGTAGCAGTTTAACATGACTATGTGAAAGAGCCCTAAGACTGTTCATGGAGCTGCAACATGTCTCTGATTAATCTCTAATGACAGATGTAGTCATCTGACCAGCTACATAAATGGGCTACAGAAAATAAATTATCCAGCAGGATAATCTCCTGGTTAGAATAGGTTCTCAAAAACCTGTGGAGAACTAGCACTATTACCTCTGGACCCACAATGCACAGCAACGAATTGAAGCCAGCTCCCCCAGCCATGATTCAAAGAGACAGGCTACCTGCGATCATTCAAAAGAAATGGCTTTTAAAGGGGCATCCACTGACAGAACCTGCAGTATATTACGTGCCATGTGGCACATCTACCTCCCTCAGCTATTGCACCAAGTCAACATCTGAGCTGCCATAAATAACACCGAGGCAAAACCAGATGTGATCCAATGAGCATTTCAGGGAGGACATATTTGTTATTGCTACAGAGATGATGGATTGGCACGCAATGGTGATAAATGGCAGCCCAGTGTGTTTCCTCAAGCGACGATGGGGCTTCTGCTTCTGCTGAAAAGGATTCAAGAGGAAGCAACGCAGTAGAAAACTCACTTCTCTGTCCCTGGCAACATTTTTCCCCAGTGTCAGATAAATGTTTCCTCCTTATTGTAGTAGAGCAACAGTGACATCAAGTGTTCAGTTTTCCATTACCTTTAAGAGCCACTCTACATTTGCACCTAATTCTTTCTTGGAAAGTCTTGCTGTACAGGTAGTCCCCGGGTTGAGAATGAGTTCCATTCCCAAGGTCTGTCCTTAAGTCGAATCTATACGTAAGCCGGAACAGTATTATTGTATAATATTGTATAAGTAGTATTGTGTAATGAATTCAAACCATTGTGTATTTAACTTGAATTTTGCTACAAAATAGGCTCTCTTCTGTAAACCATTCTGAGTCATCTGTAAACCGGGTGATCTTAATCCAGGGATTACCGTAATTATCTGAGTTGCCAGGGTCAGCCACTGAAGGAAGGCTCCCCCAGCTAAAGTCACCTTGCCAGGAAAAATCAGCATTGCAATTAAAGGCCTGTCAAAAAAACTCTTATTTCTGGTGGGCTAATTTTCTAATTGATACAAACTTACAAAAACATTTTTTAAAAAGGTGGTATATCCTCCCTTCCCCTCCCCCCAGTTAGAAGTGATGTGGTCTTATTTCATGCATTTCACTGACCTTACCCTCCTGCGTGTGAAGACCGGATTTAATGGAGTAATTCCCAGTTGTGCCCTGGTGGGCGGGCAGTCATTAGTGGGCAGCACCACACTGAAAGGGGGGCAGTGGAATAAAATGGGGAGGGCTGTACCACAAACAGAGACAAGTCTGAGTTGGTGGGTGGGTATGTTGGTTTTGGTTTCTAACTACTCTTAGCTTATTTAAGGGCCTCACTACAAACTTCAGGTGGGCCATTTCAAAATCATGGATTTTTGCATGCTGCCAATTTATGGTAATTATGGCCAGAAGAAGTGGGGGCTTAATTGCTGTATGTGGGCCTCAGGTGCCTGAAAGCAAGGGTTGCAAATCTTTTCCCTTGAAGGCTACACATGTCCTTTGCATGGCATATGGGAAGGCTGCACTTGGAAAAGCAAGCAGGACTAGGAAAAAAATAAGTTATACCTAATGCACAAATTAAAGCAGAATATATTTGCTCCCCATTATTTCACAGTATTTCTCTTCCATTTCAATTTGGTGATAACTTTGGTGGGACTCGTGCAGCTCTAGAGTTGCAGATTATACACTCTGACTTAGAGTCTGTGCTGTAATAGAAACACACTGAGTTTGGTAGCACTTTTTTTATTCTAAGTTGCTATAAAGATGTTCTAGGTCAACTACTGTTATTGCTACAATTGAACACTTCATCCACAGTTTGCAACTATTAATACATCTGGGTAAATGTAAGCTTAACACTGGAAGCTATTTTTCTGGATTTTGCATATGTTTTCAAAAAGAATATTAAATATTTTCCTGTTTTAGCCCCATAAACAATATACATAGTCAAGATTATAGAAGTATGGAAAAAGCTAACATTCTAGATTTGGCAGAGCCACTTGTATATACAAAAATATTCTAAAATGCTGCCGTATCCTAAGCTATTTCTTTGCATTAAGAATAGGCAAAGTCCATAAATTAAATATATTGCTAACAGGAAAGCTTCTGCTACAACATTATAATATTAATAAAGAAAGATTATATCTAGGAAAAAGAATTTTCCAAATATTGAGGAATGTTACACCTAGTCCTAATAAAAAATATAGGCTTAAAATAATATGTTTAATAACCTCATTTTTAATTTGTGGATCTTTTTTTTTTCTTTGCTGCAGTCAAACGGTTTTACAACCAAAAAAAAAGTCAAAGTTTAAAATAATTTAACTAAAACCAAAAAGTTGAAATGAAATAAAGGCAATTATACTGTATCCTGGGCCAAACAACAAGTTAAATTAAAATTTGGTTAATTTGATCTGGCATAGTGCGTTGTGTGAACTTTACCATTGTGTTTTCTAATCCATAGTTTACAAACCCAGCCAAATGTAGTTTATTTAATCATCATTAAACAAGTAGAGCTTAGCACAATGTGTGAATCCAGCCTGCAACTTACAGCAGTATTATCTAACATTTGGAAGATTTTCTCTAATTGTTTGTCACTCTAATATTTTTACCCGGATTTTCTTCTTGAAAATATGGAAATGGAGTAGAGAAATCTCACAAAGTGACTTAATTTTATTTGCTCAGTTTTAACACATTTACTCATTTTGATAGCTGAAATCCACAGAGAACTATACCTTAAATCTGTTTTTTTTGCTAGTTAGTAATATATTTTTTAATTTGCTATTAGCTGAAATGGATTGAGGCATAGTATATGTATCTTTTATTGGTCTATGATAAAAAATAAAACAGGTTGCTCTGCAGCTACAAAGAAGTGAAGATTCTAGACCATTATAAGCTTCACTTGAAGTTTTTATACCTTTCATTTTTGTTAAACAGTCTGAAAACAAAGTTTTCCCTTTGAAATGGCTGGAAAGAATAAATAAATATTGCTAAAGTACATTTATTCTCTACTTTATGTAGCAATAATTATAAAATGCTCCCACTTGGTTACCCTAGTGGGGATTGGGGGAAGGGAGCAATAGTAACTAAAAAGCTCAATAAAACCAGACATTAATAACCAAGGAATTTGTAAATGAAAATAGTGTTTGAAGAAAAAACTGTATTTTGCTCTTTTTAAAGGTAAGGCTAATCTTTAAATCCAACAAATATTAGGCAAAATCAATAGACAAAAACAGGGCAAAAGCAAAGGATTCCTGGGGATGTTTTCCAAATAAAACATTTAAAATCCACAGATCTACTGAGACACTAATATTTGAGAAACCCAAGTACTGTATCTGCTCAAGAATATTGGAAAGCTGGGAGAAATCTTTGTGGCATTCTCCACCTTTCTTCCACTAGATGGAGTCTGACATTTTGCCAACTGACATTTGTTATTCCTGTATTCCAAAGAGATATCAAGTGATAAAAGTAAGAGGGAAGGAAAGGAACCAGAAGCTGCAATTCAGCCTTACCTGGGAGCAATTTATTTTGAACTTAAAGGAACTTAATTCTGAGAAAACGTATATACATTGCATGGGAAATGAACATTCAAAGTGAAATTAGATTTGGAAAACCTGAATTATTGTTGGCATAAGAGTATCTAGGAAATCCATTTAACAGGGTATTTTGAACATTTTGTTCTTGTCTGATCAATATTTGATCAGCTGGCTGGGGGAATTCTGGGAGTTAAAGTCCAGACATCTTCAAGTTATCAAGGTGGAGAAACACTGTCTTAGATGAAGAAAAAAATGAGTTAACCCTTTAATTTAGATGACAGAAGTGACTATGGGGAGTTAACTCACTGGTTAGTTTTTCAGGTTAGGTTGTTTGAATGACATGCTAATCTCTTTGTCTGACTTAGTAAACAAGTGAACTCAAGGCCACTACATAACTTAACTATATATTCAGTTCAGTGTTCTGCATTCTCGTGAAACTATAAATAACCATACAAGCTGGGTTCTGCACTACAAACTAGGCTAAAGAGAGGATGTTAGTTGATGGCTTAGTGTGTCATGGCAACATAGGTTTTTTTTCCCCTCAAACAAGTTTTTATACCAGGAGTGAGGAACCCACTGTCCTTCAAATACTGCTCCCAACAGCCCCTAATGGAATGTCCAGTGAAGAACAATGCTGGAAGTTGTAGTTCAGGAATGTTATGAGGCTACAGCTTACCCATTCCTGATTTACAGGACAGCAGAGTTAATAATCAAAGATCAAAATCATCCTAGAATTGGGAGAATAATGAGGTTATTGAGCAATATATCTGAGGCCCATTTGATTTACAGTATTCATAATTCTACAGGGTTTGATATTAACAACCCAAACATTTAGCTACAAATTATGCAATGCAGCTTTGCCCCAACTAGATCCCTCCAGATATGTAACTGCAGATTGCTGGAAAGGGGTGATGTCCAACATCTGGAGAGCATCAGTTTGAGGACATAAGTTTGAAATAATAAAATCATTTAGAATAAGAGAGAAAATAAGATATAGTTGGATGAAGTAAAGAAAAAAATGTTAGAGTGTAATGAGAAGGATCATGAAAAAAGAACCAGTTGCTTTACATTAGGGAACACAACCTTTTTAGGCTAATGCTCCAAACTGTCACTCAGGTAATGGCAAAATTAAATTGGATTACTTTAAATTTAAATGTAAGGAAAATTGATTAAATATTATACATATTTCATACATTCATGCATATCTACCATGCCGTTCCCTTTCAAGGTAAGCAACAGCATGAAAATAGTGTATGAAATAGTAAGCAAAAGAAATTAAAGACATGAGATAAGAAAAAAAGAAAAGGAAGCTAAATTCAGTACACAGCAACACCATTCACTGTCTCTATCCATATCTTTCTATTCTTGCAGACTATTTTTGCCTTCTCCAAATATATTCTTAAACCATATATTTGAAACAGACCTTTTTCTAACCATCTACTTACCATTCTTATTCATTCTTGAGTCTCTGAATCACCCAGTCATTTTTTTCTGTACCATCTTACCTGAGTTCTACTCATCCATTCATGTCACCTAGTAGAATAACATTTTTCCCAGAATTTCCTGAATTCAAAATGTTTCAGTTTCTCTAAGAACTCGCCCATTGTTCTTCCATTACCACCATTCACCTTCCTTATGCCATAGCTGTTACCAAATGGCCCCATATATATTATCACCCATCATGGTTTTGGTTCATTAAGGCTTTCACATAATGCTTTCTAGTACTGTAAGATAAATAAGATGTAGGCTAGGTTACTAACTTAGTCATACCTGTGTCACATCAACATACTCCACAAATGATGAGGACAATACCAATCAGTCTGAACATATTTCAGCCAGGGTGCCACAAGTGCAACAAAGCCCTTTTTTTTAAAATTTATTTATCGTATTTATATAGCTGCCCATCTCACACAAGGTTTTGTCCCAAGCATGCTCACACTGTTCTATGCAAGCTAGGATCTCTAATCCAGAAAGTACCTTACAGACTATTATCGTCTGCATCAACCAGCAAGGAGGTACGAACAGTGTACTGACACACACTTAAGATACACAGACACACACATGTATATATATGGCATATAGCAGGGAGTAATGATAGATGATTGATGGTGGTGGTGATGATGATGTGTCAAATTGGTGTCGACTCTTAGCAACCACATAGACTTTCTCCATGATAATCTGTCTCTAACTTGGGTTTTCAGGTCTTCCAACAGTGCACCCATCACCACAGTAATTGAGTCTATCCACCTGGCTGCTGGTTGTCCTCTTATCTTTCCTTCTACCTTTCTCAGCATTAGAGCTTTCTCCAGAGAGCTAGGTCTTTGCATCATGTGTCTGCAGTATGATAATGTAATTTGTGCCTCGAGTGAGAACTCTGAGTTTGATTGTCTGTTTTTTGGGCTAAATAATAGATTATTAGTCCCTGTTTATTTAACAGTTTCCTTTTTCTGTCATGTTAAAAATTACAATTTAGCGGCAACTTTTTGAGGGAGGACTTCTGGGGGTCACATCCAAGACTTTTAGGATCTGCTTGCACCTCTGAATCCTCAGGCATGCACCCCTGCTTTCCAGTGAGTGTAACCACCCTTCCTGTAACATTCGATGGCATACACTCTCTGTATTATTAACAGTTCTTGACATTGAGCTACCACAAGGTGTCAGAAGTGAAGAAATCCATTTACTGTAAAATGAAATAAGTTTACAAATACATGGTATTTAATGAGTACGTTTGGGATGGATTTTGTAGGGGCAGGATGCAGATTAAGATGGGATGGCATTATGAATTATTACATGAAAAACTGACATGGTCTGAGAACAGGCCAATTTGTCCATCTCTGATAATATAACTAAAATCATTACATGTTTTTCTTTTTCCTATCCCTTTCTCTATTTTTCTTGCCCTGTTTAATTACTTAACTTGTATCATTTTATTGTAATTAATCTATAGTAATATCCAAGGACTTTTCCAGAAATTTAGAATATTAATTTTTAGATAAAGGAATATTTTCACATGAAAAGCAATGATGTCTAAATGTTTCACTAATGGTATACTTTATTCCTCTGTGATTGGAGCTGATATCATGAAACAGTTATGGAGAACCTATTGTGAGTTTAAAATTGCTGGTTAGAGCCATTCTTATTCATAGAAACAGAGGGGGTTCAGGTTTGTCCTCTTTCTGAAGTAACAACATGGAGTCACTTATGCATCTTTCTAGTTTGTTGCTGAAGTCTTTCCAAATCATCACTCTTGCCCATACCAATTCCACAGGCTGGAATTAATTTTAGATGCATTTAATGTATGCCATATTTATTTGTGGTCAGTTTTTATATATATGCCTGCTGTCATAGATGCCATATTATTTCAAAGAACAGAATTAATTCTGCAGTTGCCTTCATCTCTTATTTATTATACTGTAGGATTTAGCCTCAGCATTATAAACAGTCACTAGCACTAAGTCTTAGTAAGGCCTGGCACATGTTGCTCCTGCTCCTACACCATTATACAATTATATATACAAGTTATATATAATTATACAAGTGGGTCATTGGGAGGAATTAGTGTCTATGGGGAAAACCAAAAAGATGTTCATTGACTCCATCAACCAGCTTGCAAGGTTTAGATGTAATTCAACACTAGCTCAGTCACCTGCAGAACACTGTGTAAACAAAAACAAAGAAAAATATGTTTAGAGGAAGCACTAAATACAGCCCATTGAGGTCTGACTGTGTTTAGAGGCCCACGGATTGACAATTGAAAGAGAAAGGAACCAGGAAACGGAAAAGTGAAATGGAATTTCGTAAATAAGAGTGTGACCGGCTAAGCGGCTGACAGCCTGCACAAGAGTATTCCCACCGTAGTTGCAGGTCTCACTTATTAGATGTGCTTGTCTTCCAGATGCCTTAAAGTTCAAGCTATTTGGCTACAAGGCACTAAATTGATGAGGGCTCTTCTAAAACTATTTGAATTTTTCTAGTTTAAAAACCTCTGGATTTTTCCAGATATCTTGGATATGAAATTATTTAATATTTTTTTCTTGATCTTCCGGAGGACTGATACATGGTCCAAATGGAGTCAAAGGAAAGAGGGAAAAGACACAGTGTTCAGAGACCTGGAAAGGAGCCTCAAAAACCCTGGAAGGAAAGATAATATAACAATATAGCAGTTATTTGAATATGCAGATGTACGCCTCTCACCCCCCAAGGCAGTACCATTTATGTGCACTATACTTTGGGAGAGGAACTGCCCAGCGTGATGCAATTGGCCATTAATTCTGCCCTGAGTTACAGAGGTTGGGGCAATCTAATCTTTCTTATCAGAGAGTTTTTCTGCCAGTCAAAACCTCCTTATATAAAGACGCACAAAGGACAGCAATATACATTCTTCCCACTTCTAGGCAGGACTGGATGGGGAGAGGGAAACCAGGCCAAACTGGTTATGTGAGGATTTATCTGCAAAGGGAGCCAAGGTGGTAAGGTAGAGGCTATCATTCAGTGCAGACCTATTTGGGAATAAGTCCAGTAAGACCAACAAAACTTCTGGCTTAGTGAGAATACATGCAATATTCAAGAACAGTAGAATACAATGGATTTTTTGTTAAAATCTTGAACAATCATGGTATAGAACTCAGGTCAAAAGAGACTCCAGCTACCCAGGTATCCAAAATTAGAACAATTTTCCTATTCACTTGGTAACAACAGCCTGGATGTTTAAGTCTCCAACTCAGCCACTCCCAACCTAAGCATCTTTAGGTATATTGGGACTCCCTGTATCATGATTAATAGCACTAAGTAGGGGGACTTGAAACCTTGAAAAGAAATATAAAATATTGGGTAGAGCTGATTCTGATGAAGTTAAGAGGAGCCTAGGGTGAGTAACCTCCAAAGTAAACTACTTAAAGTTTGCAAATGCTTTATGTTAATGAAACAGGCTTGGAAATTCTGGAAGTTGCAGTCCTAGCCATCCAGAGGGACTCCAGCTGTGGAAGGCTCAACTGACTTATTCCACATCCTTCCATTCATGATGATTTTTCTGTCTTTCATAACACCTCTTTCACTCACTAAAATGAGGTATACTTAAAGCAGAGCTGAGGTGAGTTTGGAATATATTCTCTTTGTAGTAATTTCTCCATCAGTACCTTGAAAGACTTTGGAATGGGAAGTCACAGAAGAATCTTCTTAGAAAGCACAGGCCAGGGTGGTTACAAATAGAGGGGAACTAAGTCATGTTTAGTGCTGTTTGGATCAGAGGGCTAATGGGTAGAAAGAAGTACAGTAAACAGAAGTTTGCTTAGGCTAATTTATGGTCTGTGGACCGTACCTGAACCCAAGATAATGACAGCCCAACTAAATGTTGTCTGCAACTCTTTCAGGGATGGAATGTAGTAGGAGGAGAACTACCAACCATACATCATACACTAACATTTTAAAGATAGAAATGGATGATGTCTGGCCAGAGTTCTAGTCAAACTTTTCTGTATATATATATATTTTAATAGATATCTCACTGAAATGAAGTGTGTGGTTTTCTGCATCTTCTTTTCATTCCAGTGCAGTTGTACAATGTCCCAGTGGTTAGTGCTCCCCTCCTTAAAGTTTAATGGTGAGATCACAACTCAGCACCATTATGCAAGGTCTCAGCTTGGTTCTTTAAGCCACTTACCTGTTCCCCAACTAAAGAAAAAAATGTACTCATTTAATTATCCTAGTATATAACACTTACCAAAGAATTTGAATAACGTAATATAAGGGATGGCTGGAGTTAAGAATTTAGTGCTTCCTGTTGAAGAAAATTTACAAAAAATGGAAAATTAAAGAAGCCATTGTAATTGATGAATTAAAAATGTATAAATATCATAGATCACATTATACAGAAAAATCAGATTTTAAAAAGATATAATCTGACTTTTTGTATAATCTGATCATTGATCAAAATTGTTTACTCCTGCTGCCACTAACATCAAGGAGAGAATGCATTTGGCTTTCAAGTTTAGAAAAAGGATAATACAGTATAGTTGTGAGAGTAATGCGTATAAATCAGTGTACAATAACGGACGTGTTAGACTGCAAATGTGTATACCTAGCAATTTTAAAAGCTATCCCTTGCTAATCTGAGGAATAAGACACAAGGAGAATAGCCAGCAGAAGTAAATATGAAGAATTTTCTTACTACAAGGCCTCTAGAAACTGGAAAGCTAGGGAGAACCACTTGACTCATTTTAAACTACTACTATTAAGAAATTTCCTTGATGATCTGAATAATCCTCTTTCTTTGAGTAAACCAGAGATGGCACAAGGTCAAATCTGCCTTGACATGTCTTAGCTATTGATTCAACTTGTTTCCGGTCCAAGTGCTAGCAATACATACCTTCAGAAGGAGAAGTTGCGTAAAATATTTTATGGCTGCCAACAATTAATGCCAACCTCCTCCAGCCTGGTTTCATCCAGATGTTTTAGAACTATAGCTCCCAGAATTCCTTACATAAAGTACCTGGATGATACCATTACATCAGGTTGGGAATTCTGATTTCAGTAATATCAGCTGTAATTCCCTTGAATTAAACATTTGATTGATAGCTATTAAGATGCCTGCTAAACAGTAAGAAAAACAAAGCATTCACAATTCAAAATCAAATATAAAACTTTCATGGCCAAGTAATAATAATGTCAGTTTGTGAACAGAGCTTTTAGCCTTTGTGGCTATTATGAAAACAGGTGACATTAATTGTTGCTAGCATCAGCAGTGGCTCTTAATCCAGGATGGCTGTTACATTTCCAGAGTCCACAATCCTTCAAGCAGGTATTAATTTATTTGCTAGGTCACAATGTAATAAACCTTTTCAAAGAAGATATTAACAAGTAACTAACCAGCCATTTTTTTCTCTACTGACCAAGAATCTTGGGATGGTGTTAAAAGGTTCCCATCAATGAACTCATTATAAGAAAAGGCTGTAAATGATGTTTAGAATTATGTGTCCACTAGATTTGGCATATCAGTGCATTCAGAAATAATTTTATTTTTCTGTAATGACAATCTATGAGCATGAAACTGAACAAACTCAGGGAGGCAGTGAAGGACAGGAAGGCCTGGCGCGATATGGTTCATGGGGTCACGAAGAGTCGGACACGACTTAATGACTGAACAACAACAAATGACAATCTCCAGCATCCCATAAAAAATGAAATTGAAGAATTGATCTTATTTTTCAAACACAGAATAGCTTCAATAATAACATTAATATATTAATCTAGCATCAATATTATTTTTCTTCATATGTTTGCCAAAGCACATAAAATATAAATCACTGAAATGATATAATAGGATACAGGAATCAAGGTCATTTTTTAGAATGCTGAAGCAAATGTGAATCAAACCTGTTACTATGAATTCAACAAATGTTCTACAGGTACCACTGTAGACCTATTTTGAACTCTTTTTTTTTTTAATGTTCCACCAAATGTGAGATAGCAAGTGTGAAAAGGAGGAATACAAAAAATTCTTGCCTTGTTTGAGGGCTGACTCTTTACCCATAACATCTAAATTCAGCTTTCTCCAGCCTGGTGTGATAGGACCCCAACTCCTAGTACTGGCTACAGTGTTTGTGAATTCTGGGCATTGCAGTTCTATATATCCTCTGGCTGGAGGTCTGGTCTATTGTGGCAAGCTAAAAGTTTCCTGCGTTTCTGATAGAGATGTTTCCCCTCACCTGCTACCAAATCCTTTACAGTTGGAGACTTAGAAACTTAGATCTCCTCATATACAGTAACATGTCTGGAACCAGGAGAAAATAGCAATATATATTTTTTAAAGGGTTTTAGTTTCTTCCCCTTAGTGTAAATGGCAAGAAAGAGTCAATCAGGACTACCTGTATAGCTCCTATGAAGCCAGGAAATGAGAGAGAGGAGTTGACTGCCAAAGAAAAGGAATTGGTCCAATTTCATTTGAGAGGTGGGACAGTCACCTTCAGCCTGAATTTGGGTACATGTATTACTTTCCTACTGAGAATTACCTTGGCTTTCATGGGTCACACAGGTACAGTCTTTACATCACTTCCATCACCAGCAGAAAGTTGGATACTGTAGTTTGAACTGACTTTTAAAAAATGCTTTAAAAATATAAAACAAAAAATGCTCATTGTTCTCCTTCTCTGTCGCATTTAAAAATACAATATGGTGTATTTAGGTTTAGGATTTTTTTTCTTTTGATATTTATTTTAGTTTTTGCTGCTATTAAATTGCTTTTTCAAGAATTTTACTCTGGCTCCAACAAAAGTGAAATGCAAGCTATTTTTCAGAATGCACAGATGATCATTAATATCATATGTGCTTAGCCATTTCTTGCTGTCAGAGACTGTGTTAAGCAAAATATGATATATTTGTTTGCTTTTTATAATCTACCTTTCTACTCAATTTGAGCATGTAAAGCAGTGAGTATTCATTCTTTCTCACTGTATGTTGGATTGTTCTGAAATGGAATGTGTTAATGATTCTAAGTCATACTATGTCACCGAGGTAAAAGGCACACCAAATGTTAAGCAATTTCCTAGTTACAAGGTCCTCCGTGCAGAAGCTAAATATGGTCCATGGTACACCATCATTATTTATACTCCAATTCTATTTGTAAGGATAAATCCATGAAAAATAAATTATAGTTTAATCTCTAATGCTAGAAAAGGTTATAGCCTTATAATCTGGATCCCTACAATAGCATGGCAGATACTATTAATAGGAACTATGCTTATATTTCTGGAAAATGCAGTCCAGCAATTAAAGTAACTGCAGTGCCCATAACAGAAATATTGATAGATCTCAAGACAACAGTACCAAAATGGTAATCTGTGTTGGTGTCATGCAGGGATATTATAAACTCTTGATGTAATAAGCTATCCTTCCCAAACCTGGTGATTTCTAGGTTGTTGAAACTACAGGTCCCAGGATTCCCCAGCTACCATACCTGTTGCTGGTAAGCACTAAGTTAAAGCTATAATACACTTGAGTAGGATGATTCGTGCAATAGGCTCGTCTGCTGCAGTAGGCAATACCCAGGATCTCTTGATGCCAAAGCTCTGTCTGTACTGGCAAAGGGCAGTAGTTGCACTGGAAGAAGTTGCCCACCGCCCCCTAAAGTTTCTTAAAACAGGGGAAATGAGTTGGTAACAAGCAGAGCAAGGAAATGTTCACAGCTGTGCCTCTTGAGCATATAAGAACACTTGCAAACTCAGATAAATATGTGCATTTCTATACCACTCTCTCATAAGACTCAGGACATTTTGTCTCACCATTAAAGGTCTTGACAGAATTCCAACCTTATATGATTGTGGATTTTATACAAAGTATTTTCTTGAATTCTGAACCACACTTTCATCTTAAGGAATGTGCCAGCAACTAAATGGCAAGTATCAATCAGAAAATAGGAGGATATTTCTTGGACTTCCAGAACTACAAGTTATATCTTGAAGAATTTCAGGTCTACATAGCCTCCAGCTTCCTGCTACTCTTGGCATTACATCAGGAAAGGGTAGGGAAATTTCATTTTCTTGCAATTTGGCTAAACTGCTGTACAGTTTAGAGAGGGACAATGACCCACCCCCAACACTGAGTTAAACCAGTTCTGTGTTCTACTTGGATCATAGCAACATGCTATCCATCAGGCTCTGTGTTCATCTAACCCAAGAAGCATGGATTATTGTCATCAGTGGCAGCTAACCAGGTGCCTTCCCATCTACAACAGCTAGTGTTGGAATTCAGGTTTGCATGCACCAGCTTTCTGCACATAGCCCACCAGGGGCAATAGACGTAGAAGTAGTCAGCACCGGTATCTCTGTTCTGAGTGTAAAAAAAATTAATTTGTGTTTACATGTAACATATTTCCAGTTGGTTAGACTGATATTTTCATTGTTTTCATCACTCCCTTTCTTTCTCAGCTCAATCCTCTTTCTTGTTTGATCCTGTGTAGTTCAGGTACTCACCTGACTTGCTCTCTCTCCATAATGGAAGAGAGCATGCTACAGGCTTTTAGCTGTAGATAGACTTAAATAACTCAGAGTTTTCTATCACAGAGTTAGAATTACTAAAATTACTTTGCTTTCACACATCACTAGCCTCAAGAATACTTCCTTATAAAAGCTGTACTCCTAACTTTAATGTTTCTTTCTCCATGGATTCTTTCTTCTCTATAAAGCTATCTGCTACCCAACAGCTAGATGTGAAGTAAGGTGACCCATGGCTGAAACATAAAAGAAGCTAAAAGGTACATTATAAATGTGTGCATTATTTCCTCACACTGCAGCTATTTCCTGAGTTCACCTGCTCCCGAACTTAACATTTGGCAGTATTTTTTGATATAGGAAATTCCTACATGGGAAGTGGGAAAATTTGAGACAAATTTCCCCAAGAAAATAAGGTAATTCAAGCAATTACCCAAAGATCCAATGAATTCAGAGAAGCCAAAAAGATAACAGTTCTTGGAAAGCCTGAAAACAGTAATTGAGAGCCCTAGCATCAATATATGTGACTGCATTTGTGTAAATGTACTTCCTCTGCCTATAATACTACATTATATGTCTCAAAAGTTACTTGGCCTCATCAGTTATATTTACACCTCATGTTCAAGCAAAAGAACCTAAAATTCCATTCAGGATGTGTCTATAAAACCAAGCTAACTTTCTCCAAATATAAATAACATGTAAAAATCAAGATCAGCATGAGTTTATTTTTCCCCCAGAGTCCTTAGCATGCTACATTTACCTGACAATTTTAATTATGTGTTCATTTTTTCACAAGACATCTTCATGCAACTTACGGCTGTAATTTACTTTACACTGACGTTATAACATTGTTTCCATCAAGCCATGTGAAAAGAATAGGATTTATGGTGGCTCCAAAAAGTGTCTCAGCTGGAACCACATGTGGACAGTTCATTCTTAGTCTTTTATGACTCTTGGGTTTAACACCAGGACAGTGATGGTGATAAAGTCAGTAAGGTCACTGTTTAGTCCTCTTGCCATTTAATTATTTGCTTTTAGTTGCTTATTTATCCTGAGGAGTCCTCTCGTTGAACACTGCATCCAAGTACAATATCAATATTCCCAGTGGTGTAAAAGATAATATGTATTTGCTCTACTATAAATGTTTCACAATCCCTCACAGTTTCTCACAAGTATGCTTAATTTTTTTTCTTTTCGGTAATAAACATTCAGCACTAAAGCCATGAAATAGTAACTATTTGGCATTTTTCAGTGAAGTGCAAGAAATAAAATAAATTATGTCTTTATTGCTAAAAGATAGTAACAAGCAGAGTCACTTTCTTCTATAGATATATGAGCCACAATTTCTTTTGTTTGATGTCAAGCAATTCTGCCATATTGAAAAATGTCATGGCAAATAATTGTTTTACGAAGATGTGTTTAGTATTCTAGAATCTGAGGAATCAGATCTTTCATCATAGTCATCTTCTGTATAAATAGGTTGCTTTGTCACAATTGGACATCCATCATCTTGAAGTGAGATTCTAGGATCCTCTGATGGGCGTGTGGGAAGGACAGGAGAACTTCGGAAGACAGTAGCAGAATTAGCAGAGAAAGGGCTGACGTACTGAGACCTCAGCTGATACTGCTGCTGAAGAGTCATGGTGTTCCACAAAGTAACATCATTGGGTAGAAATGGACTGGATTGGTTCCTTGCCAAAGTATTCCTCAACATCAGGGGATACCGGGGAGGTTGTGGGAAGGGATGCTGTAATGGAACAGCCAATGGATTTGTTACAACATTACTAGTATCAGCAGAAAACCTCAGTGTATCTGGGACTCGAAAAGCGGACCCTACTGACCATTTTGAAGAGGAAATAGGATAGGAACTCAAAGTGTGTTCAAAGAGGTGCCCATTTGAAGGCAAAACCAGGCCTTCTGATTCTGCAGAAGTTCTGTCTCCTCCACCTATAGAGGATCTGCTTGACAGGAGGACCTCAACAGCACTCACTAGGTCACCCCCGCAGCCTTTCAAGATTAACTCAAGCACAGTTGGCTTTTGATTAGGGAATATTTTTTTTAACACTTCAAGGGGTGGCCGGTTGGCTTTTAAGCCAAATGGGAGAGAAACTGTCCCTGATGGACCTTCAATCAAGAAATGGTTCTGCTCCGGTTGATACTTAGGACTCTCGGGTCTGCTGTCAGTGCTCCCACTGCTTTTCTGGACTGCATAACCACCCTCATCAACGGAAACTATTTCAGGGCTCTCGGGAGTGAAGCTGCTCTTGGTCTTGGCCACTTCTGGGGAACTCCTTTGGTCTGTGTCTTTGTCACTGTAGGCTTCAGTACTGTCTCCTCCACTGATGTCACCCAATCGCTCTTCTGTCATGTCTATAAAACAGAGGACAGCTTTGTTATGCCACTGAGAACAAAGACATTATCATCTGTATACATTTTTCTAAGTATTATAAGCAATGAATCCTTATTTGGGATTACTTTTCATGATTTATACAAATAAATTGTTCTAGATTACAAGTATTAAAAAGGTGTTGATTTATAGCAGAGACTGGGTGCTGACCCATTTAATCCATTTATAATTACTTCTCTCACTGGCAAGACCCCTTTACTTATTTTCTAGATATAATGCTTTGTTTGTACTTTGCCCAGACTACAGTTACAATAAATTGGAAATGAAAATAAGGAAATCATGTCCCCAGCTGCTACTCCCAATAGCTCTCATTGTAGCCAACTTACCTATTACACTACTACAGCACATGTTCATTCAATTATATGACTAAGAATAACCCAACTGTATCAGCTTAAGTATTTTTGGTTCATAGAGAATAGGATCTTGTGCAGAAACACTATAACACAGTCTATAGTCTGCAGTTCATTAATACCAAATGATTTTCAAAAGAATTGCAACAATTCAGGGTTTTCTTTAGTCGAAGTGAGCTGAGAAAAAGGTATTATTTATTTGTGGTCCATGGCATTGCTGTGATGAACTACTCTATCAATCACCCATCACTGAAACCTGAAGAGAATCTTAAAACTTTGGTCACTGATGTCAAAATATGGATCAAAGACCACCTTGAAGCATCCAGTCTGGAAAACATGTATGCTATTGCCTTTATTAAGTCAACTGACAATTTCCCAAATAGCTGTTTCACATTTCTGAAACCTCATCATGGTTCACCAAAGGGGAAAGGGGGAAGGGGAAAAAGACAGCTAGAGTAAGATTTTTCCTTCCCATATCCTTGTCTGATGAAAAACTCTTAAAAATTCAAAAGTTTCTTTATTGTTTAGTAAATCCCCAACTGGCCTTAATAAGGCCTAGAGTTCTGCTGATTTTAGGTTGCCTTTTCTCTGCATTTGTTTTTCATATCTGCCATGACTAATTTTAAAATAGTGCTCTTTAAAAAAATCTCCTTGACTATTTTTCAATTTCCTTTATCCTCACTTACATGACTTGGTGGTACTTAGCAAAATAAATAAATAAAATAAAATAACAGCACAAGGCAAAACAAAAACCACCTAGATAAATTAAGATTACGCACTAATCCTGAACTTTGCCTTTATTTGATTTCTCTGTGCAGTTCACTGAGCCACACCTCTTTATGAGAAAACCACAGACAACATGAATGGGTTTTGTTGAAGGAAATGTCCTGTAGCATGTTTTCCTAGACACTCCTTCATTTAAGCCCAAATTGTTGGATTTACTTCTTGCTACAAATAAAATAACCAAGAAATGCATGAAAGAAGTACCAGTTACCTGACAACGCACTTGTTTTACACTCTAGAGTGGGGTAGGCAAACTCCTTTGATCTGAAGGATGCATTCAGTCTTACATAGTTTGCTGAGACTCCACTCACTTGTTTGGGGCAGAAAAACTGTCAGAACAAAGAAACTAACCAGCAAAAAACAAAAAACAAAACCAGGATACACATCTACTACATGAATAACTATAAATTATACAACTTTATATCATAAACGTAACTACATGTAAGTCCTAAAACCTTTAATCTGTCAACTCTTCTTCTCCTCATCTTTAATCCTTCAGACAACTTATTCTAAATATTCTAGAGACTGCTTCCAAGTGGTTTGCCACTTAAATTCAGTGTTTTGCTGCCCTTATTGTTTCAGATTTTATTTTTATATAGAAGTGATCTGGAGATTCAGTGAACCTATCAAGAAAGCATTATTTGTTTCATTTATGTCTTTAAAGGAAGTGGGAAGAGAAAGACTTATAAAGTAGATAAGATTGTAACAAATAGTTTTTAAAAAGTAGGTAGGCATGCTTGTTCATTAGCACATTTGTAACATTAACAAAATAAGTATTTCATTTGAATCTGCCAATTTTCACAGCAAAGTGCATAAATATTCATGTTACAATATATAGAACTGAATTTGAATGGATATTCAAGAAGCAATATTATATTACAGTTTTAAAATGCCAAATCTTTCACCTGAAGATTTTCTTTGTCAAGATTAAATTTAACATTGTTTTGAAAATATTCATATTTGTACATAATTTTGCTGTCTGAACAATAGTTGCATCTGAAGAATTGCAGATCTGTTTATCAGATTATATCCTACTTTGTTAAGCCTGCATTAAAATTGTAAGTCATCCTAAGCATTGGTCCAAATCTTAAAAATAATCTTTTTTTTTCCCTTCAAGAATCCATCTCACCTGGTAGATCCACACATGCCTTTAATACACATGTGTGACCAATTTTACATTTTCTAAAACTGAGCAAGAGAACAATACCAAGTTTCTTCTTGAAAACCTCAGAAATAGCTTGAAGTTTAGTCCATGTCCCCAGGAGTCCCACAAAGAACCAGATCATCTCTTTCCATTAGAACAAATTACTTGAAGAGATGTGTACAATAAGTCACTCAAACATGAACATTTGAACAAAGCTAAATATTTATATATATTATGGTCTATTTACTACTTTTTGATGTTTAAATTAATGAATACTTTATTTACTGTTTTATAGAACTCAGCTCAATAATTATTTTCCTACAGAGAGTGATCACTTATGTACAATTTATGCACAGTATTAACATACTTGTTGTTTATTTGATTTTGGCTTTATGTGTTGTATGAACCCAGCCATTCTGATTTATAACCTACCATTTACAGCTTAACTTGTTCTCTAAACCCAGCCTATTGTGGTTTATTCAACAACCCACATTTAGGCATGCCATGGTTTAGCATGATGTCTGAACTCGTCAATGATTCCTGCACTCAGTTCCCAAGAGCTTGAAGAATCTGAAACTCCAGTTGGGCCATGGCCAAAAGGACCATCCTTTTCCAGCAGCAGCATAGCCCCAGGGAGCACGCTGGGACATTTGACTGATGAAGATGTCCTCCTCCCTTCTCCTAAGCTGTTAAACAGAAGTGCTGACTAGCTGGCAGGAAAGAATTTCTCATCAATGCGCTTTGACTGTATTTTGTAAAGAAAATGCCTGTTGCCTGGTAACATTTCACTTGAGCCTGACCTACCCCAAAAGTTATTGCTATCAGATTTGATTTACACTGTCCTCTTGTGATTACTGTAATCTTTTAAACTGGGAAGTTCATATATCAGTGGGGTAGAAAAAGTGTGCTTCTCTCCCTCAGATTTATAAGCTTTGAAAAGGAGTTTGGGTCTCCTTTCAGGCCACATTCTTCCCGAAGCAGCCCCTTTCCTCAAGTGATGGAAAAATCAATACAATCCTCAAAGCTTTAAGACCAGGAGTGTTAGCCTCACATAACATGTTAAGACCACAGTCTCACATGATGTTTAGGTATCCACTAACAGAAACCATGGGAACCGTTCTGTGAATCAAGCAACCAGGTACTAGGGACAATCTTGCAAAGACAACAATGTGAGTTAAGGATGAGTACAGACAGAGATAACTTGGCAGAAAACTGAAAACTAACATGTCATAGATATGAACCCATCAAAACTATGAGCATTTAAGCCCCATTGATTGCAACATGCACTTACATTTCTCTCAGGACAACAGGCTTGCCTCCAGTTGGCTATTGGCCAGCATGATTACAGTGGTAACTGACTTCCTTGGAATTGAGAAAAGAGAGTTGCTAAGGGTTCCTAGGATTAGGGGATGATTTTTCACCACTGCAATTATAATAAATGTTCCATAGAGCCAAGTATCATAGTACAGCTAGTAAAAGCACACAGCTTTGATTGAAGCAAATATTTTCATGTCACCTCACTAATTACATTCTGCTAATTCTAATTCTCTTGGGACTCTGTTCTCAAGATGCTGTAAGGATTGTGTAAAGGAACCTTGACTTAACCCATTCAATGAAATCAGTTAGATGGAATAAAAATAACTCACCCAATTGCTAAGGGAATTGTGTTACATACTTTTCTTTTTGAATAAGTTCTGGTTTAAACTTAAGTATTTTGTCTGTTCTGCCTTGTGTATGGTACTCATCATGGACAGTGACAGGGTTTGGACAGTTCTGATTTGATCACTGATATCTATCAAACAAGATCAGGAGTAAACTAGATTATTTCATTGCCAATTTCTTCCATATTTCCTTCTTTCCACCTCGGCAAGGTTACTGGGGAAGACATAGACCTATTTCAAGAGAATTTCTTATACAGTTAAGAATTATTACATATTTTGAAGCAACAGTATAACAATACATGACCTCAGAACCTGAAATTTCCTAATATACTATTTCCCTTGAATTTAGCTGGAGGAAAAACAGGAGAGAAATGCTAGCTACATTTTTTCTCTGGAGAAGGATGCCATTTCTAAGACTACGGCACTCCTCTAACAGGTTTCTTCCTAATCTGCAGCTGTAGGACAGGATCTTCTTCACTGTCCCAGTTACAACCTCCTCCTTAACGGCCAGTGAATTCACCACACACACATGGCTGCACAAACACTGTTTGCCATTAATTAAAACTCCTCCTCCCATTAGAATCAGTAAAAAGCCCTCAGCAAATGCAAAAAGAAAGGGAAGGAAAGGCCAGGTCTTCTCACCCAGAAGGCAAAAATAAAATATATGGCAGACGCTAAAAGCCTCAGTGAAGGATTTGGAGATAAGGATGGGAAACCACTTCTAGTGGAAAAAGATGGTATTTTAAAAGATGCTTCGATATTAGATTAAAGATATATTCCCCAGAATGCTATATACACTGTTGCCACAATGAGCAATAAAACATTTGATGGAAGAACTTTTACATCAAGCAGAGTCTGTTGATGGTAAGGAGCAAGTTTTGCCTGTCTGTGTACAAACAGATCTTGTGCAATTGTCAAATGTGAGTTCTTTCATTCTTTATGAAAAAAACAACCTCCAAAGTCCTTTGAAGTAAATATGCACCTTCAAATTATGTACATTCGCTACTAAATACAACAGGACTTAGACTCCCGTAAAAGTGCAGTGGGGCTATTTGGTCGTTCAAGAGGAAGTCTAATCAAGATAAATGAAATTGCAACAATTCTATGTAGGTGGACTCAATCTGCTGAATCCCATGAGTCTAGTCCCAGATAAGGGCACGCAGGACTGCAGCCTCTTTCCCCCTTGGCGTGCTCAGGATGGAGTCTTAGCCTACCAGATGCTTAAAAAAAAAGATTAAATGGAGACTCCAAACACTTCTTTGGAAATGGTGTGTGCGTGTGTGTGTGCATGTGTGTGTGTGTGTGTCAGAAAGACCCTGAATATATCACCTCAGAACACTCTATACATTTCCCCCCAAAAGTCCTATTTTCTGCAATCAAAATGTTACAGTGTCTAATACAAAGGCCTCCTAACATCTTAATCCACATTTACTGGGGGGAAAGCCAGTCCAAAGGGATAAATGAAAGGATCAGATGGAAGAACAGATTCTGGATTAACAATTTGAATTAGTATTCTTGAGTGGGTGGGTGCGTTTACTTCACATTTTGCACAGAAGTTACAGTTATTGAGGAGTCTCCAAAAGGCAACAACTTTGTCTAGATTTAGATAATTTATTAGAGGGGGAGAGGAGGAATTGCAATAGCTCAGATTTCTTCAGTAGTGGGGGGGGGGGGAGATCCTTCGAAAAAAAGTGTATACGGTGGCTATTCGGGGATGAGGCGAAATTTGTTCGTTTGGCTTGCTGCGCGGGGCGCCCCGCGGCTTTCGCTCAAGGCTCAACAGACCGACCTGCATCCCAGGACTGAAGACCGAGCTGGACAGGAACGGAAAGTGGGAAAGGAGGGCGTTCGCCGAAACCGTCCTAATCCGGATGATTAGTTTATGCAGAAGCCCAGCCCCTAACCGGATTGACTCGGAACAAATATTCTGGGCAAGGTAGAATTTGCACGCAAAAGATTATGCGGAACATCACCTTTTTTGGGGGGTCCAGTTTTTAGAGATAAAAATGAGCACATAGAAAGACTGCGGCCGCCAGCCCAACATTTTAGACAAGGGACAGCAACATTCCCGAGGTCCAACTCGTGGTCCTCCTCGGGACTGGTTTGCGCTTCTGCTTTGCGCTTCGTCTCCCTTGGGAGAAGGAGGACGAGGTGATGAGAACAAAGTTTTCTGCCACAGACAACCTAAATGTGCTAACAGTAATGCTATCAGAGGAAGCGCACTTCCTACGTTTTGTCCCCTACATACACATGCACACACGGAGAGATTCCAGCCACTTTTGCTTCCATCCTAAACCGTTATACAAAATTAACTCCAATGACTTGCAAAGAGATGTACGGCAAAGAAAAAAACTGGAATGGGGCGCGAAGGAGGAGCGGAGTATGGCTCAGGGTCACAGGCTTAAGATCAGAAATCCGCAGCCATCCAGACGCATGCACAGGCAGTGTTTACACAAGATGCTTAACCTGGTCAATTAATTAATCTATTCTCTGAACTCATAAAGTCACCAAAGGAGCTCGGACAGCATGCTAAGCCGTCTGCCCCTCCCGTTCAGCTCTAAACAAATTTAGCATTTCGTGAGGCTGTTACCATTCGGATTGCAAGTAACCGAGGCCAGAGTGCGGCGTGAATCCACCTGTATAGACCATCGGGAATCGGAACGGGTTGCCATCGACTTGGCAGCGGGCCTGTGTGGATCATCGCCAGCGGCTTTTCATCTAAGTAGCTCCAGTAATCTGGTTTACCCATGAACAATATTTTCCTTAACCACGGTTTACCAATCACCCTAAAATCGAGGAGGTTCATTCATATATTGCCCAAGCCAACTCTAAGCAACCACATGATGGCTGGCTTGAAATACCGTACTAGGACCAGGCTAAGAGCGGTTCGGTGTTTCGCAGGTCAGTGTGTTATGGGAATGCAGGAAACATACCTTCCGACTCCAGGAGATGGGTGAATCTGGCTAGTAACACCCCACCCTTTCCTTGCGCAGAAAGGACCTTGGCCAGCGGACTTTCTAAGTGCTGCCCCAGCTCCGAGTCTTCACAGGAGCCAACAAACACCTTGAAGGAGCGGGGCTACCAGCCCGTCCCACTGGCTCTTTCAGCCTTGCTCAAAGCGTGCCAACCCAAAGTGCTGCGATTACAACCCCCAGCATTCCCAGCCATACTGTCTGAGGAGCCTGGGAACTGGAATCTCAGCACCGCCGGAGACCGCGGCTCTGCCTGCAGCGAGTTCCATTCAGCGGCGGGAGCGCTTTTTTCCCGTGAGTGGGTCCAGCCAAACGGAGAGGGTTGGGGTCCGTGCCGGCTCCTCCTGCGGCCAAGGAGCTGGCCGGGATTGCGGGGGCCTCGCCAAACCAGGCCGGGCAGGACTCGGCTGCGATGAAGCCACCTCTCATCCGGCGGTTCCGACACAGGCATTGTCGCGCTCCCCCACAGCAGTCAGTCATCTCGGAGTTAGTGGCGAGTGAACCCACCATTACTTCTTCAATAGACCGTAGTTAAACCATAGTTTAGGGCTTTGTGTAAATCCAGTCGGTGTCTCCTTCATCGCTTGATTGTTGGGAGTAGATCGGAGGGCGGGTGAAAATATCTTGAACGAGCCCTACATCCTTGACAGTTTCCCGGACTAATGGAGGTAGAATTTTAAAAAACATCCCATCTTCTGATAGCAGTCTCGACCTACTGCTTTCTTGAAAAAGCAACCGTAGTTTAACCGGTGTGATTTAAAACTTTGAGTTTGGGGGCTCTTCAGTCCTCCATAATCCCACCTAGCAGTAGCACACATGGAATTGGCTTGGTTCCTTTTACAGCCTTCCCTCCCAGTTTCTTTTCTTCCAAAAACAGTACAAAAGTGCAATTCGCACCTGGACTAAGGGGACATTTCTCAAGTCAGCAAAAGAAGTTGCTGTGGATGCCGAGACAGCCCTCTAGACCAGTGTTTCTCAACCTCAGTAACTTTAAGATGAGTGGACTTCAACTCCCAGAATTCCCCAGCCAGTATAGGGAATTGCTGGGTTGCTGAGGTTGAGAAACACTGCTCTAGATGTACAGTGAGAATTGGGGGAGGTCACAATAAATGAGGTTTATGTTGCCCGCAACTTCAAATCTGCGGGAGAAACCCCTTTCTTCCTTATTACAGGAGCTACAGCTGTGGACCCAGCAGGGCCTACTCTGTGGCTGCCTCAGGTTGGCGGAATTTGTTGCTGCTGGAAAGGCTTTTGGGGATCTACATTTTCTTACTGCAGTTACCTCGTGTAAAGGATTGTTTAAATCCTCCCTGCTGAGTTGTCTTTATCTGCTCTATTATCTGTTTATTTTATTATTTTTCCAAACTTTAGAGCTTTATACTGATAGCAGCCTGAAGCTCTACTTCATTTTTATTTATTTAAATGCATAAAAACTGAGGGATTAAACACCATGTGTAATAATGAGAGGCTATCCTCAAAATTACAATAACTATAACAGCCTTATCCCATGTGTTTCATTCATCTATTTCCTCTTTTCCAATCTATAGAATTTCAACAAGCCCGACAGTGTCTACTCAGAAGATCCACTGAGATTAACAGAGTTATTCACAGGAAACCGTGAGAATAAAGTTGCAGCTTAGATCTGTCACTAGTAGGACTGTCTTGTATGTGTCTTCTTTGTCTGCTGAAGATTGAAACCAACTTTTGCTTTCCTGAAAATATGGGTGAGCCAGGACGTTAAAGATTTTTTAAGCAGAAAAATTAGAAAGACAACAGCAAAAGGACTTGAGTTGCTTTGCAATTAAAAGTTAGCATCAGGATGACTTAAATGAAATATTCATTTCATATCATATATTCCTATGAGGCTCCAGTCAGCAGAAAAATATATTTATTTTAATGAAATAAAAAAAATTAGAGGGAAATAAGAAGAGATTATGTGAAGCTAATACTCAAATTCCCATTGCAGAAAGCCTGTGGTGTGTGCCCAGCTAATGATGGTATATTCAATAAATCACGTTTAAATAAACCATAGCTTATATGAACCCAGAAGGAGCTGTTAAGATAGAAATAAATTCACTAACCAGTTGCAGGGCCAAATTTAAAATCCTGGGAATTTTCCAGGCTCATGGGTAGCTCATAACAGGCTTTCTTGCAGGATTAGTGGGGCTTGAGGCACAGGTCAGCTTCTTTTAGACTTTAATTTTTTGTTGATCCTTTTTCTATCAACCAGGGACTGGTTTTCTGTTTCCACCAAGTTGCTGCATTGGGGGGGGGGGGGGACTATCTTTTTAAAGCTTTCTGTAAGTATTATCTACAAAATGGATCTATTCTAATTTTTCCAGATATAAGACATGGCTAGAAGGGAAGGATTAGTAGTGCTGTCCAATATGTTTTAAGGAAAACACCAGGTCTGAGGATGCTTAATGAGGAAATTCAATCATGAACATTGTTCCCAGATTCTCCAAGAACACATTGCTTGGGAGTAAAGCTGACTTTAAACCTACAGGGTTAACTCCCAAGCAAATGAGTCCACAGGCTTGCTGACTTAGCCTTTCCACCTATGCTTCCTTACAGGGGCACCCTCAAAGATGATTCCAGTAAAAAACTGCATCTCTTGCAGCAACTTGGTGTCTTCCTAAGAATCCATTTTAAAGATTGCTTCTCAGCTATGTAGGAACTCAGGCTCCAAGAAGAGAAGTCAAGAACCACTCTTAACATTTAGTACAAAAGAGAATGCTGCAAAGCCCTTTCGAGAGTGGCTTATGGCCTGCCATGGGAAAATCATTCTCATTTCCGAATCCTTCAAGGTTTGAGCATGGAAAGTATTCGCAAAGGTTGAATGTCATCCCAAGATTTGATGGAAGTAAGAATAAAACAGAACATCTTTACAATGGTCACTGACCAGAATATTAAACAATTTTGTAGTATGATTTACTGTACAGAGCTCAGATGGAAATGCATAAAATTTTCTGATTAAACCTTGAGTTATTCTCCTCAAAAGAGTCTGCTGGCTGGGAGAAGCAAAGTGACACACAGGGCATTTCCGAAGGAGCCCAGATGGCAGAGAACTAACAAACTAAGAGCTGCTGAGATGACAAGGCTGGTCCCTTTTCTCCATGCCCCTTAGAAGCAATAAGGCTGGGTTCACACATTACACCATGCCCCAAATTGTTTTAACATAGCTTGTGTAACCACCATAGTTGCATGGATTGAACAGCACACCAAGATATAAACTCTAGCTTAAAAGCTACAGTTGGTTGGATTCACACCAGTCTAAATCAAAACTAAGGAATCCAGATAAGGGCTCTGCCTGTTGGGTGAACCAGGCCAACCATCCACTATACAAAAATGAGCTTTAATTCTTCCCTTTCGGACCCCTCTCAAATTGCTTGTCACCTGAAAATCCTGTGGTCTGAGGATCCACGGGTTTTACAAGGATAACACCAGGCAAAAGCTCTAGGAAAGCCATCTGGTATTTACTCGGAAATAAACTTCTCCGATTCCAGTTAGACTTCTTCCGAGGAGCTGTGCTTAAGCCCGTAACCTTGCCTTTAAGCCTACAGTAAACGACAGGCTTCATCACATCCTGCTACAACCACCCACGGATCTGTTCCGCTTCTACCGTCGAAAGCGCCACGTATCTGAAGAAACCCTGGAGAGAATTAAAATCTCCCGAGAGATAACCGAGAGGCTCGCCTACAGAGGATGCCGTAGTTTTGAGACGACCCCGTAGGGCACTGAGCTAACAGCTGCTCTTCAGGGATAGATAGAGGCGCTGCCCAGTTCCTTCAGCTAAGGTGGGGGAGACGAAGGAGCCTCGCTTATTATGCCGCGTCCACGAGACCCCCTTCTTGGTTGGAGGGGATATGCTCGCTCCCCGCTCAACCTTCAACCAGCAATGCGATCGCGGCGCTGGAATCATTTTCCGAATCGGCGGGGCGGGTGAGGCATTTCGCCAGGCTGCTTGCAAATCAGCTTCCGCGCGTGGAGCCCCGCTCTGGCCCGCAGGGAGCTCCCGCAGCTGCTTTTACCCGCAGGGAAGCGAAAGGCTGAGGAGAGGAAGGCGACGCCAGCCGGAGTCCGTCTTCCTGGGCTTCCAGGCCCGGAAGCCTGCGCTCCAAGTCAACGTTCAGTTCGGAGGCGAACGAAAGCTGCGGGGTCTGCGATCCAGCCCGCGAACGAGACAGAGCAGAGCAAACACCTCCCTCCCCTCCGAGGCTTGCAGTCCTAAAAGATGCCAGAGCGACCACCCCCCGCAGGGGTCCGTCTTCCGGGACCAAAGGCTGGAGTTAGTTTCTGTGCCCTCCACGGGTCTCTTTCCAGACCAGGGACAGGGGGAGCATCAGGGTAGCCCTTTGCCGGATCCCTGATTTGGGACCTCTCCGGGAGCTCTCCCACCAGGCAGGGCAAGGGGCTCCATTGGCAAGCTGAACAACGACGGAGGAGTTAGGCGCGTCGATCCATTCATTTCCCTGCCTCCCAGCGGGCCCCGTGGCGGCGTTTCTTGGCTCCTTCCCCGGGCCCGCCGCAGCCGCCCCCGCTGGCAGGTCTATGAGCTCGGAAAGCGTCCAGCCGCCAACCTAGAGTGGGTGGCTTTACCTTCTGTTAGAGAGTTGCCCGAGTCCACTAGGAAACCCAGCCTTGCCCTGCTCGAGGGATCCGAGGGAAGTACACCGGCAGCGCGTCCGAGATCCCGCTCGGCCCCTGAGCACCTACCTGGTTTGGGGAGCGGCGGCGGAAGGACAGCGGCGGGCTGCTCAGAAGCCCACCTCAGGGCGGCCGCGGCAGCCAGCTCCATGGGAGGACGATGCGAGGCGCCGGCGGGGCCCTCCGCTGGGCCGGGGGCGGTAGCCGTGGCGGCGGGTGCTGCTCCGGGGTGCCCCGGCGGCGTGGAGCCGGCCGAGGCGGGCGTCGCGGCGCCGGCAGGCAGAGCGCGCAGCGTGTCGGGGAGCAGGCTCTCGAGGCTCTCGTTGGCCTGCTGGCGGCGCAGAGCCACCTGGGCGGCCATGACGCGCTGCCGCTCGATGATGAGGATGCACTTCTCGCAGGTGCAGTCCTTGAAGCGGCAGTAGCGCTTGTGGCCCTTCAGCCAGGACAGCACGCCGTGGTTACGGCAGCGCGCGCACTTGGGCGTCCGCTGCAGGGGCGCCCGGGCCGGCTGAGCCACCGGGCCGCCCATGTACAGGTACGGGGAGCCGTAGCCGTTCATGGCGCGCGGGGGGCGAGAGAGTAGCAGTCCCTCCACAGCAGCCGCTAGGTCCGCCGGACTCGCGCCGGGCCCATGTTTGGCAAAACGCGGTGGCGCTTTCCCAGAAAAGGGTCTGTTGGCGCTGAACCAGACGCTGAACTCGCCGGAGCTCAAGTGCAAGTTGGCTGGCGGCTCCTTTGCCCGCCCGCCTTCCCCGCCTCTTGGGTGACGCTCCTCCTCTCCGCCGAAGCAGCGGCGCTTCTGGATTTCCCCCGCGGGCGCCAGTTCCCCGCCCTTTCTCGCCTCACTTGCGTTGCTCCCACCCTCTTCCGGAGACAGGTGGACTCGCCCACTGCGCCGCTTTCCTCGCCGCTGCCCTTTCTTCCTAGAAAGCTCGCGGAGAGGAGGCGATCGGCGAAAGCGCCTGGTCGAGTGGGCGGGAGACCGAGCGAGACTGCGTGCGCGCGCGCAGACGAAAACGACGGAATCGCAAATTGGCCGGGTGATATTTTCTCTTCTGGATCTGAACGCAAATGGCACGAATCTCTTGCCTCGGCCAGTTAATTGCACTATACAGATCATTTCTGGGTCTCACACACACACACACACGTACACAGGCGCGAGCTCTTTATTTTGGAAAAAGCACACAGTCACAGGCCGAGGCGGTGCGTTCCGGTGGCAAGTCCCAAACCGGCTGACATGCGGCTCCAACATCATTTGACTCGTGAGGGCTCGACAGCCCGACCCCGATCAGTTTGGATTTGAAATAAGGAAGCCCCAGTGGAATTTGCACCGAGCAAGTAAACATGGATAAATCTGCGGATTTCTTTGCGCCATGCACCTGAGTCTTCCGCTAGGCTCGGGGCCTGCAAAGAAACCGGGACCCCTTCGGAGTCGTTGCTGAAGGTTCTGTATCCCATTCCTCTAAAACTTTCAAGCGCGGGGATTGGCTAAGGGGCCGTTCCAGGTTTAACTCTTTCCAGACCTCTTTCCCTTCCAGCACGATTTCTAACCAATAATTTGCTTGAACACTAAGTCGCTGCCTGACTTGCGGGGTGAATTTATAAGCATCATGTTAGAGGCTACAGAATGGGAGATCAAGGTCCATTTCTCCCCTCCCCCCACAATACATAGGCATGCATTGTTCCAGAAATCCTTGTTCCAAATCTAAGTAAATTAACATGTATTCATTGATATGTAAATACTGTAACTGCTAATACGTTTCCCAAAGGAAGGGAGAGTAAAGCTTTGCAAAATCTACAGCCAAATCTACAGTACAAGAGACAAAGAGAGGGGCAGCCAGCCTAAAACGCTTATATGCAAAAAACCAATAATTTGGCTGTAAATTTTAAACATCTTTCAGGAAGGTTGTATAATAATTATACCCGAGTTGGACCGAGTTTCTAATTCTCATCAACCGTGCGCTAGTGCAAAACGTTTCGCTATATTCAGGATGAAGTAATCAGATATACTTGTTAAAAAATAAAGCAATCCAAATATTCCTGCCTCTTTTGTATTGTTTGTCTGTTGGATTTTACTCTGTGACTGCTGAGAGCCTCTAGAATTCCTCCTAGTCCGCCCCAGAGTAAACGTGGATGGTTAGGGAAGGGAACAGAGTTTTTTTAACGTTCAGCAACTCTTGTTACTTAAACCTGTATCGGAGTGGGAAGATAAGTGTCCACTCAAAATCTATTTTCCCCAGATCCTTCGGAATCCAGGTCATCCAAATCATTTGAGGAAAAGGATTTAAATCCTGGGGAACCAGATAAAAGAGGTCTGGGCAGCAGCAGCGGAAGAGAAATGGACAGAAATTTAAGAAGGTGAGGGGAAGAAAATTCTTCTTTAAGGAAAGATGCTCCCCATAATTCGTAACTGGGAGAATATTACCTTTTGGAAGCGCACTTTGGAGAAATGATTCTATTGAAATGAGTCACTTTTTAAAAAATATGACTACAAGGCCGCTTATTTTACAAATTAAAATTTAGCTTTAACATAACATTTTAAGAAAATACAACAAAGTGAACCCCAATGATATTAAATGATTATATATTGATCCTTACAAACACGTATCTAATTTTGCCCAGGGATGCAGCATCCGAGGGCCTATGAAGGATCAACTCTGTGTTGAGTGAGGAAAGAAATGGAGGGGAGTGGAGCAGGAGGTCAAGCAGGCAGGCCTCGTCTGGCCCTGGCAGGTCCCCAGGTTTAGCTCCAACTCCCCCGCCCCGTTGCCCGGCAGAGCCACGTTGGAGTTCCAGATTGGCCGCAACAGCTCTTCCAGGCAAATGCAACCGCGCCTCGAGGGAAGTGCATTACCGACTGGCCGGCCTCCCGCTGCAGACTCTCCTCCGAAGGCAGCGGGGATGGACACCCCCCACCCATCTTTTGCAAGCCTCGGGACCTTGAGCCTGGGCGCGAGGCCTTGTTCTCGCCTCTTTGCTGGGAATCGAATGAGTCCTGCCTCTTCATCGCCCCCCCCCCCCGCCAATTCTCCGCGCCGCTCCACAACCCCGTATTTGACAACATCTCCCCACAGGTCCGGGTCGGCATTTCTGTGAGTGCCACGTCCCCTGCCTGAGAGCCTATTGTAACTCAACACCTGACGAGAACCGGTCCCATTGCTTGGGGCAGAAAAGGTTTATTCAAGCACATAATGGGATCCCAGCAGAAGGCTTTTCAGAAGCGGGGCCCAGGGTAAACTTCGCCACATGAACTCCGTTACCAGGGCTGTTAAGCTTTTAATTGGGAAAGGAAAAGCTGCGTAATAAGAGAGGAGGCAATTTCAAGGTGACTCGAACGTGGTCGCCGTTTGCGCCCCGGAGAATAGCTTGAAAGGGGATGAATGGGCCAAACATATGGTCCCAATCAGGTCGAGCGGCAGGGTGAGGGCCTCTGCCGTTGGGGGTAGGGGGGAAAAGGAGATGGGGGTACCCCAGCTCGCTTGCCACGAAAGCCAGCCGCCCAGGCAAGTTAAGAGAACTGCCGAGGCAGCCGAAGTCTGCTGGAGCTGCATTCTCTCCAAGGGAGGGGCGAGAAGGACCCCTTGACCAGGAAGGGTTAATGGAGCCCTTGAACCTGGGGCTTAGGATCCTTAAAAAAAGCTCCCCTTCTTTTGGGTTTGATTCGGTTTCTTGGTCTCACAGAGAGGGTTTGTAGAGGGCTTCCATCCCGCGCTTGCACCAAGCTGTTCCTGGGGATAAGTAGGCAAACATGGCATTCTGAAGAAGAATAGCTAAATAGAAGCCAGCGTGATGATCATGAGCACTTGGATGGGAGATCGCCAGGGTGTCTCAGGACTCTAGTCAAACGGCAAACCATGTCTGGAACAGGTGGAGAAATCTATATTATGATTATTTACAAGTATGCTTATTAGAGGTATGCAGGTGTTCAGGTCTATCAACTTGATTCCAAGGCACCTTCATATTTTAATATATTGAAATATTGGAAGTGGATGGGAAGAGGAAGGGCTTAGGGCAGAACCTCTGGTCAGATGTCCAGGGTCCCACTCAGCAGGAGGTTTTCCAAATGTAGCAAGGCTGCCTTGTTGTCCGCCGAAGTGGGTGAATTAATGGGGAGTCTGATCCAAAGAGAGACCTCCAAAAGCCATGACATCCAGTGTGCAAAAGCACCCCCACTTGTAATTTGTAATTGTAGGCCTCATGAGTATTCTGGCGTGACAAGCGGCTACTACACATTTCCAATGAATGAATACAATGAGCTATCATCAGCTCTGGATTGAACTTCAGTTCTTAACTAAAGCTCCATCGGAAGCGATCGAGGAAATTGAAAACGTTTCCAAATCAGCGAAGAAGCAGAAAGGATTTTTAAAGCACGTTTCTCGTTTTAGAACCCGCCCACTCCAGTGGGACCCTCCGAGCCCCAGAAATGCCACGGAGCAAAGTGGCAGGTGGGGCCTGAACTTAAGGCCAGTGGGCTCGATCCAACTTTTCTGGGATCACAAAGAACAGTGGGGCTCAAAGCGAGTAAAACAAGCAAAAATCAGTGGTGCTCTTCTACTTCTTAAGTAGAAGAAATGGCATCTGTCTTCCTGCTATTACTGTACTATCAGGATCGAAAAAAGTACTCGTGCCTTCAAAATGCCTGAGGAAAGTAGCAATTTTGACTCCTCTTTAAAAGAGGGTAAAATCCACCTCTTTCCCCTTCCTTCATCACTGAATTAATTTGAAATCTGTTTTCACCCCAAAACTTGCATTGTAGCGCAGGTCAAATATTCCTCCTTCTATCCCCCCCCAAAAGGTAGGGCAAAAGTAGGGACAATTTGAAGTAAGTAAAAACAAAGTATAAAGTTAAGTCCCCTCGTATTCAATGGGGCTTTAAACGGACTGCTCTTCTAAGTTTGAGAGTAAAACGTTGGAATTTGAGGATGTCTGAATAGTTTGAATGAAAGAGATCAACGGGAATCTGGGAAGGAAAGCCCAGTTGTATCTCTTTAGAAATGGCTTCAGAAGAACAGCGTTTGAAAGTTCCACACTACTAAAAAATAAGTCCTACTAAATATTAGGTGAGCCGGGAAACCCAGTATCGGAAGCAGCTGCCGAACACTTAAAGGGTCTAGTTTATTTTTTATCGGTTTGAGATCTCGGTTGGGGGAGACATAGAATCGGGAGAGATTTATCTTTTAAAAAATCAATCATTGGTTCTGAAAAAGGCTTAATGGTGATATCTGATAAAACTGAAGGTGAAGCGAAGGCAGGTAAGGATCCTTCCAGCGGCATCTTCCTATCTAGTTCAGGGAGAGAGAAAAAGACCCCAAACATCAAGCAGGCGCTCAGATCATTTCTGCTGGAGATCCTGTTTTCTCTGAGGAGGGAGCTCCATTCCCAGGAGGGAGAGGAAGGGATCAGAAGCCTCCCCACCCTCACCCCCACCCGTGCGCTCTAAAGGAGCCATACATTAAAGGTAAAGGGTTTCGCTCTGCCACCACCTTGTTAAACTCCCCCTGCCCCACCCGCACCCCCCAGCAGAGCTGGTATAATGGGGCGAAAGAATGAAACCCAGCTGCACGATAAACAGCCATGGAAATCTCGAGAAAATGAATAGAATTAATAAAGGTCACTGATCACTAGCCATTCATAAATATTTGGTGACACGTTTCTTGTTCTTGTTCTAACTCTCCGCCCCTTTCCATGCGGGGCGGGGGAAAGACAGAAGGCTTCTTAGTCACAATGCTGTCTGGATTCATTTGCGTAAAGCAAAGGCGCGGTGGTCCATTTTCAAAATAACCGATATGCGATAGCATATTCTTTCTTAAGCAGGTTGGCGTTGGCAGTCGAAAGGGGTGAATGCAAACATCTCTAGGGTGGCCATCCCCTAAACGCTCTATCTCGGGGGCACTAGCCTCTGAATAGACGGGCGAAGGGCCGAAAAGGCCTCGTTTCAGGAGAAGCTCCGGGGTAGATCGCAGGCACCACTCCTAGGGGCTTTCATTCGCCAGGAATTTCTACTGCAGCCAATAGGATTTGTGGCCGAGAGAGCGCGCGCAGGATTTTCAGCCTGCCGGGTAGGATACAGCTGCTCATTTACCTAGGTTGCGCTTCCTCTCCAAGTCAAGCTTTCCCAAGATTGGGGAGCCACATGTCTCCTTCTCTGCTACGCTTCAGAGGGAAACCCGGCCCAAAATACGACTTCATTTTTCTGCTCTTAAGAAAGAGTAGGAGCCGAGGATTCGCTCGAGGGATTAGTTTTAGGAGCCGAATGAGACGTATCGCAAGATCCTGAGAGCGGGCCTTTTTCTTGGCGACCGAGCGTCTTCCAAACCTAACCTAGGCGCCCAGCGCGCACTGACTGCTTAAAGTCGGGCCACGTCGCGCTCCATTTCCCTTTCCACAGCCGCCATTCCAGTCCCTCCAGGGCTGTAAAAGAATTCCCCCCCGCCCCCCCGCGCTAAAGAGACAGCCAGAGGAGGCTCTGGTTCTGCTTTCATAAGCTGGCCGCCGCGCGGAGGAGACGCTGTTTTGGGCTTGGTCGCTCACCCGAAGCTGCTTGCCCGGAAGCGGGAGGGCGACTCGAGAGGCCTCCAGAGGCCCCTCCACAGTCATTGCCAGACGTCTTGGCACTCAGAAAGACTTAATAGCAAGGCCAGGGTCAGGGAGCGCCGACCCTGGGCAGGTGGGGAGCCATCAGGACGCTTTGGTTGGCGGCACTTGGGGCTTTTTTGGAGCCCCAGAGCGCAGGCGGCGGGGAAGGTCCTGATTTCCAGCCTGGCAAGATTCGCTGGCTTAGCTGCCCTCGCCTAGTCGCCACCCCTTCTGCGGCTTTAGGCAGGTGGCGGCTTTGCTGCCCTTGGAGGCCGCGCGCGGTGCAGCCTCACCGGGGACCAAAGGCCTCTCTCAGCGTTGAAGCCGCGGCATTGGCGGCGTGGCGAGCTGCGTCGGACGGCACAGGTCCCTCTTGGCTCCCGGAGGCCCTTCTCGGGGAAGGGCGAGGTAGGACTGGATTGTCCAGCGGGGCCCCGACCGCGATGCTTGAGTTGGTGGAACGAGGGAGCGTCGCGGAAGAAAACGGGCCAAGCTCCTCTGCCCTTTCACACTCCGTCTGCTACGGAGCAGCCCGGGGTATTAATGATCTGACTATATAACGCAGCCTTCTCCAGTCCAGCCCCTCGAGACGTGTCGACTACAAGTTCCGTGATTTCCAGTGACCACGGTTGTTGGCCATACGGACTGGGAATTACGCCGTTAGGTTGAGGGGGGATTTTAATCTGCAGTTAAGAAAGGCAGTCCTTACTCTGCAGTTAGGAAAGAACACCGTCAGCTAATTCCCTGAGACCATTTTCTCTTTGGTGATCCCCCCCCCCATATAGTAGAATGCATACGGAATAAAAATTAGTTGCGTTTTGGCACCGTGTTTTGTGTGCGCTCCTGTGTCTCCTTTGCAAGAGTGGCATTTCCTTAAACTTAAAACCGACCATTTTAAAATGAATCAATTGGAAGAATGCTCAATTTACCTACTTTTAAGTAAATGCAGTGAGAATCAGGTCTTAATTCTGAAATTGGGAATATAAAGTTAAATGAAACCAATAAGATTTAACTCATCTAAGGAATCTTGTGTGTGTGTTGGGGGGGGAGCCCCCTTAATGGATTCGTTTTATTCGGAAAGATTTTTTTTCCTGCCAGCATAAAAAGGCAAGCCTGCCTGAACTGGTTCAGATTCCACATGTATTTTAACTTCACTACAAATATGTCTGTATGTAAGTACATTTTGGATGCAATTCCAAAGGTAAATAGTTTACCTTGTTTTTCAACAGTTCACTCTTGCAATATTGTAAAGGATTATGCTTTTTTGCCATTCTAGATGCTCTTAAGGTGTATTGGCTTAGATGTTCTTCAAAAGCATCTGTTACATCTCTTCACTGAAACCTCTTGCCAAAATCTGTGCCCATTAATGTAGTAAACAAGCAATAATTAATTTCTGTAACTAATGTAGTTAGGTCCATACCTGTACAAGTGTCTTAGTTTCAGCCTGAATCATAGAGTCACAAGTATATGAAGAAACAAAAATAGAAGGTACTTCTAATAAAATAATGTAACAACTTAATATACATGCTATATGCATGGAACCCATTCACTCTTACATAAAATTACTATTTATGAAACAGTCCTGATTTCTGCAGGCAACTGTAAATAGGCTACACTTTGCATATGACCAAAAGCAGTCTTAATACTGCTTTAATGTATGCAGTGGTGTGAAAAATGGAATTCAAGTTGTAAATTATTAATACATTATTTTATGCCCACCAAAACAGTCCCGTAAAAAAGGGTGCACGTGGGAATAATGAGCTGCAAGTATATTTAAAGTCTCAGTATTTCTGGTTTTCAAAGTTGTACTGTCCTTTTGAAACCAGTAAAAAACAAAAACAGAAACCAAGCACTCCTACACTCATTTTCTTAGGTGTTAAGGTGGTTTGTGCTCTTGTCAACATCGGTCATACACACAAAACATCTTGTTAGATAGGAGATTCAAAATTGTCAGTTTTATGTCTCTAACCCTCAATTATGGATATTATTAGGAACAGAAAAACACATTTGATTGAATTGCCTATATAGTACCAACTCTGCATGAATCTGACACCATGATCTAGACTGAAGTTAGGACACATTTAATTAACATTGCCACCCCTCACTCCTAAGATATATTTGCCTTTTCAACCAACCCTTAAAAAAAGGTTGAAAAAGGGGAAAGAATTATTTAACTACAAGAAAGGCTGAGAAGATGAGCTTCAGCAAATTTCTCAAAGGTACCAATGCAAATGTTTTAGGTACAACATGCAAGTATGTAAATTAAAATTTCAATCCTATAAAATGAACGTGGGAATTTTTCTCACTGCCTTCAATGAGGGTGAATTCTATGTAGGATTGCATCGATAAAGGCTGTTAACAGATTTTTTTTTAAGTGTTCAAGGTATGAGGATGCTATGTTGTGAATCCAAGTTGGAATCTCTAATTTTTTGTTACTCCTTGTTTCTTCTTCTAATTCCATGCTCTAATTACATACTCATTTTATTTTCTATTTTATTTTGCAGCTTTCCAGTGTCATAGCAAAACAGGTAGCTCTAGATTAATTTTTTAAATTTCCCTGCGTAATACAAGACCCTGGAGTTTGGCAGATACTAGCTCCTCTTCTGGAATAGGGCAATAATTTTGCCGGTTTCCTAAGGATTTTAAAGATGATTTTCTCTTTGTTAGAAACATTCAGACATGGCGATAACAGTGAAAGTACAATTCTCGAATTCATATATGAAAACGATCTAAAAGATACTTGAGGACACAATATTAATTGCTTAAGTGTAATGGAATTGCATCTGCTGTATGCAATTCCAGCTTTTCTCTTTGAGTGTGTAAAAATACTTGATGTTATTGTGGAGGTGCTTTTGACACATCCATGGAAATAATTTGCTTTTTTGGCTCATCATGTCAGTACTTGCACTCACAGATTGGGATAAATTGAAGTAATGGTAATGGCCAATTCTTGTTTGAAGCAGGGTTTTTCTAATAGCTATATATCTGTTGGAGGTTCAGTAGATTACACTCCCCCCACCCCCCAAAAAAGCAGGAAGCTAAATGGTTAGCAAAATCTGAATTTCTCATGTTAAAAGGACAGAAGTACTGGCAGTGAGAAAAGATGACAATCCCTATTCCTTATCTTCATTATTTGCCCTTCAAGGATATTTCCTGGTTGTTACACGAGTTCACTGACATTTTGGAAAGTCAGCAGCAGCTTGATCTTTAAAGGAAGTTTAGACCAGGCTTCATTTAATTATTTCCATATATCTGGACTGTAGATGAGAAGCTATTATAATCTACAAAGATGGGCAATTTTTACCAAATGGATTAAGAGTTCCCTTGCTTGAAATACAGAGAGACTGGACAGAATTTCATGATACACACACGTCTTGGAATGTATATAAATCCTGTTTTGTTTATGTCTTACTTTGAATCCTTCAATTACTCCAAATCCTCTTTTGTACAAATAGGCAAAGACTTCACACTGAACTAGAAATTATATATATTTTGAGAAGGAGTATGATAGCACCTTTTCAGACTAACCAATTTTATTAAAAATGTATAAGCTTTCCTGAACTACAGCTCACTTCATCACATGCATGGAGTAGCTAAATGAGCTGTAGTTCGGGAAAGCTTATGCCTTTTCATAAAATTGGCTAATCTGAAAAGGCGCTACCAGACTTAGTTCTGATTTTTGGACTAACACAGTTCTCCTGTACAATATATATTTGGAGGTATCTCTGAATGGAAGGATTCCACACTAGCTTTATTTGCTGGTAAGGGTATGCTATGTATTTCTTCTGATAATTCCAATTTAATTTGTTTTTAATAGCAAAGTGGTCATCTACCCAAGCTTAGATAACTTATATGACTGGACAACTTTTTGTAGCATATTAAAGATCAGATCTAAATGTGAAACTCAATACAGAATATTGCCTGACCCTGGTGTAGTGCCAGGGAGGTGAGGATACTTCTAAATTCATCTTATTCTTTCCAGGGTTTGACTGGCACGGTGGCATCTTGTCATACAGTAAACATTCACCTCTCCTCCATTGTTGCATTATCCTCTCCTTGTATAATGGAGAGGGCAAAGAGACTACAGAGCACAGGAGGCAAACTGCAAGCTTCACTAAGAAATCACAGCTCTGTATTTCAACAGTTTAGAAAGAAAGCAAAAAGGGGGAGGAATCCTCTTGGCTGCAGTTGCCTGTTAGCTGCACAGCTCAGCCACCTCGCCCTGATATTATTCTTTCCATGCCCTCTGCTCCAACCATGTGTCTGTCACAATGGCAACAGCAGCAGGCTGCAGCAGAAAGGCACCCAACTGCAGTTGCAGGCTGACAAGTGTGATAAAATGATCTTCCTTAACTAAACTCGTAAAGCACCGGGCAATAAAACTCAATCTTCTGTAAAATCCAATTAAGTCATTATCTGACTGATTGTATCTTTAATTGAAAACAGAAGTGACAGTAAATTTCTGTGATATATCAGGATCAATCGATACCACTATACAATTCAGCCCCAAGAAGTGATTTATAATGTCAAACCCATATAGGTAACTCCACATTATTCTCTCTAAAACCACTGGTGGATGAAATTAAGAGTAAGTGCATTTAATAAAAAACAAGATGGTCAGGTTATTGATTACAACAGATGGGGGCGAAATCAAATAGATGTTTTCAAAGCACAGAGTGAAGAAAATACAAGTAATTTCTTTTTTTCCTGTTTAATACAGCTTGCCAACTATGCACACACAAGAAAATTTGGTCATCAATAACATTTTTATTTCAGTACTGCTGCAACTATAGAGAACAATGAATTGTTTTAAAGACTACTGTAGTTTTATTTCTGGTTGGCTTCTGTAACTAACAGAAAGTACATGCTAAGGCATTTTTAACAGAATATTGAAAAAAATCTATAATAACTTTTAAAAGGCCATTTTTACTTGGAGCTAACATTGTAGCAAATAGGTTAACTTGTACAAATGTCTTTTACTTTTATGCTAGTAATAGAGGATATGTCTGGTCAAAATACAATATCTTGCATTAAAACAGAACAACTATGAACAATCCATCACAGATATTTTTTTAATTAAAAATACCATTCTTGCTTAAACTTTTTTCTACTTTTACATATCATGAAAAGAGAAAAAAATCCTGGGTCTGTAAAGCATACAATCTTATCTCTCAGTCTTAACTCTTGCAGTACCTCTTAAAAAAGGAGGAGCAATTCTACTTCACAATAGGAAGCTACCTATTTCTCAAATTTTCATCATATTTGAAGTATCTTGCTTTTGAACACCATTAAAGAATTAATCAAACCCTTATGTGCTAGATAAATCAGTTATGAGCAAATCTAAGTATCCTTGTGTACCCTGAACTTTGATTACATTTTATCTACAAAGTAATCTACAAAATAATATTTAATTATATTTCTATACTGTTTATTAGTCTAATCAAGTTTTTTTAAAAAAATTAGATTATACCAATAATTTTCTTTCAATATACTTAACTCTTGCAGCACTCTATACTACATCGTTCTAATCCTTATCTAAGACTGTAAGTCACAAAGTGCAGAACAACTATAAAGGGAATAAGTGAACATTTTCTCAACAGTTATTTCAGCATCTGTCATCACAAAACAGGCAAACACAAATTAACATGAAGGCACTTCTTCAAGGAAATCAACAGCAGGACTTTTTTTTAATCCCTGCTTATTCGCCATCTTCCATAACAGAATGAACTGGAAAGGTGCTGGAGTCAGAGGCCGACTCACACTCCAGCACAGCCTTGGTACTTTCACTGCTGATGGGAGAACTGCTGGAAAGTGAAACCAGGCCAGAATCTTGACTACTGGGTGGTGAAAATACTAAAGAAGCAATGGGATAAAGGGGGAGGGGAAAGAAAAAAGGGAATGCCACGTTAAATGACCAGGAATAGTAATAGTTTACAGCCAACCTGCCTTACATACTCCTATGGACAAATCAATCCAGTGTAGAACCAGAACTTGTACTTGATTAAGTACAATCCTAGACATGTGTTAAGACATTATTGCTGAGATGGGAACCACAAAGTTGGTCCCAGGTTAAATGTTAGTCCCAAAAGACTGTTGAGGATATCAGCCATGCCTTTTTCTAGGGATACCCATTTCATTTCTCTTATCCATTTTCCCAGGGATGGGTGGAGATGGAGGATACTTCTGCCCATGGTGGGTCATAAAACATGAACTTGAGTCATGGGTTGCCTATTCACGGTAATAGATTGTTCGTACCTCAAATGAACATTCAGGCATAAATAGTCATGTAGATTTGTCCTTTTTAAACCCCATGCAGATCCAGACACAAAAACTGAACAACATCTCTCCCTCTCTGGTAAGATTCTCACAATTTTAAGAGCTACATGATAAGAAGTTTAGCAGATGAATAAACTTCTGTCATCAAAGCAGCTTCAGGATGAGAAAATGCACACCTACAAACTCTTTGTCATATAAACTGACAATCTATGGGAAATAACCAGACTTTTGTGTATTAAGTAACCTCTTCTAACTTCACTAAAACAAGTGAATGATGAGTCAATTGTATTTTATGTAGAATAAAACAAGGTCTCCTCCTTGAAGTTCTGGTTATATCTGAATAACATCTATAAAGATTATGTGAAAGAGGACTTCTTATCTGCTTAAAGCTTAGAAGAATGAGTGGTATTTACTAGCATTTTTAAATAATTTCAACTTGTCCTTAACATTTTAAAAGGTGGATTCCAGAAAAAACACATGATAAAACCAAAATACAGACATAAAATGATTGCATTATAAAACAGCAGTAGCACCTGTAAACAAGAGTTACCTATAACAAGCCACAATGACCTCAAAATGACACGTGCATCATGTCATGACACAAATGCAATTATGTGATGTCATAATATCTGGCACAGGTACCTAAGTTGCCTTATTTTTGTGATGATGTCACAGCAGATGTCAGTGACAGTACGATTTTAAGCAATATATTTCAGAAACATCATTAACATCAATGTTGAGACTCATTTAGAAACTTGGGCAAATTAAATGGCAGGCAAATATTCCAGGATAGTCCACTTTGCATTCAACTTGAGAAAAAGCTATCTACGTTATCACCAAATATGTTCATACAAAAGCTATGAAAAGGTATAGCCTTCCTTCAATTGGGCCTAATTTTAGATGTTCAGATGACTATATGGACACATCCATATTTTCTTGGCAAGAATACAGAGGTTGATTGTTGTTGCTTTTTGGGAGGATGCTTTTTCAACTTCCCAACATAGCTTACAGCCCTGGGATTTCCTGACCAAGTATCATCTGCATTTAACTTTGCAGGAGCAAACAAGTTTGACAAGGGGCTGCCCCCTGGCTGAGCAGAAAAAAGACTAATTTGTTCTGGTCTTATTAAAAGCACTGGAGCACATTTGGAAAAAAGGTAGCAATACCTTTGGCAGAAGTCAACTTGACTTCAACTCCATTAGAACTGGCATTGCTACTTATTTCTGAAAGGACTCTAATGCCTTTAACGGGCATATAACAAAGAAAAATTAAGCAATAACTCAGCAACTGAATTCCTAGTTGTTCTTAAAGGCACAGAAAAAGTGGTGGGAATGGGAATCAAACAGAGAACAGTGCCTTTGTACATATGCACTGTGCAAATATAGACTCTATGCAACTGGAAGAAACAACTGCATATATATATAAAGAACCTATTTTGGACTATACAATTCAGGGAGAAGTCAGTAAACACAAACCAGATCTTTTCCCCATGCTTATTCCATGGACATCTGGACCTCAATTCTATAAAAGTGTGAGAAATAGTACTAGCAATGATAACAAGATTGAAACTGGAGGTATATTCTGCACATTGGTGTGGCTGCCAGTACTCCCAGAACTTCTAAAATCTAGTTGCCAGGGCAACTGTCTCTCCCCCATCTAAGTGACTGCCCCTTTCTTGGAAGCCTAACAGTAGCACTGTGCTGAATTTGCCTTTTAATTTCTCAGGAGCTTTCCTCCCATGCAAAGAATGTTCTGTTTTTTTCTATCTTATTCTCAAGGTGCTTGGCAAAGGCTGCAACTGCTGGTGTTATTTTCTCTTACTTATCTTCCTACTATACTTCCCTGTATGAGAAAGCCCAGGAGGAGTTCTCTCGTGGCATCTTCCCCTGGAATTTAACTAAGTGTTGGGATACCAGGGAAGTTACTGCTTCCTGGAGAGATGACTGCACTGTGAAAGACAGGAGACACACATGCCTTGGCCACCTCATATTCCACCCAATTTAGAGATTCACTAAAGTGCTCTTCTTTGAAAGACAATTCAAAATCAAATTCTTTTTCATCAAATTAAATGTTCAGTACTTTCTTTTGGGGGGGGGATTCTTTTGAGTCAGTGTTGATTCCTGGCTACTGGACAAGTCCCTGCAGTTTTCTTGGCAACATTTTTGGAAGTGATTTGCCATTGCTTCCTTCCTAGGATGGAGAGAAAGTGACTGGCCCAAGGTCACTCAGCTGACTTCATGCCTAAGATGGGACTAGAACTCATCGTCTCCTGCTTTCTAGCCTGGTGCCTTAACCAAACTGGCTCTGTTTCTTGAGATTATTGGGGTGTATTTCACTGTGGCAGACCTTTCCCTACCACCTGAATTCACCATCTTTACTCCTCTCACAAATTCTCTGGAATATGCTAAGGAATCAGCAAAAGATCCTTGCTGATCTTAACAGTCGGGATTGGAGAAGCAACAAAAGCTTTTCTGAGTCTCTCTTCCTTGTTGTGGAACAAACTGACAGATTCCAGGCATCTGTGTCAGCCTAGAGATAGGCATCAGTGTCAGCCTTGTGGACCTCTGTAAATAAGCAGGGGATCTATTAATAAATATTTAGACACGATCTGTATATACCAACCTACAAAATCATTATTACTGTGAAGGGGCCTGCTTATTCTGCCACAGCTAGGTTTAACAAGAAACTGTCAATGGTTGCCCATCTCTATATAGAACAAGATACATAAAGTAGCTGAGTGGCAAAATAGTGAAAGGAAGCTTTGATGTATCACCTTGGCCATACCAGAGGCTTATGGTATTCAACAGTTCATGCATGTATGGAAGGGACACTCAGGGTCCCACCTTGCAGAAAGTCAAAGGGCCATGCACTCCAAAGGTAATCCCTCTCTGTAATACACTGCCCCAGAGATATACCTGGCATGTTTGTGTTATTTGAAGAATTGTTTGGAGGGTGATTCTTACTAACTTTTGTATTTTATAATGACTGGTTGCCATGGTCATTGTATTAATATATGACTATTTTCATACAGCATATTGTCTTGATTTGTCTGTTTTAATTGTGCTTGTATAAACTGCCCAGAGTCATGGGAATTGGATTGGATATAAATACTTGTAAATAAATAAGTGAATAAAACAGAGCACAGTTGTGCCACTTCCTGCTCTAAGGTTGCATGATGCCACCAGAGTGGGACAGTTTACTGCCATTTTGAGGAAAGCTACAATATATGCCTAGAATTGAATTTTTATAAAAATAATAAAGGTGGGATAAAAAAAATAGGCTTCATATACAAATTTAAACAAGATAGGGAAAGCATGCACAGCATGGCTTCTGGAATTCCTTCCAGTCCCTTAATACCACCACCACCATTCTAGGTCACATGACCAGGAAGGAGGAGAGAAGAGGGAGGGGTCTTAAGAATGGAGCAGTTGGCCACTGCTCAACCTGCTCTTCAACAGGGATGTGTTGGAGGAATTCTTTGTTTTTCTCTTCAGCTCCAAGCTTGATCCAGATCATTTTCTAACAAGGCTCTTCCTTTACAGCTTCTCCTACCATAATAAATTTGGTCCTGTTCTGTTCTGTTCTTGAACAGTCATCCTACTCATTCCCCTCAAAGCATTAATTGTGGCCTGCTGATCCAAAAGGCTGCCCACCTCTGGCCAGAGTAAAGCATCCTAATTTCAATGGCATCATGCAAAAGGAGTGAAATAAATGTAGGAAATGACATATACAGCAAGATCTAGGGCCCAAGATCACTGAAGAACAAAAGGAAGTGCCCAGTTTCCAGAACAATAAACAGCAAAAGATCAAAGCAAACTTTTAAACAATTTAAAAGCTAATATAGTGGAAGAAATATTTGCAACATTTCAATCTCTGCTAGATACAAAACACAAAATGAAAGGGTCTCTGACCTCATTCACCTTTGATGAGTCAAGATTCATCCACAGCACTCCTTTCCCGCCTAGGCTGGATGTAATTAAGGAGAAGCTGCAGGGGTAATTTCTCTCCTCATTAACTTCCTGATTGGTTTGAGCCTCAGATTTCCACCAGGTCTCCCGTTTGTCATCAAATCCAAATGGCCAATCGTTAAGACTAATGTTTGTGTAACTAAGTGCCAACATCTGCCATGGCTTCTTGTACAACAATAATAGTGAAAGGGTAACATTAATGCTCCTGTGTTAATTCAACATATATTCATCAATGGGGAAATCTATGATATAATTAGCAAAATGCTTTGGTAGACAAGTATGCCGGAATCATTTACAGAAATCAAAATCACAGAAGATGCCCCTTGAGGCTTAATGTGTTGCAGACATTCTATTTTGAGCGTTTATAATTTAGTGGGGAACAATATCCAGTGAAATTCTTTCAAATAAACTACAGAGCCATTCTCTTCCCCTTGACTTCATTGATTTAAAGTTACTATCTTTATTGCTATCAAGATGGAGAAAACATAGCATTGCAATCTTTTACAAGCAATTTTTTGTTGTTGTTCAGTTGTTAAGTCATGTCCGACTCTTCGTGACCCCATGAACCATACTGAGCCAGGCCTTCCTGTCTCATCCTCTGCCGTTCCCTTCTCCTTTTGCCTTCAATCTTTCCCAGCATCAGGGTCTTTTCCAAAGAGTCCTCTCTTCACATTAGGTGGCCAAAGTATCTGAGCTTGAGCTTCAGTATCAATCCTTCCAATGAGCAGTCAGGGTTGATTTCCTTTAGGATTGACTGGTTTTACCTTCTGGCAGTCCAAGGGACTCCTAAGAGTCTTCTCCAGCACCACAATTCAAAGGCATCAATTCTTCGATGCTTAGCCTTCCTTATTGTCCAGCTCTCACAGCCATACATTGCTACTGGAAAAACCATAGCTTTGATTATGCGGATCTTTGTTGGCATGGTGATGTCTCTGCTTTTTAATATGCTGTCTAGGTTTGCCATAGCTTTCCTCCCAAGGAGCAAGCGTCTTTTAATTTCATGGCTGCAGTATCCGTCTGCGGTGATCTTGGAGCCCAAATAAATGAAGTCTGTGACTGCTTCCAGTTCTATCCCTTCTATTTGCCAGGAATTGATGGGTCCAGATGCCGTGATCTTAGTTTTTTTAATGTTGAGTTTCAAGCCAGCTTTTGCACTCTCCTCTTTCACCCTCATCAAGAGGCTCTTTAGTTCTTCACTTTCTGCCATTAGGGTGGTATCATTTGCATGTCTGAGGTTGTTGATATTTCTCCCTGCAATCTTAATTCCGGCTTGTGATTCTTCCAGCCTGGCATTTCTCATGATGTACTCTGCATGTAAGTTAAATAAGCAGGCTGACAGTATACACCCTTGTTGTACTCCTTGCCCTATTTTGAGCCAATCGGTTGTTCCATGACTGGTTCTAACTGTTGCTTCTTGGCCCGCATACAGATTTCTCAGGAGACAGGTAAGATGGTCTGGTACCCCCATCTCTTTAAGAATTTGCCACAGTTTGTTGTGATCCACATAATCAAAGGCTTTTGCATAGTCAGTGAAACAGAAGTAGATGTTTTTCTGGAACTCTCATGCTTTCTCCATGATCCAGCGAATGTTGGCAATTTGATCTCTAGTTCCTCTGCCTCTTCGAAACCCAGCTTGTACATCCTGTAGTTCTTGGTTCATGTACTGCTGAAGCCTAGCTTGTAGGATTTTGAGCATAACCTTGCTAGCATGTGAAATGAGCACAATTGTGCGGTAGTTTGAGCATTCTTTGGCATTGCCCTTCTTTGGAATTGGAACGTAAACTGACCTTTTCCAATCCCGTGGCCACTGTTGAGTTTTCCAAACTTTTTGGCATATTGAGTGCAGCACTTTAACAGCATCATCTTTTAGTATTTTAAATAGCTCAGGTGGAATACTGTCATCTCCACTAGCTTTGTTGTTAGTAATGCTTCCTAAGGCCCACTTGACTTCACTCTCTAGGATATCCGGCTCAAGGTTAGTGACCACATCAGCATGGACATCAGGGACATTAAGAGCTTTCTTGTATAGTTCTTCTGTGTTTTCTTGTCACCTCTTCTTAATCTCTTCTGCTTCTGTTAGGTCCCTGCCTTTTTTGTCCTTTATCATACCCATTTTTGCACTAAACGTTCCCTTGATATCTCCAATTTTCTTGAAGAGATCTCTAGTCTTCCCCTTTCTATTGTTTTCCTCGATTTCTTTACACTGTTCATTTAAGAAGGCTTTCTTATCTCTCCTTGCTATTCTCTGGAAATCTGCATTATTTTTCCCTTTCACCCTTGCTTTTTGGATTCCTTCTTTCCACAGCTATTTGTAAAGCCTCATCAGACAGCCAATTTGCTTTCTTACAGTCCTTTTTCTTTGGGATGGTTTTAGTTCCTGCCTTCTGTACGATGTTACGAACCTCCGTCCATAGTTCTTCAGGCACTCTGTCTACCAAATCTAATCCGCTAAATCTATTCATCACCTTCACCGTGTACTCACAAGGAATATGATTTAAGTCATACCTGAGTGGTCTAGTGGTTTTCCCTACATTCTTCAATTTAAGTCTAAATTTTGCAATAAGAAGCTCATGATCTGAGCCACAGTCAGCTCCTGGTCTTGTTTTTGCTAACTGTATAGAGCTTCTCCATCTTTGGCTGCAAAGTACATAATCAATCTGATTTTGGTATTGTGAGAGGAAAATTTTAGTAGCCTTCTATATGTTTTAATGTTAGTTTTGATTGCATATGATAAAGCCAGGTTAGCTTCTTGTGACCTATAGGGCAATGACAGGAAATGTCAAATGCAAGACTAAGCAACTTGCTGATGGGAATAGAACAGGAAGGTATGGTAAAATTAGCACCAAGGACGTTATGAATCAGTTGCTAAACCTAGGAGTCATGTCTGTGGTTTGTGGTTTTTGAGGATAAAAAAGATTGCATCTGAGGGGGTCGGTACCATTTTGGTCAAGCTGTTTACCTGACGGCTCGATTAAAATGGTCACGACATTGCAATGTGAATCTAAGTAGGTACCTTGTATGCTATTGGTTGAATTGTACTTGCTTGTTAAACTAACATTTAATAAAGCTTTTAGAACTTTGAAGTAACTTGTTTTATGGTGTGTCTGCCTCCCATGTTTAACGTGGTTTTTCCCGACAGTATTGACCATCTGGTGATGTCATGTGTAGAGTCGTCTCTTGTGTTGTTGGAAAAGAGTGTTTGCTATGACCAGCTTGTTCTCTTGACAAAATTCTATTACCCTTGCCCCTGCTTCATTTTGTACTCCAAGGCCAAACTTGCCTGTTATTCCGCTTATTTCTTAACTTCCTACTTTAGCATTCCAATCCCCTATGATGAAAAGGACATCTTTTTCTGGTGCTAGTTCTAGAAGGTGTTATAGGTCTTCATAGAAGCAGTCAACGTCAGCTTCTTCAGTATCAGTGGTTGGGGCATAGACTGTGATGTTGAATGGTTTGCCTGGGATTCGCACTAAAATCATTCTGTCATTTTTGAGGTTGTACCCCATTACTGCCTTTCCCACTCTCTTACTGACTATGAGAGCTACTCCATTTCTTCTAAGGGTTTCTTGCCCACAGCAGTAGATATAATGGTCACCTGAGTTAAATTCACCCATTCCCGTCCATTTTAATTCGCTGATTCCCAAGATGTCAATGTTCAATCTCATGTTTGACCACATGCAGCTTGCCTTGATTCATAGATCTTACATTCCAGGTTCCTATGCAATATTGTTCTTTACAGCATCGGACCTTCTTTTCACTTCCAGATACATCCACGACTAAGTGTCCTTTCGGCTTTGGCCCAGCCGCTTTGCTCTTTCTGGAGCTACTTGGAATTGCCCTCCACTCTTCCCCAGTAGCATATTGGACACCATCCAACCTGAGGGGCTCATCTTCCGGCGTCATATCTTTTCGCCTTTTGACATTGTCCATGCAGTTTTCTTGGCAAGGATACTGGAGTGGGTTGCCATTTCCTTCTCCAGTGGACATTTTGTCAGAACTCTCTGCCATGACCTGTCCGTCTTGGGTGGCCCTGCACAGCATGGTTCATGGCTTCATAGAGTTATGCAAGCCCCTTCGCCACGACACGGCAGTGATCCATGAAGGGGTTTACAGGCAAGCAACATTATTAAAGAACTGAACTTCATGATATTTTTATGGTTCTAATTTTTTTGAAAGACAGTTTGGTGTAGTGGTTATGGCACCAGGCTAGAGACCAGGAGACTGGGAGTTCTAGTCCTGCCTTGGGCACAAAGCCAGTGGGTGACCTTGGGCCAGCCCCTCTTTCTCAGCCCTAAGAAGGAGGCAGTGGCAAACCACTTCTGAAAAACACCAAGAAAACGGCAGGGACTAGACCAGGCAATCACCAGGAGTCAGAAACTGACTTGAAGGCACCAAAAAAACAAAACAAAATAAAACCTCAGACAACTTTTCTTAATACCTAAATGTCACCTGTAAATAAAAGTTATACCACCACTAACTTTGTTATATTTTTTATGAAAGCAATATGCCCTTGTGTATCTAGGCTAGAAAGACCAATCCACATTCAAGAATTTACATGACATCCTTAAAAATAATTGATTTTTCTATTGTAGATACATGGACTCCATCATGCTGGCCTTATGCAAACAAGGAACCAATCAATACCCTTACATGCTACCTAATTTCAATCAAGGACTGGATGAGAAAAAACAAGCTGAAATTAAATCCAGGCGAGACAGAGGTGATGTTGGGAAGGAGAGAGATGGATTCTGCCCAGAAAGAACAGGTTCATAATTTGGGACTGTTTCGTAATGCTCAGTTGTCAGTGGATTTGCAGGTGGTGACTGTGGCAAGGGCTGTGTTTGTACAACCCATGACCTTTGCTGAGCCTGTCAAACTTGGCAATAATTATCCCCAATTGGTTACAAGCCTTCTTGACTAATGCAGTGGACTTTATGTGAGGCTAGAAGTTGCAATTGGTGCAAAATGTCATAGTTAGACTATTAATTGGTGCAAAGTACAGTGATCTCATGATCCCTGTACTGAAAGATCTGCATAGACTCCCAATAATTTAAACTGCTATTGTTGACTTTTAAAGCCCTAGAGGTTTTAGGGATTGATTATCTACAGGACTACAGTACCTCTCCTGCTAGGAATTTGTTTACTCAGAATAGCCGGTGAAGCCCTTCTGAAGGCGCCCCTCAAGCCAGAGGTTTGTCTGGAGGGCAAACGGGAGAGCATCTTCTCCTGTGGAGCTTCCAGGCTAAGCAATTTATTTTTTTAAAAAATATATTTGGCCCCCTCTTTCCCAGTACTGAGAATAAGGGAAACATTTCTATTGCCAGGCTTTTGCCTCTTAATTATTGTGATGGTATTATTGAAGTTGTTTTAATTTGTGATTTTAAGTGTACTGATTTTACTTTAGCTACTTTTATAGATTGATGTATACCACCTTGGTTGTTTTCACAATAAATAATTAATTTAATAATAAATAAAGAAGTTGCTGACTCTGGTTCAAATAGATAACACTGAGGCTTTTTCCTTCAAATTCTAGTTACACAAGCTGAATAAATGGGAGGATTAGATTTAAGAAGGCTGCTTAAATTTATCTTCTATGAAGCACTGAAAAGAGCTATTGTTGCATAGCTACTGAATATAAAAATAAAAATCTAGATAGAGTACTTCCTGTCAGAAGCCAGAATAGTCCTGCCTCTGGTAGATCCAATCCAGAAAAAGATGTTCTTTCTTACTGACTACAAGTACTGTATGAAGAAACTTACTTAACCCCTTTTCAAAAATACTCCAGAGACAAGAAATGTGGAACTTCTTCAGCTGCAGCTGAATTTTAACTTCCATCGACTTCAGCCAGCCTTGCTAATTGTCATGGATGCTGTGAACTGAAGTTTAACATAGAAATGGAAAATGTGCTTTGTTTCAAACAACTCCTGTGGGCTGAGATTTGGCAGAACTAGAATGAAATTAAGAGGTCTTATGGGTTAAGTAGGACAAGGCTGGTGTGCCTCTCCCTCTCCTCTTCTATGTGGCCTCCACAATCTTCTCAGTATCTTCCTTTGCCTATTTTCATTAGGCTTCTGCCACCAATGAAGGTCTTGGTTTCCAGCATGGCATTTCCCTACCTCCCCTTAACCATCACCACCACTGATGTCCTTGCTTCACTGTGGCATTTCCATAAGGCTGCTTGCCTGATCTTCCCAATGCCTTCCTTTCCCTTCTTCACTGTAGCTGTTGGCAATCCCAGCATCCTGGCTTTTCCACTCTCCCCTGAAAACCTCTGCCCAGAACATGCATATTTTGGTCTATGTTCTCACCAAATATGTTTGCTTTGGTTGTCATGAACCACTGAAAACTAGCTGTTTTGCACATCCCTATTAAGCAATAAACCACCAAACAAAAGGTCAGATTATACTGGTATTTGGGAAGGAAACCAATAGTTAGTCCACAGAATTACAATAGTTAGTCTGGCAGAAAAACATACAGCACATACATAATAGTTTATGACCAGGCAACTGTGTGATAGAATATCTTACTATGTTAATCTCTGAATCTTATCAACCACCAGAACTGATCATTTGGGAAGGACAACAAACTTCCTGTTTTTCCTCCTCCTTCCAACCTAACCATTCAAGGAAGAAGTCCTCGTTTCCCCTGATTCTACTTACTCAATTACGTATCATTGACTTGAACAGTTCAGGAATATTCTTCGTTCATTTTAACTGTTGTTCACGTAATTAATTAATTAATTAATTAATTAAATTTCTATAGCCGCCCATCTCAACCAAGTGACTCTGGGCGACTATAGAATAATACTGAAAATCATATATCAATGTCAACAAATCCCAATGGCTAAACCAAAAACCTAATAAACCATATTCATCTAACATGCTTATTCCAGTCAGGTACCAATACAGGGAAATCTTCTTACTGGTGGTTCTGACAACACAATCACACTAACTGAAATAAAATTCATCATTCTGAAAAGCATCCCCATTCATTTTTCCCAGGAACTGTCTGGTACCTATGAGCTCTTGTATCAAAAGAACACTGGCAAGGCTTCATGACATCACTCTCCTCTTCCTTAATGACCAGGCAATGGTAGACATGGCTTGGGGATCTACTCAGCACCTCCAGGGCTTGTCAATGAGTTCTATAATAGAGGGGGTTACATTTCAACCCCCCTTCCTCTCCAGCAGTTTTTCCTTGATTAGGTAGGCCAAATGGGACAACTGACTATGCTTTAGTTTTCCCACATGGCTGATGGGGTGGGATTAGTTTAAACCTATTCAAAATGAAGTCCTTTTGGACTGTATCTAGCTTACCTTGCAGCTGACTCGGCCAAGTGACCCATTTTTGATGTTCACATTTTGCATGAATCCCTTACACAACAAACCAGTTAAGTGTGTTATGGTAATAGGCTCATTATGTCTTATATGTATTGTATGAACCAAGCCATCATATTAAAACTTAATGTGGTTTGTTTTTATGACTTCCAGAAAGCTTAAGTAGAAACTAACGGCTTTAAGAATCAGATTCATGGTAGGTGACATGGGGAATAGACCCTTCTTTCAGCAACTCAGAGGGATCACTATTTCTCTCTTATTTCATAGGGAATTAGCCCAAGAAGGCATTGTTCAAGCCATTCAACTTGTTTACTGCAGAGAAGTGATGAACAAGTCTTGTAGGAATATGTCATTAGTCAGGCTTTGAACTTGTTTGCTTGCTTGTGTATATTTTTATCTGGGTAAATATTGTTTAGCCACTATCATGAGAAAAAGATGCAAAAGGAAAACTAACTTCCAAAATAAAGTCATCAATGGACCGACACCATACAAAGAACAGACTAACTTGAGTGAACTGCTGTTAAGTCAATGGTCTGGAAAATATAATATGCTTCTATATATGTGAGAAACCACTAAGACAGTCATGCTTGGAAGGCAAAATGTTATTTGTATTTACATTTTAAAAGCATTAGACTCTTAATAAGAAGCAATATTTTAAAGATTTAAGCTCTGAAATGGTATAGCTCATTTATTAAAGCTCTTTCACATTCTTATGTTCTCTCAGCTTATAACCTATATTAAGGCTACAAACTTATGCCCCCTAACCTGAAAGTAAGCCTTAATGAATCTAACAGAATTTGCTTCTAAGTCAACATATACAAGTAAGATTATGCTAAAAAGAAAAAAACTGGCCAAACTAAAGAATATAAAAAGGAGCAGTAAGGTTAAAGATTTCTTTCCCAAGGAAAACTTCTATACCATGATCATACTTTGAGCAGAACCTTATGTACATGCACATAAATGGAAAGGTTTGTTAAATTTAAAACAGAAGTTGTTTGTAACTGGAATGTGTAAAAGCCAAAGAAACAATACCTCATTCTCCCCAAATAATTAACTATTTGAGACGGCTCCCACTGATTAGGAGAAGAAGCCTGAGTTGATTAAACCAGGTTTTCATGAAAACAAAGAATATCCAAATTAATTCTGAGTATCCAAAGTTAGGTAGATCTTCATTTAAAAAAAGTCAGATTGCAGAAGGGCAAATGGGGGTGGGAGGTGTTGTATAGTCCAATGTTGGCTATTGGACATTTAACAGAACTGATCTAGTGCAATTTCCAGCCAGTGACTATGCTTAAATGGGAATTCTTAGAGTTGTAATCCTAACACATACAGAACTGGGTTGGGAAGGCTAGTCTAGCGTGTACTGGTTAGTTTTTAGAGTACCAGAAGTTTCATTATTGTTTTGTCTGCAAAAGATTAACATGGCTACCATGTTGGAATTATGGGCTCTTCTAAATTTGGAATCTAGGTCTTTGGAAAAAAGACTATCTTTTGCTTAATTCTGCATAAATAACTTCTTAAAACAGTAATTTTATCAAAAAGCAAGCAGGGAAAAAATGTCTTAAATGTCTCAGTTCTGAAATTTGCATTAAGAGGGCTAACAGGAGCTAATTAAATGGAATCTAAATCCTTGCGGAAAGAATGATGCATTTTAGCGAATCTGATATACTAATAAGAACCAAAATTAGATAATTTAAGGAAAGGATACTGTAGATGTGTGGATTAGTATAGATGAAGAAAAGCAAATATATTTAATTTTTTTAAAAAATTTGGATCTGAAAGAAGAGGAAAGGAATACATTTAGGGGGTCAGCAAAGTATTTCATGAAAGCATAATAGGTTTGAGAAAAGTGCTTAAGGTGCTTCCACCTATCTAATTATTTCAAACCCAAACTTCTACTAAGTATAACCCATACTAAGATGATCACAGTGAAATAATGATCCATTTAGTGCTATGTCTGGTTACACTATTCCAATTTTTCTCATGGCCAGCAAAGTCATGTTCTGTTTACTATTAAAAACCCTGATATAAATTATCTATCAAAAAGGGGGCTTCCCACTTTTATTTAGATTCAAAGTCCTGGTTAACCTGGATTCAAAGTCCAGGAATGCTTAGATTTGTTTTTACAAACTGAACCCATTATTTATATATGCAATCTATTTATGTAATAGAAAAGCAATGGCAGGAATTCAGTGAGGACTGTGCACACTTCAAAAATGGTTCAGAAGAACAGCTTCAGACCTCACATGACCATAGCATCTCTCTATTCTTCATTAAGAGAGTCTCATTTTTTCAGGTTTCTGTGAGAGCCTAAAAAAGTTGCTGCTGCTTTAAAACTTGTGTTAACTTTAATGAGTAGATTCCTTGAAGCATCTTCATCATTTTTCAGGCTCAGAGAGAAAAAGTCAGGCTGTTTTAATGAAGAGTTGAGAGGTGTTTTTGCTTGCATGTGGTCCAAAGTACTTCTTTCAAATCAGTTTCAAAGTGTGCATGTTTCTAAACCTCATTTGCAAATAGGCTGGGGAATTCTGGGAATTGAAGTCCACCCATCTGAAAGTTGCCAAGGTTGAGAAATACTGCTCTATCCTTTCTATTCACGTTACCAATCTCACTGCAAATAATTAGTAATTGGACATTGAATAAATATTTTCAGTCACTGCCCCTATTTGCCCTAACATGTCATTCTCTAGCTTGTCTGCATCTAATACTTTATCACATAGTTTTTTGACACTTTTGACCACCAATCCTTTTCATTAACATTAAACTTCTAAAATAAGCACAACTTGGCAGGTTCACAGGATAATAACCAATAGTGCTTTATTCTTGGCATTCAAAGCAATGTAAGAGACATAAATGGAGGGATTATAACATACTTCTATAGTTCACCCATTTATTTGTAGTTAGGGAGATTAAATTGTGTCAAAGCAACAAATATAAATGAAGAAAAGTGTAAACACATTTCATCTTGTCTATCCTTTCCTCCAAACCTCATTTTTCAAACAAATATCTTTATTATTCACCTTAAAAAAAGGGAGGGGGGAAGGAAGTGGAAGGAAAGAGATTGGGCTGTATATCTCTTTCCTTCCACTTCCTCTCTCCCTTTTTAATAAGGAAGGTGATTCAAAATTCCTATTGTGATCAAAAAACTATACTGGAGATGTGAGCACAGGATACCAACTGTAAGAATGAAACCTAAGTACAGTGGTACCTCGGTTCACGAACTTAATTCGTTCTGTGACTCTGGTCGCGACCCGAATTGGTTGCGACCCGAATCAAATTTTCCCATAAGGTTCAATGTAATTATGGTTAATCCGTTCTGAACCATATGTTTTTTTTTTTAAACCATAAAAATATGACACAAAGTACAGTACGAAGAGAGAGAATGCTAACCTTGCTCGACGCGACTTCTGGCGTGGAGGACAGGAAGGCGGGTGGGGAGGCAGTTATTGCTTGGAGGGAGAGTCCCCCTCCCTGCAGGAAGCCATGACCACGTGTCACGGGAGGGAAAATGGCCGCGGATCCTGTTCGTCACCCGATCCGGCGTTCGCGAGCGGAAGCAAAATTTTGCGAACGGTGCTGTTCGTGACCCGAATTGGTCGTGAACAGAAGCGTTCGTGATCCGAGGTACCACTGTATATATCCTTTCAGAATAAGTCCCACTGAGCATAATAGACTTATATCTGTAAACATCAAATGTACATGTCAGAAACCCCCAGGGCTTTCATTCCTGACTTCAGGACTGACCTCAACACATCAATGTAATAGTTTAAGGGGCCTCTTAATTATGAGTGGCCTACCAGCTTGCTGGAAAACTTTTAAGCATTCTCAAAACCCAGTCACTGTCTTCCCTAATGAAAGGGAAGGAGCAGGATTCAGGAGAAGATAAAATTTGGACTTCCTCAAATAGGCATCTGAAGAAATTTCATTAAACTGAGCCTGATATAACCTAGAAAACCCTGGGAGAATGGGAATCAATAAGCAGGGACAGAGCAGGGACATTAAGTCCTATGAGGATTTCTTTTTATTTTTGTTCTGTTCTGAACACTCAACTTTCATCATACTTTTACAGATTATTGAATGCTTGCTTTAGAATTCAGGCTTCACACTCCCATTGTTTGTTATCCCTATTGTGGTGCTTTTATTCAAATAAAATTCCTTCTCTTGATTACTCCAATCTTGGGCTTATAAGCTAGCATCACATACTCCAAACTGCTTAGGCCTTGTAACCTCAGTTAAAAGGAAAAACCTAACCTGATACCTGAAGAAGCTCCACTTCAGGTGAGGGGTGGCATCTCTCCATTCAAAAACAGGTCGTAGCAGTGTAGCTACCTGCCAAGGTGGGACTCCAATAGAGGAGATATAAGGCTGGAGATCCAAGGGAAGTGTCTGATAGGTTGCTGTGGATGTGATTATATGGACAAGTCCATGTAGGTTTCTTGGCCACTGCCTTCTTCCTAGGGTGGTATTTTTCATTTGCATTGACCACCAGGAGGTATCACATGATCACTTTCATCCTTTATTGGGTCTCTTGTGGATTTAAACCCTCTACCCAGAATTGATCTCACAGACGGTCTCACTTTAGGCAACTATATTCAGTGCATTAGCTTTAGGAACTATCCACGTCCTGGTGCTCAGTGGTAGCAGGAAAGGATACCTAGAAGCTCTCAGGATGGTATATACAGTCTACCTTCCCTTAAGCTCTCAGACCAGAATATTACAGATGTTATATTGTGTCCTGCTCCCACATATAGGGTTTTCCACGGGTTTATGAGTTCAATTCCCGGTAGAGGGTTTGAACCCTACAGAATATTATCTGAAGAGTCCCAATAGAGGATGAAACTAGTCACATGGTGTCTGCTGGTGGTCAGTGTAACTGCAAAACACCACACAGGATATAAACTGTAAAAACAAAGAAATCGCTCCCCCCCCCACTTTCAAAAGAAAGAGTAGAAGTCATGGAAAATCCCGTACACTGGGGCATGACACAATATAATATCTGTATGCTTCTGCTCTGAGAGCTCTGATATCATTCTAAGAGCTTCTTCCTAGAGCTGACAGAACAATTGGCCCAAACTTATACAGCTGGCTTTGTGCCTATGGCAGGACTACAATTCAAGGTCTCCCAGTTTCAAGCCCAGTGCTTTTAACCACTACACCAAACTGGCTCTGAACTTCTAGTTAGATAGTGGAACAAGTGGAAATTACTTCAAAAGAGATTGGAGAATGACAAAGAGCAGTTTCTTCTTCATCCATCACACAATGTTAGGCTAGTTTGAATGGTAGACTAAGATATATTTGGAACAACACATATTGTGTATCTTTGGCTTTCCTGGTTTGGATATTTCCAGCTATGACTCTCTGCTTTCAGAACTTTGAGATTCTGGTGGGGCTGTTTGGTGGGGCTATTTCTTGAATGTCCCAGAAAAGACAGAGGAAGCAGTCTTACAGTCCTGCATCAAATAGAGGAGAAACAAAGGCTGTATATCTTCAATAGTACCACTTTCTAATACCACTTTAGAACCACAGGTATCAGAGAAGAGCAATATGCAGCCCCTAAGCCCAACTTTTGCATTCTCCAGACCCCCTTCACCCCAAATTGCATTGCCAAAATGGGGAAAACTGGAGAAATAAGGCAGGGCTATTTCACACTAATTTTCAGTGGAAAAACAACAGGAAATAAGTATGTTAAGCCTCTGATCAAAAAACAAACCAAAAGCAAAAAAGGGTCAAAAAGGAGCTCCATACAGGGATAAAACACAGAGACTATAAAGAACAACAAATATCTTTGCTTTGGACTGGTTTTTTTTCCCCAGGCCCAATTCCTACATTATTATTCCAAAATTCAGCTAGGAAGAAGGAATTATCACAATATAAAACTGTTTGCAATGCTATAGATAGGAGAAAAGGTGAATTACACAAACTCTTTGCCATATGGTAGGGAAAGCCTTTAATTAGCATTACAAATATTCCTATACATTTCTGACATTGATCAAAATCATCTCTTTCCTCCTTATGATTCCTTTGCCTCCCATCTTGAATACTTTCCAAGGCCTAGCCATCAAAGTTCTTAAGCAAAGTATGCATACTTTGGGCTAATGTTAAAGGTGTCATCCAGCAAAAGGTAGATCAGGCATTCATCAAACCCCAATATCCACCCAATGAAAGAAACCAAGAGACCCATGCAGATTCCTAGGAATAAACTTTTATAAGACAGATCCCAGAAGAAGTCAGTAGACCATCATCGGTTAGCGACAGCTCCCAGGAGAAATTCTTTAAACATATTGCTAATCTTCAGTCCATCCCAGTTATATCACAGGCCTTAGGTGATAGCCTGATACTTGTAAAGAGACCGCCATCCAATCTAAAACAATATTAACAGCAACAACCAGACCACATACAGTGACAGACACCGGATTAAAATCTTGTGGCAGACCTAGATGCCAAATCTGTCCCTGTATCTACTCTGACATCACTATTTATAAGAGTTATATCTTCAAGAGAACATACAATGGATTAAAATCTGATGTCAGAAACGGTACTTGCCAAAATTTCATTTAAGTTCTCCTGAACACTCTATCACTGCCAGAACAAGAATTAGAGATGCAGTTATATTTTAAGACCTGGCTGTGAACAATGCATTTTATGTCATGGAAGCTGGAAGTTTATAAGTATGTGCAGCAGTCACTTTTTTATATATTAATGTCCTGAAATTTAACTTATTTTCTGGACTGGTCTAGCTCAGGTTGATGCTTATTGAAAGCTTGATGGGTTTTTCTCAAGACTTCTTGTTAATGAATCCAGATAATAAAAAAATCACCAATATATCTTAGGTAGAAAAGAGGTTTGTGAGGAGCAGGAACCGGGAAGTGTTATTCTGAGTCATCTTAACTACAGATGTAGGTATATCATACTTAGAACAAACTCCCTCTTCCCTCACAACTGGGGCAACAGCTGTATGTGTGTTACTTTCTAGGTTTATACTCCTTGCACTGATGAAGTGGATTGTGATTCACAAAACTTTACACAACAATAAATATATTAGTCTTTAAAGTGCCACAAGACTCTTCACTATTTTTGATACAAAAGACTAACTAGGGGACCTCTCTGCAACTGTATGCATGTATGCTTGAAAGTATCTCCCCTCAAAAATAAAGAACATACTAGAGACAGGAAGAAGCAAATATTTGGTTCATACCGAAGGAGCAACTTGGTGTGCACAGATTTTTAAAATGACACTTCTGCCTCATAAAAACAGATAATGTGAAGTAGACAGGCAGGGAAAAAAAATACTGGCAAGATTTAGAAAATAGCAGCTTTGGCATTTGCATGCCTGATCTACTTCAACAGGTCTACAGGGAAAAGAAATATAATTTATTGTGGCTCATTTGGCTCAGCAACAATTGCTTTCTCAGAAAGGAAGAGAGAACAATATAATTGAACATAAGTGCCCTCTTGAGTGGATAAGCCTCCAACAGCCTGAGGCGAGAGCTAGTACTGATGTACTACAAGGCATTACAAGAGTGCTGGGTGCTATAGCTAGCAATTATCCTGGTATTTAACCAAATCTATCGCTCATCAGCAAAGCGTTTAATGCAGTAGTCAGAGCGAGACAAGCTGACATGGAGCACAGTTACTTAACTGTCCCCTGCAGCGATTATGCTTTTCCTTTCCGCAGCTCAAGAGTCATGTCAAATTAAACAACAACACATTGACTTTTCACTTGTAGAAACATTACAGCGTGATTGACAGCTCTGGGATGCTGTAAGCGGGGGGCCCATCTAATCAACAAACAGAGGTTCCTTATTTGTGAGACAGCTTTGCTCTCTTCCACCTCCCTTCCCCCTAACTAGGTTATTTTCTCATGCATGGTTTTCACTCCCCTTCAGTTTGCTTATCTCTTATGGGCTCTTTGTAATCAAGTGCTATTTTTCTGCTGAAAGAAGAACAAAAGTGAAAGTTTGATTCACAAACCACAAGGTATCACTTTTCCTAATGAAACCAAATGTGCAATTCTAAAACAAAAACAAAAACCAGTATTCAAAGCTTCAACCATTAAAGAAGCAGACAACCTGCAATGTTACAATATAAGAGATACAGCCATTGGTTAATTGTTTTTCTGTGTATTTCCCCACATAGATATAATAAAATACTAACTACCCTTCGCTAATGGGCATTTTGCTGATTGCATTTATATTAGTCAACTTTTCACTTCCATGGTCACACAACTTCAACTACAGCAACATTTCTCTACACCAAGTTTCCATGAACACCAGACAGCCAATGGATCACAGCACCTTCATCTGAGGATTGCTGCTGGCAACAGTTGCTGAAGTGCCAAACAAGTAATTCATCCAAACATTTTAATATAACATCTAATTAGTAATATCTTACATGTAATTGTTGTCTTAATGGCTTCTGGATGGCTTCTTGTGTTCTTACTTGCTATTTGTTTTGCGATGGGTGACACTTACCCAACAGGGCTATGGTAATCCCACTAAAAGGTCATCTGTCATTTTGCTTACAACAATTCTCCAGACACAGAAAACTGACTTGGACTAGTTTGGCAAATAGTCTTACCTATCTCACACATATTAAGGGATAGTTGGTAGGTTCTTGCCAAAGTTCAAGAATATAGAGAGCCGTAAGTATATGTAGTCATTGTTTGGCATCAGACCTACATCTCAGAATACAGAAGCAGCAACCCAGCCAAATGTTCATCATTGGCACCACCTGCCACACTCCCACTGGGTCCAGAAGAAGGAATATGTAAGCAGGTCAACAGCACCAACACCTTTTTCTCACTACTAGCAGATTTGGCTTAAAAAGAAAAAGGGCATGCATAGAGAGTGGTCTGGCAATAGCAACAGTCATGAGAACAAGTAGTGAGCACTGACGAAGGGGAGCCATTGCATCAATCATGACATGAGTGAACTCAGTCAGCCAAGGTGCTCTCATATACACAAGGTGGTAGAATTGGGTACCTCTTTCCTGAGGCTTAAAAAAGTCTGAAGCTGTGTCTGTTGATCTACCTTGTCCCACATTCATGGGTGGAGGCTGGAAATATTAGGAAATCGCTTTTCTATATCACTGCTCTCCCTTGTTGTTGTGCTGTTTTCTCTCTTCATACTTGGATTGAGAAGGCAAAGACGAACAGTGAATTCCCACATCAAGGTCTGGATTTGGCTTACTGTATGTGTCACTAGTCGCTGGTCTCTTACTTTCTACCTCACACTTAAAAAGTGCTCATTTAAAATATCACTGCTTAATAATCTGAAGGACAGTAACAGAGAAATAAGACAGGGAAGTAAGAAATCTCCAAATACTCCTGGACTACAACTTCTATTCATCACTCATCGTACTACATAGTACATTTGAAGGGGCAGAGGTTCCTTATTTTTCTATTAGAAATTCAAGAACACAATTTCCAATGTTGACAATTTTGGATAAAATTCCATAAATCCTTGCAACACGCTATTGACCATATGTTGTTAAATATATAGCTATCTAATAGCAATCTCATCAAGGCTTTAAAAAGGGTTTAAGAATGCTTCTAGACAGACGGTTCCCAACATTCGCAGTAAAAAGACATTATCTGGCTCTTCTATCTTTCCCTCCATGAACAAGACGGGATAATTGTGAAATAAAGGAATAATCTGAAAGCCTCCCTAATCTACTTTTCCTGACTTCTTGCTTCTATAAGGAAAGAGGATAATGTGACTAAGCAATGAAATGTGCCTTGCAAATTTGAACAATGCATTGCAGAGCAAAGTATGCCAATTCAACAACAAGTGAATTCTTTTATCTGAACTTTCTATAAGGCTGACATCCTGATGGAATGGCTACAACTGTTGGGGGAAAAAAAACCCCTTTGTTTAAAAGTAATATGACTGAAAACGTAAGATAGTGTTCTGGCAAATCATATTGCCTAGTTTTATAATAAGGGAGGTACAGCAGAAAAGACATTTGGGGCTGTAGTGCGCTGTATTTTCGTTGACAGATTGTATAAGTGCATTTACGATGGCTTGACAGTATTTCAGTTAAAACATGATAAAACTTCTAATGAATAATCAACAGTAAGTATATAAGCAACAGCAGAAAATAATGAACAGAATAGAAAAGGTACAGAAATGAATATCGTCCAATTACACATAAGTAACCCAAGGGCAACTAAATATGTATTCCTGCCACTTAATTCATTCATTAATTCATTTGTCCATTTGTCCATTCATCCACCCATTTATTTATCTAGCTATATGAATGAAAGCATATTATATATATATATATAAGTCTTGAGAAAACAAAGCTATCCTCATATAACAGCCAAATTCCTACATAACTCAATTTCGACATCTCATCTGGTGTGAACTGCACTCATTCCTAGTGTAAACCCCACCGCGCTGTGCAATGATATACTGTAATGTCACCTCGCAATCTGGATTTACTATAAAGGGCTTCTGACGAGTTTCAGAGCAGTAAACATTGCAGCGAGGTGTATTTCACACTGAGCTGGTTTTTATGAAGAACACTTCACCGCCCAGCCACAGCACCCAGATGATGAATGGTGAAAGATGCGTGACAAGCTTCATCATTGTTTGTAAATCTTAACTGTTCCCGCTCACTAACTCTGCAGGCAATTTTCAAAGACAGCGGCCGACAGAAGGACAGCACAGCTCTCCTGAAGGTTATTCAACTTGTACTTGGCCTAAGCTCTGCCTCTGAGAAGGTATGCACTGAAAAATAACTTTCTGGTTATCAAAGCACCAGCACTGAGGGTGCATTAATGGGAGCCAACTGAAGATATTCCGCCTCCAAACGAGCCTGCCATGGAGCAGTATTTCCAACTGTTAGATCCAGAGCAAATGTGATCTAAAATTGTCAGCCCTACTAGATAGATCAGATCAGGAACTGGCTCCACAAATACATCAGAACCATGCTTTATTGAGTTAGGTTATAACAACAGACTCTTGCAAGTCTGCTTGTGCATTTTCCTTTCCCTCTTTCTTATATCCCAGGGAGTCAAGGCGGAGCCAGTCTGAGTTTTTTTCTAACACTTTCCTACCTCCTAGGTTTAACACATGCTTCTGCACCTGTTGTCTTAACGGCTTCTGGATGGCTTCTCCAAAGTCATCTCCAGGCTCCCTACAAATGTCGAGGAGCATCCTAACTTATTTGGAAATGAGCAGGGATAAGATTAAAATTCTGTGCACATTTGAAGTAAGTCTTACTGAGTTTAATGGCTCCCCAGTAAGTATGCATAGGTTTGCTTGCAGCCCAAGTGAAAATTCTCTAGATGTAATCTCGCTCACAAAGACTTTTCACAGTTAGCTAAACCTAAGTCACTTTGCGTGAGATGGGCGGCTATATAAATATGATAAGAAAGGAAGGGAGGGAGGGAGGGAAAGACAGACAGACAGACAGACCGACGTAAATTCACAATCATTACCACCACTTATAGACTCCTAATTCATCCATCTACTTATGTATTTACAAGATAGAAACCATTCAGCCTTTAAATAACGTTTTGATCACCTATCAAACAAGGCAGAGCATTTAAAATGTGTCAAGGACAACCAAACTGGTCTAAGTAATCTTGAATATCAAGCATTAAACTCTCAAAGCAGTAAGCACAACTGTCCCAGCCTATTTCAATAACTCTGAGCATTAGTTATTCTGGGAGAATCACTTTTAATTTTCTTTTAGCCTCTGATTATTTACATCACCAAGATCACTTAAGATTAATTCGACTTTACTACCTTGAATCAACAATTCTTCTATGCAAAACATACTAGAAATCTAAGGAGATTTTTAGCCTCTCCTCTTTGCTTAGTTCTCCCTTGAGTTAACAGAGATACTGAACTTAACTAGCAACACATAACAAGGGAAAAAATAGATAATTAGAAGGCTCTGACTTCCCACTACTCCATACTAGGAGAGTCAGCAGCATCTCAGGTTTGTATTAATAGGCAGAGCTCAAAAATCATAGCAAACCTTGGGATTCCCTCGACAGAATCCTACTTAGCCACCATGACTGGATGGAAGTGTTTGATGCGCATCGCACTACCATCTGAGTACATGAAAGAGTTACTGTTGTGGCAGCCCTATGGACACCTTTGCAAGGAAATCTATCCGGTTGTTGTGATTAATCTTCTGATGCTGATTGAAGACTTGTTTTTGATAACCTTTAGATTTTGCCCCTTTCCAATACAGTTTGACCTGCATTTTAAATAATGTTTTCTTTTTAGATGTTTGTAGGTACATTTTATTTACTTTCAGAGTGCTATTTAAAGCTGAAAGGTAGGATAACCACTTCAATATTACAAGCTATTTGTACTTGTATTATTTTTTGCTTTATTCCTTAATAATAATAGAAAAATTAAAAATTGGAAGCTACCATACTAGGGTCAAGGCACTAGCCCTTTAGGAAATTACCTTATCCACTACAGCAATGCAGAGATTTTAAGGCAAAAAGGTGCTTTGGAGTGTCCGGGGCACTCAAAAAGCAGCTGTCTTTTTCTGGGACTGCTAAATTCCCTCCCCAGCACAATTCCCAATACAATCCCAGAAAAATATGCATCTGGTTTAATTTGCAGATGCTTCCATATTCTAAAATACAAAACTCTGCACAGCTCTAGTATCCACTTTTCCTCTTTCAGTCCTATTTAAAAATTAATTACCAACAATCGCTAGAGACTCAGGAGTTAGGCAGAATACAATGCATGGCTTATAAGGAAATAGGGCAATCAGAAAGTGTCAACTAAATGACTTGTCAGCAAGCAAGACAGAGCATGTGAACTCAGCATCACTTCTATATACAATCCACTTTCAGTATTGTTCCCATGGTATCAACTAAACCAACCCATAATTATGTTTATCTGCACTCCATTCAGAATTGGAGGGAGGGGTAATAGAAATAACCTGTAACTACTCAAGTTTGGAATTCTACTTTAGTTGGGCCCAAACTGTCCTGGAGTTTGCCTTGAGGTCCTGGGGGACAGCTAGGATATAAATCAGTTGAATATTCCTAGTCTCTCAATTGCCTAATAAAGTTCCCTTCTCCCCTAACATACAGCAGCAGCAACAGGAATTTATTTTTGAAAACATAATGTTGGATTAAATGATCCCCAGGTTTCCTAAATCCTAGTAACCACAATCCCATGGTCCCCAAGTACTTGAAGCCTCATTGCAAAGCCTGATCCTCCCTTGCCACCACTGCTAGTTATGTCTGAGTAGGAGAAAGAGGAAGAGGGGGATAATTCTGATTCTGTTCGTTCTCAGTCCTCCTGATGTCACACAGAGTACACCCTGAACATTTACAAGACATTAGGAATTAAACAATTCCAAAGAGAAGTTGAACAGTTTAGCAAGGAATCACTCCAAATAAAATTCAGGATGACTATTGTGTGTGCCAATTGGGCCTGTTCCTGGATGAGGGGATCTTGCTCAAGATCATTCACACCTTGGTCACCTCTTGTTTGGCTTATTGCAATGTGCTCTATACTGCTGCCCCTGAAAACCATTCAGAAGTTGCAAATAGTCCAGAATACAGTCACATGGTAGTTATTAGTATGTCATTGTATACCCATGTGACACTACTATTTTATGAGCTGCACTGGCTCCTAGGAGGCTTCCAGGTGCAATTTAAGGTGCTGGTTATCACCTATAAAGCCCTCTTCATGGCACAGAGCTTGTCTCACCATGAAGCTTAATAGGGCTCCCTCCCTAGAGCCTTTCCCAAGAGGAATACATATGGCTCCACTTTAAACAATATCTCCCTTGAATCAAGCTTTACTCCAGAGAGGCACATTCTTTTTTTTCTCTGTAACAACATATGTGATTTGCTGTTGCTGTCTTCTGGATTATTTCTTCAATCTCTCCACCTAGTCCACAGCCTCCGATTCAAGCATCTAATCCTGTTTATCAGCCAAGATTAATCAAAATTGGTCAGCTGCTGTCACCACTGACTGACAGATTTATATCTTGCCTTTAACTCCAGGTGTTCAAGATAGCATACAAAGCACTCCCTCCTATTTTTCTCCACAACAACCCTGTGAGAGGGTAACTAGCCCAAGTGAGCTTCTGTTATGAGGGTGGTCTTGAACTTGTGCCTCTCCAGCTACCTGGCCTTGGTGGAGCTCAAGTTAAGAAGTAAACCTGGTTAATATATAGCTGGGTTACAATACCCTTCTGTTTTTAATGACATACTGTATGTGCTGCCGCCTACTGAGGTCTTTAAGCTATAAAGTTGTTAAAATTCATTCTGACATTCACAAGTGGGGCAGCAAAGAAAGAAAGAATGAAAGAATGATACTCTTCAAACTCTTCTATTTTGATTTAAAAACATATACAGAGTTCCACACTTCTTACATTCTTATTGCAATCACAGAGAAGACTGAAGGCCTTTGTCTGCCTCTAAAATGGAAATGTATACGTGTGCTTGAAGTGATCAATGTATTAGGAAGATGGGGGAACTATTAGAAGGACCATCCAAAAAGAATGCCATGTGTTTTTATATTTGCACCCTTCATAATTGTATCTGTGCTTCTCAGGACAGCAGGTTGCCCTGTTATGGAAAAATACTTTGTCAGAGCTTAGAAAATTCTGCTTGAGCTCAGTAAATTACAACTCCCTGCTTGTCTGTTGCTGATTGATGGACTAACTTAGGGAACAATATCAGTGTCTGGAATATTGTCTGGACAAGTAGTCAATAATGATGGAAAACACTGAATTTTTTGAAGTTTAGAAATGTACAAGGCATGCAATTCTCCTCCTTCAAATCCCTACAAACAGCCTTCTCCAACTGGGTGCCCGCCAGATCTGTTGGAGAAGGCTGTTTGTAGGGATTTAAGATGTGTGGACAGCTCCCAGATTTCCTTTGGCAGGCCTGCCAGATCTAGAGGGCAGCATGAGGAGGAGGCTGGAGTAAAATACCCCCCCCAGCAATTCATACGTTACAAAGTACTCAAGTTGAAGAAGGATTTAACACTACGCCAGCAGTTGCAGACTTTGAAACCAGATTTTCAAGGAGGAAGACGTCCCTAAGCAAAAACATAAATCAATACTCGGGAATGTTTGGTTTCCATTCATAGTTAATGAAAGAATAATGCTGGAGAAAAAAAATGAGTGGAAATAACTATTTTAGGAATAATTCAGAAAATTTTAATAAAATGTTATCTATCTCCCATGTTACGTGCCTCTGCCTAGTTCAACCACTGGCTTTTAAGCAGAAGCCCCAACATCTCTTCTCATGAAGATGCTTACCATTTGCTTTTGTTTCAGAGTAAGAAGGATTCTCCTCAAAAGTAAAAATTTGGGGAACACAGGCAGGGGCCCCAACACTCTGTCCCAAATAAGAGCTGGAGGGATAGTAAGAATGCATCCTGTACTGGGAACTCAAGCTGTGCCGATTTTCTGGGCTTTTCACCTGTTAAGAGAAATAGCAGAAAGAGCACGTCATACAAGCATGCAAGGAGAGAAAACCTGCATTGGATGGAGGCAATTTTCCCCACACATAAGCATATTTTTGGCTTATTATCACATTCTCCTCCCACTGAATTCATCACTGGAACTCTCCGCCTGAGAATGTTATGCCTGAAATCCTCAATTTGTTCCAACTCAGGCAGCAACAGTGTTATTGTCCCCATCCGTGGAAAGGCATTTTGAAGCCTGAAGGAAGTGGTGCCCAGGTCCTCACGGAGCCGCAGGTGCCTGATAAAGCCTACCCTGCCAACACTGTTCATAGCCTGTGGTTGTTATTGCTCAAGGTGTTGCAGGTTTGGTAGCACTTCTAGATGCCTCCAGCCCTCCTTTGATTAGTCATGATGAGGAGACAAAAAAACAGTATGTACACCATTGGGAAAGAGATACGGCTGGACCGCTTTCAATTCTCTTTCAAGCAACCTAGTTTCCAGCTTTCACGTGCAGACATCACTGTAAATGGATCTGTGTCTCCAGTGTAAAGGAAGTAAGGATATCATGAGAGTATATTCCCCTGATTCCTACTATCATACAGTATTCAATTTCTCAAACTGATCAACACTTTAACGCAGGGCTGTCAAGAAGGCAAATTATTCATTCTCGGGGCAAAACAGCTTCAGTTCATGAAAAATATAAGCCATTTACAAATTTGCTTATGATGTAAGAAGCATAAAAATGTCGAGCAGGGACAACTACCTTAATTTCTGAAGGAGATATGCCATTTCAAACCCCAATCTTTTCTTGGCAATTCGTATTCTATATTTGTGCTCTGCAATTCCTTTGGAAGCTTGAGAATTTTAGTCTTCCTGGTTTAGTGAAGATCTGCTATACATTCATTAGAGATGTGCAAATCCTTTGCTTTCATGCAACCAGAACGTCATCTTTTGCATGAAAGCAAAGGATTTGCACAGGAAGACTAAAATTCTCAAGCTTCCAAAGGAATTGCAGAGCACAAATATAGAATACGAATTGCAGCAAAATAAAACAGTATGCATGGATGAGTACACAAAGAAAAGCTGCATATGAGAGAAACGTGCATTTCAATGGACTTTCTTTACCTGGTAAGTTACAAGTTTCATATTCTGATGAATTTTGTAAGGCTGGGCAAAAGTCACTCTCTCTCAGCCCAACCCACATCACAGGGTTCTTGTTAGGAAAGTAGGAGGCAGGAGCATTAGGTATGTTCACCACCTTCAGTTTTTTTATATATACTGTATATATATCTAAAATCTTGATTTCATAATGGTAAGAGTATTCACTACCAAGCTTTATAAACAGGTAGACCTTGCTTACTGACTGCTTCTGCAGCGACTGTTCAAAGTTATGACAGCACTGAAAAAAATAATTTTGCAACCAAGGCGTACATTTACAACCTTTGCAGCATCTCTCTTTCTCAGTCACATGTTCGCCATTACAGTCAGTATGCATTGTGTTGTGCCAGACCTGTTTCTTTTTCCGTTTTTCCCCTCCTCATAGAGCGGAGGAGGGAACCTTTAGGCAATCTCTCCTGTGCCTGACCTGTTTTTCTTCTTCCCCCCTCCTCCCAAGCATGCTAGGCAAACAGCTGGCACTAGCATATTCCTTTCAATATGTATTCCCCATTGTGTGCCTGTTTACTCTCTTGTAATCCCTTCCTCTCCAAAGAGGGCAAATACAAACATTAATTCCCTTCTTGCTGATTATCCCAGCACCAGAGTGAGCATTCCAAAGCGCTGGGGAAGGGGGAAAAAGGAAAGCTGAAGTAAAATCTTAAGCACAGTCGTGGTCACTTGATTTTCTACTTAGTGACTGAGTTGCTGGTCCCAATTGTGGTCACTGTACTGATAAATCAATCAAATTTGTGGGTCATCAATTTTATTGAAATTCATGGTGGGTCCTTCTGAAAGATATTGCTATTCCATTCCTACTTCCATAGCAGGGCTTTTGGGTAAGTCAGGCTGGGAACAATGAAAAGGTCTTAGACAACAGGTGAATGAATTTCTGAATCTCCCTAGCCATATCCTATAAAATTAAAATACAGCTGCCAATCTCATTGATTTCTATATATGGAATTGGGGGTTCCATCTTGTCCTGCTCTATATAATTCCAGTTTTTAGTAACTGGAAGTTGCTATACAGAACTGTTTTTATGACAACCTGGTTTCCTAGTACATGAGCATTGTCATATAATACTGTCTCACTGGACCCTAAGGCTTTATGTTTGTTTGTTTTTTTCCCTTCTTTATAAACATTTTGCCCAGCACCCCAACCTTAGCACTATTTAGCAAGTCTCTGTGCCCTCTGAGGAAAGCAAAGGCAGAAACTAAGGGGTTAATCAAACTTGCACATATTCTTTGGTCTAAATCATCATTAAATAACAAAATTATATAGGAGGCTACCAATTTACAGAACCTTGAATCCTGACCCTGGAAGTTATTTTTCATCCATGAAGAAAACTGGAAGGATGCTTCCATATATTAGAGTAACCTTTTTATACAGGCTGGTTTTTCAAACCTGCTGCTCATGAACTCCTTTTGTTCTGCTGTGGAAAAAAATCTCAGTCTCTATTTGCTTCTGTTTTTCTGTGCCCCCTCTAAAAATAATCACTGCAAAAGGATAATATAATTTCAGAAGCTATAAATGGACCACTACCCACTGGTGCTTAAAGGATTTCTACCTTCTTTACCTTTTCTGGAGGTTGTAGGCAATGACCTGTTTCCTTTCGAGCCTTGTGTTTCTCTCATTTCTTATTCTAAAAAAGTCCACCTAAATTCCCAGGATCCAATGAATTATTACAACTATTATTAGTAGGATGTGGTCCTTGCCTAGCAAGAGACATGGTTTATAATCTTATTATCTGCACCAAGTCTGTAAACCACAGTACGACCGACAGACAGAGGCTAGGCTTTGCAAACAATATGTGTTGAATCAACCACTAGAGAAAACTAAAAAGCGTTAGTTTTTGTTTTATTAAACTATTTAGAATATATAACACAGTAAATCTGAACCACAAGGTTTCCTTTTTATAGAGTTTGGCTACCCTATTTTATAGTAACAGTAAAGAACTAGCCAAACAATAAAATGCTTGACCTTAGCGTGGTATTCATAAACCGGACCCAGATGATCGCTTAATGCTGAGTGAACTCTTTTAACTTGACAGACAATGACCATTTTTGCTTCAGTGTGCCACATATGCTTCAAAGATACATAATTAACTTGGAACATGAGGGAAGAAGGCAACAAAGTTTAAGAGAGAGGCACCTTAATCTTCCAGTCTAGAAGATGAACACATTCAAAGCACTTATAGCAAATAAATAATGACTTTTGTAAACTTCCTCCTGCCTATTCCTGTTATTCCAGGGCATATATGAGAATGATTCATAAAAGTTGGCTTGTACACCCTAGGTATTACCAAATCCATGACTGGACATGTTACAATGGCATGCTAGTTTCACCACCCTATTGTTTCAACAAAGCCTCTCAAAAGAAATCTATCCATGTATAGAACCATATGCCTCTTGCTGATCTGAAAGTAATAGCTGATTATACTTTTGCATAGTATCCTCTCTTATGGATTGATTGTAGTAATCATCTGTAGCTGTGTTTCTCAACCTTGGCAACTTGAAGATGAGTGGACTTCAACTCTCAGAATTCTCCAGCCAGCCATGCTGGCTGGGGAATTCTGGGAGTTGAAGTCCACACAACTTCTAGCTGCCAAAGATGAGAATCACTGATCTACACAAACATTCTCCATCTACATATGTTGGAACAGCAAAATATTAGCAAACATATTTGCTGGAATTTGGGGAGTCGCAATTTCAATACATCTAAAATGTTTGAAGCTAAGAAAGGTTGCTCTAGGGCAGCCTATCCTAAACAAATGCTCTTCAATTCTGAAGATTTCAACTCTCAGAATCCCAAACAATATGGCTATTGGTGAGGATCTAGAAGTTGAAAATAATGTATCTGGAGGCTGCACAAATTGGAGAAACTGCTCTGGAGTCCAGGATAATACAGAATTACCATACAATAAGGATTATCATACATACTGAGCATCTTCATACCAGAATCGCTTTTCAATTTTAATTCTAAAGCCCTAAGTGACTTTTTCACCACTAAAAAATATACAACAATGCTATGTTTGCCTCTCATGGACTCTAAGTTGAAAATTACAAGTGCCTTCTGTATCTGTCCCACCTTGACAGACAAACTTAATTAACCTTTGCTATTCTCTTCCAATCTACTGTTTTAGACAAAAGCAGTGATCCACAAACAATATGTTACCATCAGAATCTCAGTCACTGAGATACCATGAGATATAGCCCTATATTAGCAGTATCAGAAAATAAACAATTTAGATTAGCCTCTCCAAGAAATATGGATTATATTCATGTCACACTTGAGTTGTCAGAAACATTAGGTTACTTTTAGCATAAATCTGTATTGTATAAAGTACAATATGCTGTCTGAATGACAACCAGAATGGATTCAGGTTGCTGAGATAATTCAACAACATGTTAATATTAAACCCAATATTTAAATTATAATTGGCTATTTTATAGATTAGTCATGACTAATTTAAAAACAATGTTCACATTCAATCAGTAGAACATCTCTGACAACATTCTATTGTTCTATTTCATATGGGAATAAACGAACAATTTATACAAGGCTTTTTCAAGGCAGTTTTGAACCAGTTCAAACAACATTAAACAGAAATGATCCAGCAGTCTGATATGCCCTGCTTGATCATTCCTGTGCAGCTTCTTCCCCCAGTTGGGAGAGCTAGACAAATTAAGAAACTTCCTTATGTGGCTTTTTTACCATTATGCTAAACAAATCCATATGAATCCTGGCTTGTGTCTTTCTCAACAAGCCAAAGCCAGATTTTGTTCTTAGCTTATGACTATCACTTATAGGAGAAAACAATCCTGGTTTGGGCATAATACTAAAGCAAACCACAGATAGGACCATCTGGTCTTGTTTAGCTGTTTTAACTGACAAGAAGAACCAAGGAGGAGAGATTAACTAGGTGAGCACACTTGCTCACTGGACCACTGGCTCCATCTATTTCTCTTATTTCAATTGTGTTACTGATTTGCTTTCACCCTCTCCTTGACTTTCATCTTGGACCCTGGACTATCACACTGTTTCTATGAAATATTCCATGTAAGTATTAGGTGAAAGACAATGCTAGTGGAATAATTTTAATTCGATTTGGGGGCCTTAATACAAATTGTTCAAGAATCTGAAGAACTGCTGCTTTTCAGGTTTAGACAGAAATGTGGGTGCAAACTGTGGCCTTTAAGTTCCTTTTCTGAAGCCCTTGGACCCCCCCCCCCAAAAACCATTGCTGAGACTGCAGCAGCACTGCTGATGTTAATGCTGCCTGCAAACAGCTCATGCCTTGCTTCAGTGATTACAGCAGCGTTTCCCAACCTCAGCAACTTTAAGAAGTGTGGACTTCAACTTCCAGAATCCCCCAGCCAGCATGACTGGCTGGGAAATTCTGACAGGTGAAGTCCACACATCTTAAAGTTGCTGAGGTTGAGAAACACTAGACTACAGTATATGCTGCTCAGGTTTGGGGCAGTTCTCCTTCCTCTGAAGCTTCCAACCCCAGTGCTGGTGATTGCAGCAGAGGATGACAATTGCCAGGGCTCTAACTGGAGGCTTCAGGATTAGGATTAAGGTTTGGGAGTGAGCTGTAAGCAGTCTGTGGTCAGCATCAGAATCTAATAGGCCCTTCACTCAAATTGTGAAACAGCCATCTGAAGTAGAGAAACCAGCATGAGCCATGTGCACCAGCAGAAAATGAACGCCCATTACTGCAGCATCACAACCAGGCTGATCCAACATAATCCACCACAACTGAACAAGAAAAAAAAATGTTGTGCAGACAACTGTTATGGAAGGAAGAAGGAAGAACTGCTTGTGAGGGAAACGGGCAATTATTCATTGGTGGCCTTCTCTATGGTGGCCCCTGCATTCCAGAATGCTTCCCTCCCCCTGGAAATTTTGAGACACTATTGTACCATCTTTCAGGCCCCTGTTAAAAACCTCTTTCCTTTGCCAGATTCTTTCTTATATAAATGTCAGATGGATGCTGGTGTCTTTTTGCTTTCCTTTTGTTCCCATCTTTTTTACAAATATGTTTATACTATTTTTTAATTTGCTATTATTTTATTTTAATTCTTTTACTGTAAATAGGGTTGACACTGTCACAAGTGAGAAATGGGAAATAAAAATAATACTAATAGTTAACTGTTACTGTTGTCCATCTTGAGGGAGACTGGAATCCATCTGACATTTATATAAGAAAGAATCTGGCAAAGGAAAGAGGTTTTTAACAGGGGCCTGAAAGATGGTACAATAGGGTCTCAAAATTTTCAGGGAGAGGGAAGCATTCTGGAATGCAGGGGCCACTATTACTATTGCTTTTTAAAATAACTTTTAATGTGTTGTAACCCACTCAGCATTAGATTTGGGCATGCTATAAAATATACAATAAATAGATAAATAAATACCACTACTAATAACAGTAGCTATGCCACTATGGTTTATTCAATAAACCATGGTTTAAAATATTGACTTAGCATTTCTATACACGCCTCTTAACCTAGCCTTTTCCTATGTTGGGACTGCAATTTTCAGAATTCACATGATTGGTAGAAGAAGAGGAACTTATAATGATCATAACCTGTTATAAGGATTCTACAGATTTTGTAAAAGGGCTTTGAACCAGTATCATCAGCCACTAGAGATGTGGGGCACTGAAATGGGGGCTCTCATGCAGTCAATTTCTTCCATGTGCTGCTACCCTCATGTCTAGCATAGCCATCTAAATCATTTTAGGTGACTCCCACCTGAGGCAATAGTTGAGGGTAGAGGTGATGGGAGTAACTTTCTTAGCTGAGATAGCAACTACATTCAGCAATCACATTCTAAAGTGCTTAAATGATGCCTGAGTTTTCTTAAATCCTTCACACACAAGTTGTTTAGGTCAACAAGCTCAACACCTCTTGCAATTAATAATGTAATATATCTCTTGGTACACCCAATTAATTTTTCCTTTCAGCTTTCATGGCAATGATTTCATATTTTCTTCCCAATCATCACCACAGGAAAGAAATAAGAACAGAGGCCCTTGAAAGGAAAGTGGTAATTCTGGGCACATCATTTTTAAAAAATATAAAACTTTAAACACATGTGTAATTCATATACGGACAGCATCACTGTTTGAATCCTTTGAGCAGCCTTTTCTTTTACCATTGTCCTTGTCAAGAGGGGGAAATTCTTATAGTATCTCCAATCCAAAGGTCATCTGTCTGAGACTTGACTCCTGTTCCTGAGAATCACCTTCTTGTAGAAGGCATTACAATTCCTCTTTGGGCTGCCTTTGAAAAACAATGTGGATAGGTCCCTAAATGCATGAAGTGTAATCACTCTAAGGCTGCAGGCAAGTGGTAGAACAGATGCTTTGCAGACTGATGGTCCAGGCTTTATCTCCAGAGAGAAACTGGAAAAATTCCAGCCTGAAACGTCAAAGAGCATTGCCAATCATATTAGAGACATAGTCTGCATCAGTATATCATACAATTTCTTATGCTCTTCATGCAAGAATCTTTTATTCAGTGGGGCTTACATCTAATCAGAATTCCCACCAATGCAAGGCCCAAGTCCCTGTTTTTATAATAAATATAGGATAATGAGGCCAGATTAAACATGGCAATTCTTTATCCACAGCTGTAGCAGTTCTGTTATTCATTTATTCTGTGCAGATGCTCACTACATGATTTTTCTCATTCCGTTTTTCTGCACACCAATCCTGTGAGGTGGGATAGGCTGACCAAGTACATGTTAATCGTCCAAGCTCAACCAATGTGCTTCATGACTAAGTGGGATTTTAAAGTTCTGGTCAAATACTCTAGTACTAGTTACATGTATGTAAAATTACAAAACCAGTAACAACAAACAAAACAGCAAATGGCTCCTGAGATGCTGAACTGATAAACTCATATTCCCAATAAATGTAAAGATAGAATCTCAATTAACATATACCTATTTTGAGGAGGAAAAAAAACAAGAGTGAGCATGACAATACCGTTTGTCTTTTCTGATCTGCTCCTCTCTAAATGCGTTGGACTACAATTTCCATCATCACTGACAATCAGTAATAATAACTGGGAATAATGGCAGTTCTAACCCAACACACCTGGGGAGTATCAAGTTAGGGAAGATGTCATATACTTTGAACCTGCAGAACTGCAGCAATTCCAGTGATGCTCAGAGAAGTTCGAACAATCTTAAGGTTTACCAAACAAGGCTATGCCTTTACTCATTTATACAGTACCTGCCACTGGTTTCCCAACTGGCTTGACATATAAGTTGCTGGGATGCTTTGGAGGCTGCTTTTAACAGGTGACCCTACCAACGGGCTTTCCATATCACCAGAGGTGGTTTCAGTGGCCCAAGCCATTTGATACTGAGAATAGTTGTGCAGGTTGTTGTAATAAGGATACAAGGATGGCTGGTATGAACTGCTGTAGTAGGTGGAGTCCACAACTAAGTCAGATGTGCTCTCTTGACTTCCTCTGCTGGCCAGGGAAGGAATGTCTTGAATTAGCATCCGTCCTTCTGCAAAAAGAGAAGGGAAAAAAGAAAAAAGAGGAAGAGAAAGAACAAAACAGATAACTAATTATTAAATAGCAGAAGCAGCCTGCAAAATCTGCATTTTATCCCTCCGTACATGTCAGATTATAGAATACAATGCAAAACAAGGGAAAGTAGGAGGGAGCAGTAACTGAAAAGATGATGGAAAAATTAGAGAAATGAGATCAAAATAAGTTTTGTTATATTATCGCAAGTGCCACAAGAAAAAAAAATCATAATATTCTATTCATTAAAAGCATTTAGCATTTCCAGTCCTCCTGCACAGCTCAGTACAGCTCTACTGCTGCCCCTTTTCCTTTTTTTAAATTTACCATCTTTATGTACTGCTTTTCCAACCAGTGGAGTCAATTCCAGTAAAATTCAGATGGATAAACAGTTGGTTTGTCTTCACACCCCAGATCCTAACTAGCAAAACTGTCTACAGTACCTGGTTCCACATCACTGACTATGGCAGAAAAGGGAGGACAGTGTAGATGTTCTTCAGGCAGGAATAGAGAAGAAACAGAGAAGGAAAGAGCTTCCATAAAACTTGTAAACATACCCCAAAGGACATGGCTGTGGGTGAGGAGGAGTTGTAGCCCAACACATGAGGGAGGAATCACTTACCTGGCCAAAAAGTATTGTCTTGGATGTTCTCCAAAAGTAGAGCAATGCAACTGGGCCATTATATTTTGTTGATCTTCCCCTAACATGTGACACGTTTTGCCATTCTACATTCCATACAATCCCAAGGAAGTATTCTATGTGTTTTAGTAAGTAATCCTGAGTCTGCAGCAATACATTTTCATTTAGATTTGGCTCAGTTACTCACTTGGATATTTGAAAATGAATTTACACTACAATTTGACTACTGGGACAATGTAACTGCAGCATCTTCCAAAGCAGGAGGAAGATATATGGATTATACCAAGTAACAAACCCCTATTTACTGTTTGGGCACAAAAAAGAAAAAAAAGATGGCCATTGTATGGAAAGGATAAAACTAACACTATTAATACTATCCAACACCTTATTTCATCATTGAAATGAATTAAGCTACAATTCTCAAGAGTGACACCATCTGACCATAACTGAGAAAAACACACACAAGCCTCTGAGAGTAATCATGGAAATTAGACTGACCGCTGCATTTAAATGGACAATTCCTTCTTCCCACTGTTTGTACATTGAGGCACCACACAACTAAGCTCTCACATGATTTATTAAAATCTGAAAGCCAACTGAGAAAACAAGGTAAGGGCTACATCGTCTTGCCACATGGCCTGTCTCTGAATCAAGCTGTATTATCATATTAGCAATGTCATTCCTCATAAACTGTCAATAGTGAAAGCAATAATGATTTTGACCAAAAAATGCCACACTTGAAATTAAATGGCTTCTACAATCAATAAACAAATCATTCCAAGCAACTGGTGGCTAATTCACTGGCTATAAATCAGGAAAGCACCTATGTACACTGTAATATTCCAAAGGCTGTCAAGGACAGAAAAGCCGAACCGAGCCAAGCCAAGCCATGGAATTTATTTGCTATAGAGATTAACAATGGGGCGACTTCAAGCCTGCAGGATCGACACTGTTTTTTCTTGAACTTCAAGATCCAACAGGTGGAGTCACATACAAAAATTAAGAGAAATTATAATTATGCTTAGAATTAAGGTACTGGACACTCTGTCAGCTTCCACATGAGCACTAAGGTCACAGGTTTTCTATATCAAAATCCACTCCTGTTTTGTTTGCTTGGTTACATTTTAAGCAGCTTGCTACTGGTAGGATGGGACATGGAATAGAAGATTGCTACTTAGAAACCCTTCCCAAGTTATCCCAAATCACTAAGAAATGTCTAGCAAATCACCTGGAAACCTAGTAGTAGATCCTGATTTTCGACAAGCGCATATCTGATCCAGACAATCTTCCATTCAAGAAAGAACAGGGCCAGGCCAAGATGTTTTGTTGTATGAGGCACATTGGGAAAAGAAATAGTCAGTCAAGGGGCCCATTTTCTCATTTTAGGAAAGTAACAGTTAATCAAAATAACCATAGAAACATACCATGACATTGTAAATAATTCCAAGAAGATAAGTGAGAAAAAAAATTCTTTCACTAAATCTAGCTAGACTTCAGAATACTAGAAATAATATTTTAAAAAAGGTGCTAAAAAGGCTGCAACCGTGGAAACCATCTAATCACCAAAAAATTCCAAGACAAGAGGGAGTTTTAAATGTACAAAAATGGATGTTGACATTCTGCATTGGTTTCCATTTGAAAAAAGGTCAGTAAAATAAAGGATCAATTTCTAAGAGTCAGAAGGACAATTTAAAAAAAAGAAAATCTCAATTCTTCCCCATGTTATTATACATCTTCTCCATGTTATTATACAATCCTTAGACAGCTTCTTTCCTGTCTTTCCAGTCCCACACTCTCAATGTGGAATGCAGATCTTTTACACCCAGATCAATACCCCATATGATGAATACCACTATTGATCTTTCACTTGAACAAAAGGCATCAGGAAGACAGAATATTAACAACCGTTAGTAATCATTCATTTTTGTAGAAGGTGCTGTACACAAACTCTGAAAGACAACACAGCTATGAAGTCAGCTATGTTGCAAAACAAATGGCTCTTCCAAAGGTACAGGATGTGCCCCGACAGCAGCTCCTTGGCCAGCAAAGTTTTCTGCAACAATCTCTGGAACATTTAAGAACTGGGGGTCACAAGATAATCCAAGCCAGACTTCCTGAATTTAGCACCCTCCATGTCTGCTGTATCACAACTGCCAGAATTTCCTATCAGCACCTCCACATCTGGAGGGCACCAGGAAGGGAATACAGCAAAAGTGTCTCTGAACACATACAGTGTCTTTTCTTTTCCATACAGCAAATGGGAGTCAGTCTCTCCCACACAATTAAGAGCTAATACTACACATTGCATTGTTTCCCTGCAAGAATTATTTCCTCACAGGTCTTCTTGAAAATTAAAATACCGGCTCTCCTTCCCCATCACAAGGCACCCAGCACCCTTTTTCTCCAAAAAAATCCAAGTTAAAACAAATTCCCCCCCCAAACTAATTTATTCCAGGGGTTGTTGTTTCGTTTGTTTTTTTGCTTTAGCAGCAACTCCTGTACACCCACCAGTATTTTGCTTTTTCACTTAGTCTATAGCCTTCTCTCAGTTTGGAGTCTTTCAAATGTTTCAGACCATAGCTCCAGACCCCCCCAAGTGAGCATGATGATGTAGACTGGGGAAGTTGTACTGCAATACAACTGGAATGCACCAAGCTGAGAACATCTAGCCATAGAGTTTGTGGGAGAAGTCATTCGCCATGAGGGCTGGGGAATGGAATAAGGCAGTTGAGCTAGTGATTCAGAAGTAAGAAGTCAGACAAGGACTAAAAGAGAAGTCTGGAACATTTCACAACTTTTCCCAATAAATCAAGCTACAAAGCAACCCTTCTTTTTTCTTCCTTTTTAAAATGCGGCACCTTAAACTGCAGTGGTAGTAGTGGAGTGGTGGGGAGAGCTGTGTTGATCTGGGTGGGGCACCAAAATGCTGTCAGTTGGCCCTGTGGGGACTTTTTTCCCGAGAGTTGGAACACATATATGTTTACAGTGAGAATTAGTGTCTGGCTGAAATATTTTTTTGGCAGGCATGGCCACTGCTGAAGAAGAGGACAGAAGGAAGCAAAACAGACTTCACATGGAGAGAAAGCTTTTTCCAAATGGATGAATCTTAGCACTGTCCACTTACTATTTTTCTGTTGTTAGCTACAAACGGAATTGGAATTGGCTTTCCAACTAGTAGCTAGTATTTTTATCTGTACGCACGTATACCTATGCAAAGCACAAAACCTATTTTCATCACAACAACCCTGTGAGATAGGTGAAAGAGAATGACTGGCTCAATCACCCAATGTCCTTCAATGGTTCAAGACAGATTTGAATCTGGGTCTCCCATTTCTGGTTCAACCCCGTGACTGCTACACTATACTTACTCTCAGTACTGAGGTAACTAAGTAGCAGGACTCTGCAATGTTTCAGTTTCAATTCTAAAGCACAGCACCTGTCTGCAACTCTTAAATGCCCCTGCAAATTCCTCACTACAGCTCAGTGGCAGCCCAGAAAAAGATACTGGGAAAATTTCAGCTGCTTTAAAGAATTACAGAAAGGTGCTATGTTTTCACCATGGTGTGCTACAGGCCACCATTCTGGAACTGAATCTGAAGTACTACACAGTTCTAATGAGTAGTATATCCCATTACATTCTGTCCATACTAGGGTGTGATGTAGCTGTCATAGGTAACTATTTGAAGGATGGCACCCGTTCACTGTAATAACATTTGCAGAGTTTTTATTTTTTTTAATACAAGCAAAGAATGTCACTATAACATCATAAGGCTAAAATATTAACTTTCATTTTATGATATTTACATTATTTTGTTAGGCCACATTACAACAATAAGATTATAGCCAGAATTTTAACAATGATTAAAAGTGATCACAAACACAAGAAGACCATGAACTATTGTAAAGTTTATACTTGAATACAGGTATCTTAATAGGTTCATTTTTCTGACATATGACTGCCTGTACCAGAACCCCATCCATTAAGAGAAAAAAAGGGGGAAAAAAGACATCAATGCAGCACTATCTAAAAGCATATTTTTCCTGTGGAAACTAAACTCCTCTTCAGTATTAGAACTTTCTGCAGTCTGAGAAATGATAGACGAATCACATAGGAAATACAGAATTACAGCAATGGCAGGATATGGATGATATATATGATCTTCTCCCACAGAAAAGTAGCAGGTCCACAATATTTTTTTCTACTCTAAACCCCTCATGGCAAGGGGAAGCATCCAGGCAGAAATTAAAACAAAATACATAGATGCAACCAACTAGCAAACCCACCAACTTTATTCATCCAATGACTGGGTGAACTCATATTCCTAAAGTCATGCCTATGCTTGAAAAGTTGATTCCAAAAAAATCTATGCAGGATTTTTCCAGCAGCTTAATTTGCCTGATGGAATTCCAATATCTTTTCATGTGACAAAATATTTTCTCATTCCTGATCTATGGGAGAGTCAGCAAATCTCCTTTTGGGGGAGGATTTACTCTCTGGAAGTACACTGCAATTGAGCAGAACCACCTTCACTAGTTTATTTAGGAAGTCCCAATTATTTTTTTAATGCCACAGAAGAGACTTGAGGTGGTGATCTTGACATTATGTACTCTTGGATTGTTTTATTACTTATCAGTGGCCAACTGTAGTTCCTTTACACTGACCAACTACTGAGTGCTGGTCTACTGTTTGAGCTAATATGAGGACTGGTACCTCTTCAGATTCAGGGATGCCATCTGTACTGAAACAATCCAGTTGATTCCCCCTATGCTTTCCACCTGGAAGTGTCCTTAACCACAGCATTTAAAGCCATTAGCAACTGGAGTAACTCAAGTGAGCTAGCAGTATGATCATAATCTTCAAATTGTGTATTTTAACAAGCTGCACTTGAACAGGTTGCTCACCTACAACCATGGTTCTTCAGATGATAAACAGGACATTCTGGTGCTTATGCAGCTGTTTTTTAATGTCCTATGGCTGAATTTTGGTGGGCCTAGATGACCTCTCCTTCCAATGCACATGCTCTGAAGTATTTTCTTTTTTCAACCTCAGTTCCTTGAGACTGATGCAGGACAACTACAGACTACAACTACTGGCTACACAGGGATGGAGAGTGAGTTGCATGAATACACTGATGACCATTCAAAGATAATGTAAGCAATGTGTTCTTCATCAATGTGGTCCATTAAGATGTCTAGCAAGCTAATATCTCCAGGTGATGGGAAAAAAGCCGTTGGCTAACAACAAAGACAGCATTGTCTACTCAAGTGCAATATCTGATCAAGTCCTTGTGTCCAATTAGTAATGCTTTACAAAGGCACATGGTTCAGCTCAAGTGGCAGCTTTACAAATGGCAGATAATGGAATATGCTGAAGAGCTGCAGTGGATGTAGAGTGAGCCCACAACAGCACTGGCAGAGGAAAGGCTTGATACAATAAAAATATTGCCTCAGTTATCCAGTGTTTTATGTGCTGCAAGAAGACTGGTAAGCCTTTCTTAGGTCATAGCAGACAAAAAGATGTAGGCATTTACAGTAGATAAACAGAAGAGAAAACTTACGTCCCTGGTTCTCCCAAGCATCACAAACTAAAATGTAAAATGTTTATGGATCACACAGGAAATGACAAAATTGGAAGTATAGTTCAGCTTCTGGCTGAATAAACAAAGTCAACTACTGAGTCAAATGCTATTTTTTCATCATTATCATCAAATTCAATTTTGGCGCCGCCCAACTCTGGGCAACACCAAAATTGAATAAATAAAATAAGCTTGAGGTGTATGTTGCTCAATACAGAAAACAGAGTTAGAACATACCAAACAGATGATTCATGCGGAGTCTCTACTTGAAGACCTCCAGCAAAGATCACATCCTCTCTCTAGGTTATAACACTCAAACTTCTGCCAAAACCTACCATCCAGTAACTTAAAGCCACTAGATTTAATCTTGCCTTCTGGGGCAATAAAGAATAAGTGTTTCTCCCTTTTATATGAACCGTGTCTATTGGGTCAAACATGCTTAGTTTCTTCAAGCCTCTCAAGGAAAGAACCTGCTGCACTAGAGAGCCCCTGGTACCTCTACTGCGAGATTTCTGTCTTAAGTGTATTGATTACATTCCCAGATATACTTAAATCTGGGAATGTAATCAATACACTTAAGACAGAAATCTCGCAGTTGAGATCCCCAGGTCCAAGTTATTAGGCATCCAATGTGCTAAAAAGTGCCAGAGAAGTGTTCTCCATTTACTGCATGTTGAGGTTTATGGATAACCTTTTTACAGTCTGCCTACACATTCTTAAGAGCTCAATAAAAGCTACTTTTCAGGCAGACACTGGCCATCTTTGAATTTTCTTTAAATGTTGCAATATCTCTTAACTGGAAGTAATTATTCACACATCCAAAACTTCTTTTCTGATCACAAAAGAAGTTTAGATTCCGACTCAGCAATTTCCAGCCCACCCCTCCCCTTGGCTGAACGCATCCTCCCTTCCTCATTAACAGACCTGGCTTTAAGGCTGCGTTTGAGGTCGAACAAGAGCCTTGAATGAGACTGGTGTGAAATCACTCCCTAAAGCCATAATCAGAAACCAGTGGAACAATGTGTTTCTCCCACCAGACCTATCATGACAGAACAATTTTCGCTGTCCAGAACCTCGCTGCTGGCCAGCTTTTCTGAGCCATCAAGGTTGTTTTCTGAATAGAGTGGGAAAGAGCACAACAGAAGCCTGAAGTTTTACCTGTTTTTTCCAAATCAGATCATGGCTTAAAAATTTTTTTCCTTGCAACTTACAATGTTTCAGGGCTGAACTTGTAGCTTGCCATAAAGTTAATGTGCAACGCAATATTCATTTCAGATAAGGCCACCCCCAAAAAGAGCCATTATCTGTAATTACCCATCACCAAGTATAATTATTTCTCCTAGGCTGCTTTACAGCCCCCAGGATTTGATGCAGTTACAGCTCACTGCATTATGTTATCAAGGAGGGTTTCCTGACCTTTAGAGCACTACCCTCCACATACAGAGCTGGGCAGTGGTTGGGGGTCCCCTCAGAGAAATCAGAAACGTTACTTGTACCCACTGTCAAACATTAGCGATGGCACAGCAATTGCCAGATCAAAAGATGTTCAGTGTTTCCAGTCCTGCTGTGCCCATGGGATCCTTAGGAGTATTTCTGTTACAGAGACAGAGCATAGGGGAAGGTTGAAATGAGATAGTCAGCATTGATAGAATATGGAAATATGTATTGCTGCACAGGATTCTGCCCAATTATGGATATAAATGTCTTTCCCCACCCAACAAAATCAACTACATTAAATACAGAAGAACAGAATGTAAGGAAATCATATTCTCCCAGTGCTACTGTTGGAAAATTGTTGTCCTCAGCCTTGGTATAAGTATTAAGGATGAAAAAAAGCTCATCATTTTTAAAATGATAAAATGTCATGAACAGCCTGAGTAGACTACCCTGTAGCAAGGAAGGTAGCACTGAATGAATCTACAACAATGAAAATATTGTTCTTGGCTGGAAAAGTTTAGAAAAATTACCTAAAATATCAGTGTATACAGAATGGAAGGGCAAAAAGTAAAACAAGTGTCAAACTTCCACATTCCATGCGTACAGCATTTTGAATAAATGTTAAAAGGGTTTCTTTGGAGAAAGAAGGCCTGAATATATCAGTGGAAAAAAAGTTACTCCTTCCTCCTTCCCTGTTTCTTTAGATACACATTGTCTGTGCTAGTTGGGAATTATAAGCATTGTAATCCCCCTCATTTAGAGGATGTCAGCTTGCTAAAACTGTACTGAAGTTGCTTCACGTCTGGAAATAATAAACTGGACAAGGATTATTTGTGATTGTTACTCAGGAAGCATTGGTCCTTTATCTTTGGAAATCCCATGACTGTGCCTCAGAATTTACAAAGTCTGAGGTACCACAGAGACATTTGTCTGTAAGAGATAATGGGATTCTAAGCTTTTTCCATACTACAAACTTTGAGGGACAGACTTAACGTTATGAATGACCTTGGAAAAGCCATTCCAGAAGCATTAAGACAGTAACAGGTGCAGAAGCAAGCATTTAAGCCTAGGAGGCAGGAAAGAGTAATTTTTTTTATTGTTATTTACCAAATTTATATAGCACCCAACTCACACACAGTGACTGGGCAACTTACAGGGTAAAATCCCCAATACAAAAACCCATCAACTCCCACCCCCTGCAGTGGCCAAAAACACAAATATTTTTATTTAACAAATTTATATGGCCGCCCAACTCACACAGTGTTAGAAAAAGATTCAGATTGGCTCCCTCTTGACTTCCTGGGATATAAGAGAGAGGGAAAGGAAACACACAGGCAGACTTGCAAGATTCTGTTACTATAACCTATCTCAATAAAGTAATTCTAGTCCTTCTGTGGAGTCAGTTTCCAGATATGGTCTACCCTGTAGGGCTGACAAGTTATGGCCAATCAACATCCATGTCCTAGTTGTTGGTTTTTTTGTTTTTTTGGTAACTCAGCCTTATGGTAGGCAGATATGACAGGAATCACTTGAAAGACATATGTTCTGGTCATCCAAGGCACTGATTAGTTAATTTAACTTTCTTCCTGGGAAGCTACTTCCTTCCCTCCCCCTAAAATCCTGTTGAATGAATCTGCCTTGTCTTCTAGAAGCTGATGGAGAATAAACGGCAGGTGCTATTGTGGAGTCCCAGGCACTCCCCCCTGTAACCGTAATGAAATATTAAATTTCCTGTTAAGTTTAGGTAGATAAACTTAATTAAGTTTTTAGTCAGTAAAGTCTTTGTTTTATTTTATACAGCAACTGACCATTACAGTCTTTCTCTGCTGAATTATTTAATAAATATATTCTCAGACACTGGAGTCTTCTAGTCTAGCCTGGGAAGTCTCACCCATGCATCAGATGGCTGGGTGTACCTGTTTACCTGGTTGTTAAGGAGAGGACAGGAAAGCTATCAAACAGGCTCTGTTTCTCTAAAAGCATATATCACTATATAATGCTTTAGATCCAATGAAAGTCTGTGTGTTGTCTGGTATCTAGATGTGTTTGTATGTGTGAACATTCTTCCAGGGTCTAATCAGGATGTGTGCATACATGATGCCTGTATGTCAGTGGCATCCACACGTGTAAAAGAACATAGAGATGGCCTTGGAGAAGGCATGCAGACACCTTTAGCAAAAGTCTTGGAAAACAAGAAAGTGTGAGAAAGAAACTTCAACTGCCCCACTTTGACTTTCTTTGGTATAATTGGAAGGGAAAGGAAAATGCTCTCAGGCTTGCTATTATAGCCTATATTAATAAATAGAGTTCTAATCTGGCCTATTTCAAAGACCTGTCAATGGGAGGCCAAGGGAGTGAGAGAGAAGCAAGCAGCACACAGTATCACTACAGAAGCCTGCCCAGTTTCCGTAGTGGTACTCAGCTCATCCCCCCCATATCTTTCCAATTGCCCTCAAGAAGGAAAAGACTCTGTTTTAAAATAAGTCACTGTATTTTTAATGAGAATCACATTGCGGTAAGATGGTTTTGGAACACTGTTATCTTAAAAAGCAGGAAATCAATCAATCAATCAATCTACAATTAAAGAAATGGAAAGATATGGGAAGCAGGAATAGCAGAGTTTGAAAAGTAAAAACTAAAAATCCTGAATGCAACATCAGAATGAAAAGTATGGGGAAAAAAACTCTTTTGCAAGTAGAGAGAGCTAAGTTATTTCAAGGAAAAGAAGAATAGGGGTAACTCCGAGAAGATCCAGGAGAAAAACGGCTTCTTTCCTGATTCTCTGACATACGTTTTGCATTAAAATGCTTTCTGTCTGCTTTTGCTTTAATTGTTTAGGAACAATGAAAGGTATTTATAAAAACAGTAAAAAAGGACTCAAGGGAAGTTGAACCTTCTCATGTGACAATAACTCTTCAAAACAGCCAGTAATCTCTCATTCTTATGCCCTCTTATTTAACAAGAAATGTACTGGTAGCATTTTGCACAGCTGCTTAGCAAGTCAACTTTCTCATACCTTTTACTAATTTAACTAATATTTTTGAGGAGCTCAAACTCTTGGCACTTTTTGAGACATATTAATTTAAATAATTTATAGTATCTTCCTGAATACATTTACTCATAAAAAAGGTACGCAGAGCTTAAATATTTAAATGTGTAATTTAATTTAAATTTAAATGTGTTCTAATTGTGTTCAGGAGGGTACTGATGCAATATAACCCATTATAGGTTACTCATAAGTCATCTCCACTGTGCTCAACGAGCTTACTCTCTAGTAGCTTTAAGAAATTAAATTCAAAGGTAATTATGCTTCTAACAATTGCATTGTTTAACTTACAATAAATGAAATGGATGAGGGATAATCCCCTTCCATGCAGATTTACCTTTCTGTCTGTCAGTGTTGTGTTTATGTAAATATAATGAGAATTTAATACACTGTACCTGTCAAATAATCTCAAAGAAATTAAAATATTAATTATTAATATGTAAATAATTATTAGATTTTTTTTCAAATTTGCTTGATCCTTGCCAGAATGCATATAATTGGGTATCACAGCATTGTATTATGGCAAGCATAATTTGGCTATTTTGTGAAATAATTACAGTAGTTACATTCTAGCTATGAAATTGAAACTGCCTTTAATAGTAAAAATAAATTACAAAAAATAAAAGTACACAGAAGGAAAATTTTGTTAGCAGTCATAGATGCTAAACAGAAAGTAATCCACTGGATCCACAAACAAGCCAGCTTCCATAAGCGTTTCCTTTTTGTGAACCATTTCCATCTGAGCTGATTATTTTTTGGAACTAATGTTAGGTGCTTACATTTTCTTGTTCTCTTCTCCCCTGCCTATTCTTATAGACAACAAGTCTGATGGCCAAAAATGCAGAAATATATTTATTTTTAATTGAGCTCTAAATTTCTAGCATGGGAAAAAGTTAAGGACTAGCACAACTCAGGCTGGTCTAGACTTATATACTCTATTACTCTATAGGAGGACCATGAAGTACCTATAATTCTGCAGTTTAAACATTTTCTTAGTGGAGAATTAAATAAAGCTGTTCAGTATTCCAAAGAGCAAATAAAACTTTATTAGCTGTATATAGCTATTGCTTACTGTAGCTATACACAGTGCATGAACCTCATCCTACTGATGTCTATATTTAGCTACATGCTCCTCACTTGCCAATTCTAACTCTAACACTTTTGATCCCTCAAACAAAATGGTTATTGAGTTGTTCTCTGATACTGCTAAAGACTATCCAATGAACTCTACGACATGTACAACTGGCTTCAAACTGGAACAGTACAATTACTGTAAATATTATCAAGCATTCTTATAAGGCCTATCTGCAGCAGAGAAGACAGCTCTGTAGGCAGGCACAGGCTTTATCTAGAAAGACGTCAATGCCTAAGGTCATGTGATTCTCAAGGATGATTTTTTTTTTGGCCAGAAAGAGCACTTGGCTCTCTTTTAAATATAGTGAAAGAACTGTAGTATTTTCCATACCATTGATAAGTTGGCACAGTTGCCAACTGTGGACATTAGCATTAGAAATTGATTCACACTACTATAAACAGTATTGTATTGTACTGATCAAATATATTGATTATATTTTTGTGGAGAAGTTCTTCCATTTGTTATACAACCAGGCATTGTTGGTTGTACAATTAGGCAATTGTTGAAAGCCATTTAAAATTATCACTTAAAAAACACCTCGTACACAGTGGCTCACAGTCTGATACACATCTTCAAGACACCAACATTTTATGTTTTTAAAAATGTAATGAAGATTACAACTAACTGGCATTTCATAGGCACATTTCACTTAGTATTAAATGATACTAAGTAAGATGATCTAACCCATTCCTAAATTACTGCTATGTGCAGATTTGTCCTAAGAAACAAGGCAGGGGCCACAGTCCAATGGCCATGCATCCTCCAGAGACAGGTGGGCCCCTATTCCAAACATTTCACTAATCTTAGCTTCACTGGAGAAATGGGTTCTAAAAGCACCCAGAGGAACCCTCAAGAGCTAAGTTAAGAACACATTAATGGTTTTAAACCCTTAAATTAGGGTTGGACAATCATAATCCTGTATGGCCCCCAGCACCAATGCCCAGCTTTCACAGAATGTGTGACACTGACATTTCTTTAACTTTTTAGGTGGGGTGGAAGCTAAGGGCCATGGTGAGTTTTCATTCTTAGATTTCCAAATTGGGGTAATTTTTCCTTTTTTATGAGAAGCAGAAGTTAGGACAAAAATGAATTATTGAGGTTAAAGCTTCCATTTCAACACTTAAAATCCTGCAAAATGCAAAGAGAAGTGAGCCAAACATTATGGACCCACAGTCTAATGACTCTACAACAACATCAGCTATACCCCTTTCAGCCCCCAGCACAGCATAAATACGAAGCATGGCTCTCCATACTAAAAAATGTTACACTTCTCTGCATTAAAAATTACAGAGGATTAGGGAATTATATCTCTGCATTAGAGTATCACAGAGCTCACCTAGATTCTTCTTCCTACAATTCAAGCCATAGTTATGAACATAGCTCAGGCAACTATTTTCTAATTAACAGTGTCTACTGTTGGATGTTTGGAGTACTTGGAATAATTGGACTTGGAATAACTTACATCCAAGTCATAAGACACTTATGAATTGAGAAGGAGGAGTTGTTCTCTGAGATTATGCTGGTACTGCTCTCACTTTATCTTGGGGACAAGTCAAGGGCAGCTTTTCATAGGAGATCAACATTTATAATCTGCCTGAAAAACATGGTTCTATTTAAGACAATAAATTTGACACAACGTGCAGAGCACATTCTGATCTGAACTTCTACATTAATTTGGAAACAGACGCTACAATTTCTTGCAAGTGATGGACAATTGGATTACCACCTTCAGAAGGAAGTAATTCCCATCCCATGGGCTGTGTTCCAGTGCACAGAGTAAGAAACAATTCCAAGCACATGCAGCTAGAAAGTTTTCCCCAGTCTAGTGTCTTGCAGATGTCAGTAATTAGAAATTCAGACAGCTGAAGTCCAATGCATGTGCACGAACCAGATTGGGGAAGGCTATTCTACAGGCCTCCTTTTACTGTGGGAAGCCCTTGCAGTAAGTCAGATTTTGATGAGGATGAAGAAGATACTGTTTTCCTCCTTAGACATCTGTCTGCTTAAAATTACAATCTGAGCCATCTGCATTTTGCCACAGAAGGAAAATGAATTTTCTATTTAGCCCTCACATAATTTTACCAATTTTTACATATTAAAAGAAAATGTTGCACATTGAAGAATTACATATAGTTCGCTCAATACTGAAACACATAATCATGATTTGCTGAATTAGAGTAATCTGGTTCACACATAATGCTGAGCAATAAACCACACTTCACAAACGACAATAGCCAACTTGAAAGATCATGATAAACTCAAATTAAGCCAGCAACTTTATGGTTCAGTGTGATGCCCACACTAGTTGGATCTAGGGGATGGAGCTCACTGGAATACAAGCAAATGATAGAAGGGAACGCATGATCATTGAAAAATTTTGTATTGGAATAGGTGATTTTGAGGGGAAAAAGCTGAAAATCCAAGCAAAAATAACACCACCTACAATTCCATAAACAGTAAAGTCTAATATTAGTATGGTTGCCATCAGAGTGTAATCTATTCAATAAGAGGATATCAAAGACTAGGTTAAGTGGTGAGTAAGAGCTATATGAATATCTAAAAGGGGAGACCTTGGAAAAATGAGACTGAGATAAAATCATTATAAGCTCACTCTAAAAATAAAATTAGGGAGGTATTTGCTGATAGAAATTCACCACATGCTACTTCAATAGAATCCACAAAACGATAAACACAGGGAGGATTCTGGCAAAGAGAAGCAGTCACTGAACTGTGTGGCTCAGAAGGGCTGCAAATAAAACAAAGCAGCTAGATTGCACCCCTGTTCATGATTACCTGGGAGTAAATCCCACTGAATTCAATGGGAATGCCATTCCAAAACAGACTAACAAGGGTTGAGCTATAGTTACCTAACTGTATCTTTGAAAAAGCAGACACACAAAGTCACAAATGAAATGTTAAAATGTGTATTTAGAAATTACAATAAAAACACAATATGCAGTTTAAAACAAAATCAGCAATCAAGTCTGCTATCTTGCAACTGCATTTATTATGTTGCTGTTTCTTTATACAAGTTATTTGATACAGATCATAGTAAATTAGCTTTCCTGCTTATTGGATGGATTATCTGGATTTGGTTTAATGTGTTGTGTAAATCCAGTCAAAGCTGCTTATCAACTATGTAAAATTAGTTTAATATGTGGATTTCTTGGTGCTCTGTGAGCTGGGTTGCTTGCTTGCAAATGTTTCATTACCCCAACTAGCAAATAAGCAAACAGCCCAGCTCAGAGAGCACCAAGAACTCCACAGTTCAACCCTGAGCTGCAGATATTCTCTTCTATTAGTTTAATATACTATTAATAATAATATAACAAAGCACATAGTATAACAAATGAAGCAAATCGGATTAAACTCAGTATGTTGTCTGAACCAAATTACTGACTCCTACGTGTTAGATTTAAGAAACACTAATGGACAGGGAAGGAACAAGTTCAACGTTGAATACAATGAAAGCAACCAAGTTTCCAAGCTGGGTTGCTATGAAAAAAAAAGAGACATGGTTATTGCCCAGAAGCCCAAGGAGCAAACTAGACTGGACAGCAAGTCCAGCTAAACAGAGTCCTGGAATTCTTCACAGTTTACCAGCAGTGACCACATATCTATGTGTATAGTGCACTGGGAAGCATGGGGTATGCTCTATATGTCCTGCTTTGGGTTACATGATTGGAGAGAAGAGACTTAAAACAAAACAGTCACCAATATTTTTGGTGGAATTTTTTCCTTCAGCCTGATCTGGCCCATTTCTGAACTCAATATTTCTTTTGCTCACACCAGATCTGCTCTGGTTCTGTTCATTTTTGGGTTGATAGACAAATGGACGGAGTCCAACTCTTTTACATAATTTTCCAACATTCCACTGAATTAGAAAAATAAAAAAGAAGAGATTCACCCAGAGACGCCTTGTGTGAGATGGGCGGCTATATAAATATGATAAATAAATAAAATAAATAAAATAATTTGGACCTCTGCAGAACTCACTGGACAGCCATATTTGGCAGTGAAAAGATATGGAAAACTGTAACTTCTGCTGCCATCTGTAGCTGTTCAATTTTTGCAGCCAAAATATGTTAGCTCTGCCTCACTGCATTATTAATTCATCTAGTTTTCCTTCCTTCCAATCATTGTTGGCTGCAAGGAGTCCTTTGTAGCTTTTTTTACATTCTGAGCCCATCTTGCCTTCAGAGAAGGCTTCCTGTTGCAACTCAGATTGCATCCCTGTTCTGTGATCGACTGCTTGCAAGTCGTGAGCCTGGCTGGAATAGCTACTGAAGCACAAATATTTACCTCCCTGGAAAATATGCCACTTTTTAAAAGAAATGTCATTATAAGTCTCTAATTATCATTTTATTTAAACTGATTAGTAATTGACTAAAATAAGCTGGGAATTCTAGGAATTGTTGCTCCCCCAACATATCTGAAGGGCATCCAAATTGGGGAAGACTGCTTTGGTTTTTTTTTAAAGTGTATACTTTAAAAGAAGTCATATTTGCAAATACAATCATTTTGACAGGACCACTGCTTTTGCTGTTATTTAATGTGCAACCTGAGCCATACAGCATACCTTACGCTAATCAAATGATTAGCAATAAGCTTCTAGGCTTTAAAAAATTAAATAATAGATGCCAATGAGTGTCTGTATGTATGAGGCACTGTCCTTGGGAATGTGCTATCGATAAATCCTTCCCCTCTCATGGGAATAAATACTAAGAGAAAACTACATCATTTACAGCTTAGTGACAACTTTTCTCCCTAATGTTAATGGCTGCATGCAGGCAGGGAAGGGGGGAGGAGGGAGAGGAAATTTCAATAGTATTGTGATTAGGGAGGGAAATTTAAATCCAATTTCCGCTCCATACTGGTGTTTTGAAAATAATTCCACTGTATACTAAATATTTAATATTTTTTAAAATGCATGCACAATATTATTGCTAGCCATATCACAAATGCAACATGTTGCTAGGCTCTTAGCTACCTAATATAAATAATCTACCTCTGTAGAGGTTAAGAATTGTCTCGAGAATAGTTCCAAGCAATTCTCTTAAATCCCTCTGCCAATGATGCTTGAAGCATTGCCTTGTATTCCAACAGCCTAACTGAACTTCTAGTTAAGAAAGGAAGTGTCTCCTAATTTAATTATTTCCCTTGTATTTTTTAGTTTCAAGCCATCACTCTTTGTTATGCTGCTGCAAGCACTGTAAATAATACCTCCCCCTCCTTCATATTATTACCTCTCAAATATTTATAGACTGTTATATTCACCCTTAGTCTCTCTTTCTACAAGCTATACATCATTTTTGTCATCCAAGTCTTGATCTATTCAGATTTATCCTTGCCCCCATTCATAATGAGATGCCACAATCTAAAACAGGGTTCCAACAAAGGAGGAAAGAGGCTAAGTAAGGCTTGCTTCCTGATTTCAGCACCTCCACATCATCACCATTTTCACCCCTCTCAATCTCACAAGAGTAATTCAAAGCTCACTACATTCAGCTTCACTGCCACCTACCTGAAAGCAACCAGTTGCCCTCAGATGACAAGCAGAATGCAAAGAATGTTATTCCATCAAAGCTTCACCCACTCCATATTTTTAGTTCAAGCTATATACCTTTGTACCATGACTTGTAAAACCAACTTCTGCTATGAGGGCAGCTGCCAAAGCACAGTCCTTCTCTTGCATTTAAAGTCCCCAAGATAGATGGTAGTGTTCTGGTATCATTATGTCAGCAATTGAACCTCCACAGGAAAACAGAAGAGGCTGAAGAGTGCCCAGGAGCTGGGAGGCTAGATAAAGCAACAGTTATTGCCAAATGGAAGGCTCACCCCTTCTCCAAAACTTCAACAAAGCAACTGCCATCACTATAACCCCAGATGCTGTGCAGCAGTGCTGGAAAAAAACAGGTTCAACTGCTGAACAGAGATGACAGCATGAGATCACACAGTCCTAGATCTATCCTGGAGAAGAGCAAAGACCCCATGTGGTACTGGCATTCATAGCTCATTTTCTTATTACAAATTGTACCCTGGGGAAACTTCCCAACAGCTTTAAAATTTAGGCCAGCTCTCTTCATCCCCACCAGATGTGTTGTTGACTACATTTCTTAGAGCTCCAGTTGCCAACCTATAGGGAGAGTGTTAGGGTTAGAGAAGGCTGATAGATGCCTAGCATTCACTTTGGTCATCACTTCTAAGGACATGAGAATGAGTGTTCCAGTGCACTGACTCTTAAGTAAGAATGGAATGGCATGGCTAAATTCAGCACACATGCTGCATTTCTAGCAACAAATATGGCCAACAGAAATAGACAAATAAATATGCTAGATTTTTATTTGTCAGAGAAATGTCAATGTAAGAAATAATTAAGTTATTAACCTTTGTCTCTCTCAAGCTATTTAAAGCTTTAACAGAATTGAAATCATCTACTTGTAACTGAATTCAGATATCTATCAGTAATCAACTAGCAATCATGAAATACCTCAATACTTTACCATCCCTGCAAAACTGGGTAGCTGCACAGCATACCAACTGAACGTTCCAAATCATGCAGCCCCCACATTCAATGGATTACAAATCATTAATTTGAATATTTAAGTAGGGTATTTATAAATTCAGCACAGGTCTGCTTACTCTCCTCTCTATTCCAATCAGCCCTTCCCTGGGTACCTATCTGAAGAAGCACCATGAAGATTACAATATGTCCTTTTAACACCCAATCCTGTTAGTATGAAGATCTAGGAAGCTCTTCATGGATATAGAAGAATATATGGATTAATTAGGGATTAAAACAATTCCAGCAATCCCTAAGTTTGTATCAGTGAGGCAAGACAACACAGAAAATGTTCCAGTCCTAATTTTTTCCCTGTTAACTTTTCCATTTGTGGAACTGTATGGTTTCAAATAATCCTTGTAATTTACTTAACCATAAACTATAGATTTCCATCAATTAAATAAATGATCACTGATGATATTTCCAGTATCATTGATTTTGGAATTAAATATCAATCCTCGTCTTTTACACACAAGTTCTACACATATATGCTAATTTCCATCACCTACTTACCTACTGACCATTTTCACTCCAACAGTTTTTATCTCATATTACTCTGTATGACTGAAACCATAAGCTGTAGATAGCAAATGAGCAAGGAAGAAATGTGGCATTTTGTGTCTTAACATCAATACTTTTCAGATACATTAAAATAAAACTCTCAGAATTCTTACTCAAACCATCCAAACACTTGGAAGGTGCCAAGTCTAAAAAGCTGACTTTCCATGTAAATGCTTCACATTTCAGACCATATCTATAATACTGCTCATGTAGAACTGTATACAGCATATAATAGCAGACTGTTCCCATCAAATGTGATTAATGTATCCAAGAGAAAAACTAGCAATTAATATAACTGCTTTTTTCTCCTCAAGCTAATAAAAGTTAAGTATCAACTTTTGGTCTCACTTGATAGTTCAACCTCTTAAAAAGGGATTATGGAAGCACAGCTTTAAATCCTATGCTCATCTTGGGCTAGAATTCTACAAACATCTTAAAAATTATATTCTGTGATCACCCACTAATAGTCTAATAATTAAAGTAGTCATACCTGTATGCCGCTGCCTTCCTAAAGGACTATGCAGGCATTTTCTTTTACCTAATTCATCTTTGAAAGAACCTTATGTGAAATGTTATTCTTTTCTTTTTTAAAAAAAACTTGCCTTGGTTTGGGGCATGGCTAAGGGTTAATCAGGTGTGACTGAAAACAGGTATTAAACACAGCTATGTTCCAATTTTCTAGAACAGAACAAAGGAGCAGACAACCTTTTGCTGGCCAGATTCCACCAATATATGGCCCTCTCTGGCATTTGCCTATGGAGGGCCATACACCACACATATGAAGAAGGCCTGGATTTTCTTATTTACACCATGGAATTTTGGAGATTTTTTAAAAAACCTATCTTAAGCCTTTTTTAAGGAAGGCTCTTTGATCCTAGCTAAAACAGTACACCAATTTTTAACAATGATGGTGGAGGAGTTCCAAAGTAAGTGGACTGGGTAGCACAGATGGTCCATTTTTTTGAGCTAAAACCAAGAATAAGTGCCACTATATCTAAGAGCAAAACAATCATATAACGCCCCCCCTTCACCTACAGATGCCTCAGCAAATTCTGATGCCATAATCTGCTCACTCGAGGTACAAGTGCTAGAAGAGAAGACAGCAAGGGGAAGGATAGTTCAACAGTCCTCACTCATGTTCTTCTTGCTCTTAAGAAGCCAGAGAATATAATCCTTCCCATTCCCACTTTTAAATTAGGGGTGGGAATTTGTTTTATTTTCCCTCAACAGTAGTTTGCTGTATTCTTCTATCAAACCATCTTTTTCTTTCTTTTTGGCAGCCAGGAGACAAACTGAGTTCCTCAAGAGGTAAGAACTGATCTCTTGCAGAGGGATCATAGTGTATGTGCTTTAAGACTCCCTACGCCACATGACTGAGTCATATTACACACACATACACAAACAAACACAGCAGCCACTGTCACACTTAAATTAACTTTAAGATATGATTCTGAATAGCCTAAGCCCAGGAGAATGAGAAGGATTATTTTCTCTGTTTCTTAATGAGAAAGATCATTAAGAAACACAGGCACAATGAAAATACGAATCCCCCTTTCCCTGTCCCCACACAAACACCTTGTTTCTAAATGTTTAGCTATCAAAACACCTTCATTATTTGGTTTTCTCATGTAACTCATCCAGTTTCCCCTACTTTATCATGACTGATGGCGATGTATTTAGGCTGCAATCTTAAGACTACATTCTTTTCAGCAAGAAGTGCGGAATTTCCAGGCCCAAAACTTCCATTTTCATGCTTCTTTTCCATTCCTGTGTCTTCATTTGTATAACCAGCTTTAAAAATAAACACACTGAATCACAATGACAAGACTGAGGAATGAAAATAATGGTAAGCCCCCCCCTTTTTTCCTCCTCTTCTTCCTTCCCTGATTTTTCCCCTCTGGAAGCATGGCATGTCACCAGAGGCTTGAAAAATTGACTCTGGCCTCTCAATGTGCCATAATATTTCTGACCTGCCAATAAAATGGATAGAGGAAAAAAAAAACCTTTTCTGGTACCTTGTATGATTTGTGTGGCTCCTTCACACCCTATTCCTCTCTTGGTAAACCATGTACAGTGTGATGAAGTTTGAAAGAAAAACTGCTATACCTCTAAAGGGTGGGGGGGAGAGAAAACCTACACAAGAAAGAAATGAACCCACTGCTTTCTGGAGTTGTCAAATGAAAAATCTGGTGTCATGGACCTGTGTACAATAATGGTGGCTGTTCAAACTGTCTCAAGTAAGGAAAAGAGTAAAACACAAATTATGAAACCGCCTTCAACTTCTGTGACATATCAGAGCCATTCCTGAACATTTTTTGCGGATATCCAATTCTGCTCAAACTCAGAGGAACTTATCACTAAGAAATCATATACAGCACTCTGTTGTTAACAGGCCCTTAACTGGCAATATAAGTTAGAAAGCAGGAATTGAAGTTCTGCATAATCCATAGACTGACAGGGAGTGCAATCTTTCAAAGTAACTAAACAAACACTACAATTAAAATTGCCTGACGTTTTATTCTAAAGCCAGTTGAGATCTGAGACTTGCCCGCGATCGCTATACTACAATTTGCAGCATCCCTCTCCATGGCTCACATTGGTTTAGGCTCTGGGTTTCAACAAAAACAGGAGGCTTAAGGAGTCAACTCATTAAAGTGACTCTTAATGCAGCCACAACTTTCTTCAGGCTCATGCAGAAACCAGAAGACAGTTGCTGTAATGAATACCAGAGATGTGCTACACTTGCATAAAGTCTAAAACAGGGTTTTTCAAACAGTAAGAACTTGATGGGGTTCTGTGAGAGACTAAGGGTAAACAAAACAAAACAAAACAAAACAAAATCATGCAAATGCAGCCAGTTTTTATCACTAGTGCTTTGCCTCTTGATCAGGAGTCCTGGGATTTTTTTTTTTTAAACTAACAGGTTTTCTGGCTGAAAAGTTTGAAACCCCTAGTCTAAAGCACCCTTCTGAATCATAGTCAAAGTGAGCAGAGCCTGAAGAAATAATACTGAGCTACATGGACAAATAATCCAAGCTGATTAAGGAAGGCTCTTCAACCTTAACTAAAATTGTGTCTTAAAAAGAATGCACATTGTAAAGATGTAAATAAAGCAAGATTATTGTACACACTTTTATACACATTGCCCATGTTTACTGAAATCAAATTAGATCTGCTAGAGTCCAAGAAACCCATGACAATCCAATTCTTTCCAGATGCAAAGACTGCGAAGGCAGGTCCATTACCTGTGGATGAGGTAGACACTACAGTTGCTGTGGTTGTGGACTGTGGTGGGCTAGTGCTTTCCAACAACAGGCAGGAACTGTTGGCATTGTTCTCTTTCTTAACGTACATTTCTGTGGCACTAGGCAAAGGGATAGGGTGGCTGATCCCCAGCTCTTCCTCTTGGGCTTGTTGCCTTCTCAACGCAACCTGGAAGAGAGAAAGTTGCACAGTTATCTGAGAAACAACAGCACTAAAATTGGGTGGAAAACTTCAGTTTTCTTTATCTTAACACACATGAAGATTCACGAACACAGAATTAAGATGTAATTTTAAAGCTATGTGATAAAGAAGACTAAAAGGTCCTGCCAACAAGCCTTCTAATTTGGCAACTATCTAAACTTAGTTAAGTCTTGGACACTGTTTTTTTTTTTTTTTAACTCTCTGCTTTAGCGAATTTGAAAACACTCTGAAATATAGACAAATTGAGATCCTTGGAATTTCAAGGATCAGTTTCAACGGTACTTAAATAAACAGTTACTACTGCCATGGGGATTCTTTGAAGATTCTTTTTGCTCATTTTTTTTAAAACAAAGGATTTAGTCTAGTGGAGTGAATAGGATTAACAGCATCTATCCGTCATAAACAACATCATTTTTCACCTTTGTCTCATATTCATGCCATATGAGTCCTCTGGCATCCCAGGATGTGAGCCAAAAGAACACATGGTACTTGATACAGTATTTCTGCAATAAATGTGAGGTTTTCAAAGCTCTATTCTGCTATGGAAGAGAATTAAAATTGCATTTCAAGTTCAGAGCACTCATTTTACAGAAATCTTACTGAAGTTATTCCAGACAGATTTTTTCTGAACATTATTTTATAAATTATCTTATGCTGCTGCAATGTAAGCAAAGTGAAGCAAGGCTGGAGTAGAATATACATTCTGGGCCACTTAATTACACATATATAAAATATATACAGTATGTCTCTCATTTAGAGTTGCCATTAAAAGATGGCATTTTTTCCTAGCACAGATGCTTTAATAGTTACATAATATTGAGCAGGAATGTGAGAAATGTTTCAAATTTGAACTGTTTTGAACTCAAAAGATCCCTGTCTCAAATACAAAACAGACTATTTTAATTATTTTGAAAGCATTCTTAGTTGAAACAGAATTCTTTGAAGCACAAAACACTTTCAGAATGACTGGAATTGCCCATTTCACACTTGACATGTTTTAAACGCACCAAATTTTGAGAATTAATGAGAAGGAAAAACATGGCTGATTTTCAGATTGGTATGAAATGAGAAAGTAGGTTAACTGATAACAAAGAAGCAGAATGCAGAAACAGAGGATGATGTAACACCATGGCTAAAGGAAGCAAAGACAGACATACAAATATCATTAAACCAACACGCATTTTAGCATTTAATGCACAAGGAAGGAAAACATTAATAATAAAGCCAAATGATATGAATCCAATGGGAAGGTAGGACCTTTGCATCTCTGAAACAGATTAAGTTTGGATTGACTGTACAAACAAGTTTTTGATCTAAGAAAGCAATTTTCCCCAGCCAGACCCTCCAGATGTGATGCACTATAATTCCTAAAATCCCAACAGAGTGTTGTGATTTGGGATGATGGGTCCTGAAGTTCAAAGCCTTAGAGTCTGCAAGAAAGACTTGATCCTCACACTATCATACACCTAAGCAGTTGTAATTATGATGCAACCAACAAAATTATAGGTAATGGTACTGAAATTAAACAACTCTTCTGAAACAGAAATATTCCATGGCAACTAGGTCTACCAGTTCTGGGCTGCAAAAATATGTGCTTCTCTTTGATGTCATCTAGTTGTCATTCAGATTTTTGCAGCCCAGAACTGGTAGCCCTACTACAATTCCAGTTTTCACACCCAATGCTGCTGTTTGCATCATAGCTAAGATCGGGACAGTGGATACAAGCTGCTGGCTTCCACACTTTTATTGCACAATTCTCTTCAGTAATCCATGGAAACTCTTGTCCATCAAAAGTAGAATGCAAGTCCTCAGGGCTGATGCCGTAATTCTCCATTTCAGTCAAGAGGTATAAAATACATCTGTGTATGGTTCAAAAATGGTTTAAAAGTACTCCAGACCTCACACAAACACAAGCATAGCACCTCTCTGTTATTTATTAAAGCAGCCACACAGTTTCTCACCCTTCCATACAACTTGAAGAAAAAGTGCAGTTCCTTTAACACTTGCATTAACTTTAATGAATATATTCCTTAAAGCAGTTGCACCTTTTTCAGATCTACACAGAAGCCTGAAAAAGGCTGCTTTAATGAACAGCAGAGATGCTCTGCTTGCATGAAGTTCAAAGCACTTTTTCTGAATAATTTTCAAAACACAGATAACCCTAATATATAGCATATTCTCAGCAACAGGCAGAAGTAAATGAAGATAGCACACTGAGATTTTTCAGACAGACATGCGTAGTTGTACTCCAGACTGAAATCATATTTATGACTCAAGACTATAATCCTAACGATACTAACTAAAGAAGTCAGTAGGATTTGTAAATATGCCCAGGCTGAAACACAACCCTTTCTTCAAATGGTAAAGATTCCTTTGAGCCAAGCTTAACTCTGGTAACTGTTTGCCCATGCAGTTTTGTAGCAACATACAGAAGTGATCTGCTGCTGTCTTATTAGTTTTTTTTTTCATCTTCCACTTTTAGCCTATAGCCCTCCAATTTCTGCTGATCTCTCATCCAAGTACTAACCAGATCTGACTCTATTTAGCCTGGAAGCAAATTGCATGACTTACATGCAGGATCAGTTCATTTCATAGCTTCTCCCAATCTGTTACCTTCAAGCATGTAAGATTAAAATTCCCCAAAATGCCCATATTAGCAATGCCTGATGAAAGCTGTTGTCCAAAACATTTAGACAGCATCACTTTGGGAAGGCCACACTAGACACTAAGACTTTCTTTCTTACATTTCTTTACAGTCTAAAGTTTTCTGCAACTCTATAACATTTAAGCACAACTCTCGTACTTAAGTATGAGACTAAATCTGAACTGTAAATTGTCTGAATAACAAAAGCTTTGTTGCTTTACTTCTTACTATTTCTTGACTGTATTAGTACTTTAGTCCTGCTTTCCAAGGTGTGGATTTTAAATGGACAAATTCTGAAACCCAATCTAGGCTTATACTCATTCTTTTGCAAGAGATGACTAGGAACTTGGTAAGGTACTGATATTCTACCTCTCCTCTGGGCAGCTAGCATAAAAAAACAAGCCAACTTTCCTTGCATAAATTCAATGGGCTGCTAAAGAAGGACCAGGTCTTCCTGTCCTGTCCTCTGTAGGCAGATTGTAGTATCTGTCTGCATATTGAAATGAACATGCCACTCAAACAGCAAAAGCTAAAATAAGGGATTTTAATTCAGCCATACATTACAAACCCCTATTCACATTTTTTTTTTACAAATGATTGCTAATGGAAATAGAATATATTTAGCAATCACCACTTTCCTTACTGATGCAAACTGAACCTTCTAAGCCCGTGCCCCATTTGCAGTTTACAGCAGCATGTCTCTACGACCCAATTTTTCTCCCTGATCATATGGTGGCCTCAGTCCATGATTTAAACGGTTTAATGCCATCATTTCAATGTATCAGAATAAAATTAGTTTTACCCACTGTTCCATTGTAGTGTGAGGGCAAATTAAACCTGCAATTACTAGCACCCATTTTTCATGGTGCTGAGGTCGGATGCTCAGTTGCAGTGAGTTTGGGAGTTCAAGGTTTGTGTCCTGGCATACCTTCTCCTCTCCAGTCACCGGTCTGCCTCTGTGGGTGCCACTTCTTATCTGGCACTATCAAGCTGACAGTGACTCTCTTAAGGTATTGGAAACATAATGTAAAGACTACCAAACAAATCAAAACCAAAATTTTAAAATAATTCTTTGAAGAACTGGAAATTACCACTACTTAATGGTACTCAAGCACACAACTAAAATCATTCCCTAATGGTAATGCACATTTTATTTACTTATTTATGACTTGCAAATATCCTTAAGGAGATCCCATAGCTTTTTTCCCTATTATGTAGTCACAAGTGAACAAGACCTCCAAAGAAATCGAGAGTTTTTATTACATCTTTACCTTCACTCTATACTCCCTTTCTTTAGAAGCAATTCCTATTTAGAAGATCTTCTTCCCAATCTTGTTGGGGGTGAATCCTTGGACCTCTGGTTGCTTTTCTATTGTATTTGTAGAGAAAGTTGTAATTGCACAATTGTGTAATAGTATCAGGATATATGCACAGATAACTAAACTTTTTCCTAGCCTCATACTATTGTGACATGGAGGAGGGAAAAAATGTCCAGTGGGAACCAATCACTATGGCCAAAACAAGTGGTGCAACAGAAAATATGGACAGCATGATATAGTCACAACAGACATTATGGGACAAGCTAGGAGCTGGTGATGTAAACAGCCAGTATTACGATAGTATTATTTTCTGGTGACACAAGGAAGGGTGGATAGGTGCTGAACCATTGTTGGAACAAGCCTTTCCAACTATAGGAGTTTCCATTTGACCAGCAGTAGGTCAATGTTATATTAACAGTAGAAAATGCAGCTGTTTCCTTTGGGGTTTTTGAAAGAAACAGCCTAGGTATAAAGCAGATGAGAACTCTCTACAAAATAAAGTGTCTTTCTGAAAGACAAAGTTTGTTCATATTTGCTTAAAGCAATGAACTGTGGAGACAACTTTTTTTTTTAACTGATAAAGCAAAGCAACACAAACCAGCATAATAATTACTGAGACTGTAGTATAGGAACTTTTAACCTAGATAGCTGCAATCTTGTAAATCCCGTAGCATTCAACTGGACATAATCCTAGGTAAGTGCAAAACAAGTATTTAACAACTGCACTTGTGTAACAATCCATTGAAGGACAGATCTAAGCAAATTACCCTAAGCAAATGTAGTCTGGAAGGTGTAAATGCATGTGGTTTCTGTGCCCAAAATTTTAAAAAAATTAACACCTAGATAAACTAAAGAATTGGGCACTGATAATCAAGCAATAGAATGGCATCCTACTTCTGACTTGCCAAACTGGCACTCTTGAGATGTACTGGACTACAATTCCCAACACATCTGGAGACTGCTAAATAGAGGAAGGCTGAATTGATAAAATTGTAGAAAGACTGTGACAGCAGTCTTCCCAAGGTATTCAGAAATGGCATACACATATCCAAAGCAGTAAAGTTTTTTTTTTTTACAGTTTACAATTATTTGTAACCTTTAAAATGTTGATATTTGAAAACTTCAGTACCAATTTCCCATCAATTCAAGTTAAACATTCTGAATGAAAAAAAGAAATAAAAAATACATTAATTTACAGTTTTATAACAGAAAGAATTATTTTAATGCAATGATTTTGCAACTCAAAATCTGAACACATTATTTTGCAAAAATATTATTTTCACTCACTGAATTTTAAACATTGTAAATGAAAGACAAAGACAAACATGTTAATGCTGATGTGGCTACTAGAATTTCACATCATTAAGTTTTTATTGACAAAAACTGAACTAATGGTAGGAGTCTTTCATATATGTAGTTATGAATTCAAAGTTTTCATCTTGGAAAAAGCCATTCCCTACCCCACTAACTTATTAAGCATTATTCTCACTATAAAAATCAGTCTTACACTTCCAAATGCTTTTAAATGCAACTATGCAATTGCAGTAGCCATTTCAGGATTTCTTTCAATAGCAACTAATTCTTGTTTTTCCTTTTAGATACCAAACTCTACATAACAAGCATTATTGTTTCCAAATCACAGAAAATTAGGAAGCCCCATCAGGCTATCTGAAACTAATGCTCCATGTAAGAAAGGAAAAGTGTGATAACAAATTACAACGAAAAATTACATAGTGGATATTATTTTAACAATAAAAAGGTTATGCATATTTTGTTGAAAGCCAGAACAGTATCTTAGGCGGTGTGAGACATGCTTTTCCCCCCAATTTATACTCAACGCTGGCGACGAAGTGTTCTTGCAGAAAAAAGTATCGGAGAGTTTTACACAGAAGTTCAAACCTATCCATTTCTCTGGGATTCAATTTTAGGGAATGAGGCTTAGTATTACTTTCCAACCAACATCGTCGAGCGACAATAAGGCGGCCCTGTATTTTTTCTCCCCCAAGAGCAAGGCCCCCGCCATTTCTTTCTTGCATAACCTTCCCACTGCTCACCTGGGCGGCCATCACCCGTTGCCTCTCGGCGATCAAACTGCATTTTTTGCACTGGCAATCTCTCCACATGCAGAACCTCTTGTGCCCTTTCAGGGGCGAGGAGTAGCCGTGGTTCCTACAGCGCGCGCACTTAGGGAGACGCGGGGACTTTTTCCCTGCAGTGGTGGCGGCACCAACAGGGCCCTGGTTTAAGACCCCCGCGTTGCTGCCAGCACCGGTGGCTACTAGCCCGGCAGATTTCCCAAAAGTGCCCATTTTAGCTCCCTGGGCGTGATGCTCCGAAGAAGCCGAAGGCTTGCTGAAGGAAGACTCGTTGGGCATCGCGTCTTTTGGAGCTGTTAGTTTGAGAGAGAACTTGCTCGACTTTGCAAGGAAGGCTGTTTTAATGCTCAATTTTGAGTCTGAAAGGACGGGAGAGGACCCTGGAGGAGGCAGCTCTCCTTGGCCTGCAAGCGGTTGCTGCAGCCTCTGGAGCGAGCTTGCTGGCTGGCAGGTGGCAGCAAAGCCGTGCAAAGTAGCAGCCCACCTCGTCACTTTGCAAAGGCGCGGATGAAATGGGGAACGTGCTGAACTTTTTGCTATTTTTTTCAAGGTACATATTCCAGAGCACGGACCCGCTCCCGGGCGCTCTAGGCTCCACCCCCAAATCTCTCCAGGGGCCTTCTGCAGGCCTGACCCGCGGATAGGCCCAGCCTATGGGGTACTTGCAGAGAGGTGTCTGAGGCAGCAGCCCTGGGCAGAAAAGCCGGAGAAGAGCTCATGGCACCTTCAAGTTTTAACCCGTTTACAGTATTTGCAGTCTGCCGAAACTTTGTGGCACAAATCTTAAAATAAACAGGTTAGTCTTGAAGGCGCCACAGAACTCTTCGTTGGTTTTGCTGGTGGGCACGTTTCAATAGGAAGCGTTTCAAGCGTTTCAGCCTTGCCGAGTCTAATGCGGTTGACTGCAAAGGATGGATGCGAGCAATGCAGGTAGTCGGAGGGTGCAAATCTGAGCTGCGCTCGCGCAAGGGCAAGCCCGCTCCACCGCAGGGTGTGTTCCTGCAACAGAAACCTCTCACAGCAAGAAGGGAGCCACAAGTTGTTCTGTGGAATGGAAGGCAAATTGAATGGATGGCATTGTTATTTTTAATTGGGTGGGAGCGGAGACGTAAACATAAAATGTGACTCGTTTTTCGCCTCTTAGGACACAGTTTGTCTCCCGTTTCTTTGCAGCCTTTTCTGCATTCGTTCCCGGAGAACTTTCAGGCTGCAGTGTTGAGATCGTAGGCGCACGTATTTGGAAATAAGTCTTACTGGGGACTTAATTCCGACCTTGGGTGGGATGAGGAGGGGCGGGGGAGCAGCAGAAATATGCCTCTGGCCAGACAATTTATGGAGAACTGCTGCTTCCATACCTTACTATGAGAGGGGAGAGAAGTGGGAGATCTCCGTTCAGTTTCACATCTAAGTCTGTGCATTTAACTGCTAAAACCACCAACTCCCTAGAAAATTCAAGGTTTCTCCTCGGCTAGGATTCTGAGAAATAGTCTTTAAACGTTTGTAAAGGGTGTCCTAGCTGTAGACATAGGATGAGTTCGCACAGCAGACTAAGCCAAACCTGAACCATATAGCTTAGGCAGCCTTTGAACCCAGGCAGTCTTGGTTTTATTAAATAGATGATGGTAAAGTCGACAAGATAATCTAAAGTAGATTTCGTTACTTTAGTTTTGAAACTTCAGTGGAAAGTAGAAATGGGTCCCAGTAGGGAATATGCATATTTCGTTTATATCTGACGCCACCTTTAATACAAAAGGTTTATTTAAAAAATACCAAAAGTTTTTTACCAGTGATGAGTGAGCAGCAATCTTGTTTTTAACAACTATGAAGAAGAGAACAAAAAAATGTACTGATTTCAGTGTCTGAATCAGGTGTTCATTCTCTGCCCTGAAAGGAAGGAAAATGTCTTTTAGCTTCTAACTTTTTAAAGAGATGTAAATACAATTAATGTAGTGTGGAACATAAGAAACAACCATGTTTAATTTGAATAGTAATTCTTAAATATATGGCTGTTTCATTCAGATGGTCTGAGTGATAAACGCTTTTCTGTTCCAGAAAAGAGTATTTATTAAAGATGCACATTATCGGTTGCTGATTGTCATTTTTACTGTTAGAGAAGATCTTGCAAGTAGTTTATCCCACACTAAAAGATATTGAATATGATAGTGGAATGAAAAAATGCTAACATTTGAACATATGTATATGTTATTCTGACATTGTTACATGAGCAGGAAATGCAAAATACAGTTTAACTGTTTCAGGTGAAACATCTGCACTCAAATAGAAATGGAAATCTGTGGGTGGGGTGGTGGCTAGTGGTAGGATTTATAATTGGGATTGAAGGCATATACAGTAATTCCCACCATCAAAAGAAAGACAGTTGCTGCTGTGATATCATTCCAGGTTTGCCTCCAGAACTTTTCCCCCAAGGTGTATACATAACTTCAACGGCAAAACCTACTTTACCTAAGTTGACAATGGAACAAATTAAACATGTGTATATGCCATAAATAACAAAGCACTGCTTTCTCAATCTTCTTCCAGTCTATAAAGTAGAGTATTTGACCTAATTAGATCAATCTTCCCCCCCCATGTCATGTCAGGGCCAGAGTCAAATGTGCATAAGATTATGGAAGCAATTCATTGTTCATAGGCATTTTTTTAAAAAATGGACCTTTATGCCCAGTTGCCTTTATGATCTGAGGGCAGGATATGATGCAGTCAGTAAGATCAATTGTCCAAAGTGGGGCCAGTGAGGGAAATTTGGTCCCCAAAGAAACTGACAGTCCAGATTTAGAGGTCAAGATGTTTGCTAGGCCTTGATCCAAATTTTATGTTAATTATTGGTTGTGTTTGCATGACATGCTAGCCCAAGGTAATGGATTAATAAGAAGGTGTATACCACTGACTAACATCTTACAGAAATGGACATTTTGGAGAACATGGTTAATTAATCAGATTGAGGTGTATTGTGTTGTCTGAACCCAAATGGCTCTTGTTTTAGATTTGCAGAAGCCCTAATAATCGAACCTATCACCTACTTTGTTTTTAGATTCTAGTTTCTATATATCCAGAACTTAACTGCTGAGTTTGGATAACATAATGCCTTCTCCTGTTTATCTTTTCCTTTAGCTTAGGGAGAGCTAAGGAAAGAACCTCTGTCAATGAATAGAATCGGCTGTTTTTCAATATATGCTCCCCTAAACTCACATGTAGTCACAAGGTATGCAGGCTACATAGTGAAAGGTTGCTGATGAGTCCTGCAGTTAAAACTAAGTATGTGTGACAAAGGGCATTCAATAAAACAGGGCAATGAAGAGTTAAAATCTGTAGAAAGGGTCTTCCCGAAACATTAAAGGAAAATGGAGCTCTGGTTTGTTCTTACTAGCTGTTGAGATGGCTTTTTGTAGCAAGAGGCTCTAGGCCTTAATTGTGCTTTTTCACGAAAATAAATTTGACTATATTTCTAAGAAACTGTAGCTCAGTTCAGGCGATACATTTGCATGTTGAAGTGCATACATAAACAGTCCCTTTCCTCTGTAATGTTGCATTGTGATGTGACTGGAGGGTTCAGTGACAGATAATTGTGCTGTTCTTGGGAATGATCAGCAGGACTTTATAGAAGGGAAGGCTGGTCACCCTCTAGTATTGAGAACTACCTGTAAAAATATGAACTGAACAGGACTCTAGGCTGTTCCACCTGACATTTGAGAACACCCAGACTCAACATTACTGAGAAGCAGAGGTGTTCAGAATTTCACATCATTTTCATGTTTACAATGCAAGTGACATAGTCGCACACACAACATGGTAGTCTATAAGTAGCCACCACAAGTTAACTGTTTGTCATAGTTACCCTTAGAGTGGTCCAGAGTCTGAAACTAAGTCCCCCATTATATAATTGTGGGGAAATCACTATTTCCTGTAAATCGTACAGATTGCTAAGGACAAACGTTAAGAAAATTTTGAAGCATACCTTTTGTAACGAAAAAGTCACTTAAGATGCATATGCCATCCACAGTTATGTACCTTAAAATGTGGGAAATTGACATACTTGAAGATAGGTTTGATTCATATTTGATACTCAGTGCCTGAGCAGTTTTGCTCTGCTAAGATAAGTGAACTCTTTGTGGGGCCATGTGATGAACACCTAGTAGAGGGTCACAAATGCTAGCAGAGCTTTGGTGTGCAAAACTCTTCCATGCTTTTGACATGTGGAGACACCAAACACCGGTTAAATATTAATTTATAGTTTGATCATTTTATATTTAATAACATATTCCATCAGTGTAACCAGAATAGACACTCCTGTGTAACAGAAAGGTAATTCTCAAAAACAGAACCAGATCAAATTTGATCTGATAGGATAAGCACAGAAAATAGGTTGGATCTAGCCAAGGATTGTAGAGAAATGCATTCCAGAAAATCTCCCCAATTAATCTTAAAAATCAGAATTGTGCAAGCCGGGGTATTCCTTATGACACTATGGAAGCAAAAACTGGACTTTGAAGAAGCAGGATGGGAAGAGTATTGATGCTCTTGAATTTCATTGTTGGAGAAGACTCCTGAGAATACAGTACCAACAAGACAGCTAAGAAAACAAAATGATGGATCATAGAACAAATCAACCCAGAGTTCTCACTTGAGGTACAAATGACCAGGCTCAAATTATCAAGCTTCAGACCTAGCTCTCTGGAGAAGTCTATAATGCTGGGAATGATGGAAGAAAAGAGAAGAAGAGTACGACCAACAGCAAGGTGGATGGATTCACTTACAATGGCAATGGCTGTACTGTTGGAAGGCCTGAAAGATGAGGTTAGGGGCAGATAGTAATGGAGAAAATAAATAAATAAATAATTTATTTATTGGTGGTCATTTAGAGTTGACACCAACTTGATGGCATATAATGAATGGATCCTAATGCAAAAAGCAGTTGAGCAGCTGCTCCGAATGCTGTCATCTACTCCATTCTGACCCCCTTCCATCTTCCCTCCTAGTCACATGATCTAGAGCGGAGCATATTCAGCTGACTTTGTACTTTCCATTGCATGTATATGTATGTACGTATATAAAAACACAGAGACCCAATGCAAAGGGGAAGCTTGAGCATGTATGTAGACTATTTATTTATCAAATTTATATAGCCACTCATCTCACAAAAAGTGACTTTGGGCAGCGTACAACAAGCCAATAAATAATATACAAAATAAACATTGCATTAAAACATTATATGATTATTATTATTAAAAAGCATTAAACCCCATAAAAGGAGAACTAAAATAGAAAAAGTAAATAATAGATGCAGGGATGTTAATAATACTGGAGCCACCTCACTAATTCACTAGTCCTCTGGGATCCCCAGCCCTGCTGGCATAACCAAGTCTTGAGGGACCTTTGAAAGCTCAGAAATGATGAGGCCAACTTCAACCCTGGAGGAAGAAAATTCCACAGTGGTGCCACAGCAGAAAAGGCCTGCCACCTAGGGCCCACCAAACATAGCTCCCTAGGTGATGGAACCCGTAACATACCCACTCTGCTGGACCTAGTGGAATGGGCAGATGAAATAACAGATATAACTTGTTACTTCATTATACAGAAGAAAATACAGATGCCTTTTTTAGCTCTTGCTGGTCAAGCAATTGGAAAGAATGCCAGAAGCCAGAGCTCACATACTTTAACTAGTTTTTTCTAATCCCACACCATGTTGGAAAGAAATTATGTCTGGGCTCCACTATTCTATCTGTCCATTTCCAGAAACTGAGCAGGCCTGACCAAATTTGGTAGGTGGGAAGGAGAACCAGCAGGGGGGAGGGGGAAAGACAGTTCAAAAATATGCTGGATCTGCCTGGGAAATGCAGAGAGAAAAAAATCCAGGGGGGAAAAAAACTCCAATGTCTTCTTATAGGGTGCTGATGTCTCCATTCTAAGTTTCCCTCTCTCTTTCTTAGGGGTCACATGATCCACAGCCATGCAGTTATTAAATGATTGGAACTAATTCTAGACATCATGCTATGTACAATATCCTACCATGTTAAAATTAATCATGTTCTATATATAGATTATACCCAGTCAGCCAGCAAGATGTCTGCTCTTCTAAAAGATCCTGCATACATTCCAAATTCAGAGCACCTTTTGGAGGTATTTGGGGTCTTCCAGAAGGAGAGAAAGGGAAACTCTGGCTTGTTTTACCATTGGTGACATAGGATTAAGTGCAAGGTCACCTCCCCATTGGTTGGTTCTTTGGCATAATCATTTAGGTTATTTAGAAATTTTGCTTCACAAACCTAGCTCTTCATGTCTAATAATTGAATATTCTCTACCATCAGCTCCCATGCTCTCCAGAATTTCCTACTGTGGCCCAAGGAACAACCTAATTTTGTGTTTGCAGCAAACTACTATAATGCCACTGTATAAGGATGGCAAAATTATGATATACATATGTTGATGATGTCACACAAATGCTGACTTTATGTACTTGCTTCCTGACATCTAATGCAAGTATGTCAGTTGTGGCATTTACATGATGACATAGACCTGATGTATCATCATTTGTCCTCTCCCCCAATGCCTATGTCCTTAGAGATAGAAAGAATTCATTGCATCAAACACATATCTGTGTCTTCTGTTTAGTGGGCAAAAAGTCATTCAGGTGGCTCTCTGTGTAATCCTGTAGTTAACTCTCACATTGGTGGTCTCTTCTTTATAGCTGATTTTCTTCAAAGTCTTGGTTTAATCTAGAAAGCTCTTACTTCAGAAAAGGAGTATTAACTCTGCTGATTTTCTAACATGTTGCTAAATTTACCTTGCCCACTTAACTTCTTAATACCGTGATTCTGTCAGGCAAGCTTCCCGTTGTGCCAGAAATTGGATTTCTTCTTCATAAGCTTGGTCCTTTCTCAAATTCCCTTTGTGGTTTGCTTCTTCAGGATCAGGAGTTCCTTAGATGGACAGGCTGGTTATAAGTACGTTTACATGACAAGCTAAATCCAAACCAACCAACTCACATTATCACATAGTATGTTGTGCAAGTCCAGTCATACTGGTTTGTAAACTGGTTTATGGTTTATGACTTCACAGGTATGAAGACAGCCAACTGTAATTTATAAATTAAAGGGAATCAAAGTTACACACACCATTGCTTAATGCAATGTATGAGCCAGTGACTACAGCTCCTGGCCTGCCCCTAATAGTTCAGTGACTCGGTTCAGACAGCAGGTGCCTCTCCGTCACAGATTATGCACTGCAGTAGATTAACAGTGGAAAAAGAAGTAGAACCATTGAACAAACAAGAAGCAAACCTTTTCTAAACATCAAGCAGCCTCACACATTAGGCCATCAACTCACTCGCACTCTCTCTCTCTCTCAAACACATACAGACACACCATCATCCCTTCACATTGCTGCATAAAATTTCCTACAAGCACTCAGTGTTGTGAATCTTTTGCCTTGAAAATTCATTTTTGAATGTTCTATTAAATGATCATCCAGTTAATCAACCTGATTAATTTATTGTGGTTCCAAAGGTTGGCTAGGTCTGATTTGTAAAAGGGATGCAAAGGGACAGGCAAAAGCAACCACTGTATTACTTGACACAGATCCTCCAATTCATTTTAGGTGCACTAAAAAAATTAATTGGACCAGTGACTTAGAACATTGAGGGCTGCTGCATGACTCATTAAACTGACATTCAGAACATTTGTAATTCACAATGCAAGACTGATAGAATCCTATATGCACTCTATATGTTTGTGCTCTTTTATCATAGGCCAGCCTTAGTTCATAGAAGGCCTTCTGATTAGAATGTCACCATCAATTGAGAGAGAAGACAACCGTAATGGAGCTAGATTTGATAAACTGGCAGAGTGTGACAAAGGAAGCTTGGGACTCTTAAAAGAGGCTACACAATTAATTGCTACCTTTTTATTTATGATACTTAATTTCTTTTTGGATACAGCTAGTTTTCCACTGTGGCAGAGAAGGTCAGAAATAAGTAGATTGTTTCAAGTGATTGAGCAAATGCTTTTCTTTCAATGCTATTTTTAATGCTGTTCATCTAATGATGAAATGGCTTGGCTAGAGAAGTTCAGTCTGTGTCTTAACCAATTTCTTTTCTGGATGAGGAGCATATTTCATTTATTCCCTCTTTACCCTGATAAATAATGCTAAGCTATGGTTTGTTTAATCTTAGCTTGTCAACTAAGCCACAGAAGCTGGGTTCACACTTAGTGCTATGCCTGGGTTTTCAACCTGGCATGGAGGGTTGCCAATATGCCTACAGGCATCTCTCTTGATATGTTGCCTTATCTGACATTTTTATGAGTAAAAGCAGGTAAAGAGGCTTACATTTATGTATCAGTTTCAAAGTAAACAATATTATGCCATAGCACACTATGTGTATCCAGTGACTGGGCATGTTCTCACAATACATGAGTTAAACTACTCTGGCTGCTTAATGCGAATACACATTTCTCCTTACCTGCATCCAATATGGTTGCTTAACTATGGTCAGTGGTGTTTCTATTGTTAGGCACTAGGTACAAGCATTGGTGTCTAGCCTTCTGTGAAGACATCTGCTGAAGGGGACTATATCACTTCATGAGGCAGGCTGTTCTCCTAGTTGGCAGTACTGCTAAAAACCTTTTTAATATCTAACTGAATCTACTTCCCAGTAATTTCAGTCCAGTGGTTCCTGCCTGCCCTCCAGGGACTCATAAAACAAATCCTCTTTCTCCTCAGTGATACTCTTTAATGATCAGAAGATTCTTTTGTCTTCCAGAGCTGCAGCTTCTCTTTCCACTAGTGGTACAGCAATGGCTGGCTAGAATTTTTTTTTCTTTTCTGAGCAAAGACAGATATAAAATACAAGTTAAGATATTTTGCCTTCTCACCATCACCATTTACCAATTCACCCCTTTCTGCTTGCAACAGACCCACAGGCCCTTTGCCTTTCCTTTTGTTTCTGATGGATCACTTTTGCTGTTTTGGGCATTTCTCACACCATTCAGCACATTCTACGCGTTAGCCTTTCTAACACAATCTGTGTAATTTCTAGCAACTGCCTTGCATCCTCTTTTGGTTACATGCTGCTCCTTTCATCTCTTGGGTACACCCCTTTTCCTTTTCAGCATTTTGGAAAGCTCCGTTTATATCCACACTGATAGCTTTAGATGTCTCCAATGTTTCCTTCTAATAGGTATGATTTGTGGCTGCACCTTCAGTATCTCGTTTTGCAGGGTTTTCTGTCCTTCCTGGACACTTTTTCGGGATTTCAAGCTGTTGGATCCCATGTACTTTTTGCCTGAGTTCATAAGAATGTGCTGTTTTGAAATCCAGCATACAGGTCTGACTCTTCCCTACTTTTCCTCCCCTTGATATCATGAACTTAAAGACAGCACAGCTGCTTTCTCCCAAAGTTCCAGTCACCTTCATGGAATAATTGCTCCCTGTGGGTGAGAATTAGATCCAGGATAGCAGAACCCCATGTTCTCCCACTTCTTCTAGTGGCTGTAATTTCTTGGATGCCTGAGTCTTGGCAAGTTTATATTTCTGGCATATATCAGAGTAATCAAAATCTCCCATTATCACTATTGGGTGACTGTTTGACAGTGTGGTCATCTGACACAGAAAGATGTAATTCCATATCATTTACCTATCCAGGCAGTCTATAATAAACTCTCACAATGATATGCCTTTCTCCCCCCCCCCATACCTTTTATTTCTTACACAAACACTTTCAACAGGTTTCTCATGCCCCAATTCTCTGCAGGCAATTGCTTTCTTTGTGTATAGCACTACTCTCTCCTCTCAGTTGAGTCTCTCCCTTTTGAATAAGTTCCAATCATATGTGTTATCCCACCAAGTTTCAGTGATGCCTATGACATTATTATATGCTCCCATGTTAGGATTTCAAGTTCCCCCTCTTTGTTCCCCATACTCTCCGCATTTATGTAGAAATTTCTGAGATGGTGGGTGGTGCCCTCTACTTGGCTTCACTGTTGTAGTTTCCTGCTAATCATGTGTTTCTTAATCTCTTAATTTTTGGCCCCAGCCCTTGGTAGTATGGATGGTTCTAGGATTTTGCCTCCCCTTTTCCTTTAATGCCCTCCTGATGAGATTGGGAATGTGCCTGCCAAGCACATCCTTCCCAGATTTTGGGAGATAAAGCCTGTGACTTGCCAGGAGTCCCTCATATAGGTATCTCAGTCCATGATCAAGGAACCCAAACCCTTCTCATTGGAACCATTCAGGTAGCCAGTTGTTCACTTTTACTATTTTGTTCTCTCCTCTTACACTATGACTATGTTGACCATATTTTCTTGGAAAAAATAAAGGACAAACCTGAAAAAGGGGTAAATCTGAAAGAGGTTCATAAGGATAAAACAACAACAACACACAATTGTTTGTGTTTATAACTTTGCTTCACAAAGCAGAATTCAAGAGCAAAACCAAGAAAAACTTTACAAAAATGCATTTTCTAATAAAAATATCTAAAATCAAACAGTATATGTAAATTTATTTTTAAAAGACAATTCAATTTCCATATTTTTCACATGAATGTGAAGACTGTGCATTAAGTGGTACCATTTGTATGGTAAAAGTTAAATGACCAAAATAAAGGATAAAAGTGAGTTTTTGAAAAATAAATAAACCTAAAGGACAGCTTTATGAAATAAAGAACTGTCCTTTATAATAAAGGACGTATGGTCACTGTAACTATGGCCTTCAACAGGAAGGATTTATGAAAACACAACTTCTTCTGTCAGCTACTTCATCTTTGTGTCCAGAGCCTCACTGTCTCTGATATATGTCTAGGCACAGCTCTGAATATGCATATGTAGTGGGGAGCAGCTGGCCCTTTAAAGAACTAACCAGCCTTATGTGCCCAGAGGGAGTCACCTGACTCCTGAGGGCCAATAAAGGAAAAGAAGGGGGTTCTATCAAGTTTTGGGCGGGAAGAGTTTGTTGGGGAGCATTGAAAGAGTTGGCTGGAGTCCTGGATGAGGGGGTTACCTCAGGCAAGGTTGAAAATGGAGTTATTTCGCTACAGTTAGAACTGTGTTAGGGTTTATTTGTTTTTTTGTATTTTATCTTTTTAAACTGTCTTGTGTGTAGACCCCTATCTTCTTTTGGTACCTTTAATATAGTTGATTTTTGTTTCAATCCTGGAATTGACCTTCTATCACCCGCCTCAGCTTGGCTGAGCTACAGACTCCCAAAGTTTTTGTTTGGATTCCCCTTCAGTATTTAGCCAGACTCAGGGTGGCCTGAGGATTTTCCCTTCAGTCCTCTCCTGGTTGTGGAAGGGATAAACCAGTTTATAGTGAAGAGGGTTTGTGTGGCAGCAGGAATACCTAATTTTCCAGTCACTATTCACCCATAGGTGAACTGAAGTACCTCAGAGGAGGGGCTGGCACAACCCCAAGGGCGCCTTTTCCCTTATTACAGTGTGCACAGTATGTATATTAAGAATGGGCAGGTACTACCTATTTGAATAGAAGAAGGAGAGGGAAAATATATGGCTAGCCGTCTCTTTTTGGAAGCAAAGGCAAAGAAATTGTGTTTTTTTAATGATAGAAATATAGCTGATAAAGACCAGTTTTGTTGGCGTCTTCCATATTGTCCCTGTTTTTCGTCTTCAAACCAATAGCCTCACTTTGCTGTGTTTCTCCTCCTGTTGTCTTCCTCCTTCCCACCTCAAATACTTTTAACAGACACTTCCTTTTAAACCTGCCCCAACAGTTCCTCTAAGAAATTTATTTACTTTTCAGTCCTTGGAATCTATAGCATTCAAGGGAAACGTGTAAGCAGTCTGGGAGAAAAATTAGAATAATGAAGGGGAAATAGAAATAGGGCAAGCTGGGAATGGTTGTGTGCCATAGGTGTAAGCCAGACATCCCACTGATGGAATAAAATACTTGAGTAGATCCCCACCACCACCATCATGAGTCTGCCAGCCCATCTCTCTGGGTCTGTGGTGGAATCTGCAAGAGCCACACAATTATCATATGCTAAAGAAAAGATGAACATCCACTAGCAGAGACTACAAGGCATTAATTGAAAACTTAATCATTTTTATTTTCTCTCATTCAGTGACAGTTAATCAAAGCTCATGGTAAAAGCATTTCAAGAACAGGTAAGACTATCATCATTTTATAGTTTATTCAGTTGATAGGAGGTTATTGGCTAGTAACCTATTTAGACCAGGTTATTGTAATGTTATATGAATTCCTCTACTGATTCTGTAATGGTTATTAACATGCTTCTTCTGTCTCCCCTTGGAGAATTGCTGCATCCAGTTAGTGAAGGGAAGTGTCAAAAGACTTTCAGCTGTGTGTAACAATAAGTTGGTTTCATGTTTCATATAAGTTATCCCCTTTTAAGATTTCTCTATTAAGGGAGATCAGTACAAATATTAACATCTGTAAATAGTTTCTTTGGAATCAACCAGTTTCTTTATATATACTAAGATGGGCACAGAATGATTGTTGTATGCAACAGCAAGATATTATTGGTTGTTTCACATTTATACATTTACCTGCTTCAAGATAGAGTGATTCACTTTGAAAAGTATGCTCTTTACAGAGGATTGCACAGTTGCTGAGGTGTATCTGAATGCAACATTCACTTCACTGAGCACCTGGAAGCTCCTTTTTGCACTCAGATCTGAAGAGCTGCAAAGTCCTGACATCAATTGCTAAATAGCATGTATGTTAATCATGTTTAACCTCTATCTATCTAATGGAATATAGGACTTTAAAAAAGTAATAAATTTCCTTTGCCCTTATATTATTATGAGGCACATAATTTCTATGCATGTGTGTAAATTTTACCAGTTTTTATCATATTTTTTTGTTTTTATGGAATTACTTTTCAACTGATTCATTGAAGATTATGATCAGTTTAATTTTGGGACATTGTTTATTATCTCTCCTTATTTTGAACAGTTTGGTGGGTTTTAGTTTCTCTTGTCAATAATAAAAGCAAGGCATTCATTTAAAGTGAGTTGAACCACTCTGCATGTTATATGTGTGTTCCCTATAGATATTGGATAATGATTAATTATAATGTGTGAAATTTATATGTTGTGGTTATAGAGTATGGAGCTATGAGCAACTATTTCATTTTATTTCACTTGTATATTAACATTGACTTAATATGTACTTTGAGCCTTGTGTATTTTAAATGTTATTATGTTAGTTTTAATTTGAGTTCTCAGAGATAGTTGTTCTTTCTACTCTTGAACAAGGTTCTTCTCTGAAAAATATTGATAAGAATAAAAAGTATTATTTGAACAGCCTTTTAGTACATTTGCTTGTATACCTTTACAGCTATACAGCAAGACGTAGGGGTCTTTGTTTCAGTTATGCACATATGGGTAGGAGATCTCTATCTATCATCCATCCATCCATCTATCTCATAGTCAAAATCAGGAAGCAAAGCTTTCCTTGGCATGAAAGTAGAATGATTAGTAATGCTACTCCTAGTTCCTTTTTTTGACAAAAGAAATTAAGATTGTTAATTTAATTGCTATTCTGAGACTATTATTCTGTGCAAAAAGGAAGGCAATAAATCCTTACTGATTTGTTCCTTCCCATTCACTTTTCTATCTGTAAAATGGGTACAGCAGCAAACATATAAGCATTGTTCAAAAAAGAAAGAATTAAAAATTGATTTAACTGTAAATTGTATTAAATGAGGTCTAAGCAAAAAAAAAAAAAAAGCAAAATTTTCTTGTGGTTCAGGAATTCCTGAATGTTCATTTGTTTATTTATATATTTCAAATTTAGATACTGCCCATCTCACGAAGAAGTGACTGTGGGCAGTTCACAATAAAAACAATAAATATTAATTAAAATACAATAAAAACAGTATAAAAATACAGTAAAAGTGGGATAAAACCAAACACATACACAAATAATATCTTCCAAGATGTTGATGATCAGCAAGATGTTAACGTATGGGAGCATCTTCAAGGTGCTAGCCACCCCCAGGGTTGGTTGCCCCTTTTTTCGCCCCATGCCAGTTGGCAGAGCCAGGTCTTGACTGCTTTTCAGAAGGACAAGAGAGTTGGGGCCTGCCTCACCTCTGGGGGCAGAGTATTCCATAGGGCAGGGGCTACAGCAGAGAAGGTTCTCTTTCTAGACCACACCAGTCAACATTCTTTCATCGACAGGGTCCGCAGCACACCCTCTCTGCTTGACTGGGTGGGACAGGTGGATATAATGGGTGAGACGGTCCCTCAGGTAACCTGGTCCCATGCCATGTAGGGCTTTAAAGGTGATAACCAACACCTTGAATTGGACCCGGAAAGCAAACTGGGACCCAATGCAACTCACACAGCAAAGGTGTGATATGTGCCATCTTTGGGGCACCTAAAATTGCCCGTGTGGCTGCATTTGTATATAAAGAGGCTATATACAAAAATCTCATGTCTAATTGCACAGCTAGCACTCTTCACTGTGAAACTTGCTATAATTTAACAATCTGTATTTTCGTGCCTGTGTGAATGAATACCAACATGCTGTCATCCTTAGAATGACTATATTGAGAAGGAGGTAAACAATGTCTATTTTAACTAGCTGTATTTTTATCTTGTTTGTTTCCATTAGATTAATCATATTAGCTTACATGCAGGGAAAAATCTAAGCACAAAACAAGTCCTTTCTGAATATACATTAGTTTGTGCTTCCCATTCTACCAGTGCTATCACACTAAGATAGAAAGAATTATAATCAGATATTAAATAGTCATATGTCAGTAAATAGGTTTCAAAATATATTTTAAAAATTGTTATCTACCCTTAGCTGCTCTGAACCTTGAGATCTAGCAAGACAGAGAAACAAATGTCAATGTCACATCTTTCTTGTGACATTTGGAACAGACGCCAGTGCTCTAAGCATATTTATCCTGCTTTTCAGATTAGCAGGCAGATTTGATTATGCACCATTAGGTTGGTATCAACTCTTAGCAACCGTGTAGATAGATTTTCTCCAGGAATAGCAATCTCTCTTATTTAAGTCTCTAGCAGTCAAAGAGACTTACAGTAAGACCAAACACAGAACATAATTAAAAGTGCCTGTGGCATTTAAATAGTTGGCTTTGGATTTCACCCAACATGGTTGACAACTCTGAGAATTTGCAGAGAACTGGAAGGGACCACATTTGGGTAGGCAGGTCCAGTTTTTTAAAGTTGGCAAATATAATAACTAACCCTATAAGATTCCCCATGTGAGTATTAGAAATCTCACATCCAGAATAAATTGAGGACTAAAGAGATTTAGAGAGACATTTATGGATCTATACTTGATACCTCTGTATGTTTTATACTGTGGCTTCCTAAAGGCCCAATCAGCATTGTCAGCCATAAGGAAGTATGGGAGCTAAAGTCTTTGAAGTGAGGCACTTTATAAATTATGATAGAAGATAGATAGATAGATAGATGATAGATATAGATAGATGATAGATAGATAATAGAGATATATAGGGGGGCAACCATATAGGCTGACCTAAAAGTTGCTTTTTTCTGGCAGCATGTACCACAGATCCAGAAATACAGCTGTTAACTCTCCTGTTATCAGAGAGACATGGGCACCATTACCTTTTGGCATAGCAATTCACAGGTAAATACAGCTGTCAATAAAATGGTCATGACATGGAAACATTCATAGTGATACACCTTCATTAACAACCTATCCCTGATTTTACTACAGTTCACCAGCAGGAGTCTCCCTTCTCCTTGGGGAAATGGCTGCTGCTTAAGAGTAATTTTCCCTTTGGAACAGATTAAGACTAAAAAAGGGTGTTGAAATTTTGTTAAGAGAGGAACATTTACCGTCCTCCCAGTAATCCAGACTCAGCAATATCCTTCTGGGAAATCTTTTAGCAATTATCTATACCTAGATTGTTTCCAGAGGGTTGTGGCTATATTTCAGATGCTCTAATGCAGTTTTTCATAGGCTTTATACTTTTTCAGCTTGGTGATTTATAAATGCCTAAGATTAATTATTTTAATTATAATTTCTGCCACATGTTCAAGATGTGAAAGATCCCTATTTCCTAAATTTCTCCTCACAAGCCCTTTGTGAATTAGACTGAGTAGGCATTCTATGTTGCATAGAGCTACCAGATAATTGTGCAGTTCTCTGAACTGGGAAATCATCCCCAAACAATTCTCCCATCATCTTCCTGCCCATTTGAATGATAAATGTTTCATGGATTTATCAACCTATCCACTGTTTTCATCTGTGCAACAAAGCAGTAATAAAAACATAAGTGCTATTTTGTGCAGTTGCCTTTGAATTAAAATCTATGTATACATAGAAGACCCAGGGAGTTTAGTGGTTGCTAACAATTCAACATATAGGGTTTGATATTAAAAGAACTTTCAACTGAAAAAAGAAATTCAGGAGAGCTGAATTTGAATATTATTATTATTATTATTATTATTATTTTCAGTGACAAATATAATGGTAATAGCTGACATTTTATGATTCTTATCTATGTAAGTATTGAATATTTGCCAAGGCTTAAAAAATGATTACATCATCAGGAAAAAATGTCCATTTCTGCAGACTCCCATGCCATTAGGCTTTTAATATGGTAGTTAAATTTCCAGACAAGACATCTTGTCTGGAAGGAGGGTTAGCTTTACTGGAAATATGTTAGTTTTCAAAATGGTCAAAATATGTTAGCTTTCAAAATGGGGAGAATAGTTAAATTTATGCCCCAAATTTCAAGTGATTTGTGCCAAACAAATGCCTGATACCCATATTTTGATGTCATCTTCTCTTAGTTATGTCCATATCTCCAGATGTGTTCCTTAGCTTTAGAAGAGTTTCTTGGCAACTCTTGCAAGTTTATCTACTTTTTGTTACAGCACAGTGCTGCAGTATGCTTGGTAAAATCTTTGTATTATAACCTTTAGCAACTGAACTGAAATGAACAGTGGTTTGAAAATTGCTGCTGTGCTTAAATAAGCAAACAGACAACATATGATTAGCCATTTCCTTCCTGAGGAAGCTCACAGGGTGCTTCTGGCCACAAATCCATTCTAAATAAAGCTCCACTTCTCAGTAAAATGGAAAATAGAAAGCTCCTGCCATTTTAATTGCTGTTAGGCTTTTCATCTTTGTACCATATATGTGCACCTGTTTTGCTGGAGGGCAATCTGAACATTTCAAATACCATCACAGAGGTCCCAGAATGATTGAAATGGTATCTCCTTAATAAACAATTACTTAAAAGTGGATATAGTGAATAATAAAAGTGGAACTATTTATCATATAATAAGTTACCATAATATGCATATAGCCACATAGGAAACCAGATAGGTATTTTCCTCATAAATGGTTGGAAGAATCTTACAATTTCCATCTTCTTTGGATTCCTTACTGGAATTGCACTCTGCATTTAGCAGAACAGTCAGAAAACAAGTTTACTATGTAATTTACTGCATAGGTAACTAGCATTATTAATTTCCCTCCCATTGATTTTAATGGAAAGGGAAACCAGCTTATTGCTTATTCTTTAGCAACTACTATACAAGTTTGGCTAAAAAAAATCAGCTCTTTTTATTAAGTGAGGTTTTTGGTTTCCCCTGTATTGGCTGAATTTGTTTATGTAAAACATTTGCAAGTGACACAACCTATTAACAAATTTCAAAATAGTTTACAATACAATTCCACCAATTAAAACAGTGACTTAAAACAATTAATAAAAGCACATTTTAAAGAACATACAATGAAGACCTTTTAGTTGAGAACAAAGTTAGAATTGAGGTAAGAGAAAGACAAAAGCTCCCCACCCTCACTTCTCCATACAGTGAAACAGTCCACTGATGTGACAACTATACTAAAGTTGTTACCATTATGGATAAAATTTATTAAACATAATTTTTTTAAATACAAAAAGTATGTTAAAAGTACAAAGTAAAACAAAATAGTTGTTGTAATCAACATACATAGTGAGATTTCTGAAAGTGGAGTGTCTGTTATCAGACTGTCCCCCCATATCATTGGCCTAATGCATATGGCAGGACACATTCTGGGTATGTATTTGTCCATATTATAAAGCTCCTAATTGTTTTTGGAAGAACAGGTAGGAAATAAAGATCTTTGTGGGTATATCTTAATTATTCCTCCTGGTTCCAGACCTTTCTATGTGTTTTCACTGCAGTCAACAAATGCAAAACCTTTTGATTGGCTGCAATGAGAAACTAGTTGTAGGAAGCAATTGGGTCCTTAAATTGAGATTATTTTTCTTCCTAGAAATTCTGAAAAGGCTTTAAGTTGTAATGAAGAACAGTACTTGTCTTTGACTGAAATTCTGTTTCCATCTTTGCATAATCACACAGGGAAAAAAAATGGCATCTCTTGTCAGGAATTCACAGTTGATGTCATCTTAGGTAGAAGTTATGGTGGTGAGGATCATTAAGATAAGGGAAAAGCAGAATTATTTTATATTGATTAGTTTCCCATCTGAATGATTCCTGGTTGTTGTACTAGCTTACCCTTTGACCTGTTGGTAGTGCTAGGTCAGCCCACAATAGAAGTTATTAGTTATGATTTACTTGTAGATGAAGGAAATGGGCAAATATACATAATTAAAATTTAGATGAGAAGAAGTGGATTTCCTGTCTTGCAGGAAGCTGTGTCTTCCTGAGCATCTTGTAAAGAAACCACCCAGACTAGAGATTAGGGAAGGGATATCACTGTAGACTGTAGTCTGTAAAGCTTCTGGTGTTGGGTAATAGGGACAAATTAGGAATTCTGTTTGTATGTTACCAACCCCATTACCTATCATAGTCTCCAACAAAGTTGATTCAAATGGTGGTCACATTAAAAATTTCAAGGATAGTCATAATGAGAATATCAGCATACATACTGAGGCTTCTGAAAATGGAGTTGTTGTTAGAGGGCTATCCCTATATATAACCGGCTAATACATATGGCAGGAGACGTTCTGGGTGTGGATTTCCTAGTTGGCAGGAAGATTATAATTTATTCCATTTTCCATAGTCAGAAAATTTCTTCTTGAGATTTAGCCTTTCAGCAATTCCTCTCCCTGCAAGAGTGGAAGAGCTATTAAAATGTGATGTTCTTAGAGACTAATAGATTCTAATAGATTTTAGAGAGCTCTGGGAAGATTTTTCTGAAAGGGCAGTTGCCTTGATCCTTCCATGAAATAAAAGTATCTTGGACAGCTTACATGACTGCACTTGAGTGCCTGTTCCCTTTGCAGATCCCATGTGTCTCTTTGGAATATTCCAGAGCCAAGGGCAATGAAACAAATGGGATGACAGCAAATCATAGATGGAGAAGAATTCACACCTAATTTGAGCAAATAAAAATGTGATTTTTCTAGTTGGGCAGTTTCTTTTGCACCTTCACTGTATCTTTGCAGTGTTATCAAGTGAAATATTTCCAAATAGCCAGGGCACATTACAGTATGTTCCAGAGAGAGAGAAGTAGGTACATCCTCAGAGGCACATTGTAAATAATTTACAAGACTTTGAAGATAAAGTCATTTGTATCTGCTGTGTATTAGATTCCATATTTAGTATGTTTCTAGTATAGTGGTACTAGTATCCAGAGGATTGGGATAAGTTTCAGTTGTTGAAGCTTGGAAATGTAAAGAAGATGCTTGATCGTATTTGGTAATCACTTTGCAAACTCAATCCTTACTCTTGTTGGATTGTTATATTTAAAACAGAGGGCTATCCAATTGGGTCCAGGAGCTGACCACCAATTTCCTACAGAGGTAGTGATCAAGCAGCTACTCAAGAAATCTGATTTGGATCTCAGCCCTCCCTCTTCCTGGACAAGGATTTGAGCAAGTGGTTGCTGATTGTCTCTAGTTACCTGTCCTAGAGAATGATATTTTACAGAGCAATTATGACTTAAAAACAGCTTCCATGGATCTCAATGAAGGCAATTTTAAAATTGCTGATTGGAAATATGACTTTTTTTTTCCTGGTTGAGGGAGACAGGGTGCTGGGGAGAATCTTCAAGACTGGATAATTCCAAGGTCACAAGGCATCGTTTGAGCTTATAGAACTATTAATTTTTTACCCCACCTTTATTTTTGATCAGCTCAAGGTGGCATACAGATCTAATGCTCCTGCCTCCTATTTTCCCTACATCAATGATCCTATGAGGTTGGTTGGGCTGAAAGATAGTAACTGGCCCAAAATCACCCAATTGGCTTTCATGCCTAAAGGAGGTTTCCTGGTTTTTAGCCCAGCCACAATACCAAACTGGCTCTCTATAGAAATTTTTCCAACTATAAAACTATAGAACTGTAAGAATTCTGTCAATTATAAGCTTGTTATCTCATGTTTTATTTAAATTTTGTGTTAAGGCATTATCAACCAATTTCTGAGCATTTTATTTCAGGTTGCTGGACTGTGGTTTAGTCATTATCTTTATTTTTTAAAAATACCGTACTTAATTTGATCAGAGTGAGCCAGTCAATTCCAGTAAAAATAATATGTCTTCTAAAGTTGAATTCTACAATAATTTTCTGGTACTCCTCAGCCCAAATTGACTATTAGTTATTTCCTCCAGTATCTAGCATTTGATTCAATTCTTGTATTTAATACTGTATGTGTCACATCTTTCTCCCATGACCCCATATTCTAGTGCTTCCCCTTCAGTTTTACTTTTGTCTGTTTTTACACGGTTCTATGAAAATTAAAAGGCATGTCAAAATGTCATTCATTTGGATTTTAGAAGTGTAACTAAACTCATGTTAATGAAAAACTTTTATTTTTAATTACGTGTTAAATACAGGACTTTGATTCATTCAAATTCCTTTTAAATTGTAGTTTCTATCTCTCAGATATAATGTATGCTATTGATACAAAGTAAACCAAAGAGAAATAAAAAAAATCATCCTGGTTTTCAAGTTCCATAAATACAATAAAAAACAAGACATATAATAAGCTAAGGAATTTTTATTTTGAAAATATGGCAAGAATCTAAGGCACTTCAAACATTAAAATGCATATAATGAAGAGAACAAGGCAAGAAGATAAGCATTCTAGCTATAGGTGCCCAGAACTACATTTGATTTCACTAGAGAATAGCATATTCCAACATTTTAGGAATCATGTAGTTAATAAAAATGTAACAACAGTTATGTGTAAAGTATTACTGTAGTTATGTTGGATTCAAAGTGTCAAAAATACTGACTGTTATAGAAAAGCTATACAAATCGGCAGCAACAATTTATTTAGCTAGTTCAGGCCATAGTGGCCTATCTTCCACTGTTAAGCCATGAAGCCACCAGCTGACATTCTAAAGGGCAAACATAAACAAGTATCCCTTTTTAAATTAAAAAAAAAAAGCATTCAAACAACAATCAAAACCATTTTGGAATGACATGTATAATGAAAAGGTTCTTGCTGACAATCCCAACAGTAGCAAATATAAATATTTGTAGAGAACATACATTTACAAAGTAATAGAGTCATAACCAAACAGCTAGCTTAAATAACTGTATTGAAGGTAACAGCAAGATATATTCGGCAGCAAAGATATTATGCTATTTTCTGGAGGCTGAAAAGATGAGCAAAAGGGGACTTTAAGGTTTCATATTACCTACAGAACTGCATAGAATCATTCCTTTATGACAGCTGTTCCCATACAGCAAGTCTTCCATCCAGCAAACTGTGATAACATCAGTTTCTTTCACTTTATTGGAAACCTAAATGTTTCTGCAGCATGGAGGAGTTTGACCAATCAGAATAGTGAGGATTCATCTGAAGTACCAACTGACCACCACACCATGTGTAAATTGTCTCTTGTTAGCAAGAGTGCTTCTTAACCTCTTTCTTGTAGATGCTATTCTAGCTCTAAATATTGGCTTTCAATTTGCTGGTGAGTTCAGGCACATGACAATTACATTCAATATCTGTCACTGTAAAACAGTAATCACTAGCAGCTTAGAAGATGTGACAGAGTTTTACACAAAAGTGCATTAGCAATCAAATGGGCTTCTGTGAGTAGGACCTGGGGAAGGCTTTCTTCCAAGCCTTGGAGTTCCCTGAAAAGAAACAAAAAGAAGAAGAATTGGTAAGGATCAGAGCACAAAGTCACAGAGCCATTCAGCATATTGAATTACTGTGCTGGATCAGTGCAGCTTTTCTAACTTAGTACAGTGGTACCTCGAGTTACGAACGCCTCTGCTTACAAATTTTTTGTGTTACGACCAGCTCCGGCCCCAAAAATTTACCTCGTGTTGCGAACCACCTCAAGTTACGAACCGGATCCGCGGCCATTTTCCCTCCCATGACACGTGATCCGTGGCCATTTTCCGCCCCTGACACGTCCGCGGCCATTTTTCCACCCGACATGTGGTCCACGGCCGTTTTTCCACCCCTGACACGTGGTCCGTGGCCATTTTTCCACCCCTGACTCTCCCTCCAAGCAATAGCTGCCTCCCTGTCCTCCACGCCAGAACAGATTAACGGTAATTACATTGAACCTTATGGGAAAATTTGCCTTGTGTTGCGACCAATTCGAGTTGCAACCAGAGTCACGGAACGGATTAAATTCGTAACTCGAGGTACCACTGTATATGCTTGAAGCAAAAAGGGTTATACAGCACATGCTTTCAAAGTGTGGCTGTAGGACCTGGTTTTGCAAAGGTATAGCTGCAGAAGTAGAAAATGATGGGAAGAAAAATAGCAATAGAAAAGGACACAAACAGATTTCTGCTCCTTTTTGCTGGATTGGAGAGTACGTGACCTCTAGTGGAGATAAGACTGCAGTCTTAACTCATCACTGCTTCTCTTTGTTTCCTACAAATCAATTGTAGCTCCTCTGATTTGTTCCAACTAATAGAACAGATACATTTTAAATAGTTCAAGCATAAATACTCAATAGTCATAACACCAAGAAGGTATTTATCAAGAATATAACCTATCAACTTCTAAACTGGGGGTGGAAGAATGACTTACAGGACCTCTTAAGAGCCAGAAATCCTCTCAATACTCAGCCATATATATCTAGTAATTGCACAAACCTTAGAACAATATGTGGAATACAAATTACGTTACTCACCGGGGACTGAGTTTTTGAAAAGTTTACGTGAGCGTAGAGGAGAACAGCAATATCCTTGTGCCCCGCATCAAGGGCTATTGAAAGGGCTGTACTGCCATCCTTAAGAAAAAGAGAATAAATGAGATAAAACATGTCAATCTTTTTAGAACATTGCTTCCCCAACCTGGCCCTAGACCTACAACTTCCAGAATTCCCTGTTGTTGTGACTACAGGAGTTACAGTGCCAGCATATTTGGAAGAAAATGGATATATTCTTTTAAAAAAAAAAATCCACAAGAGTCTTCATATACTAAAAGCTGCTGTGATTAAGTTCCTGCTATATAAGCCAGCCAAAATAATAGAGTCCTTTAAAAAACTACTTAATTTTAATTAAGGGATAAACTCTGTGATTCTGTTTTATGAAGCAATCCAGCAGTCACCATGGGTTTCAAATTTCTCCCAACCAGGGTCCTGGATTATTACCATAAGAACCCTGCAAATAACTGTGAGACTCTGTTTCCAGGGAAAAGAACACTAATTCAGGACAGTGAGAGCAAGAAAAAACATAGAAAACAAAATCTTAAATTAAAAAAAATGTAAACATTGCCTGTGATAACTCCCATTAAATGAGACCTATGTTTAATTTCCAATGCTTCTAAAGAGCTGTTTTTTATTTACATGTATGAATATCATAGTTGATAAAAAAAAAAAAAAAGCTATGGCACACTGGAGTTGAATATAATTAAAGCCTCCACTGGAGGACATTGTTTTAACAGAGCATTTACCTTTATTTCAGCTACAATCTCTCTCTCTCATCTACCTATTTACCAAGCAACTATGACCTAAAACATGATCTGAGCTTCATCTAAATTTAATAGAATATATTTATCTATTCATAGAAAGATATACTGATTAAACAAATAATAGCAAAGAGGTGCATTGTGGCATGTGTTTATTGAACACACTGAGCCAATATTCACAGACTTGGAAAAAGTATGTGAAGCCTTAGGACATTTTTTAAGGGAGTAGGTTGAGTTAGATTTTCTATCAATAAGATGACAGGTGTGAGCTTGAAGGTACATTCTCCTAAAAAAAAATGTTGGTTGCCACCATCAGAGTCTGCTCTTCACACACAGGTTTCTAGTGAGTCACTGGTCAAGAGAGATTGCTGTGGAACTAAAGAAAAGTTGTTGATGCTTATGATGCTGGAAAGGGCTATAATATCATTGTTCAAAATGCTGGCCTCCATCAATCCACAATCAGACAAATAGCACATCATCAGAGAAAATGCACCATCACCATAAGAGAAGCAGTACAGAGAAGATGCCTATATCAAACCCAAAGCATCTTTGCTTGCTTCAGATCCAAATACTATGCACCTCTACATGTAAGCAGCAACCAAACAGAATTCAAGTATTTTAATGACAGCTGGATTTCGGACATATCAGATGCATATTTTCAGTTTACGTTCTACCCTAAAACCATTTCAGCTATGATAAAGTGGAATGTGATGAAGTACTGACAGTCTATGGAGGTAATTTGAGCCAGTTTGGTGTAGTGGTTAGGATGCTGGACTAGCAATTGGGAGATCATGAGTTCTATTTAGTCCTCCCTTAATATGAAAGCTGGCAGTCATTCTCTCAACCCAACTCACTACACAGTATTGTTGCTGTGGGAAAAACAGGAGGTAGAAGCATTTTGTACACAGCTTTGAGTTGTATAAAATAAAGGTGGGATGCAAATAGTAAACAAACAACTCACATTGTCTTCCAGGGTGCCGTTACATCCAGGTTGAGCTAGCAAAAGCTTGACTATCTCAACATGCCCATGTTCGCTTGCACACATCAAAGCAGTGGAACCCTCATCATCTTGAATGTTGACATCTGCACCACAAGCCAACAGAGCTTTCACCATATCTATTCGCCCATGGCTCACAGCAAGCATCAGAGCAGTCTGACCAGCCTGCAAGGCAGAAAAACCCAAAGGAGATCCATTCTCATATTTTGGAACAGAGTTTCACAGCAGAGAATACTGAATTCTACTTAACAGAGAATACCAGCACCTATATTTTTAAATACAGAATTAAAGGGCCAACATGTTCTTAAATATGAATCTGTTATACACACTTACAGAGAAAACATGTAATATCAGGGCACAGGGTTTCATACAAGTTCTACTCAGTTCTGAACCAGCAGCCATTTCCTCCCTCCAAGGCTTCATACAAGGCAATTTATTCCTAAGCATTTTAAAGAGTTTACATTAATGTTCATGGATTTCTATTCATTTGGTTCCTTACTAAAGATATTTTAAAATAAAAACTCAACATGAGGATAGAAGTTTGATTATATTGTACAAATTAATTATAGATACCAATCAGGATATCATAGATTTAGATTTCAAATTGTACAATGGTTTTGTGCAATGTAAGCCTCCAGTGAAAAAGGATGTCAAAACAGAACACATGTGAGGACCTTTCCAGAATGGTCTCCCTTATCGACAAGATGTTACTTAGTCTTCTCCAAATACAAACATGTGAAACATATCCTATTAAGCAGTGATGGCTTTGCATAGCTACAGTTTCACTAATTTTAATTATTTCTTCTCCTTTTTGAAAACAGTAAAGGGAAATTGCAAATAAAGCCAACATTTTTTGCAAAACTTCTTTTAGAAGCAATATTTGAAACATGATTTTTTCAGTGTCAGCGTATCATAAAGCAACAAAGGCTGGGAAATTACTCCAAATCTTTTTTTAAAATATAAGAATGAAATGTGGTGGGTAATATTGTATTTACCAAGCAAGATGATGCTTTTTCTCTTGCAGCCTTCCTGAAGCAGATATCCAGATGTTTTGGATCACAGTTCCCATAATTCCCCCCATCCCCACCCCAGCATGACCAGGGGTTGCAAGTTAGGGAAGGCTCTTTTATTTTTCTATAAGCATCTACCAGTCTCTGAATGACTGAGATTGATTGCAGCACACCAACCTGGCTAGCTTTTGCATTCACGTCTCCACAGGCAAAGAGTTCTTCCACTATTTTCATGTCTTTTTCTGCCTCTACAGCTGCAAGAGCAGCCAGCATAATAGGGGTATAACCAGCCTTGTTTTGGTGATTTACATTACAGACATCTGCAAAAAGATAGATGAGAGAATCTCGTGAGAAAGTTGAAAGCTCAGAAGACACAATTGTGCAAAAGAACTGAATCAACTATTATTAGAGCAGTCTTTTCCAAGTGCGGCAATTGCTTACATAATGAAGATGATTCAGAAGAACTTGCAAAGGATAAAAGAGGGACAGGAATGGTTCTTGAGCCAAGTAGAGAAAACAACTCTCTCTTTATAGTATGCATGATAGGAGGGCTGGAAAGAGGGCACAAAGCCACAGTTTATGCAATGGCTAAAGACAGTAAACTTAAAGGCAATTGTTTTAAAATTCTATGAACTCCCACAAGTACCAGTTTCTGGCCAGAATTTCAGGTACATAGGGATCCCAGTCTCAGTACGGAAACATCACATAAACAACTAAATAGTGCCTAACTTTAAATTTTAAAAAAATCCCTGCATTTTACTCTACTCCATTACATAAATATTTTAGCAATGCTTTTCACATTTCTAAGGCTTCCAGAAATGACGTATTTGTATGCATTTAATTCCTCAGAAGAAATGGCAGAACTACTTGCACTGAATTCTTAAAGTTTCCATCCTAATCTGCAATGAGATTTGCATAATCCACACTCCAGTAGGCCTGTAATATGCTTCCTGGAAGGAATTAACTTCATTAACTTCTACTGAAAAATGATCTGTCTAGAAGCAATAGGAATTTCTCTACATCCACAAGTGATATTATGAGATGATGTGAAACAATGGAGAGAAGCTAAAGCATACATTCTCCTTTCTGAAATAACTGTGGTTGATTAAATCATCTGCTATTGTTTAAAAGACTTCCATGAACTGAAGTAAAGGGACATCAACTGAATACAAGCCACCTTCAGTTACGTGGTTCATTGTCAACTACAGTTTTAGGGCAGCTTTCCATTGCAGATTGTATCCTTAAAAGTTCAGTTATAAATAAAGCAAAGGAAAACATTTAAGCTGAGCATTCAAAGGGAAAAAGTTAAAATATAAATACAACTTGGTCTCTCAAAGTAAAAATAAAAATGTATTAATCCATACCATAATTTAATTGGCATTCTGTTGTCAGTGTTCAATAGTCCTCAAATTCATACATGGAAACTCATCTTTAAAATACTGTGAGAGATACTAAATTTCTTACCAAGATTCAGGTGCTCAGATAAACATAAAACCAACTAGGTAATTTTATGCCCAGTTTTTACTATTTTGGTTCATAAAGGTATACTAAATATCTGAAGTCTGCATTTTTACTTCATTAAAAGTTTGTTTGAATCCTAAGTAATAAAATGTAGTTTTCAAATGAAGCAGCAGTCATTCAACCATGGGAGCAAGTAGAGGCTTCAAGGAATGGCTTTTTGGAGTGCCTTATTGCCACTGAAGAACTACTGTAGTTAGGAACAAGATTCTTAGCAACTAAGGAAATAGTTTCCAAAGGGAAAATAGCAAAAACAATTTAATTTATTTGGATATACAACAAATTAATGAATATTAAAACCTCCTGTATTTAGAGGACAACTGAGAATAATATTCTGCTGGAACAAGATGCAGTATATGCAAGGAACCGCCCAAAAATTCCAGAATAGCCAACTTACTTGCATCTAAAAGCAGTTTCACAATTTCAAAGTTAGAGTGGGAGACACTGTAATGAAGAGCTGTGTTGCCATTTCCATCTGCCATGTTGATGACTTGTCTAAGGACTGCAGGAGAAACCTCTTCAAAAGTAGCTATGTAGTCCCCAACCATGGCAGCAATAGCTGATTTTTGACTTGATATACGAAACCACTCATGTTGGATGGTGTTTAAACAAAATCGCTGCCAAAATCAAACACAAAACACCTCAAAGCAATGCTCTATTTATAAGTTATGTCATCTTCATAGAGAAAGTAAAGTACATGAAAACCAGCATTTTTTTTTTTGCATTAAAAAAAATTATTCTAAGCTCAAGTGCCCAACTTTCTACCCAGGGACAAGACACAGCCATGGTGAGTGGTGTAGCCCAATGCTTTGTTTGTGTTGTAGTGTCTGGGTGTTTTGTTTTGTTTTTTTACTGGCCACAGCTACCTTTTTGTGAGAATGCTCCAAATTTCAAATGTAGCAAATGGACAAAAAATGGGGATTCCTGTTCTAAACTTCCATATATTTTTGTATAATTAAGTTCTCTCTTTAATTGTTTTTACTTCTGTTATAGTTTCTGATGTTTGTTTAAAAATATCTCATTACAAATCTATACAAAGTTAACAGACAATATTGACTGACTGATTATGTGTCATCAAATTGGTGTCGACTCTGTGACTGCATAGTTAGATTTTCTACAGGAGGATCTATCCCCAAAACACTAAATATAATGGACACAAAATATAAATACATATACTTTAGGAAAATGTATATTTTCAAATGCAACATATAAACCTTAAATTAATGCATTAGTATCATCATGGATCCTAATATTCTAATATATTTTCTGTTGCGTTCCTTCTCTCATTCTTACCAAGTTGCTCAATTTAATCCTACATGAGTTCTTCCAAATTCTATTTTTTCCAATTACATGACATTGTAATAAAAGCTGCCATTAATAAATGCATAAAACAGTGCTGTAAAACTAAGAACTACATATGTGGATCTGATTGGGGTAAATTGTAGGGGTGATACAGAAATATGAATTGTATTTTCTTTTAGTTTTGCCTTTTTCTCTGTTATGTATGGTCTAATTATCGTCTTGTATTTTGTGTTTTGATATGGCCTTGCGGCTAATCAATAAAGTATTATATTCTATTATATGAATAATCATTTAAATATCTTATTTATGGACTAGGTCAGGTATTTCAAATTTGGTGCCTTCCAACTGCATTGGAATTTCAGTTTATAATTCCCAGAGAACATGGCGAATATTGTCTCTGCAGTGATTATATCAGTTGGAATATACAAGGAAAAAACAAATGGAAAAAGATGGGCAGAACTTCTCTAACAGTTTGAGATTATTTCTAAGATTATCAGCACACCTACATGGTTCTTTGTATAGCATATTTTGTTTTGCATATTGGTGTCTAGATAAATGTCATAGTCTGATTACTGTCAGTAATATAAAATTCAACCAAGTTTATTTTATAACTTGGGGGAAAGCAATTGATCCCCATGTTTTGTCTCATCCTGAACACAAATTCCAAACTATTATCACAGATGTTTTGATCCTGTAGATGCCTTTGAAACATCATTTTTAGACAGGCACAGTATACTTAACTGTATTTTTAAGGTCTGTTTGATAATGGCAGTGAAAGCTTCAGCAGTATCTCTGTATATAGAATAATTTTTCATTAAAAGGTACATAATCAGTTGAAGGAAAGCTTCCTACAATGGCTAAGATCATTCAAATTATTTGAAAAGACACAGAATTCAGTAAATAGCTCCATTCTGTTTCTAGTATATATATTTATTTGCAACCATAGGTTTTAGTAAAATTTGTATAAAATTACAACAATCTGTATCAGTCTAATACACCCCCCTGTTATTAACAGCATTATTTGTCAACATCTGCTTTCATATCTTCCTTGCAGCCATTGCAAACAATGCAACTTGTTTTGTTACATGTTCATCTACACTCAACAGGAAATAGATTTTTTTTCTTCCAAACTAGACTGATTCAGTTGGATTAACAAAGAAAAGATGAATCTAGCTCTAGGTTCCTGATGTAATTTGCAGTGTAATAAGTAATGGATCAAATCTTCCACCTGTGAGTTACTTATTACAATCTATTTGTTTGCATATCACAAACACACTTTCAAAAATGAAGAGATGGAAAGACTATGTATTTCTGTTTTTGGTAACGCAGAGAGCATATTCCACATCAAAACACAGATACACTTTCATAGTCAAGTGGAACATTCACTTCCTACCCTAAATATTTTTCCATACTTGTTAGGAGTATCCAGATCAAGAGCATGACTAAGTGGATAATACTGTTGCTTTTAAATGCAATGAGATTTTAGCTAAGTCTGTGCAATACATTTGTAATATGTATTTTGGCTGTACCATCTACCAGCATAGCAAATTTGAGAAAGGCAAGCGGGTTGAAGTTTTCACACAGAACTAAAAGTAGCACTGCAGAAACAAGCCCACCATTATTAATTTAATAAAATTAAATAACTTTATTTCAGCATGTCTGCTTATCTTAGTACCAAAATGTGCCATATATTAGTCCACTGTGATTCAGGATTGGTGGAGCAGTTAGCTTTATTGCACCAACAAGCTTGAATAAAAGAGAACATTATTTGCCACTTCCAGGGATATCCTTCCTCTCTCCTAGTCATGAATTATATGATCCATTCAGGAATATGAAAACTTGTACAGTGAAGATTGAGGATTTTTGTGCTGCTTTTTCACCGACATCTTTTGTAACCAGTAGCAGCCTGTTCCTTTTGATTAATGAGAGTACACAAGATATACAGACTTACTATGTCTTTGCTGCTCATGGCCTTAGGATCATCAATGCTGTTTTTCAGAAGATGACACGCTGACAGCACCTTTTCACTCAGTTCATATCTGAAAAAAGAAGGCAAAAAGCCTGTTTAGCTAAATGTTTTTTTTATTATTATTATTTAGAGGAAATATACCCTAGCACACTCCTTACTAGTTCCTGGAATGTACAATCTACTTTGGCTACAGAAGTCTATGGGAATTTCTCTCTGAAAGAACAGTGCATTATACATCAAGAATACAATACAGATCTTATTGAAAGAGTAGATGGGAGACAATCCATCTTCCAGGTAGTAGCTAGTGGTAGTTAGGCATCTACACCAACTTTTCAAATATAAAATAATAATAAGCAATCTCACACAAATTCTTATTTTTAACCATCATTATATAACTCACTGGTATTTTTTTTAAGCAATACAAAATGCTGCAGAAGATAGTATATAACATTTGTGAAGATATGTGGGATTCAGGCCTGTCACAATACAATGAAAAACCCAGGCACGTCCCTAACATATATACTACAAAAGATATTTATTACAATGTAAGCATTTCTGGCAAGGTTTACCTCAGGACATTCAAGCTGTAATTATATAATTTTAGCATGAGCTAATTGGCAGGAAATGTTAATCTTTTGAAGATCACTATTTTAATGACACTAGATGAGTTAGGTATTATTTCCAGCCCTATGGTTGTATAAATTGAGTGGAACACCTTTATAGCCATTCTGTTAATACTTGGATGGCTCTCTAGGAATTTTTGCTCAGTCTCATGACATTTACATTACATTACAGGATTTCCATACTTCTGTTTCATCCTACATGCTATTTAACATCTACATGAAGCTATTAAGCAAAATCATTCACATATTTAGAGTCAATGGGCACCAGTTTATATGAAATTATTTCTCCTTTTCATCAGATCCACATGTGGTAATGAAAGTTCTGAATAAGGGTCAATAAACTGACGAACAATCTGAACAGTTTGTCTGTCTGTGTCAGTGGTGGTCAGTTTGCTTCAGAAGGGACTGTACTTTCTTTAAAAAACCAAGTTCATAGTTTGGGGGTGTTTCTAGATCCATTTTTGTCATTAGAGGCACAACTGTCCCCTATGGCACAAAATATTTTTTCAAGCTTAGGCTAGTTACCAGCTATCACCTTACTTGGATAAAGATACCTTCCCTAAAATAATCCATGCCCTATTTAACTTATTTTTTAGATTACTGCAATACATGGGGTTACCCTTGAAGACAGAAGAGAAACTTCAGTCAGTCCAAAATACTGCAGTAAGAGTATTTTTTTAAAAAATATATTCATTTATTTACTGGACAATTATAATAGCCTCTATATACCCAATAAGATTAAACAATATATAAAAGAAAACCCAAAATAACCCAGGAACTGTTAACAAACAATTTGTACACAAACATTCATCCTGACTGTAAATGTATTATGTCAGTTTTATATGGTCATCACTGGCTCCCAGTTAGTTTCTGGTTGCAATTCAAGGTGCTGGTATTAGTATATAAAGCCCTTCCTAGCTTGGGACCATATTAACTGAGGGAACACCTCTTTGTGTATATTCTATCTGAACCCTGGGATCATCTTTGGAGACCTTATTCATGCTGAGATACTGGGAGTGGGGATGGGCCACTGTAACATTAATAAATGTGAGGACTGTTCACAAAACTTTTTTTTTTAACTTTGAACAGTCACTAAATGAGGCAGCTGATAAGCGAGGACTACCTGTGTATTGTGAGCCACCCAGAGTTGAAGTTGGATGGCACTTAAATTGAATCAATCAATTAATTAAATAAATATTAAGAGCCCTAATGGCAACATTTAATAAATGGCATGTAATTAAAATAATTCATTATGGTTTAATGTAAATTGTTTTTGATAGCTACCAAAATATCAAAATCAGGGCATTTCTTCATTTATTTCTTGTATTTTTGTGCTTTTACTCTTTCAAATATTGTGATACACTCTTATCTCTACACATTAGTAAAATCTTACAAATTCAATATTGTAGGTATTTCACATGGTCTCATTTGCAACCCATATTTCTTACTCTTATATCTATACTTATAGTGCAGGAAATAATAAAACACATTATACTCTGGTTTATCTCAAATAGCTATTTAATATGATTTACTAATGCAAAGTGTTCAGACAGAATGAGTAGCAACAATTTAACATTCACATGCTGTGCATCTGCTCTCAGATTTGCCAGATCTCTGGAACTTCTGGTGTGGATTCATGGTGGACTAGATGTCCCTGAAGTAGCAGGGATGGCATTGCAGTGGAGATTGGCAACCAGATGGTAAATTCTGGCCAGAAAAGTCTATCTGGAAAAAGGAGAGATTGTGAGACTGCCCACATGTACTCTGGCCAGCTGCTCCTCCTGAGTAGACCGCAGGAACTGAGGTTTTTGTGGTCTGACCTGTGAGTTGAGTGGCTGGAAGTCAAGGGATTTCAATCAAGCTCACAGCCATAATGTAGCCTATATGGACATAAGGTTCACTGAGCCTAATTTCTTAATCACTTTCAGAAATTACTTCTTAACTGCTTTTGAACTATTAGGAACCTTTGGATCCACAAGTTTGATAACACTCACCAGGTGAGTTACCTTCAATCTTAGTGAAAGAAATTTTAAATACAAGTTTAAGGACTTAAAAAAAATCTTCCTTTGGAATAAACAGCAAAGGGTGATTAGAATGTTGATTTTGGAAAGTTACAAATGGACTAAGGATCCAGATGGATTTGAAATAAGGTTTTGGAATTAATTATAAGAATCCTTCCCATGGGAAAATGCTTTTCTTTTGAATTCTTTAAAAAAAAACATGATAGGATGGGACATTGAAAGTTGACACTAGAGGGATCCAGAAGGAACTAAAGATTACAATTAAAGGAGAAGAACACTTATATATTTGACTTACTAATACAGAATGAAGCAAAATACTTTAACATTGGACATATTGAAGGATATTTGTGAACAATGGACTCAAAAGTTAATTTTAACAGTGTCTGCCATTATAGATAGACTGTGTTTAAAAGATGTTATGGAAGAGGAACAAGTTTTACCAGACAAGACAGAGATAGATTTGAAAGTGGATTTAAAAATGACAGGCTACAAGAATGATATGGAAAAAGATGCTATAATGGATATACAAATGAAACTGGCTGATGTCTTAATAATTAAAAGGAATATATAAATAACAAACCAAAAGAGTGACTTGATGTGATGGACTGGAATGGAGGAAGGGGGGTGAAAACAGTGCTCTCGTCTCCAGAGCAACGCTCTGGAGATAAGCGGAGAAAGCTGGCGCATCCCTAAACATTCCAGAAGATAGTAGAGACTTGTCCCTGGGAACTACTGGTCAGTCTGAGAAGTTTCTGTAAATAAGCGCTAGCTAATAAACCTTGCTGATTGAACCTGCACAGTCTCCAGGAGTTCCTTGGGCTAGGCCTGACACTTGGATAACTTCCCTATATTGGATTTACAAAACAGACCTGTTAAAGTTTTGAAGAATTTTGTGAGAAGGGACAAAGAAAAAATGAAAAGAAATCAAGTTCTAGGACATTATTTGAAGGAACTAAAGATGGTTAAAAGTAAAAGGAAGGAATATAATGTTGGTTTATTTGATAAAGGTTAAAATAGTTATGTTGTTAACTCTGGTAACCCTCAATAGACTTTCAGGGTTACCTTCAGACCAGGACTGAATGACAAGACTTTAAGGATTTGTTTATAGATAAGAGATGAGATACGGGAAGAAGAGATCATTTGTTGTTATTTTAAGAGAAGGTGATAAGTTATTACAATTGTTTATACCTGTTGTGATGAAGGGGGAAGTCATTTCTTTATATATTTTTTCTTTTTTCTTTACTATATTCTTTTTTTTTTCTTTCTTTTCTATTTTTCTTTCTATTTTTTCTTCTTTTCTGCATTTTTTCTTTTTTCTTTTTCTTTTTTTAAGTTTGTATTAGTTTTTATCTTTTTAATTGTAATATTTAATAAAATTATTATTAAAACAAGATTTGCCAGATCTCTGATCTATTCTTTGTTTGTAAAATGGAAAATCTCAAGCTTTGTAAGAACATAGTTACTAATTGGACAACTGCAGAGAGATCAAATCCCCTCTGCCCACATATAGAATATCCTCTATTAGATACCTAAGGCAGTGCTTTCCTTCCTATGATGTTCTGTCAACACACCCATACGCAGGCATGCACATAAGTGTCCCAGCTTTTGTTGTGGTCTGCACAGCATTACTGCACAATGACACATAATCATATAGAGAGCAAGAAAGAAAGTTGACTGCAGGGTCATCCTGTTTTTCTAGGTGCAGATGATACAAACCCTATGACTAAAATCATAAATTTTAGTGGTAAATTAGGATAACAAGCCAGCCACTGAAATCATCACTATATGCAGGTCAATATGAGCCCCTAAAAACAACTCAAGAAATGTAGGTTTTGTAACCCAAGATTAGAAGCGCAGGAGTAAACCCAGCTGAGAGAAGAAAAGCAGAAATTACTCTTAGCATTTGGAGGGAAAAGAGTTGGGCAGGACCGTTTGTCTCTTTGGTAGGCTGTCTGGGTTATGCTGATTATATAAGTTAGTGCATGCATGCACTAAACTTCAACATCAGCCTGACATATTGACCCTATCACAACAGATTATTTCTCAGCTTAAGACAAGTAGCCAAGTATAATAGCTGAGAATAACAATCTCAAAAATTTTAAAGAGTTTTTACTGCTCTCAAATACTCCATGTTAATGCAGTGGCTTCTGTGTGCATTATGACTGAGGTTAAAGATTATGAGTTCGTTCCAGTGGAGACTGAATGGAACTCTGGTTTATACACTGGGCGCCTTTCCCACCACCCTATAAGCCACTGCTAAATGGCAATTAAAATTCAATGGAATGGTACAAAGCGGGTGTGGAAAGCTGCAGAAGAATGGGGAAACTGGAAGAATTAGATAAGGTACTTTTTACTAACCAACCAGTAGCCTCTCCAAACCTTTGAGTGTGGCCCCTAGAACCTATCCAAAAGTTGGTTCTAGGTTTTAATTTTAATGTGACAGGAATTAATCACATTCTATATTTAAATTAAATCACAACAACATTTAGCTTTTATCTTGGCCCTGTCCACATTTCCCACACATTCTCTGGTGTGCCATTGAAAGGTATAGCTGTCAGCTCCCCCAAACATATATGTTCCATGCATTATACAAACCAAAAATGTATTTTATTCTCGTAAGACATCTTTGGTTATCAGGTTATTTGGAAGTTAATTTGGCTATATAAATTGGTTTAATAATTAAATAAGTTAGGATTATGGTAAATAGATGAATATGTAGTCATAAAATTTAAATACTGCAACTAAAAAATGCAGTTTAAAAAAAAAAAAAAACTTTAAAAATACAAGTCCCTAGATCTCTGCATATTCCAAAGAACCAGTTGTGCCTCAGTGTTTAGTTGGAGCTGATTTGTGTGTGTCCCTAATTATTTCTTGGCTGTTGCCTAGGGCTGTGTGTCTTGTCTGCTCTAGCCACCTCTATCTGGAAAACCCAGGTAGAAAGCAAGTGGGGCGGGGTCTTACAGGATCCACATGCCTCAACAGGCTATGAGTGTGTGTGAGTAAGTGACCATAAGCCAAACCTGGGAGCGCCTGTAACACCAACACACTCATCATCAGACTCTGATGAGGAACTCTCTTCTGAACTAGAGTCATCACTTGATGTAGTTTCATATCTAAGAGATAAAATTGCATTTTATTAATGTACCATTAAATAGTTATTCAGAGTTAAAGCAACCAGTTTGCTATACCCCAGCTTTCTCCAGTTTAGTGCCTTACAGATATATTAGCCTTGGGAAGCGTCAGCGCTTTGAGGTTGTCCAGATCAAGAAACAGATTCCACAAAAAGACTAGAAGTAGGCTTTACTGATATACTGTAGGTTATATTAACAGAACCTTGCAAGCGTGACTGTTTTTTTCCTCCCCTCTCTTTTCTACCTCAGTGAGTCAGGGAGGAGCCAACCTGGGTATCTTCCTAAAACCACCTCCTTCCCCAGGGCTCAAGGAATGCTTCTGCCCTTTTTGCTTTTATAACAGCTTCTAAATATTTTTCTCCCATGGCTCTCTACAGGAAGACTGCACTATGTAGGTTTCCACCACCAGTTTGCTCACAGAATAGTTTTATGTTGGAGAAGTACCTGGTAATCTATAGCATCTTTCCATAGTGTTTTAAAAGTTACATTGCAAAGCTCATTCCTGAACAGACAAAGTTCATTTGATACCTCACAAAATTTGGTCAAGCCGATTGATACAGTAGTAATGGAAGTGCAATAATTCATCAAATGAGCAATGAGAAACCAGATTTGTGTAAATTATTAAGTAATCAGGCAAAATTTCTTTCATGGGTGTGCAAAAACTCTCAATCAATTTGATTTTTAAAATTACACCTTCTCTAGAGGAAGCATGTTGAAGTGGGGGAAAAACAGAAGTATAGTCTCATTTTAAGGAACTCTCAAAAACCTCAACTGAAAAAAAAAAGCTATGATTAAAACATTCCAGTCCCAAAATATTGTTGCTGGAGGATCAGGAAAATTAGAATGTACACGCAACCACTATGTTCAGATAAAGATATCAGGGACTCCCTCAACATCTCTTATGGGGGGGAAATGGCCTGGGAAGATACTGTTATAGTATAAGATCTGGCTTTCACTGAAATTATGTGCTTTTGATCAGATAAAAGTTTTTATATTTTATGATATTTTATTTTTATAATCAAATGTCAGTTCATGACTATAATTTTACTTCTGTAGTCTTGGAAAAGAGAACAAAATGTAATTTCAGAACTGTAAGATCTTACCCTCCATTTATACCAACAAACTGCAAATTCTTCTTTGTATTCTCATCTTTTTTCCCATCTTTTTTCTTCATGATAGACTTCAACATGCCATCATTTGCACATACTATCAAAAAGAGTATAACAATTATGTTAGTAAAGATTTGCATCAACATTGTTAACACCTTGAAGTCAAACTGTTCTGACTGATGATAAATCTAAAATGCACAATATGCTTAGGGACAGATGGCTCAGATTTCCCACATCCCACATTGGGGCCATATGGTCAAACCCATACCAATTGTATCTCCACATTAGAGCATTCATATATATATTATTAATGCAAGGGATATAAATCTGCATATGATGACATCACTGCCAAGCTTTGGAAGTTTGGATGGTGCTAGCCTCCTCCCCACCCCACATGTTCACTTATTATCTTTATTCTGGCCTTTAGACTGTAGCAGTTTATTGGGGGGGGGGGTGCTTTCAAGTCAGTGTTGATTCCTGGTGACTGCCTGGACTAGTCCCTGCAGTTTTCTTGACAAGATTTCAGAAGTGGTTTGCCATTGCCTCCTTCCTAGAGCTGAGAGTGAGTGACTGGCCCAAGGTCACCCAGAGGACTGTGTGCCTAAGGCAGGACTAGAACTCACAGTCTCCTGATTTCTAGCCTGGTACCTTAATTATTACACCAAACTGGCTCTCTAGTCTTTAGTAGTAAACTAAACTAAGTTTTTCATTGGTGTATAGGTCATTTGAAGCCACCTATAGTGTTTTTAAAAACTGAGCACAGAGATTGAACGTTTCCAAGATTATTTAAAAAATTCCTGAGTATAAATTACATATCCAACTTTCTGACCAAAACCAGTCTATTTTTTGGGGGGTAAAGGAACTCCTGAACCATATCATAAAAATGCAGTTAAATGCCAACTAAAATCTCTGTTCTAATTTGTGCACAGGACCATATATAGGATGAGCATACAGATATAATAAATCAAAAACAATGGTGCAAGAACCTACAGATGTACATAAAATATGTTTTCATTACAAAATGCATACTAATGCACAAGTTCCCCTCCCCACCTCATAAGTTACTGAGATGCATTAGACAAGATACTGTCCCACGTATGTACCTTTTTTTCAAAATTATGACAAATTATAGTCAGCATATTTTGGTTTGGAAGCAGAGATCAAATATATTAAAACCATGCAAGTATAATCATAGATCTTCAAAGGCCAATTATAATTTTTCTACATGAGCTACCTAACTTTATATAACATTTCACTTGAGAACTACACTAGAAAATGACCAACCCTATTTAAAAAAATTAACTAAGAGCAAATGTGTCTACAGTATACACAGAATTACCATAAAGCCCAGAGGCAAGCTGATCATCTGTAAGATTAATTGAAGATATTGTGCTATCCTGGGAAGCCAAAACTTTTTGGTCCTGTCTCATTCCGACTATTGCAGTTTTCTCCTCATTTATGGTCCCAATCTCCTGTCCCAGCTTCAACTTTAAAGAGCCTGAAATTAGATTGGAATTACTGTGTGGCAGAACAGGCATGAGTTAAATAACCATATTTCCCCAAATAAAAATGCTTTTGTTTAGTATTTCTTCTCTTTACAAATTCAAACATTTCAATATTTCAGACAATGAATAGTATTCACTAAAATGATTTGTATTTGATAATCCTCTTGGAAGTCACAGTCATCTTGAGTTAGTAAAAATAACCTTCCTGTTTTTGTTTTTTTCCTAGTGAGGGACAAAATTAATATATTCTATACATATAAAGACATAATTAACAATCTAAATGCATTAATAAATAGCATCACATATTTTTTTCAGCCACTACAGAGAAGCCAGGACATATGAACTCAAAACAATTTCAGATGGTAACATTTGAAACTTTATTAATTTATTTTTAAAACTATAATCTTTTTTTTTCCAAAACAGGAATTCAATAAAAAATGTGAAGATTTATTACATGGTGCTGTTGTTTCACAGAACAGATTGTTTACCTGTATGGTTATCATCAAGAACTATGAGAGCCAGAGTGGGTGAAAATAAATAATATGATTTTAAAAACACTTCAGTCAATCTTCTGTCATAAGCATAACATTCAACATTAAAGGGACACAATATCCTTTTATCATATCAATTATAATTATTTCTAGTTTCTTCCTGTAGATATATCTGTGGCATGCCATAAAAGGCTACATTGGAAAGTAAATAAAGGGATTATAGCAAATAATTAATATAGTGAAATGGAGCAGAATGCCAATTCCTAGTTTTAGAACACTTCTTGGAAGACACTAAAGGCAGCTGGGAGAAGCTGAATTTATTTTGCGCACTTTCTCCCCATCAATAAGTGGAAGAGCATTCATCAATTTTGTTTTGCTTTTTTGCCTAGTTCAGTGCCCTAAACAATTGCAGATGGATAATAAGAAGTTTCCACTGCAGCTACTTCCTTACCAGGAAAAAGGAAAACATTTTGAGTATTAAAGGAATGCAACTGCAAAACAGTCCCAGATTGCACAAGGACATGGATGCTTGTTTGACACATGAAACTACTTTTAATGTATGCTTCAATAGAATGGCCAATTGTTCATTTTATAGCCTTTAATTTAAGTATGAGGTCTGGGCAAAAAAAGAAGGACATCCAACTAGATACAAAGTTTTTAGTTTTAAGGAATTGTTTTGGTACATTTGACCAAAGCAAAGAAAGCTAACATTTTTTCTTGTTCAGATTAAAAAAAAAAAAAGCCCCTTAAATCCTATTTTTTAAAAACTGCTTTGTAAAATCTTTACTAAACTACTGAATACTAAATAAGCAGTATTGCTGCTTATCATCATCAAATTAAGTAAGAAACAGGAGAAACAAAAACAACAGAAGTCAAGAACTGAACAAATCGGTAAAGTGTTATTTTGGCTTAAAATAGCACATTGTTTACATATTACTCTTATAGTAAAAGTGATGGCATTATATATAAGAATAAATTTTGCCTTAATATTTTTGGAAAGCATAAGAAATAAGAGAAATGCCCCCAACAGCAGCTGATCCATGTTTTCAGCATTATGGAGATAAAATCTCAATAATTGCCATGGTTGACAAAAATCATAGCATGCTGTCACATATTTATTATTCTGATTTTTTAAAGTGGATCTCTTCTCCTTGGAAAACTTTTCCTTGCATATCAGTATTTTTGGGGAACTTCATGTATAAAATTATATGCAAGATATTTATCATAATCTTCATGTAATATAAACAATTTATTATATATCTTTCTCAAATTAGGGCGGAAGCCACATAAATATATAGACTGAATTAAATAACAGTGATTAAAGTGAACTGCTTGTAAAAGAAGACATTATTTTCATAAAAATTGATACTCCATGAAAACATACAGACACAAGCCATTCTGTCTCATGCATAGCCCACTCTCTTTCATACAAAAGCACAAGACATTCACCCAGATTTTCCTCTCTCCTACCAGCAGAAACAGCATCAGAGTAGATTGTTGGATGAAGACAGAATAAGGGGAAAGAGCTAAAATACTGGGAGAAGAAGGTGAAAAAGGAGAACAATATTAAACAGAAATGAGGTGAAATAAAAAAGTAATTGGATAGGGAAGAAAACAAAACTTGTAGAATATGATTGTCTGCAATAAGCCAGAGAGGGGGAAAACCACTGCCATTTTTGGGGGGCTGAGAGTAAGGATTTTAGAAAAATGCATGTGAAGGCTAGGAATAGAGGAGGCTCACACACCACAGCAATTTTTCTAGAATCCTTACTCTCAGTTAGGCAGAAATGACTGTTCTTTAGATAGTACCTGACTGTATTCAAATGTTCTCCCCAGTTGAAAGCAATTATTTTAGGGAAAAAACTCTCATTTCCCTTTTAGTTAAATATGGTACTGCAGCTCATGTAACCAAAATTGGTCCAAATATATTGTTAAAGGGTTCTTGTAAAGGAGGATAAGGCAATTATTAGTTGTAGTCTGTGTTCAGATGAATCATGCAAAAACCTAGGCAACTTTAATGCTGTGTAAGATTTTGTACAGTCCTATTATACTAATAATGGATTACTGCAACACGCTCTACATGGGGCTGCCCTTGAAGAGCATTTGGAAGCTTCAGCTGGTACAGAATGCAGCTGTACAGGTAGTAAATGGTGTCAGGTACTCAACACATGTAACATCACTACTTCGTGAGTGGCATTGGTTGCCAATGTGATTCTGGGTACAATTCAAGGTGGTGGTTGTCACCTTTAAAGCCCTTCATGGCTTGGGACCAAGGCTACCTGAGGGGCCTTCTCTCAGTTGTTTCCTGATTATGTTAAAATCTATGGATTATAATTTTTCTTGGTTACTGTATATATTTACTTTTTTGTATTGTGTTTGTAATTGGTTTTAATTGATTTTATGACTGTTCACCGCCCAGAATCACTTGTTTGAGATGGGCGGCTATATAAATTGAAATAAATAAATAAATAGGACACAATTATAGATAATGACAAAGCCTGCATCCCTTATCTCTTATACCAATATTAACAGTATTTAGCATAACAGGTTATACCTGTATCTACAGCAATACTTCGAAAACAGATCCATATTTTTTATAATCAAGCAGTATTTAAAAGAAATTGATTTCATTATGGGAACATGGAAAGCAAAAAGGCAAGGGAAACAAATATTACAGGTTCACAGAAGTATACATTGTAATTATTATTCATTTTATTAAATAATTCTTGTCATAATTTTGAGTTACAGTCTGCCCTTAAGGCATGCCATGGAGTCTCCTAGATCTTGAAATTGTCCCTAAATAAAGGTTAAATCCATTTCTTTTCTTTTCTTTGCTAACTTAAATACCATAGGAGGAGAGCTGTGCTAGTCTATGGTAGCCAAAAATCATAAGGCATAAAACATATAGCTGTAAATAAAATTGGTTAGCTGGAAAAGGGGCTACCAGACTCCTTCTGATTATTAAGGCAGGATCTCTTTTCTAGTCTTTTTGTTCCCTTGAGAGACAAGTAAACAATATTTAGTGATCTTCAGAAGAATCAAACTATGACTTTCATAATTCCCAGACACTATACTATGGAGCTGCAAAGTCCCATATCTTCTGAAGGGGCAGTTTAGGGCAGATTGCTCTAAAACAGCTTAGACTCAATAAACTCTGCCTACCTGTAGTAGTAGGTTTGTCCATGCATTGTTTCGGTACATCTAAACTGCGCAGTTCCTCTGTGCTTGCATATTTCATGACACTGTTGATAGATGATAGAGTGCTAATAAGTTGAGAATTGAGAGACCCTATTTGTGAGTGAGGCTCTCCAAAAGCATCTGCTAGTTCAGCATAATTTTCAGCAAGGAGCATCTGCTGTTCTTGAACAAGCTTCTGAACCCGTTCAATGTAATGATCCAGGCCAGTTCTTATTTCAGGCAGAGGAAATGGACTATCAATGTCAGCATTTCCTGAACCATCCACAGAATCATCCCCAACACCAATGCTTCTTGTGCTGGGTGGTGCTATAGAAACTGGTGGTGGACCACAAGCAATGTTTCTCATTTTTAATCCAACTAGATAGTTCTCATGAATACTGATGTGCCCTACTCCACAGTCTTTGGTCTTTGTTAAAGAAGATTTATCAAAGCTAGTAGTGGTGGAAAGCAGAGTTCCTATACCAATGGAACGAGTTTTAGCAGCAGTATTTACATCCTTGACCCTACCATCTCCAACAGCCACAGTCTTCAACTCCACAATCACAGTGTTTGTCTGCTTATCATAAGTGCTCAAGAAAGTATTGGTGCTGGAATCTGTCAAAGTAGTCATTTCTGTGTTGATGAATGCATCAGCCTTTTCCAATACTGTATTGGTTTCCTGGTTAATTGTACAAGGCACTGCCATGACTCCAGAATTGGCCTTGCAAGCAGTCTCTGTGTTCGTGCTACAAGATATGGTCTCTTTAGTTGGACAGAATGTCAGATCCAAAGAGTCTCCACACCCGCTTGACCACACTTCCTTGATTTGTAGTTCTGTCTTATGCAGGCTTAGGCTGTCTATCAATTCTTCTGTATTTACCCCAGTTTCACAGAAGCTAATTTCTGTGCCCACACATTTGTTGTGGGTCTCAGTGTAACTCCCAGTACAACGACCACACATTTCATTCCTCTCTTTCACAATCCACCAATTCATAGGAACATCTGGCCCCACAGCTGAACTCTGTAACATAGGCCTACACAATACACCAATGCTACTCATCTGGTGACTGTTCCCTACACATGAATCAACAATATCCACGTGGTTTCCCACCATTTGGTCTCTTGTTTGTATTATTGTGTCTACTGCTTTGCTGAAGACAAGGGGCTGTGCCATTAATGCCTTGTCTGATTTTTTCCTAGACCCAGCTGCCTGAAGCTCATGCTTTAATTTGATCATCTCCCTGTCATAAGTGGCTTCCCTCAACTGAACCTCCAGCCGGTAGATTTTCTCTTTAAGGGATTCAATAGTCTGATGCTGAAGTTCTATCTCTCTCTCAGCCTCAGTAGACAGACCAAGCATCTCTTCTGTCACCCCAGCAATAAAATCTTTAGTCTTCAGATCTGTTCCTACTGCTATATCCCTGCACACCCTCAAAGCTCTGTTATATACCACAATATCATTCATACTTTCCTCTGCACCTACAGCGACTGACCTATTCTCTTTTGCTACACTTGCTTGATTTCCTCGCACATTAGAAGGAATATCATAACTGCTGTCCTGGATTTTCTTCTCCAATGCTTGCACTTCAGCAGTCAACTGCCGGAACTCTTCTACCTGCTCTGAGCTATGCCCCACACTCCCCGTATCTTCTTCACAGTCTATGTAAAGCTCCCCACCTCCTCTGACTGACGAGAGATGCTTCCACTGCTCTGCATTTCCTGCACTGTAAGATCTCTTTCTAAAAGTGCCTGTGTCATTCTGATTGACCATTCTTTGGCTTTTGAGCTTTGCCATCATCTGTCTTTTCTCTTCCTGCAGTACTGAAATCTTAACCTGGAGCACGGGAATGGTTTTGACTTGCTCTTCCAGCTCCTTGAGATGTTTGAGGGCAATAGCCATTTGTTCCCTGATGTGTTGCAGGTGCACTGGGCTCACGTTGGTCACAGGTGTTGATATTCCTGAACTCAAGGGGCTATGCCGAATAGAACTGCCCAAAGAGGATGCTAGGTAAAGATTACAGTCTCCATTGCCTTGATACCCATTCTGAAATTGCTGGCACATCTGATTCTGGCTACTGGATCCTACAAAAGAAGGAAGTGAGCCAGTTGAGCCCATGGCTCCAAAACTGGAAAGCCTAGGCCTCCGAGTTTCTCCATGGATGGGCTGCATTGCAATTTTTTCCTGCTCCAATCTCCTACGTGTTTCCATGAGAGTTTTTGTAACTCGAAGGTTGTGTCTAGGCAGCTGTGGTGAAGGAGGAAGTAATGGTTTGCTTTCAGGGATAGTAAGGAAGCTTGGAGAAGCTTCAAATGCCAAGGATGGCCTTGCAGAAGTTGCCCCTGCTAATTGGTTTTGAGCTGTAAAAAGCAGAGATGAATGTTTGGTTTCATCACTGTTGGATGAAGAAAGAGATTCATTTGATGTCCATTCACTGTACTGATTGGAAGTGATTTTAATAGTAGCAAAAGGTGGGGCCACTTTCCGCTTTTTCTGAATGTTCAATTTTTTAATAGTATTTCCCTTCTGTATATCTTCCACATACTTGAGAAAGTCCAAATCAAGCTGGTAACCATAAGGTGTTTCCACAAAATAGGGATCTTTCTGAATTTTCTCATCATCCCCATTTACATTATTTTCTTCGTTTTCTAAAAGAAGAAACAATTTAAAGTTTAAAATCCTAGCAGAAGTTAAAAATATAGGCATGCTATTCAAACACCAGAACCAGTATATCATACTCCCCAGGAGAATGCATCACATGTCTTGAATCAGTTTTTAGCATAGACTCACATTTCATGTTAAGATTGTATCATCTAATTATAAGCTACAAAGTAAAATGCATACATTTCAGACAGGGTTTGCATACAGCCATTTAAAAATATCACTGTTTATAATTAGTATCTGATAGTTCTGTATTGTTCTATAATGAAAGGTGAGATGACCCTGTGTTCTATGATATACTATAAGTGTAACACACACAAAAATTCTTCCTCAATTTATTAATGCTAAAACTGCCAGCAGAGATGTTTAACACATTGTATTCAGATTTAAAAGCAAAACAATAGAAAGGAACACTGACTCTCTGTTTAGGAACACATTCATTTATGATAGTTCATGCTACTTCTTTCATATTCCTATATTGTGTATACTTGACATATTAGGAACTATGCAAGCACACCATTTCCAAGACAGTCTAAAATATCTCCGCTGAAACAGAAACTGCCAGCTCAAATGTCAGGACAGGACAGCTTCCTGCACTCACAGGAGACACATGTTTCAGCAAAGCATTTTAAATTAAATTACAATTCATCTACAGTGCTTCTTCAAAAAGAATATTTATGTCTATGCTTGCCGTATATGCTGCTCCTCGCCCCCCATTCCCCAGCCTAGACACACAATAAAAGCCTGTAAGTACCGATTGAAGGATTTTCATTTAATTAATACTACCTTTCCATTTCTGTTTTTTAGTCTGTGCATACTTCTGTCCAAAGTCTACTAAGCTTTGGAATATTTCCTGCAATCACAGTTCCATACGTCACAGAAACTCTTTGCTTGCAAAATCCCTGTCTCTCAACTTGCTCATTCTTCATCCCATAAAGGGAAAAAAGTTTCCAGCAAGAGTATAAATAAACAGATTACAAACTTTCATAGGCTAAGCATTCACCAATGAGTTTATATTTTAGCTCAGCGCTGGGGAAGGCCCCCCTCTCCCTCCATATTTCCTTTTTCCATTCCTTTTTGGTACACAGTAGTTTTTTAACGGAACAGCCACTTTAAAAATTCACAGTCCTACTGTTTTTATTAATTTTTATTAAAAAATGGCAGTGATACAGACAACATATTTCAGTTTGTCCTGAAAACAGATGGTGCTCTAAAATTTTAAGCCAACTACTCAAGCATTTCATTTAATAAACATTACCTTACAGTTTCTCTGTATACAACTATCCAAGCCTTTAATAAATGATTCAAACAGTATGTGCCATTCCTAGAGAACCAAATTTAAAAACAATGAAGTTTCATCCTATACTAAGTCCTAAAAGGAAAACCCTCAAATACGCATATAGCTGTTTCAGATGTCATTTCTCCAGCTTGTATGTAGGAAAACATCTATAGGCAAAATTAAATTAAATATAGTTAGTATTATAACCCATGTATTTTATAACAATTTACCTCTTCTGTGACATACAAAATCACCATTTGTCTGCAATGGCATCTTTTGAGGGGGCACTGCTGTAAGGTGTATACTCCTTACTTGATCTACATCAAGGCTATACACAAAAATCATGCCTGGTACCCATAAACATATTCAGGTAGAATAAGAATATAGATGTTACCTTCTTATGCTGGAAAAGAATCAGTATATAGTGGAGCTGGACAACCTGTGCTCTAGGGACTACACATGACTTTGGCCCATTTTTAGCAATCTTGAGCCCTCTCTAATTGTCCAAAAGTAGAAAGCATACAAAAGCCATAAATTAGACTTAGCACAGTAAAAACACAAAGCCTTAAGGTAGTTTTAATATCTTCTCCCAAACACGGAAAATTTTGACTCTGCTCCAGGGTGTGATACAGCCTTTCTTACTTTATCTCATTTTTCTGCCAATTGCTACTCACTCTCTTTTCAAGATCATCAATACAAATGACCGTCATTTTATAAAACAAAATTCACACTAAGTAATTTGTGCTCTCTTGTAGCTGTGGCAGTCCCCTAGCTTTTGAAAAAAAACCTAAGCTGCATCAGACCTCTTGGGAAAATATGCTAGACAGGAAAGTTAAAAAACAATCTGGCATGCCTTTTCTGTACTTTAGCAAAAAAACAAAAGAAAAGAAACAGCATGGAAGTGTCCACATAATCATCAGGAGTCAAATTTGCCATGAGGGAATCTTTATCTTAATTTGATCATTAAGCTCAAATTCTCAAGCAATAGAAATGTATCCCTCAGCAGTAAGGTATGAATTCACTTCTCTTAAAAGTACGTAAAAATCAAGAAACAATTCAGCAAATTTGATACAAGTCCAATGAATAAAGATACTCAGATTCTTGAAAAATTAGGAATGTGCATTTCCTGTTATGGCAATGATGTTGTCAAAATTGGTACCAGTAATATATTTTGGATTTCTTGTTGTTTTGCTTATCTTAAACATCTCATATTTTGCTTTCTCTCATATTTTAAAGAATTAATATTGGAATGAACTATATTGTTTTTCTTACAAAAGTGCATAGAGTCATTTTTACTGAATCAAGAAATTCAAGTGCTAAAACCTCATTTTATCTGTGTATGTTAACATTATTCTTATGAATCCTCTCTTAATTCATTATAAATTTTATGGCTAGGCTAAATGATTTGCTTTTAAATGATTTTGTTTTATTTGTATGGAAATTTTTTTATAAGTACATCCTGCTTACTCATTTCTCCCTTTCTCAAATAAAAAAGGTTTACTGATGAAACTCAGACTGGTTACAAGCAAGCAAAGTCAAAGCAAAGGAGCTTCTACAGACTTTTGCTGCATGGCTTGACAGAACTCAAGTGGGACATCATTTTTTGCAGGCACTAAATCTCTACAAAATTAGACTTTATAGTTAATATTTGGTTTAATAATCACTGGCAACTTCCTGGAAGTCTCTAAGCATTTTACAAAAAATAGTATTTGTTGAAAATACTTCTCAAACCTAATTAACAAATAACTTATTTGGCATAAGAGTTATTCCTCGTACTTGTGGAATCTTAGTTGAGAGATCATCAATTAAGGTCAGGATTATGGGCTACATTAGGAAGTGGGGGGAAGGTCATCTGGAACAGTAACAACACATACTTACATATTGTTGACATGAAAAATTACATGAATGTGTCCATGAAATCATTAGGAATAGAACTCAGCTTGAAAGAAACTTTACCTGACTTACCTATTCAGAAGCAATACATTTGGAGTTATTCATAGGTAATTGGGTACATGATTTTGCCTTCCAGGGTTCCAGATTGCATTGTCTAGACCTCTGGATGGTAAATTTATGAATTTGGTTCTCTCCCAAGTCAATTATTTTTTTACCTAGAAGATGGATTGGTCAAGTATATATTTGTGGGAATTGTAGTGGAACAAGAAATATGTGATCCAGAAGGGCATTTTCTAATACTGTAGTGATTACAGTAAATGTTTTAATAATCATATTGCATTTATTAATTGTTATGCCCCTGATAAGGGCCTTCTAGATGCTTTCCATAGATGTACTGAATTTTCTTTTTTATATGCGGGTCAACTATTTATGGCTGGAGATTCTAACCAAGTTTTACATCCTTTGCTAGGCAATAATACTGTTCAGCTAAATTCAATTCTGTACACGGAAAGTGCTACAAATGTATATGTTGAAGTTTAATTTGGTAAATATATAGCAATTTTGAAATATTTACAGCAAAAATATGGTTTTTGGTTTTCTTATTCACATAAGACCTATTCCCAATTTGATTATTTTTTAGTATCTCGATACTTAGAACAGATAGACAATGCAGTATAGGTCCTACTATAGTATTTGATCATTCTCCAGGAATACCATCTATTATATAAAAAAACCTCATCCTTTTTTTTCAAAATATTTAAATACATCATTATTAAAGGATGTACTTCTTTTAAAACTGTTAAAACAATCTTTTGATTTTTTTTAAATAAACAGACATTCTGCAAACTTAATAGAAGTTTGGGATGCTTTTAACCCTTATATTCATGGTGGCTGTTTTACTGCACATGTTTCATGGGGGAAAAAAAGAATTATAACTCTTAAGCCAGAAACATTGGAAAATTAAAGTTAAGGAACTTTTGAGTACAAAGGCAATATTGCCTGCACCAAAACAATATAAATTTTTTTATATATGCTATGTAAACCTAATTCCCTCTATACATTTTATACTGAATATTAATTGAATCAAGCATGAAAAACTATAAAATATTACAGTCCTCTTGACTGAAAAAGGAACAATGAATTAATATTAATTCTAATCAGGCATGCTCAGGATAAAGTATACAAAGACTCTGGTCTAATAAATCAGCATTTTTAAAATAAATATATACTTGACTTTGTAATACTGAGATAAAAGGCTACTGAGGAAAAGGAAATAAAAAGGAAAGGAATTCCAGCGCATGAAGAGTGCAAAAGAAAAGGCCAGCCATGGTCCATATTCTCCTGACCTCATGGGGCGTGTTCTTACCACATCGGCAGATTCAGTCTAGGCAAGTTGGGGCCTGATATAACCTGGTGATAGGTTACATCGTAGGGTTGTAGCTGAAGACCAGTAGTTTTAAGTGGATCTGTAAGCCTACTGGTAAACTAGTGCATTAATACCAATATAAATAGATAGTTAAAAATCCTAGTGAGTTGAAAGATAAATGCTGGAAAAAATGAAGATTATTTCATTACTGATATATGTACTAACAGGAATTATTTCCTAAGACTGTTAAGGTATTTCAAAAAGATTGATAAATTATTAAGCAAGGTTTTATGGGAAGTACAAATCCAAATTACAGTTTTCCTGATTTGCCACTTTATTACGGGGCATACTTTTAGCATCTATTTCTCTGTGGAACCCAAAGTTCCTATTGAGTTCCACAACGAACAGTGGACTTGAACCTGAATCTCCCCAGTGCCAGGCCAACACCATAGCATCTTAACAACTACAACACACTGGCTTTTTGATAGGCTTGTGACTCCCTCAACCTGAAAAGTCAGGGGGATGTGGTCACAGAAGAAGATTGTTTCAACATCCACCATGACCTTATGGAATATCCCCCCTAGAAGATCTGGATGGCCTCTCCCTGACACCATTTCAGAAACAGGTAAAGGCAATCCTCTGCTGACAAGTTTTTGAGTACAATAAGGTGCCTAGGAATTGCTTAATTTTATGTTGATATTATTTTTTATATTTTATGTTGATAGTTTGTATGTTTTAATGCTGGTTTTATATTTATTGCCGGGAACCGTCCAGTGTCTATGAATGGAGCAGCATACAACCATGCAATTAAATAAATAAAAAACACACTTTGATTACACTATTTGGTCCAGATGTTTTAGTAGCATCTAAAAGTCTTGAATTTTTATGCCATTACAATATGCTTTCAGCTATCCTAAATCTGCAATCTTTAAATCTAATTGTAAAGGCAATTAAAGAGGGATTTTTAAAAGATGGATATTGCATGTTTGCAAGAGCTTGAAATAAAGAACTGAAATACCCTATATTAACAAATCAATGGTCTTAAAGAATGTATGGTTCTTATAAGCTTTAGATGAGATTATTTCAACAAAAGGTTTTGGGTTTGTGGGATAACTTAGAAAATATTTAGAAAGGGTGGGTTGTCAATTTCATCAAGGTAGAAGTATAAAATGATAAATAGGATGTTTATACATAAGATATGAGCTTGCCTCCATTATTGTCATGTTTCAGTTTAATATTCGTAAGTTCATAAGATATGGCTTTGAGCAGAGTAATATGGTTTAAAGATGTGAATACAATTTTGAATTACATACAAAAATTTGTAAGTTATCATTATATAAAGAACTATGGATCTACTGGGCATAGGACAAAAGATGACTTTGGAATCTCTTTTATGGTTATATCAGGTGTTGCTAAGAGAAATTATTTTGAGAAATTGGAAAAGTAGTAATATTCCTGATATTAAGGGAATTGAAGAGATGTGTAACTTACCTGTTGTTGAAAAGGCATTTTTATCTACTAATCAACAATTACTCAGTATATTCTTCTTTGGCATAGATTTTATGATATTTTGTAATGATAGAAATTCTTTTAATGTAAATTTAGGAACTTCTTTGATATTATGTGATATATGGATAGTCTTTTTGCTAAGATGGTTGGTTTTGTTGTTATTTTTCATATATTTCTCTCTTTTTTCTTTGTATTTCTTTCTATAAAATTTAAGATAAATAAACTTAAAAGAAAAAAAGATGACTCTTCATGATGAAAAGACAGCACCAACACAGAGTTACAGTTCTGTACACACTTTTTGCTTTTAAAATAGCTCTTTATTAACGTAATGAAAAGAATGGTCAACATTATTCCATGTGTTCAAGGTTTAATGCTGGGCTTAAAAATGGAGCAGGTTATGTAAGTATTATGTTTGAATTTTGTTTCTAATCATTTTCTTCTATCCTTTTTCCATGCTGAAGCATTAAAAGATCACAGATTAAGCCAATCCAGGTTTTTATGTTGCTACTAAAAGTGTGGAGGGGGGTAATAACTTTAGAAAAAGCTATGTTTTAAAGCAAATTTTGTTTTGTTCTAAAATTTTTCATGAAGAGAGGAGCAAAAAGACTGAAGAGTGGTCAAAAGACCTGCGAAATTGACTGAGATACAATTGCATAAATATAACCATTAATTCCCCCTGAGATGAACAGAAAGACAAACCTGCAAGGTTTTCAAAATTATATATTAGTAAAGATATGAGATCTGCTAATCCAATACCATTTTATAGCTTGCCTGCCTGTATAGTACTCAGGCTTGTCCAACACCATCTCTTTATTAATTTATTTTAATATGCATGTTATATTAATTATACAGGTTGATTCATAAGTGAAAATGCCTTGCCCAAACAACAATACAAAGCATTCCAACATATTATTGGTAGATACCCACATAATAAACATGATTCCTTCAGTGCTCAAAAAGTTCATTTAAGCATTTCCTCAAAGAAATGAATAACTAATAGTAGAGCCACGGCAGTTGAATGCTGTTTCATGAAACTACAAGAATCTTTCCCTGATATATTCAAGTCACCTCTAAAGATATTGTGGCTGGAATTCTATCCTTCAATTTTGCATTAATAAAATATGTCTAAAAGTGGAAGAAATGATACAAAGTAAAAGCACATATATATGTATCAGAAAGAGTACACATTTAATTATATCAATCAAATGATCAGCAATTTATAAAGAGAAGTACCTATTTTCCAGACTAAGGCCAAATACCAAAAAAAATCTTACCTCAAATAGGAAAACTGTGAAGAAAATTAATTCAATTCAGTCCTCTATGCTTAAATAAATCAGTTAAACTTGACTTTTAAAGTAAGAAACGAAACAATGAAGTATTTTAAAAGGTGTAAACTTCAATACTTTGGAATGGAAACTATATTCCAGCCTTCCAAAAGGCAAACTCTTTACACATTCACTGAAAAATCTCGCTATATCCAAGTACAAATGACATTCACACTTCTGCTTATATCACTGCAAATTAAAACTGCTAAAAAGAAATGCACTAACATAACAGATATTCAGATAGCCATCTAGACAAACACTGTGTGGATCAAGAAAGAAGCTGATTAAAACCAAGGACGAGTTTGGCTAAAGCTGAGATTAGTTATAAATAGGCATTTTTCTTTGGTCTAACAGAATGTTACTTTGTATGGAAGAACAGTGCTATCTTTATGTTAAGAAATCATAGGGAGAAACGTAGCTAGTCAGTTTAGGTATGAACTTCTCATTCTCTTTTTGGATACTTAAATGTAAAAACAAGCTATGAACATAAAGTTATCTTAAATCTAGCATCACATCCCCCTCATATCTGTTTGCTTTACTCACCATTCTGGGAAGAAGGGAATACGGAACATTGCAATGTTTTCTTTGCAGGAACTTAGGTCTGGAGCCTTAAACAGAATATGTACTCCTGACACATAAGCAGGCAAATTGCCCAGGACTTGCTGCAGAGAATTTATTTATACTCATTTGGAATTTCCTGACAAAATTCTCTCCTCCTGGCCAGGCTCAGCTAATGGAGTTCCAATCCATTTTTTCTTCTTCACATCATTCAACATACAAATATTGAAGATTATAGTTCAGAAGGTACACATTTCTGGAGAAAATATAGTGTGGCAAAATGCACACTGCACAAGCTACAAAAAAGTACCACTTTTCTGATTATGTGAAACAAGCAAAACTGGGCAAGAATGAAAGAAAAGCAAAAAAGATGCCCCAAAGTTGCCCCATTCTTTCCCCACTTGACCCAACCTCCCAACATGGGCAAAGAAGGCGGCACTGAAATATTCTGTTCAGAATAACTGTTTCTCTTGTGACCACGTTACGTACAGCATTTGAGTAATTTTGGCTTTCTATACCACAGCCAGTCTGTATTTTGCTTGTATTTGCCCAACCCAGCTTGTAATTTAAAGGCTAAAAATATAAGACTTTATTGTGCCTCTGACAAACAGATTTCCATAAGGATGTGGCTAAAAGCATGGCAAACACATTTGCTGAGAGAAAGATATGAGTGAAATTAAAGAAGGGCCTTAATAAACCAATCAACAATAAGCCCTAACTACATGCATTTTTACCTTCTAAACCTGTTACACTTATAATTGTGTATCTAAAGCCACATAGCCTGCGTTCACAAAAATCGTAAGAGACAGTTACTGAAAACTGTCAATAAGGCAGGAAGGAACAATATCACACACACCCCCATTTTAGTTTAGTAAATAATTGACAATTTAGGTTTGCTCTTATGGCAGAGTTCAAAGTCCAGGGATTTCAACAAAAGTTCTGCCCCAGAATCTAGCAGCACATTTTTAATAGCTTTGGTTTGAGAATGTTGTCTTAATACTGTTTGCAAAGAACGCTGTATTCAATCAATTCTGCTTATGAGAAGCATTGCAAGAATGAAATTCAAACAAAATCAAATCCCAATTATTTCCCTCCAAAAATATTTTCAGTTTCTGTCTCACACAGTGTAACTCCCTGTTTATAATATAGATAAGGTAAACCCATACTTTATGTCAAATAAATGGAAGGGAACAAGTATCAATTTCCACTTAATTGCATAGTAGATACAATTGACTATCGAATCAACTTTTACTATTCAATTTAGAAATCCATGGTATACATAGTAAGAAAAGTGGATGAGTGAGAGCTTGAAGAGAAAGGCAGCAGTTAAATTTTTATGGTCCACTAGGCACATGAGCTATCACTACAATGGAGAAGTCTAATATACACCCCTAGATCTTGACTGCCTGCTATCCCTCACAAGAAATGGTATAACATAGACTTTTTTTTTTTTAACTTAATGGAACTGGCTAATATGAATGACTATGATCAGATATCAAACCCATGCTCTGCCATAGACTTTGGGCCTATTGTTTCTTAACATACCACACAAAATTGTTGCTGTAAAGAAAATGGGCAGGAGTACTATGTATGCTATCTTAAGCTTCTGGAGAAAACATGGATATAAATCTTACATAATGAATATTTTATTTACAGTATTTACTTATTTTATTCAATTTCTATAGCCACCCAGACAAGTGACTGAATATTTAGGTAGAACATTTATATGCCCCCCCAACTCAGACATGTAACACTATTAAACAAAATGTAAAAGAAAAACAGCATACAGTAAGCCACTAAAACAAAACAAAACAATTAAAAGGCAATCAAAACTAACATTTCTTGTAACCTACGAAATGGAAACTCTGTTCATCCTGGCCCAAGTGCCCAGGGAAATTAATTGATGCAGGAAAATATCATAAGTTTCCCCATTACTATATAGGAATTATATTATTTTGGGGATAAAACAGAAATGCTATCAAGCTGTAGAGATCAATAATTAAACATTGCACAATATTTTCTGACCTTGATTATGCTCAGAATCAAAATCAGTTGTTTTAATAAATGAATGGATTCAACGACTGAGTGGCACTGTAATGGACTTTTTTTTCTTTTTTTTTTGTGCCTTCGAGTCAGTATTGACACCTGCAGACTATCTGGACAAGGGCCTGCAGTTTTCTTGGCAGCCTTTTTAAAAAGTGGCTTGTTATTTCCTTCTTCCTAGGGCTGAAAGAAGGTGAGTGGTCCAAAGTCACCCAGCTGGCTTTGTGTCTAAGGTGGAACTAGAACTCATGGTCTCCTGGTTTCTAGCCTGGTGCCTTAACCGCTACACTAAACCGGCTCTCTAGTATGTACTATTTGTACATGTATTTACACAAATTTGTATTTATTATTTACATTTTTCTTATACATTCTATGACTATGACTGTCATTATTGTAGTTTATTGTTTACTATTATTTTATTATTGGTTATTATCTGTAAATGATCAAGAGTCCCTCTGGACTAAGGCAGGGACAAACTGCATAAAATAAATAAATAGTTGATGTATATTTGTCACTTACTAAAACTAAGCAACTAATACCAAAAAAGGAGACTTAACAGAGAGTGCAAACTATTGTACAACATCCTTAATTTCATATGCTTAAAAATAATGTTTAGGATCATCCAACGAAGATTAGAGCCCTACATGGAAAAGGAGATGCCAGATGTTCAAGCTGGCTTTAACAAAGGCTAAGGAACATAAGACATTATTTTTGATGCACAATCAATAATTGAGAAAGCCAAAAACTACCAAAAAGAAGTCAGTATGTGCTTCATTGATTATAGAAAGGCCTTTGATTCTGTCAGTCATGTGAAGCTGTGGAATCTGCTTAGAAAAATGGGAATCCCGGAACATATTATCCTCATGAGAAACCTATATACAGTACATGTCAGGAAGCCATAGTACGGACAGAACACGGTGAAACAGACTGGCTCCAGGTTGGCAAAAGAGTAAAACAAGGCTGTATCCTTTCCCCTTATTTATTCAATCTATATGCTGGATATATGTTAAGGGAAGTTGGACTAGAAGAGTGTGATTTTAAAACTGGAGGAAGAAATATGAATAACCTGCACTATGCTGATGACGCTATCCTGATAGCTGAAAATGCAAAGGATCTTCAAGGTTACTAATAAAAGTCAAGGAGCATAGTGAAAAAAATTGAACTAAAATTAAATATAAACCAAACTAATGACAACAGGTACAACTAGTCTTAGAAATTATGATGATGATACTGAAGTGTTAGGTAAACCTAACACTTTTAGGAGCAACCAGCAGCAGTAAAGGAACAATCAGTCAAGAAATATACTTCAGGCTGGTCCTTAGTAGAGCAGCCATGAAGGTCTTAGAAAAGATTTTCAGATGCTGTGATGTGTCTATACCTACAAAGATCAGAATCGTGCAAGAAATGACACTCCCTATGATACTTTATGGAAGTGAAAGTTGGACTTTGAAGAGGCAGGATGGGAAGAGTATTGACCTTTTGAACTTTGGTGTTGGAGAAGACTCCTAAGAATATTGTGGATGGACAAGAAAACAAACGAATGGATTGTCAAACAAATTAACGCAGAATTTATATTGGTTCAGTGCCAATATATATACATATATATTTTTGCTTCTGCTTTTTTTAAAATCCCACTTTTATTCCAAGAGATCCCCCAAAAGATTGGCTTTGCTTCACAATGCAGGGAGTGGCAAGGTCCCAGATTCAGTTGATCACTTTCATGGGGATAATCCATTGCTTTCCCAGCCATAGCTGGTCCTTGAACCTTGTTAGGATTAATTAGGATTAATTACCCGATCGTGCTTAAGATGAAGCTGCTAGGCTGATTTTTACTACCATAGGGAAGACAAATCATGAGAGGTTAGCATAATTGTAGCAATGCATGCCCCACATGTGGAGGGCACCGTCCCAGATTGCAAGTCCCCATACTGTGACATCATATTGGTGAACGCAAGTAGCCCTGAGGCAAAACTTGGACTGTCCGTCACATCTCTTAGATAAAGACATTATTATATACTTCAACTGCAAAGGACTTTAATACCTTCTCATTCCTAATAATTTCCCAGAATAAGAACTTGTGAAGCTTTGAAGAGGAAGTCTATACATTGACATAGGAATTTATCCAGCACCTGGATTGCTTCCAGAGCCAAGTTGTTAAAAAATTTGTTTGTTTGTTTTCAGATAGACCATATCTGTCCATGGAAGCTTATTAGATATTGTCTTAAACATTCCCTTTTATTCATCGTATGCCATGTTGGCGGACAAAGATGAAAACTAGTAAACTTCTTCTCGTACGACATTTAGAGTTTAAAAGGTAAAATGCATGAAAGCATCACCCCGTTTTTTCCCAAGAGCCAATGCTGGATTCTTGTTGCAAGGCAGAGGGTGAGATTGCTGATAAAAGCTGAAATGCAAAGCACTCTTGGGGACAGAACAGCAGATAAGCAATAGGGCAGGGCAGAGTGGAGCTGGGAAAGGAAAAAGTGTGCCTTCCCTCCTTCTCTGAGCTATTGCTTAGGACTCCTTGAGAGGAGCAACCTCCTTTTCCTAATAGTAACAGCTGTAGGAAAAGAAATTTGCAAACACATTCAAAATTCTGATCTTTATTCTGATAAAAGCTCATTTACTGCAATCACTTTTTTACACTAGATTCTTGTTGCAAGGCAGAGCTTTCCCCACTCCTTCAGGTCTGATGGAGTGAAAAAAATATTGCTTCAGAGCTCTTGTTTCCAGGGATTTAGCCCCCAAACCATAAGAACAGTAGGAAACTTCATAACACTTTTTCCTGAAAAAACATTAGACTGGAGTTTCTCCCCTGATGTTTCTTAGGCTTTTGAGTCAATCCTGACTCCTAGCAACTGCTTGGATGAGTCCCTGCAGTCTTCTTGGCAACATTTTCAGAAGTGGCTTGCCAGTGCCTCCTTCCTAGGGCTGAGAGATAATGACTGGCCTAATGTCACCCAGTTGGCTGTTTTGCAACAAAGGCAGGACTAGGACTCAGTTTTCCAGTTTCTAGCCTGGTGCCTTTAATCCCTACACCAAACTGGCTCTTCACAAAAAAAAATTGCTTGCCTTCCTTTTCTTGGCTTCAAGAGAAAGGAAAACAAATTTAGTACACACATTTGACAACTTGTCACCTCCTTTGCAGTGGCAAGGAGTTCCAAACATACATACTTCATTAGAACTTAAATTTCATGGAGCAGAAGCATGTCAAATTTTTTGCTCCTTTGGCCAGAATGCACTCACATGCATTATTAAGAACAAATCCAGATCAAAGTGCAATAATCAGATTTTGACACACAACATATGCTGACTTCAAACCCTCTGAATCACATTTCTTAAATCTTATCAGTGACAATATAAAGCATAAACTTTCTTCTTGCTTCCTCCTCACATCCTATCCAGACCATCACATCTTCCATTTACATACAGTTATCAATAATTAACTTTCTTACAAACAAGGCATACACAATTATAAAAATCAAGCATAGTTGCAAGCATGACAGCTGTCTTTACTCCTTGCACTCCACTCATTCCTTACAATATAGATTTTACAAATAGAAGGGGAGAATGGTGCTAGCATTAACTTTAATACAGGTAGTCCCCAGTTTAAAAACAGGTTCCATTCCCAAGGACTGCCCTTAAGTTGTATTTGTATGTAAGCTGGAACAGTATTATTGTGTAATACTGTATAAGTAGAATTGTGCAGTGAACTTGAAACATTGTGTATTTAACTCAAATCATTGTGTATTTAACTCAAATTTTGCTACAATAGGCTCCATTCTTAACTATGGGTCATCTGTAACCCAGGTGTTCTTAACCTGGGGACTACCTGTATCGCTTAATGGTTCTAAAGCAGTTGTCCTTAACTGCTTCTGGGCCTTTTCCGCACAAAGGGGGGCTATCTTCCACTCTCCCTCGGACACCTCTTCGCTCAGTTTCCTTATGATAGTTAGTAGAAGCTATCCTACTAACTCAACCCCCCTCCTCCCACTGCACAAGAGGCTGCCCAGATTCAGTTGGTTCAGTAGCTCCTCCAGTCCAGCTGCCGAAGCTTCCAACTTTGGCCATTCTTGTTGGGCTCCACACCAGACAATGAGCCATGCTGTAGGCACCCACATTCCTGTAGACAGCTACTCCAATACTTGTCCCTGGGCATACTTTTCCTCCTTTTTCCCTGGGTTTATCGCTCTGTGGGTATCCTGCCAACTACGCCAATTGTTGCCGTTAATCTGTGTCTTGACACTTAATTTAGAATTTGCAGGATGGATACCAAAGAACAAGAACACTAAGGGACAGTAATAAATCTTGAAAAAGGTTTATTAAAAAATTGCCCCTGAACATACTTACAGCATCAGAAGGATATGATCCCAAACAGCCATGCGAGTCCACATGGTGGGGAAGGTTTCCATAACATGACTTATGATGAAGCTGGTAAAAAGGGGTAAATCTTATAGCCCTTTTTCTATACTCCCCTGCCCTTTGGAATCCTCATCTTGGTTCTGGGATAACCAGCAAGGGGAAATTAATGTTTGTATTTAGGTTCATTGAAGAGGAAGAGAATACAAGAGAGTAAGCAGGCACCCAATGGGGACTACACATTGAAAGGAAAGTGTTGGCTCAGGCTTCTTAGGAGACAAAAGCAAGCCTTTAGGGTGAAAGTGATCAGGGTCTTGCCAATTTCAAACAGAAGCGCCAACTGAAGATGCTAATTAAGGCCACAGAGCTGAGCTTGTTAACCTGCCCTTAGCACCTTTTAGAGAAGCTCTAGTGGAAAAAAAAGCAGTTTAGGAAGAGATAGCTTGTTTAAGCAATCCCTCCTCTTGTCATGGCCCAGGACTCAGGCTCTGAATCTGAAGAAGCTGTTCCAGCTGAACCAGTGGAATATCAGTCTCAGGAGACACCAAGTTAGGAATCACCAAGGCTGATCAAACACAGGCACCATCAGAACAGCTGGAGCAGTCAGATGATGAGGTATGGCCTCCAAGCCCTCGGACCCTGCAAGTAGAGTGGATAGCAGAGCAAAGATGCTCAATGAGACTCCTTGCGAAGCAAGAGAGTAACTATCTTAATTGAAGATAGCTGGCTGCAGCCTGATTTAAGAGGTTATCCTGACCCGTGTTTCTCAGTTGGAAACAACCATCTGATCTCCTCCCCTGGGACATTGTTCCTGTTCACAGGACTTCTGCTCTTATAAGAAACCCTGAAACTCTAATCTTTGGACTGGCTCTCAAGATTGCTGCAAATTAATAGGAGAACAGACCACCAGGAACTCCTGACCATTGCCCTATGTGGTGAAGCATACAGAGGCAAACTCTCAAATAGAAGGAACTGTATCAAGATGTCCCAAGTGCTGAACCACTGAACTGCCGATTGCAGCTCATCAGCAAAGAACTTTACAGATTTTGACTGGTCTCCTCTACTCAGAGATTTCTGGGATACCAGATCTGGACTGCAAAAATTGGATGACCATGAAAGGACAGAAAGGGTTTTCTGTATCTTTCCTCCGCCTATTGGTTACCTCTATTATTCTTATTAATTTTTTTTCCCCCAGTGCATTTTTACAGACCACATCTGATAGGGAGAAGAGTTCAAGAGGGTTTTCTGAATATTGAGCAATTCAAATCTTGTTCTTTAGCCCTTTCTTTTTATTTGCCCTCTAATCCTGACTGCTCTTAAGCCTGACTCGCAGATTCAGAGATACTGACTCATGGAAAATGAGCAAAAAGAAGCAGCAGCAACTAGACCACAATTTCCACTGAAAGGGATGGTAGAACAGTAATCACACCTATCCTGAAAGACATTGGAAAAGGAGACAATACTGTAACTTTGACGACCAGTATTGAGTAGACTGCTTCTGTTATACTCTACATTTTTCAAATAGCAAGCAGTGCTCTTCATAAAAAAAAGAATCCAAGAAATTCAGACGGCAGAAATTATCCCCTTTGCTAGTTCAAATCCAAGATTTAAGCAATCTTCAACTGCAATTTCCAGAAGACTATACTACTGGAAATTCTAGATACAGTATTGTATCACTCATACTGTTACAGGGTGCTAGGCTGGAAAAAAGGATCTAAGCCATATAGTTCAAAGACAGCATATTACAACTGTGCAAAGTTAACAGGAGCAATGGCTTTTAGGAGTCATTCTCTGTCAAAAACTAAGCAGCCATATTCTGAAGTAATAGAAGCTTCTGCACTAATTTCCAGGATGGCCCAAGTAGAGCACATTAAACTAGCCTAATTTGGAAGTTACTAATTTGGAAGGCAAGAATGACAGTGACCATGGCTTTCTGATCAGTATTTGGGACAATTGCCAAACTGCCATAGGCTGAAAAACAGTACCCTATACTGCAATCTTTTAGAGAAGATTCATTTTTTCATTATGTGTACTAAAATGTAACAAGGGTAAAAAAGGCAATCCTTGTAAGTATTTCTACTGCATATAAAATTATTTGGCCAGACAGAGTTGGAACCAATCAGAACCACCATGCAGGCAGGTAAACTCAACCAGCTGTATTTTTATTTACAATAAAAATAAGGATAGTGAACAGCTCTTTGGAGATCCTAATCTACTTCATGGAAATCAATGGTTCAGTGAGAAAGGGATGCTTAAGTAGTAGACCTGGCAAATTGTAACTGAGAGTGGAGAGAAATTATTTAGTAGAGATAATAGCTGATGGGTTTCTCCAAGGGTCCCTCAGAATATATAGCAACTTGCATATATTATTTGTTTAAAAATATATATAATTTGGTTTAAAAAAAACAGAAGCAACAAAATGGAGTCACTCTATATGTTAAAAATATCCATAACTGCTCAGAAATCCAAGTGAATTAGCTTAGTAATCTTCTAGAGAGCATCTGTGTTAAAATAAGTGGCAGAATAAATAAAAGCAATAATGTTGCAGTTATTTATTGCTGTCTACTCAACCAAGAAGATGATGTCTTGGTGTTCCCATCAAAAAACAAATGGCTGATCTTTCAAATAGGTGTGAAATAAAAGTAATGGGGGACTTTAACTATCTCACCATCTGCTAAGAAACAAGCTCTGCCAAGAATGTTCCTTTCATAAAATTCCTAATTTGTCAGCTATACTTAATTTGATACTAACCAATATGGAATACTTAACTGAAGATCTGGAAATAGTAGCAATGTCAGAAGAAAGAGAACATGAAATAATGGAATTCTTGATTTTTTGGAAACCTAAAGCTGGGAGTAAAGAAGCGCATATTTTGGATTTCAAAAAAGCAGATTTCAATATACTCTGAACTATTATAAGTAAGCAGAAGGAAAAAGGAGCTCAAGATGGGTGACATTCCTAAAAGAGAAGACAGTAAAAGCACAACTGCAAACATTCCAGAGACCAAAATTGAGATCAGCTAAAAAAGCCAACATGGCTGCCAAAAAGGCCTGTGATCTGAAAACAAAAAAAGACACATAAAGGACATAGAAAGAAGGATAAGTCATCAAGGTAAAGTACACACAGCTAGCCAGGTACTATATAAATACTGCCAGGAAAACAAAACTTCAGAATGAGCTGACTTTGGTGAAGTATGCTGAGAACAAGCAGGATTGCTTGAGAGATGCTCAACATAAAAGGCAAAGAAAAGAATGTATATTCTAGCTGCTCATAAAATGGCAAAATACTGGGTAACAAAGCAATGGCAGAAGCACTGAGTTCCTGTTTTGGCTCAGTCATCTCCAAAAGAGAGTATTTCACTAGGTCATTGTGAAAAGCAAAAGCACCATTGCTCTTGAAACTCAAAACTGACATAAACATGCTCAAGGAATACCTACTTATTTTGAATGAGTTTCAACTTCCAGAGCCAGATGAATTAAAGTAATTGCCAGGTCAGTGAGGATTTATCAAAAAGATGTCTAGCCAGAATAATCTTATCTTGTATCTTAATTAGGTATCTTCCATAGTGGATTGTAGGATTGCTGTAGATATAATTTGATTTCAGCAAAGCATTTGACAATGTACCCCATGACATTCTGACGAGCAAACTAGTTCAGTGTGGACAGCCTGACAATTAAGTAGATACATAGCTGGGTTGAAAACCAAGGTTGCTAAAAATAACTTAGGAAACAGGAGGGAAAAAAGCAAAGCTGTAGAATGAAGATATGTGACATGTTAATACCCACTAATGAACAATATTTTGGACTAATAGTTGATAAGACATTGAATAGGGATCAGTGGTGTGATATGGCTGAAAAAAAGGCAAATAAAATTTAAATTGCATCAACAGAGGTATAGCTTCCAAATCACAGGAACCAATAGTTTTCATTTCATTCTGTGGTGATAGCATAAGAATTTGTGCAGAAACACCGGAGCAGGCTTAGAGAAGGGCAACAAGAAATATCAGGCAACTAAAAACTAAATCCTATAAAGACTGAAGGAGTTGGGTATATTTAGCTGTATGAAAATATAACTGAGGGTGAATATGATAGCACTTTTTCAATACTGAGAAGGATGTTATACATAGGAATTTTAAGAACTACTGTCTATTGTTCCAGAACTCAGAAAGCAGAATAAGCTTTAAGTTATAGAAAGAGAAATTCTGATTCTATGTTAGAAAAAATGTTAGAAAAAAACTTCCTAATAGTAAGAGCAGTTCATCAGTGGAACAGAGATGTTGAGGTCTTGTTTTTACCGTAGGTGTTCAAGCAAAGGTGAGACAGCCATCTATGGGGAATGCTTCAGTTTGGATTCCTGCACTGAATAGGCGGCTGGATTCAATTGCTTAAAAAGCCCTGTCCAACTCTTACTATTCTAGAAAGATTTTACACTGGTTTTCTAAAGCAGAAGACATGCAGCAGTCAAAATATATTTCTGCCAATCCCATAAAGTCTAGACAATATATTTCTGGAATTTGCTTTTGAAATTATTCATGTTAAGAATGTTCTTGGTAAAGTTTCTTTTCTCTCAAGAAAATTAGTTCAATCATCTTACTTCTTACTGACATACTCAAATCCCCATGATGATAGCAACCTTCAGTTATTTTTCACAAAGAGTAGTTCTCTCTACTTCTGGAACATCTTTCTCCCCCAAAAGCAGAAAGAGTTTAAGTATCTCAATCAGTGAATAGTAGTCAATGAAGTTTACAGATAGCAATTACAGTTATACTTGTTTATTAACTTCATTTTGTCTAGTCCTTCCTTTACAGAGCTAACAGCAACATACATGCTTTTTAGCTTCAGTTCTTAATGAACACCTTATGTAACTGGTTAGGCAGAAAAAACATGGTTAGTGAGTGGTTCATTAAGGGATGGTATTCCTGGTCAGTGAGTGGGGATTTGAACTGGGCCGTTCCAGTCTTTGTCTAGTTGTCATAATTCATTGGACTTTCCTCCCCCTCTCCCATTCTACTGCCGTTAAGAAACATAACACATTTCCATATAACAATTAATTCCCAACTGCAACAACCAAGGCAAATATTAACACAAGAATAGCAGAGGCCAGTAGTTCAGAGCAAATATAAGAACCAGGAAAAAGATTCTAGAACAAGCCAGCTGAACAGTTCACAAATTGCACACCCCAGTTCTCACATGAAAACTTCATATTTCAAGAAAGGATAGCAAATTAATCCTGAATTCATTACCTGGCAAGAACGGTTACCAGCAAGTAAATCCACTTAACATGCAGATTCAAACCAGAACATTTAATAAATGGGCACTGATTCCCACATTCAGTCTTCTTCTGTTATACTGCATCCTTATAAAGAACTCTTGATACTCTTGGCTTTGCAAAAAATTAAGAGATAGGAAGCCCAGGACTATCTGTGCAGGGAGAAGAGAAACAAGACAGGGAGCTAGATAAGAGTTCTAAGGGAAAATAAGTCCTTTTGAATGGTGGAAATTCAAGCAGCCGTCAGGGCGCAACGCAGAAGTTTTCTCTGAATATAACAAAGCAAGCAGAATTGAGATCATAAAGAAGTAGAAAATGAGTCACAAGAAAACAATGTGACAAGGGGAATGTTTGCGTTTATTTTACTCCAAGGTGCAGAGACCAGATTATGCTCTGCTTTCTACTCTTCCAATGAGTAACATCAGATGGTGCAATACCTTTTGTAAGAAATGTCATGTTGCAGGTTAGAAGAAACAAGAAAGAACATAAACATGTTCCATTAGATGGCTTCACCACAGCCTGGCCTTTTGCTGATAAAGCAAGACCATCTTCAGATCTATAGTTAATCTGATTCAAGACTAATTTTAAACAAATATTAAATTATTTAAATCAAATAATTTAATTATTCCTGATAATACAAGCCTCTGCTTCGTGTTAGCACAAAAAACTGTTTACTGTTGAACATAAAAAAGGCAGACATGCTCTGCAAAAAAAAGAAATAGGTTGAAGCAAACCTGGATGGATGGATGGGGGCCAGCAGTTTGTCACATTTCCTAAAGTGATGTCATTCCTACATGGAAGCAGAAGATAGAAAGCACAGGACATGTAAAGGTGTTGGTGCCACCTTGGAGAAGTAATATGAAGAAAACCTACCAAAAGGGCAGTATGCCAGAGATGGGGTGTAATGGGTTGAGCAAAAGTGGAAGATCCTGTAAATCCAGCTGATAGCGAAGTCCTATCATTCTAGCAGTTAAAGAGGGCAGTTCTGAGCACAGAACTAATCTTGCAAGCTAGATATGTATATTAGATAAGCTAACCCAAGCCAGGTAGGCTTGGTCTCCCTAGGTTTTAATCAATTATATGTGATTAAATATTTACCCAGTTCCATCTGGAAAGGAAAGAAAAAAAGGTCGTAAAAGAAGGTACTGCACATGACAGAGAAACATTTGCCTATTAACATTAAGGGCATGTATTCTAACTGAAGCCACTGCTGCCTGATTAATATTATAAGCAGGCAATTTGAGGCATTAACAAGATATGTTTGTTAAATAATAACAAAATAAATAATACCTTTATTTTAAAAATCAAATACCTCTGAAGGTAGAAGAGAAAATAACTTTAAAGAACTTTTGCAAACTGTCACTCAATATTTTTCAGTAAACCAGAAAAGTTGACATCTTTCTTTGCTATTTAGGTTACTAATGTTCAGTTTACACACACTGATTCAATAAACTGATAATTTATTTGCAAAACTACATTTAAAATTTCACTGTACTGTACTGTACTGTATTTCAGGGAACACTTTATGAAACATCAGTACAATTTCCATTCATTAAGCTGTTGCGAAAGTCAAAAGTAGTTTGCTGATGAGAGGGATGTGGTTTATATAATCTGGATACCTAAGAGTATCATATAGCAAGAGAATAAACATTAGCTTAGCTAGGATTTTTCTGCTTTGTTACATAATAAGCTCCTAATGTATGACAACACAGTTCTACTGGGTACAAACTACGGAGCATTGTAGGTTATTTCACTTTTGAAAAGAAAACAAATCTATCATTTGCATCAAATTAGAGTAAAAAAAAATTCAAGAGGCAAAAAAATGAAAAGAAAATAACAGCACATTATCTAAATTTAGTTTCTGTAATCACAGTACAGTACTATTGACTTAATGTAAAATTATCATCTCCCTCAAGTGTCTGCCAGATTCCTGAAACACAGTTGCAGCACCTTAAAAATTAAATTTTAAAAAATAAGCTTAATTCCAGAACAATATATAAGGGTATTTAATTTCCTCAAGTATTATTTATTACATAGAAACACAAAATCATAGTCACAGAGTTGGAAGGAGCCATCAATGTCATCTAATCCAACCCTCTGCTCAGTGCAGGATCCACTACAGTATTTCTAGTTATACCGTCCTGTCCACAAAGAATGAGTACTCAAGGTGATTTACAGAATTAAAGAACGAGAGGCAAAAAGTTAGAAGTCTACAATTAATACTAAAACCCATTACCAATTAAAAGCAAGCAAAAAAAGTGCATCATTATAATTTGCAATTCTTAAGAGAGTGCATTCCATTACTAGGAAGCCACACCAAAAGCCCTCTTCTGCATGCCAGATATGACTCTGAAGATTTTAATACCCAAACAGGCCTGACGTAGGAAAGGGGGTCCCTCAAAATATTTAAGCTCTAAGCATTTACACTTTTGAAGACCATTCCATGATTTTTTTTCCTGTTAAATTCCCAGTCTAGACTACAGCTTTCCATCCAAGCAATAACTAGGTCCAACTCTGCTTAGCTTTTTGAGATAAGCCAATGTTGGTTGAATGGCTCCATGTCAACATCTTAAATTGTGCCTGGAAGGCACCTGGCAACCAGGACAAATCTCTCAATACAGACATTACATGATTCCCTATTATCTGCAAGATTTAGTGGCTTAGTTGCTGCATTTTGCCCCCACTGCAACTTCTGTACACTTTTCAAGTGTAGCAGGCAAAACAGGATGGAACCAAAACATGGATAACTTTAATCAAATCCAGCTGGCTTAGGAAGAGTTACAGCTGCTACACTAACCATAAATTGTGCAAACATGTTCCATGCTTCAGGTGCCCTGGAGAGTTATTCAGTGACAGACGAGGAGCAAGGAGTACTCTTAGTCTTCTGACCTGCTTAAAATGAATATTTTGTTGTCAGTCTACAGGTGCTAGTCCAAGTTACTTGCACTAGCTGTTCTCCTTTTTCTGTCTTTGTTCATATGCAATACTATAATGCATCCGCACATCAAGAAGCAAAATAAATGTGCCACAATTATAAAAAGGCCACTAGCACAGATTTTGCAGCTTCCTACAATAAAAGCAGAACATTCTTGAAAATGATAGCAGTAATGATGTAAGACAGAGGCTGCCACTTCAATTTCTTGTCCCAGTCTTCCTTTTTTCAAAACACAATTCCATTATTAGAATGTACAATGAATTGTGAAAAATCTTATTCAGAAATCTAGATGTTAAGATCAAAAAAGTTATTAGCATCACTTGAGAAACACTAATATTCACCAAGACAACAACAAAAGGTGGATGGGAAATGAGCCATTTCAACTGCACAAAGTAAGTGCAAACAAGCCTTGCTTTTTCTCATGCATTATGAGGACGTGGTGGTGCAGGGCTTAATGACGCTGGAGTTTACCAGTCAGAAATGGTCAGCACTCCAGCGGTTTGGGCCCGGCTCCACGTGACGGGGTAAGCTCCCATCACTCGTCCCAGCTTCTGCCAACCTAGCAGTTTGAAAGCATTTCCATCTGCAAGTAGATAAATAGGTACTCCCATTTCAGTGGGAGGAACCGACGGCACTGTGTGGGGCCAGAAACCAGTGCTGGACCCAACTCTGGATGCAACTGACGCGAGTGGCAAGAAAACCAATCAACGCGAGCGGTGAGAAAAAGACCTATGGAGGAGGAAGAAGCCCGGATGTGCTGTGACTCCCTAGCAATCACTGCTGGCCACATAGTATAGCGTGTCATTGTTAGATGTAAGTTAGAGATAACTGTATACTTTGTGAGCCGCCCAGAGTTCCCATTGAGAGAGATGGGCGGAGAATAAATCCAATGTAATGTAATGTAATGATGCACACAGTGCCAAAGTGGGCATGATTAAAGTGTGCATCATTTTAAAAGGGGCTCCCACATTTACTGTCTATCTGACTTTCACATTAAGTATCATGAATTATTATCATGCTTGGGCACATAGTCAACCAGGTGTTTAGACTGGATTTGGCATTTTTATCCACCTATCGAGTCCTTCCCAAGGACCTGGGATAGGCAGATGTTGTTATATGATGGTGTTAAAGGTATTATTGCAGGATATAAGCTGTTATAAGTAAAGCTGCCTTTTGCAATTGACCGATGGTGATTTTGTCAATGCTGATGGTGTTTAAGTGGTGCTTCAGATGTTTTGGGATTGCAGCTAAGGTGCCTATAACTATTGGTATTATCTTTGCTTTCTTTTGCCATAGTTGTTCTACTTCTATTTGCAGGTTGTTATATTTTGTGATTTTCTCCAGTTCTTTCTCTTCTATTCTGCTGTCTCCAGGTATTATAATGTCCACTATCCAGACTTTTTTGTCTTTCTTATCAACCATTAAGTCTGGGGTGTTATGTGGCAAGCGCTTGTCTGTTTGAATTCTAAAGTCCCAGAGCACTTTAGCGTCTTCATTTTCTATTACTTGGTCTGTTTTGTGGTCCGACCAGTTTTTGCTTGCAGGCAAATGGTATTTCTTGCAGATATTCCAATGCACCATTATTGCTACAGTGGTACCTCGGTTCACGAACTTAATTCGTTCCACAACTCTGGTCGCGAACCGAATTGGTCGTGAACCAAATCAAATTTTCCCATAAGGTTCAATCAATGTAAATACGGTTAATCTGTTCTGACCCCTATGAATGTGGTCACCAACCGATTTTGGTCGCCAACCGAATCAAATTTTCCCATAAGGTTCAATGTAAATACGGTTAATCCGTTCTGAACCATATGTATTTTTTTTAAACCACAAAAATATGAAACAAAATACAGTACAGTATGAAGAGAGAGAACACTAACCTTGCTTGAGGTGACTTTTGGCATGGAAGACAGGAAGGCGGGTGGGGAGGCGGTTATTGTTTGAAGGGAGAGTCCCCCTCCAAAAGGACATCGGGGAGATCTCCTTCAGGGGTTTCCTCTCTTCTTTGTCTCTTAGCTGCAGGCTGAGTTTTGGCGAAAAATCTGTCTAATGTCACTTGTTTTTTCCTGCGCTGCATAACCCTCCAGAAGAGTCCTGTTTCATTGCAGTTGAACACTTGATGAGCGACATATCCTTCCGCCTTCATGAATTCCGCGAATTCTTTCTTATGCGTTTCTGCAGCAGCCTTGTCAGAACTGGAAGCCTCACCATGTCTTGTCACACTGTGGATGCCACTTCTCTTGCGGAATTTACCAAACCAGCTTCTGCTGGCTTTAAATTCTTCACTTGTTGTGCTTGTAGAGGGTTTTTTTTTGCAGTAAATCACTGTGCAATTTCCTGGCTTTTTCACAGATCATAGCTTCCCTAACGCTATCACCTGCCAGCTGTTTCTCATTCAACCACACTAACAAAAGTTCTTCCACCTCTTCCAGCACTTGTGTCCTCTGCTTGGTTAACATCGTTACTCCTTTTGCCACATCAGCTCCTTTGATGGCATCTTTATTCTTCAAAATAGTCGAGATTGTCGACTTCGCCATCTTGTACTCCGAGCCCAGATCAGTCACGCGAATAACACGGTCATGCTTTTCTACAATTTCCTTCTTCAATTCATTGGCTATTTTCTTCAAAACCTTATTCTTACCATTCCTGCTCTGCACTTGCTTTTTACCACCATGCTTGCTCTGCACTTTCTTTGGAGCCATGCTAAAAAGCACACCAAAAAGCTTCACAGCCAGTGTCTGTCTGTGACTGCGATCTCGCCTACAGGAAGCCACGACCACGTGTCACAGCAGGGAAGATGGCCACGGGTCATGTTCGTCGCCTGGTGCGGAGTTTGCGAACGGAAGCAAAATTTTGCGAACAGTGCTGGTCGTGAACTGAATTGTTCGTGAACAGAAGTGTTTGTGAACCGAGGTAGCACTGTACTTTGTCATGCCATTGTTTTAGTCAGTCTGTGTGATCTTCTTGCAGCAGCTAACTAGGTGGTCCGCTGTTCCTTCAGTTTCTTTGCAGAGACAGCATTTGTTCTTAAGGCTTGGTCTTGTGCAGCAGAATTAGCTCCTCTGTCTCTTTCTTCAACTTTCCTGTTCTCAGCCATTGCCAGTTGTTATTTCATATCAACAACATAGAAATACTTTATGTTGTAGGTAGAAATCAAAAGTCCTTCAGGTATTCAGAACTATATTTTTTATCTTCTCTTATCACTAGCTGAGCTTACTCAGAGTAGTAGCTCAGCATCATTTAAAGAAACACAAATTCCTTGTTTGTGTCATTATACAATCTTTCTGAATGTGTAAGTTAATCCTTTCCAAGCCAGTATCAGCAAATGTGGTAGATCTATACATCACCACAACTGGAGGCATCATGTTATAGACAGTCATTATAGACACAGTTTCCGACCACACACAGGCCTGTAGCAAGCTAGTATCAGAAGTCGAACAAGAACCACTTACACCTGAGCATTCATATGTGAATGGATCCTGGACTAGTGAACAGGGAGAAATTCAAAGTTGTAGTAGCATAACTTCTGTATTCTTTATCAAATGACCATAAAATACTAAAGAAGGAATGAACAATTAGCATTTAAACACTCATAACTAATGGATACAGAAACAAAGACTCTCTGAAAAATTTCCAGCCCTCATTCCATGCTAAGAATACCCATTTAATATATAGTCCAAATTTTTAATGAAATAGCCTGCAAACAGAAAAGCTGGAAACTATTAAATTCTAAAGCTTAAGCTAAAAAAAAATTAATCTGATTTTTTAAAAATCTGGTTTAAATCAAGAAAATCTGATTTTGTTTTTAAATTTGTGTCTGATTGTGATAGTCACTACAGATAATCTCTCAAACAAGCTGCATATGTAGTCTCTTTATTCTTTGCAGAAAGAGTTCCAAAAGTAAAATATCAAAAGGTGTCTCTCACCTTGATTTGTAAAATGACACTAATTAATACACCTACATACTTTTGGAATCTTTACAAACTGAAAGGCGTGTACTGTATATTTGCAATTCAGCGCCTATTCCCAGGGTTACCATATAAGCAGCCAGAAAGTACAAATGGCAATGAGAGGAACAGCAGACTGAGGCGAACAGAGAATAATTCATTTCACACTCAGGTACATGAAACTGCAAGAAATATTTTGAAACCATTCAGTTTATCAATATTTGAACCTGATTCCCTTAAGAAAATGTTGATTTTTTATTTCATGCAAGCATAATCTCTTAAATTAAATTGTGACAGTTTCTTTAGTGATTGGAAAAACATAGTTTAGTTAAAGGAAAACACTAGCATATAATTATTTCTGTATGAAATTATGTCAGTGCAGTTTTTCACTATATGAGACACCTCTAAGGGGATTTATGAAGTAACCTCTATATTCATTATGGCACATTTTTCAGTTTGACTTGAAAATGCACCAGAGGATAGTGAATGGACTTAAAATATAACTGGATATAAAATATAACATGCCCTACATTTTACTACATGTCTCTTATATCTTTGCTTTTGTATTTTAATGCTAGGAATAGCTCTACACCACCGCCACTATCCAATTTGTAAGTATGACTTAGGTGCCCATTTAGGAATGTTAACAGCATTCTTTTAGATGCTTCTTCAGATGTTCATGACCTGCCTTCTCTTGACCTAAGTTCAGAATGTCTTAGAAAGCAATTTTGCCAATATTTATATAGCCATCCCATGGAACATCTGAGGGAGCTCTTCTGTGGATCTCTTCAATGAACTTTATGGTTAGAAAAGATCCATCAGTGCTTTGCTTGCAGTTAGTAATTAAATGCCACATAATTAGTTTCAGGAATGTTATTACTGAATAGCTTTTTAAATTTAATATATTGCTTTGTTTGCCTCTTTAAACTACAGTAGGAATTCAGATTGCAGGAAACAAAAATTTCAGGACAGCAGTTATTTTCTGTGATTTTCAGGGATTCAAAACCTATATACTGGAAAAGTTCAAACTGTACTTTAGAGATTTTTAAAGCAATTTTATTTTATTTGTTTTATTGCTCGGGGAGGGGGATGACTTTGAGGGAACGTTGTCTACAAAGTCATCCATAAAGTAATAAATACATAATGTGCACAGTTCAGAAGTCATAAATCCAGCAAAATTCTTATGTTATTACATGAGAGAAAGCTTGCTTCTACACATATACTGTATATCCTTATCTAAATCAGCTTGAAAAAAACAGTGAAATAACTTAAACCTGGGGGCATTTTGGTGTCAGTTGTTGCATTCTTGGAGGAAACATTCTAGCCATTTGTAGACACAGACTAAAGCAAAATTGAATGAGCCAAACACTTGGGGCAGTAAATTGTCTAAATGTTGAGTGGCAGTATTAATGCATAAATATCTGGCCTTCACAATCCTAAACAAAGACAGATGTCTCCAAAATAGTGCTCATGAGGTACAGTTTATATAAATCTCCTTTGATGCCCACCAGTTTCTCTGTCTGTGCTGAGATACTTTTGATTTGAAAAAAAAAAAAGAGAAAGGGAAACTGACGTATTGCAAAGCAAAATTTCAGCTATCAGCATCATCTTTGCCAAAACTGCCCCTGGGACCTGCATAACCAGATCAACCTGTAAGGCTGCCAAGAATAAGGTGGGGAAAAACTAAGTATCTTCTAAAATAAGGGATGGGAAATATGTAGCCCTCCAGATGTTGTTGTTGAACAACTTCCATCAACCCACACCAATGGCAATGGAAACACGAGATAAAAATTGCAGCTAAGCAAAATATGAAGTGCTCCAACCCCAACCCACACTGCTTTAAATGAACATTCTTCTGAATGTACGATCCTACTATAATACACATTTAATAGCAGCAATGAAGTATTTGGAATCAGAAGCAGAATTTGAAATTCCAAAGTAGACCGAAACACAAGTAGCCACTGTAACATAAAGGTGGGCAACACTTGAAAGAGCTTCTACCACTGCAGACCTTACTGCCCTACTGGAGGGCAGCAATACAACAGGAATGTTTATTACTGAGGATGTACAATTTGTTTATGGACAGGATAAAAATATCAGTCATCTCCCACTCCTCCTTCCCCTCCTCCTCCTGCCCCTAACATGCTTATTACCCTTAAGATGATCATGTGGTCAACTGAGAAAATGCTACCTCATATCTCTATTACTGAATAGAGGTAATTATCTTCAAATCCCCTGAGCATCAAGAACTTCAGCTACCTAGTATTGCTGCAGATATAGTTACAGTATAACTTATCAGAGAAATTTACCCCAGTTCCCCACAATCTCTTCCAGCTAGCTCAAGTACTCTGTACCATTACCAGACTTTTATAATACCATCCTCAGCATCCAAAAGCCTGATTCACATAAGCAAAAAGCTATGATGTGATCTGGTTTTGATTTAGGATATTATGTGAACCCAACAACTATAAATCATGATTTATAACTGAGTGCATTGTCTAAACCATCCAACTAGTTTATTCAAAAATTGAATAAATCCACAGTTAAAGATATTGTGGCTTAGCATGACTGTGAACACAAGTCAAATGAAAACAACACAATGAACAAGGAAGTGAAAATCTCTGGGATAGAGCAAATCAACTGGTAAAGCATGTTCCTAAGATGAGTGTATTACCCTGGAAAAAGGTGGCATAGCTTGCCAGTCTCTAACTGGTGGAGACAGTACCATGCATGGCATTGTCATATCAAAAGAACTGGAGCAACTGTTTGTGTATAAATCTGCTAAGAAGCAATATTTGCAAATTGCTCAGAAAAAAATGGAAACCATAAAGGGCATTGGTAAAAATCCTGATTCCTGTCCAACATCACAGTGATTGGGATAGAGACAGGGTGATATATGCCAGGGTGTGGTTGCTGAAAGTTAGAACAAAGCCAAACAAGCTAAAAAGAGATGTGACTGGTCAATACTGCTCACCTGAGGACTATTGTGAGTAACCCTGGATGAGATCCACCTAGTTGGGACAGAGCAGTCCCTGATTCTTCCTTGGGGAAATAAGCTGTAAAGAGGAATTTTCTGGAGAAGGGTCTGGGGAAAAGTACACCTTGAGCCAAAGCAATCTTAAGGGTCCTATTAACAACATGTAACATCTAACAGATAAGGCCAAAGTTTTCACATAAACTGAATTAACTGACACATTGGAACTCCTGTGGGCATTTGCAATTGACTGTGCTGAATCAACAGTTTGAGTGAGTGAGTGAGTGAGTGAGTGAGTGAGTGAGTGAGTGAGTGAGTGAATGAGATCGTGTTGACTGGGACAGTTGCAGCCATGAGAGCATGTTATTTGATCCCATGGATTGAGAAGAACAGAGGGGGAGGGGAAACAGTGGTTACAGCAAATGGCCCCTCAATATGGCATTTACAGTCAAGAATTCCAGTGACCAGATGCTGAGCATGTTACAGCTAGCAGGCAGATGTGTTTGATGAGCATAAGTGTGAGACAAGCATATTTTGCATCAAGTGAAAATGTAACAGAACAGCAACACTTTGGATTCTAAGGAGAATAAAAATGTTATTGGGTTCAGGAAATCCTGGAACAGTGAAAGAAAATATAAGGGAACAAACAAGAAATTTAACAAGCATAAGACATATGATAAATATGTGATATGGTCATTGTGTGCCAACAGCCTAAAAAGGATAACCTTCTTTCAAAGAACAGTGACAGTATTATAAATTTACAAATTAAGAATGTGAATTTTTTTATAATAACTTTATTAGATTTTTAAGCAAAAAAGATAAAAGCTAACAGAAACTAATATTTAAGATGAAGAAAAGAAAAGAAAAGAAAAGAAAAGAAAAGAAAAGAAAAGAAAAGAAAAAGAAGGAAGGCAGGCAGGCAGGCAGGCAGGCAGGCAAAAGCACAGAAAATGACTTCCAATTTTCTTTTACAACAGTTACAGTATAAGTACAAAATTAAACTGAATACTTAACTCTATGGTTACAACATAACTTTCATTTTTTCTATCAACTATTTTTTTCTAATCATCAAACCCATATAGCATAATTTCATTTTTTTCTGTTTCCTGCAAAAAGTCCAAAAGGGGTTTTCAATCAACATTAAACTTTATCAGTGTCTTTTCTCTAATCTAGGCTGTCAGTTTAGCCATCTGAGCAAGCACCATCCACTTTTCCATTGTGGGTAATATAAAATCTTTCCACTGTTGTACATATAAAAGTATTACTGCTGTTATATATAAAACAAAGTTCTGTGTTTTCCAACTTTTTGTCAATCAGTTCCAGAAGAAACATCTCTGACTTCAGTTTTATATTAATCTTTAAAATTTCTGAATTAATGTATATATTTGAGTCAAAAATGTTTTAGCTTTTTTACAAGTCCACCAAGCATGATAAAAAGTTCCCTCTTGTTGTTCACATTTCCAACATAATTTTTTGAAGTACCTTTATACATTTTAGACAGTTTTTCCAGTGACAAATAATGATACATTATTTTATAAAAATTCTCTTTGAGATTATAACATAATGTAAATTTCAGTCTTTTCATCCACATATTCTCCCATTGTTCCATTTGTATGTTATAAGCAAAATTTTTAGCCATTTTATCGTACATAAGAATGTGAATTCTTAAGTAAAAATCAAGTCTAACTGAAAAAAAATTATCCTTGAAAGGAAAAATTTCCTTTTGGGGGTTCAACAGATCTCACAGGGCTTTGAATAGCATTGTACTTAGCAGCAGCTCCATAAAGGAGTCAGTGTAGCTCAGTAAAATACATGTTTGAGTTAAAGAGGCATTAAGTAGGAGGTGAGAGTTCTTTAGTTCTGCTTCTTTCTTTCTTCAATAAATATTAGTATTCTGAAATTCCTGGATTTTTCTGAGCTTGCCCGAATGGTTCCTTTTTGCCTAAGAGATGAAGTCTGACAGTTCATTTCAGCAACTGCTATGATTCAAGAACAAAGTTCAAAGCCTCTTACATTTCATTATTTCCCTACCCAATGTAAGAGACTTCTTAGCCCCCACTTCTGGCTCACCTTCATCTGTTGCTTATTTTTGTAACTGCCATATTTGCTATCATGATATTTCTCACAGACAGTGTGAGAACTAACTCCCACATGCCAGATCTGAAGCACCTTTACTTCACTCCTCTACTATTATCATCATTTTAGAAAAACAATAACAAATCTATGTCATTTCTTTTCAGGTGGTATAATAATTTTTTAAAAAATATATACGATACAGATAAATTTCCATGCTAGTGTCTGTAATTGATATTCTTGCCAGAATAGACAAGATTCAACTTATAATTTCTTTAAATGCTGAGAAAGTCTGTGATGTGGTTTCTTGGACGCTTCAGAGGGAATTTTTAATTTATTTTGGCTGTCCTCAAAGTCTTAGGCTTTGATTTGATATGATTTATTAAACCTTTAAATAATGATGAACATTATGTCCTCTCCTTGATTAAATTAATATCAGAATATCAGGGTATATGCCAAGAGTGACCCTTTTCTCCCTTTTTACAAAAACTGACTTTAGAACTTTCTGCTGTGTGATTAGAAATTCTGAAAACATTATTGGAATTACAGTGGTTGGTGCAAAGCATAAAGTTTTAATCTATTCTGATAGTATTTCATGTTAGTAGCTTTGGCATATAGGTATTTGGAGGATTTCTTTTTCCAACCAGATTCAGCCCATCTGAGGTGTTTCTCAGTTTAAAGTGTTAATAAAAATCCTCTCTTCAAAATTATACAGGAAAAAAACTTTTAAAATGTTATTATGCTAAACTATTTCAATTAATGAACAAAAGAAAATATAGCTACGTCTAACAATATTAACAATACAATACAATTTCAGAATTATTAATTATGAGATAATAAAAAATTGGGGAAAAGGGCCCCATGGAAAATTGTTATAAAGAACTTGAAAACATTTGAGTATATAAAATTGAAATATAAACTGTAAAAATTGAAATATAAATTTTCCTAACTATAAAGGGGTTAAGATGAAAGATGACTAGACAACTGCATCAATAATTGTTGAGTAATTCATGGGCTATGAAGAGGCTCAGAATTCCAAATATTTCAAACACTCCACAGTATATCTATTCACTTTCTTTGGGAAAGGTAACCTGGAGAGGATTATACAAAAATTGTGATTTCAGGCAAAGGCACAGGTTGGTGGCATAATGTATCAAATTCAATGCCTATTCTGTCTTCCTCTGGCGCTAACATCTTGACCAGTCTTGTCCATTTCCAGATGCTGGGCACAGGTTCTCCTCTTTCATAGAACACCAATATACTTAGCAATGAGCAAACTGACCTGGTTTGGTTAGCAGGAGATGTATACAAATAGCCACAGATAAGCCAAACACTACAGGTAATATCAATTACCTGGAGCTTTTCAACTATTCTGTATATTAATAAAAAGGAAACCATTATAATTTTTGCAAGCCACATAGTGCTGCTAGACAGCTTAAAAGCAATACTCCTAATTCATTCTCTGCCAGCGTGCCTGAACCAAGTGCACATGATTTCTCTTATACTCCCATTCTCTCTCCACATCCCCAAAAGGCACTTTCAAACAGCAATGTCTCAGTTTGGAACAAGGTAGCACACTATTCCTGCTACTAGGAAGAGAAAGGGAAAAAGCACTCCTTCTACCTTTCCATAAAGCTGCTTTACTTCCATCATGAAATACTCATTCTTTACCTCTAGATGTGATGAGCCATTAAGTCCATCGTCCATGACCACTAGTCATGCTACCTGGAAATTACTAGAGTTACAGTCCAACACATTCAGAGACATCAGGTTGGGAACAGTGGTCTAAATAGATAATTATCATAAAATCATAGAGTTGGAAGGATCTCAGTGGTAATTTAGTCCAATTCCCTGTTCAGTGCAGTATTATGAAGAATTAGATGGCAGAATTATAGACCCAGGGTAGTAGAAATAAAATCATAAGGCAGAAAATTTAACACAGTAAATGATGAACATTTTTATGCAGAATTTTTCAAAATTATATCTCACTTGCAGTTGGAAGGGATATATCAGAACTCTGTTATTTATATATTAGAATTCTCAACCACTGCAATCATACAACTCTCAGTGGTGTATAGAAAACAAACGTAAAAAAGTCCACAGTATAATAACAAATGCAATACAGATACAAAAATTAAAACCAACAACTTAATTAGAGCAATAAACATTTGTTGTTCACTCAGCTAATTTAAAAAGCCCTCTAGAAAAGGGCTTGCTTAACTTGCTTCCAGAAGGCCAGTAATGTTCAGCTAATCTCACTTCCAGGGGCTGTTCCATAATATGGAAGCCATAGAGAGAAGCAACTTTTCCTGATCCCAGCCTCCCAATGATTCAAAGTAATGGGGAACTATGAAGACTTTTTGCTGAACTGTTTTTATCAGGCAGGTCAGCGCCTGGTAACGGAAAGAGACATTTGAGAAAGGTACCTTGGTGCCAAGCCATATAAAGCTTTACAGGTTAAAACCAGCACTACTGAAACCTACTGGCAAGCATTGCAGGGCTTGCAGTACAGGTGTAATGTGTTTCTGGCATCTAGTGCAAGTTAGCATTCAGGGCACTGCATTTTGATCCAAAGGCAGTCCCACGTAAAGCACCTTCAGGGTGGTGATAAGAACCTACGTTACTATCCCAAAATCCTCCCACTGCAGGTAAGGCTGCAACTGGTGCACCAGCTGAAGTTACACAAAGGCACTTCTGGCCATTGCATCTGCCTGCCCATCTAGCAGTTGTCCAGAAAGTCTCACAAATTTAGGGCCTGCTCCCTCAGGGACAGTGCCATGTCCTTGGGAGATAACACCTGAACAACACAGAATGTTGTTTTTTTAAAAAAATAATTTTTATTAAAGATTTTTTTCAAGCAATAAAAGACAAATCTAAAAGAAAAAATAGAGAAATAGGACAGAAAGAGAGAAAGATAATGCAAAAAAAAAAGGTAAAAAAGAATGACTAAGAGAACAAAAGTCAGAAAAATAAGTGACTTCTGACCTTCTTTGCAACAGAAATTAACCAATTTATTATCCAATCTCCCTCCTTAATATTACAAAAATCTCTTCAGCCCCTTGTTTAGTTCCTTTTCAATCATCAAATCCATAAATCATCACTCTTCTCTGTTTTCAGCAAAAATGCAACATAGAACCTTGCTGAATGAGCAGCAACTCTGACTTGCTTGGTTTCAACCTTATCCTGTTTCTTCCAACTCAGATCCCAATGGATTCCAGCACTTACACAAAATTTTGACCACATCACTGGACCAGCGCAGGGTGGTAATAGAGTAGGGTCACCCCAAATTAACAGATGACCTTTCTCTAGTGGCTTCAGGTAAATGTTTAAAAGTAGTGAGAAGAGAATCAAGCCCCGCTGCACTCAACCTGTAAAAGACCAGACCTGGGCTGGTCTGTCTTTACCTACAAGCATTGACTGAAATTACCGACTAGGAAAGAATGGAACCACTGGAGGACAGTGCTACCAACCCTTAATTCCCAAAGATGGTTCAGAAAGATACCATGGTCAACGGAATCAAAGGCAGCTGAGAGGATTAATAGGAGTGGAAGGGGTACACTCCTCCATCTAGATCCTGCCCAGGCCTGAATCCCTCTTAAAAATGGTCCCAATAATCTGCTTCCTCTAGGATGCTCTGAAATTGCCTTCCTACCATGACCTCAACACTGTTTCCTAGAAAGGGAAGCCCAGAGACATAGCAAAAGTTGTCTGATACCACTAGATCTAATGTCTCTCTTTCAGGATGTACTGATGACTTTTAAAATCACACACACCTTCATGAAAGAAGTAATGAAATTCTGATCTATATCACTTCAGGTAAATCTACTTTGAACATTCTTCTGTGTACTCCACTCTCTCCACTTGATATAAGACAGACACAAATCAAGAGTGAGGAGCAATTCTTTTAAATATGTTTGTGTTGAAAGCAGTAAACTGAAAAAGAAGGAACCCTACATAGAACTAAATTGCCCACAATATTGAGATGACTGAAATATACCTCAATTTATGTTATAAAATCCAAAATCCAACTAGAATTAGATTGTATATCCATGCAGAATTTAAATACTCAGATAATAGAATTTCTCATGTCTCTGGAGAGAAAGAGCCTGCCCCTCCCCACTATTAGCAAGTTTCATTCAGCTAAACTTCTGAATAGATAGCTCATTGTGTTAATGATCTCATATGCAAAATGGACAAAGATTCTTTAATATTGTTTAAAACAGAGCAATATCATTGTTTATACAGTTTATTAATCAAGAGCTTTACAGAATACAAAAAATCTTTACAGCAAAGCTGAAAAAGCACAGGGCCTATTGAGCAAACATATATGAAATCTCCAACCTCATAAAACTTATATATAAAGCTTTCTTGACCAACTGAGCTTTTGATGCTTACACTTTCTCAGAGCCACGTATTACCTTATAGTGTTCAACAGATACATGAAAAGTATTTTATATTTCTACAGTGCTTTCACAGATATGAAAAATCATACAGAATTGTTAACCTACAGATTCCAATCAGTATTCTGTACAAAAATACACAAAAAGAACAAAGAAATCCACCTCAAACATGTAATTAAAGATTCGGCACTCACCATTAGCACCACAATATTGGAATGTTCCTTCAAATAACTTACATCTAGACGTGTGTTTGAAGACTACCAAATTCTGAAATCAGCACATTCCAGCAGTGAAATCGATAAACAAACATTCTGGTCATTTTCTGCTCCCTGATGGATTCTGAGGGGAAGCCTTCATCTCTTTAGTTTGACTTTCCACTCCTTGATCACGAAGCAATTAAGAAACCTGTTTCAATGCTCTCAACGCCCAATTATTATTACAAGACCAAACTCCTTTACCCAGCAGAGAGATGTAATAACACTAGACGTGGCGGGGAATCCAATGCTATTATGAAACGCTCAAGATTTAGACAAACAGGCATATGAAAACTAAGTTCAACACGTTAGAACGAAGGACGTAAGTGTGTACAGAATAAAACAAGTCCCAACAGTCCCTAAGCAAAAGCATGCTGTGAAACTTTTCATTTAAGTTTCATTTAAAGTCACTCCCAATGAGTAATGGGCCAATTTGAATTACACACAGGCCTAGAAACTTGGACACACCATTTAATTCCTTAGTTATAATATACTTGTCTGTAGCAAAACAGAGTTTCACAGCAGAAAGAAAGAAAAAGAAGCTAATTGTAACAGAGCTAAAATATCCTGCCTACATTTTACACAAAAGCCAATCATATCTACACAAGCTAAGTGTGACTGAAATGCTAGATGAAACCTTAAATCATGATAGGCAATGCATGCACAACTGTAAAGTAATATTTATATTAGCAGTTATTATAGAATGTTTACAGTATATCCACATTTTAAAAATCTCTAACTGAATGAAAAAAATTACATGATTACCATGAAAATACCAGTGCAAAATTGATACATATGTTGGAATCACATTTACCCCTTAAACAGTAGAATTTCCCTTTGTTTACTACTAGATGAATGATTGCAAGAGAAGTTGTCAGACTTTCTATCACTGGACAATAAAGAAACATATTTTTAAACCAGAAATTTATAACCACAAATTCCATGCTTGATAATTTTGCCGCCAACAGAAAGACTGCTTCCATATGATTCTCATCCTTTGGAACAGAGTACCAAAACTTAAAGCAACTTCTATAGTTACAACATTCAAGTTCTCTTTTTTTGAACAAAATTTGATTCCTAGGATCTTTCAAATTATTCCAATATCTTATAAATGTCCTAAAGCGGATTATTTACTTAGCTTATTATTTATTTGATTTATACCTTGCCTTTCTACCCAGATGGCAGAGTCCTTAGAATTCTTAAAGGTTTTATTTGGTTTTACATTTTTAATTGAACGCTGACACATCTAATAATCTTATTACACTAGTTTAAATCAATTCCAATAGTAAGTCAGTTACAAATATTCATAAATAAAGGGATTAGGAAAAAATAATGCAATATATATCATGGGTTTTAAATACTGCAGGAAAAAATATTTAAGTAACTGGATTTTCTGGATAAAATCATATTGTAGCAGAAACTGTTAAGTCCATTTCTGGGTTATGAGACACATGTATTTCTGGGCTAAATTCAAATTTTAAATTTAAGCCCACTTTTTAAATTTTCAAATAGTTTGAGTCCATGTTACCTGAGGAAGTTTCTTCCCCTTAATTTACTTACCAGGGACTCTGCCTAGATGCCCTTCCTATGACTGGAGGCTTAAAACAGAGGCTTAAAACCACACAGTTATTCTCAAAGAGTGAATAAAAGTACAGTATGTAAGTGAACATTGGTTATTGAGACTACCATTCTTCAAGTTAGTATCATGTATATCAGGACTGCAACTCCGATCATTAACTACTGGAAGGATTTATGATCACATACGATGAAAATTAAATATGGATTCTCAACAGATCAGCAAGATATTGGGTTGGGGAAAGCAGACATAGACTCTGTTTCCTGGCCCTCTAAACTCATGCAAATATATCCCGAAGAGAACTGTAGCCTTGTAAAAGGCTGATCTCACCAGTGGAAAGGAGAACATAGTAACAAAGGAATTTCTAGCAACTCAGAATTGTATAGGGCTGGCAGAAATGTTATCCTTTGGGCAAAGTTAGAATAAAGTCAAAATGCTTCATCCTTAATGTTTTTCACTACTTTGCAGATATACAGTGGGGCAAAAAAGTATTTAGTCAGCCACCAATTGTGCAAATTCTCCCACTTAAAAAGATGAGAGAGGCCTGTAATTTTCATCATAGGTATATGAGAGACAAAATGGGGGAAAAAAATCCAGAGAATCACATTGTCTGATTTTTAAAGAATTTATTTGCAAATCATGGTGGAAAATAAGTATTTGGTCAATATCAAAAGTTCATCTCAATACTTTGTTATATATCCTTTGTTGGCAATGACAGAGGTCAAACGTTTTCTGTAAGTCTTCACAAGGTTTTCACACAGTTTGCATAGCCATAATTAACTATCAGCTTGATACCCAATGGTGGCCACCATTAAGGATTCACTGGCCGCACCTAGCCAATGTAATTGTTTGTTACTTATAAAAAGAGTATGCATAAAATGAATGAATGAAATGAACCGGTATACAATAGCCCAACAGCTGATTATTTCACTATTGTAAAGAACACGTGAGACCAGCCATTTGTGCCAATGGTTGTTTTAGACTTTCTGGTTTTCTATAAGAAAATGACCAGTCCTCTTTAAATGAAGAACTGACATGCTGGCTGGGGAATTCTGCGAGTTGAAGTCCACATATCTTAAAGTTGCCAAGTTTGAAAAACACTGCTCTATACAGTATGCTAATTATTTCCTCCTCTCTCACTTAAACCACATACTTTCTTGTTCTGCTTCCTCAAGGTTTGCATAGCCATAATTAACTATCAGCTTGATACCCAATGGTGGCCACCATTAAGGATTCACTGGCCGCACCTAGCCAATGTAATTGTTTGTTACTTATAAAAAGAGCCTAAAGGTTTTAGGGATTGTAAAAACACATACTACTGAGCCTGCCAGCAGTCCTTTGTTCTAAGGAAAACTATATAAACTTAAAAAGGAATAGAGAAAAGAGAAGGCAAGTATGTTTAGCAGTTAATTCAAAAAGTGTCACAAATATTATAATGGACAGATGGAATGAAATCAGTTGACATGGTTCTGGAGGCAGGCCAACACAGATGGTCTTACTGTAAGATCTACTCACACATTAGTGAGGACATCTTTGCAACTTAAGGAACATTCTAAAGGCACAATCCTTAGTTTGACATGATTAATCCGTCTATTACTCTTCAGTTTATGTGAACAAAGCTATCCCATTAATTCTTTCAACTGTAGGATGAGTAGAACATGGAAGAATAAAAGGCATTCCATTTTGCATATATACAAATAGCTGTCTATTAGGGCAGCCTCCTCCAAACTGGTGCCATATACAATGCACTGTATCTACCCATTTTAGCTATAAAAGTTCCCATAATAAAAATATAAGTTTCATATCTCTAAGGACTGAAATCCCCATTTTTTTTTTTTTTTGGTAAAACAGAAAACTGCAGTCAACAAAAATGCAATTTGCACCCCAAATTAATATGAAGCAGTTATGCAAGGGCCACCCAAGCACAGACATTCTTAAAGTGGGAATTGCAGGATGAAGATTTTATGTTAATATTTCCAAAACTGAAGGTGTGCACACAGGCCCAGATAAATCCATGTTTAGAAAGTATTAGGCTCACTTTTCCTTCTAGAAGAAAAGAAGGATTACTCATTACTAAGGCAAAACTTTACCTGTAAAACTGCCATTAATATTCACTGAGTGGGCCATGTTTGCTCACTGGCAAATCCAGCACCTGATTGTTAGGAGTCATGCAAATCAAGCATCAAGTCCAAGGCATGCAACCTGAAATAAAGAAAGGGAAGTAATTATAACATTGCATTTAAAAAAACATTTCTTATAAAAGTCCCCAAAATACAAATTGCTATTCAAACCAGAAAGACTATGAAGTAGAAACTAAGAACAAAAAGAGTTCCTTTATTTTAATATGCTACCGTCTTGTCACCTTGGGAGTTAATATCATTCTTCTTACAATGAACCATGAACTGGACCACCCCATGCAGAAGTTAACACCATCTGTATAAACAACACCCACATCAATACACATCCCATGCATCTTTTAGTGAACAGGAGCAAATCTGCACCAGACATGCTATGAGTCTACTCATATCCTATGCTTAATTACATATTATATTAATCTATATTAAATGACCTCAGTAAGTTACACACAGAGATCGCACTACTGTACCAGCCACTGGGTCTTCACACAAATAGTTGCAGTGGTTTGGTTTCCAAAAAACTAACCCTTAACTAACTTACTGCACACCATAGTCACTGGTTTCTGGCAATCTGAAGTAACATGTGTCTTACATTTGGTTGCCAAGGCAAGAATGTTTCCAGTTACTCACATAAGGATTAACAGACGTGTAGGATAGTAATAGAGCTTCAACCATTTTATAGTTAACTGTTATGTGTGAATCCAGTCTATGGTTTTCATTGGATGGAAAACCAACAAGTCACTGAGTGTACTGGAGGAAATTGTTAAGTACACAAATTTTTCATTTAGTTCTTATACTTTTAATCTGTTGAATAATGAGAGTTCTTTTAATGGATTATCAAACAGTTAAAAGAATGAAAACAAAACAAATATATAGCACAGAAAAAGGAAACAACTAAAATTAAACCTACAAAACTCACCATCTTATTCTTCCTTAGCAGAGTTTCTGGAATATTATTACACTAAAATAATATAGTCTCTTTCTTTTTTTGGTTATTACCACTCTTTGAGGCTTGTTACAACACTGAATCTAGCAGAAAATAGGTGAAATTGAATGTTGATAAGATTATTAAAAAGAACAGATCTGCCAGAAATATACCACCCATATTATTTGAAGCAATGCTCAGGCTAGTGTTCTACACAGGGCTTTCCATAAATATATTCATAAATATATGCATGCTGAAGCTTAAAAATTGTCAGAAACAAGATATGCTAGAAAATTGAGTATTTCTTAGGACAATTCTTTAGGCTCTGTATCCTTATCAGTCCTATATTCTAATTGAGTCACACCTTCTTGAGATTACAGGGTTCTGGAAGACCTCTAGGCAAATGCAAGAACAAGTAAGGACTGGCTAAAACTGTAATTTTCTGCTGTTGAGATGGGGAAAGCATTCTTAATTCAGAAATCAGATCTCTACACTGTGCAGAGTGCTAGCACCCAAAGTTCTAGCATTTACCTCTTCTGGCAGCAGGTGAAATGTCACTAACTAGAACAAAGTCTTTTTCCACATACAGCCAAGGTTTTATTCTCCAACTCAACAAAATTGATGACAGTCCTTCAAGTTAAAAAAAGAAAAGAAAAAGAAAAGGAAGGGAGGGGGTTGACTCTGTTTTTCATTCAGCAGATGTCATTTAAAACTGTGGGAGAAGCCATCAAATCAAAAACTGCCAATGACTGGGCCCTCTCTACATCAAATTTAGTGGATATAATGCTTACCTGCATTTAATCCAATGAAGTGAGCAATAAAGCATTTTCTGAACTCCAAGAATACATGAATGGCAGGGGAGCTCTTCTCAGCATACAGACACATTTTTTTTTTAGCCATCCATCTTGCATGCTATAGGGTGTACAGTGGACACATGTGGTACAGAGCTATGCTGATGTGTTTAAAAACACAAACTTTCTAGCCCATCGGTCACTCACTTTCTAAAACTGACCACAGAGCTTTTGAAGGCTCACTGGGGTAACTCTGAAAATGGCTTTGCTTCTGTGTCTTTAGGTATACACTATCTATATTTGGAGGGGGGCATATCTATATAACTCGATATCCTTAAGCAAAGTAAAAGACAGATGGTTTCATTTTTTGTTTTGTTTCAGAGGGACAAAAACTCTGCATTCACATAACATGCCAAAGTGAGCTAAATGAATCACAGACTGCTCATTCACTGCACTTAATTATGGAAGCAGCCAGCAGCTGTTAACAATGCAGGTACGCTCGCCACTTACTGTGAGTCTGGGCAAACTACTGTAGTCATAATGTGAAAATGCATTTAAAACGTTATTACTGTATTAAGTATGCTTTTCCTAAAAGACACATAAGAATTGCAAGGTATAATTCTTTATGAACAATAAAACTTAAAGATACATTCAGCATCAAGAGAAGAACATAAAATTTAAAAATCTAAAATATTAAAGTAGTTCCATTTAAATGTAAGATTGGTTAAATACACTCTCTTCAATCATGGGAGGAAACTTGGAATTTCTCTGAAAATTTTCACTGAGAACTGAGCAAAATGCAGTTTATTTATTTTTATTTATTTCAAGATTTATAAGGCTGCCCAACTCAGACAGTATGACTCTGGGCAGTGTACAACATAAACACATAATAAATAAATAAAAAGAAAAACATTTACAATAAACAGACAATATATAAACACAAAAGAAAAATGTAAAATGGTGACCAAGCACACAACAAAGCAACCACAGGGAGGAGTCTCACTCAACTAGCCCCTAATGCTTAAAGGTTAAAGGTCTTAAAGGCTTTCCTAAAGACGAGAAGAGTTGTTTAAACAATCTCCCAACCCAAGTCTTTACCATTTATTGATTATATAGCACATTTCATATTGACATATATGTATGTGCTCCTATGCTAACTCATGTTATGTTATGAATGACAATTTTTAATGAAATGGCCTGTAGCAAATGGGATACTACATGTCAGAAGCTGCCTTTATACCAGGATGTCAGCTTAATTATAATATATAAGTACAGTGGTACCTCGAGTTACGAACGCCTCTGCTTACGAATTTTTCGTGTTACGACCAGCTCTGGCCCCAAAAATTTACCTCATGTTGCGAACCACCTCGAGTTACAAACTGGATCCGCGGCCATTTTCCCTCCCATGACATGTGGTCCGCAGCCATTTTCCGCCCCTGACACGTGGTCCGTGGCCATTTTCCCACCCCAACACGTGGTCCGTGGCCATTTTTCTGCCCCTGACATGTGGTCCGCGGCCATTTTTCCGCCCCTGACACGTGGTCCGCGGCCATTTTTCCGCCCCCGACACGTGGTCCGTGGCCATTTTTCCGCCCCTGACTCTCCCTCCAAGCAATAGCCACCTCCCTGTCCTCCACGCCAGAATGGATTAACGGTAATTACATTGAACCTTATGGGAAAATTTGCTTCCTGTTGCGACCAATTCGAGTTGCAACCAGAGTCACGGAACGGATTAAATTTGTAACTTGAGGTACCACTGTATACAATAAGTATTATCTATACAACAAACGGCTGAAGCTGTAAGTAAAATCTCATGGTCTATATACTTTCTTGAATTCAGATTTTTTAAAGCTTCATATATGAAACAAAGTAATTATTGTTCCCACTGAAACACAGCAAATACAGTATTTTTAGATTTTAACACAGATTTTTCCACACATATACCTTCTAAATATACAGTATTGGGACTATAATCACCAACATAAGGGGAGCATCAGGAGAACTGCCCCTTCATGGATCACTGCCTTATCATGGCGAAGGGGCTTGTGTAACAGTGAAGCCATGAGCTATGCCATGCAGGGCCACCCAAGACGGACAGGTCATGACAGAGAGTTCGGACAAAATGTGGTCCACTGGAGAAGGAAATGGCAACCCACTCCAGTATTCCTTGCCAAGAAAACCCCATGGACAATGTCAAAAGGCTAAAAGATATGACGCCGGAAGATGAGCCCCTCAGGTTGGAAGGTGTCCAATATGCTACTGGGGAAGAGCAGAGGGCAATTCCAAGTAACTCCAGAAAGAGTGAAGCACCTGGGCCAAAGCCAAAAGGACGTTCAGCTGTGGATGTATCTGGAAGCGAAAAGAAGGTCGATGCTGTAAAGAACAACATTATATAGGAACCTGGAATGTAAGATCTATGAACCAAGGCAAGCTGTGTGTGGTCAAACATGAGATGACAAGATTGAATATCAACATCTTGGGAATCAGCGAATTAAAATGGATGGAAACGGGTGAATTTAATTCAGGTGACCATTATATCTACTACTGTGGGCAAGAAACCTTTAGAAGAAATGGAGTAGCATTCATAGTCAGTAAGAGAGTGGGAAAGGCAGTAATGGGGGTACAACCTCAAAAATGAAAGCATGATCTCAGTGCAAATCCCAGGCAAAACATTCAACATCACAGTAATCCAAGTCTGTGCCCCAACCACTGATGCCAAAGAAGCTGAAGTTGACCAGTTCTATGAAGACCTACAACACCTTCTAGAACTAGCACCAAAAAATTATGTTCTTTTCATTATAGGGGATTGGAATGCTAAAGTAGGAAGTCAAGGAATAATTGGAATAACAGGCAAGTTTGGCCTTGGAGTACAAAATGAAGCAGGGCAAAGGCTAATAGAGTTTTGTCAAGAGAACAAGCTGGTCATAGCAAACACTCTTTTCCAACAACACAAGAGACGACTCTACACATGGACATCACCAGATGGTCAATACCGAAATCAGATTGATTACATACTTTGCAGCCAAAGATGGAGAAGCTCTATACAGACAGCAAAAACAAGACCAGGAGCTGACTGTGGCTCAGATCATGAGCTTCTTATTGCAGAACTTAGGCTTAAATTGAAGAACGTAGGGAAAACCACTAGACCACTCAGGTATGACTTAGATCATATTCCTTTTGAGTACACAGTGAAGGTGATGAATAGATTTAGGGGATTAGATTTGGTAGACAGGGTGCCTGAAGAACTATGGACGGAGGTCCGTAACATTGTACAGGAGGCAGCAACTAAAAACATCCCAAAGAAAAAGAAATGCAAGAAAGCAAAATGGCTGTCTGATGAGGAAAGAAGGAATGCAAAAAGCAAGGGTGAAAAGGAAAGATATAACCAACTGAATGCAGATTTCCAGAGAATAGCAAGGAGAGATAAGAAGGCCTTCTTAAATGAACAATGCAAAGAAATCGAGGAAAACAATAGAATGGGAAAGACTAGAGATCTCTTCAAGAAAACTGGAGATATCAAAGGAACATTTAGTGCAAAGATGGGCATGATAAAGGACAAAAAAGGCAGGGACCTAACAGAAGCAGAAGAGATTAAGAAGAGGTGGCAAGAATACACAGAAGAACTATACAAGAAAGATCTTTATGTCCCTGAGGTCCACGCTGGTGTGGTCACTGACCTTGAGCCAGACATCCTAAAGAGTGAAGTCAAGTGGGCCTTAGGAAGCATTACTAACAACAAAGCTAGTGGAGATGACAGTATTCCACCTGAGCTATTTAAAATACTAAAAGATGATGCTGTTAAAGTGCTGCACTCAATATACCAACAAGTTTGAAAAATGCAACAGTGGCCAGGGGACTGGAAAAAGTCAGTTTATGTTCCAATTTCAAAGAAGGGCAATGCCAAAGAATGCTCAAACTATCGCACAATTGCGCTCATTTCACATGCTAGCAAGGTTATGCTCAAAATCCTACAAGCTAGGCTTCAGCAGTACGTGAACCAAGAACTACAGGATGTACAAGCTGGGTTTCTAAGAGGCAGAGGAACTAGAGATCAAATTGCGAACATCCGCTGGATCATGGAGAAAGCACGAGAGTTCCAGAAAAACATCTACTTCTGCTTCATTGACTATGCAACAGCCTTTGATTATGTGGATCACAACAAACTGTGGCAAATTCTTAAAGAGATGGGGGTAACAGACCACCTTACCTGTCTCCTGAGAAATCTGTATGCGGGCCAAGAACCAACAGTTAGAACCAGTCATGGAACAACCGATTGGCTCAAAACAGGGAAAGGAGTACGACAAGTTTGTATACTGTCACCCTGCTTATTTAACTTATATGCAGAGTACATCATGAGAAATGCCAGGCTGGAAGAATCACAAGCCGGAATTAAGATTGCAGGAAGAAACATCAACAACCTCAGATATGCAGATGATACCACCCTAATGGCAGAAAGTGAAGAAGAACTAAAGAGCCTGTTGATGAGGGTGAAAGAGGAGAGTGCAAAAGCTGGCTTGAAACTCAACATTAAAAAAACTAAGATCATGGCATCTGGACCCATTAAATCCTGGCAAATAGAAGGGGTAGAAATGAAAGCAGTAACAGACTTCATTTATTTGGGCTCCAAGATCATTGCAGATGGAGACTGCAGCCATGAAATTAAAAGACGCTTGCTCCTTGGGAGGAAAGCTATGGCAAACCTAGACAGCATATTAAAAAGCAGAGATATCACCTTGCCGACAAAGATCCACATAATCAAAGCTATGGTTTTTCCAGTAGTAATGTATGGCTGTGAGAGCAGGACCATAAAGAAGGCTGAGCACCAAAGAATTGATGCCTTTGAACTGTGGTGCTGGAGAAGACTCTTAAGAGTCCCCCTGGACTGCTAGGAGGTCAAACCAGTCAATCTTAAAGGAAATCAACCGTGACTGCTCATTGGAAGAATTGAAACATTGGAAAAAGCAGCAGACATGATTAAGAACATAGCTTTTGGCAGGGTTTCATTTTACTACCCAGACAGTGTATTTCAAATCTGAAACAGTGCATAATTTGATAATAAAAGCAAGACTTGAAAAAGCTATGAAACCTAAGGACTTATTCGCACTGTACCCTTAAACTGCTCCTGTTCCAATTTGATGCCAGGTGAACTCTAAACCAGCTTAAGAAAATATTGGCAGCTGCCTTCCTGGCAGAAAATGTTGGGTGCCACAGTAGGGAAACTGTCCAAAGGTAACTGTGATAGCTGTCATACCTTTGTCCCTACATCTGACACATATCAATTTACCAGTAATATTATACTTTTGTGAATTTGACACATTCAGAACAAAACAAAATGACCCCTGAATGCAAATATCTAAATACACCAGCCATGCCATCTTGTGTGATTGGTTGAACAACTGGCAAGTTGCTGTGGAAGTGTCAAAACACACACACACACACACACAGGAAGAACACACATTAATCCTTGGAAAAACCTAAACAACTGAGGCATTCATAGCACAACTGTTTCACTTGTCTAGTTTTTATTTGCTCCATTACTATAAATCACCTTAAGAAAAGTGGGGTAGAATTGTGCTATATAAATCCAAGCTTTTTTTAATGCATCCTTTATTTATCTTATGCACAACAGAAGGACTAGTATTGCTACCAAGAAGTTATCAACTAATTTAGCAGCTCTCAGTTTTCCATTTAAATAATATTATATGGTCATTCCTTTAGAAAAAAAAATAAGGTTGTTACACAAAGGCAAGCAACTGCATAACAAATGGGTCCTAATTTTCTCCCCCACCCCCTTGGGTTTCCTTACTTGAAATTTGAATCATGTTATTCTAAAAGCTCTTTCCAACACATTTCACTCAATCTTATATACAGAATATATTCTATATTGTCTGTGTATCTGTTGAAACATCACTATATGCAACTCTTCATTCACATGAACATTTATCAAAAATTTTGGTAGCAGTTTAAGCCTGCTATACTCTGTTTCATTAAACACAGTATACATACAACCACCGTGCTGTACTTTTAAGCTAAGGTAGCCCGATCTCCCAAATTCCAATTTTTAAGTACTTGGCTGTATCAGATAGCATGTGGTGCTATTTGGATTCATCACAGCCTATTAGGAACTTTAAGAGCAATAGAAAAACCTACATCTCCCTAGAAAAATTATGTTGGGAACACTAACAAAGTATTTTTCTTCATGCATCTGATAAAATGACTTGTCTTGCACTAAAATTATTATCAAATGCATTCACTTTCAAAAGATACTATAACTGCTAACAATTACACTGTTTTGATTTATAAGGTGAAATTGTTAGCAGCACAAATTATGCCTAAGAAATCAAAATCCTATAAAAGTTTTAATTCAAGAAACTTGTTCATTTGGGATGGGGGGAAGACTATGGTCTCCAAAATCATAAAACCTCCCCCCTCCAACTAATATATTTCTTGCACTACTGAAAGTCGGAAAACAAAATTTTCAGTATTTCTGCTTATTTCTTTCCCAGACATTTTTGAAACTGGTACTCCCCTTCCACTCACACACTTTTGAATTCAACCCATGTTTTCACAAGTGAAAGCAGCAGCAACCTATACTTTGAAGAAGGAAAAAGCAACATCTTTCTTGTTTTTCTGTCAAACTCTATTTTCTAAAGAATAAACAGCCACTCACAGTGATTCATTAACCACAATTTTCAGTGAAAAGGGTACCTGGTATTTTTAAGCCATACTTTTTTTTAGTGATCTGTGTTCCATTTACTTCAAAGCATAAACCCTACTTACCAGTTCACTTACCAGTCCCCATGTCAGGGGGAACTTTTCCAAAGTATCTTAATCCATGTTTGCTTCCTATCACAAAGCAGTTTTATCTATGTGATCACAAGTGCTCTAGAAATAGTTCAACTATACAAAATATAGATGAATAAACTGCATAGATTTGTACTATAAAACTAAAATTGAATTAATATTTAATTCCTGACCAATAAATGCTAGAGATTGTTCCTTCTAATAGGGAAGCTAAATATTTGACTCTCAGTTTGCCAGCAAATTATAGCTATTAAACTGTAAGGAAAGCAAAAGCATTAGATATTATTTCTCTTTAATTTACAAAAGCAACAGAAACAGCCTTATAAAATGCTGAAGACACTTTAGGAGGGCCATACAGATGTTTGGGGGGGCAGATCCAGGACTTTGGAAATAACCAGACCTACCCAAAGTCAAAGTAGGGTAATAAGTGTTTCTGATTCTGACATGCAATTCAAGGAAGGAGAGTTCTGACTTCCTATTATCTAACAAAGAATAAATATGTATACATTTATGGCTATATGTTAATTTTTTAAAATAAAAGTAGGATGGAATTTGCTGGCAATTTAAATAATTAATAAGCATGAAAGCACATCATACTTCATAAAAAAGGGGACAGGGATTTTCAAGCCATTCTTTTAAAATCTTTTTTTTAAGTGTCTACTCTTTTGAGTATATTCTTAAGTACATTACATTCTTCAGTAAGAATATGATGAAATTTGCAACAAAATGGTTATAAGAAACATCAATGACGGTTCAGACTCACAGATTGAGGGAGCTCTATGGAAAAGAAGGGGTGCTGTTAAGGATGGTCCTTCTACATTCAAAGGGATGTTTATCAAAGATGGGGAGAGGTCACATTTCTCTTCTAAGGATTAGAAAAATGGTAACCAATTTTGTAGTAAAATGGTAAAAATAAGGATATCTCTTCCAATTTCTAAACACCATTTCCAGAATGCTGGGCAACATGTTGTGTTCTGACTGGAAAGTTATTGGAACGATCAATGGTGGTCATTCTGAGTTGAGGACAGATCTGTTGATTACTGAATTCAATCCCATTCTTATCGCCATAGTATTTTTCATGAAGTGGAAACCTTTTTTCCCCCTTTTTTGTCATGTTTGCTTCACTGTTGCCATTAGCAGGTCAAGTTTAGATGATAACTTTGCAATTTGGGACAGGACCCGTGTGTTTACAGCCATATCCTTGTTTACATGCCACTCTGTTTATTCTGAACTAACTTGGAATTCAGGTCTTGTCCTCGTCTGATACATAGTCTTACTTTCAAAAAAGAAAGGGCAAATCATCTAAAACAATCAGAAATCAGGCAGGTAATGAACTCTTAAGATCATTTCATGAAAATAATTTTGTACTATCAACTGTAAATACATCAGAGTAAAAAAAAACTTCTACAAGCCCTGTTTTGGAAACATCCTACAGGTATCCTTTTGTTAGAAAGTCTTGACTATTTTTTACAAAAATAGAAGAATGCACCATCTTCAGAGATATTGATACTGTCTTTTAAAAGGAGGGGGAAGAAACACATGCCAACAAACAAGGTGGGACAACCAAACGGTGCTCACACTCATTTTCTATAATATTTGAATGATAGTCTGAAGGAGTACATGCCTGCCTACAAATCTGTCTACACAAGCACTCAAAAAATAGCTTAACTGATAAGCAGAGCCTCAGGTATGTGAGATTTCCTAGTTTCTCATAGGAAGATGTTTCCTACAGAAGTAAGTGAAGGATGATGGCTGAGCTCACAGAATAAGGTGGACGCCTAAAAACAGAAGTCTGCCTGGAAGGTAAACCTGAAGAACTGGAAGGAGGTATAATGGCTGGCAATCTAAGACAGAGTTAGGCAACAATTGTTGTTGAAGATTTCTTGTTGGTTTTAGTACAGAGCAGTGTTGCCTGGTGATTCTGAGACAGTGTTGTGCTATTGAAGAGTTTATTTATTTATTTAAAATACGTATATGGCTGCCCATTTCAAAACCATAACTCTGGGTGGCTCACAATCACAATATAAAAACAACATGCAAAAAATAAAAACAAAAAACAGTAAAATAATACCTGGCACCACACCCAAATTCCCTTGATGCAACTCATAATACTCTCTTCCAACTCCAGCTTCACCCTACCCCAGCACTTAGGGGAAAAGCAAGCTCTTCGAGACTTTCCGGACAGTTAAAAAGATAGGGGACTGGTGGATCTCAAAGGGAAGGTCATTCCATAGGGCAGGAGCTGCCACAGAAAATGCATGCTTCCTAGGTCCTGCTAGATGGCAAGATTTAAGGGAGCTGCTGGTTTGATGAGCGCCTGAGTAAGACTCTTGAATGTTTCTGACTGTGGGGATCTGAAGTGCCCCTGAAGAATTAGGGACCACTGTGGACAAAACTCCTCAGCAGAGAAAACTATGGGGGAGGCAGAATAGAGAAAAGATCATGTTCTACCAGCTCAAATGGCTGCTGCCAGCCTGAGAGAAAAAGAATGAGCACCTGTATATATAGTCCCAGTAGGAAGAAAAAACATTTTCCAAGTCATTCTAAAAATCAAATTGTGGTAGGTTATCAGCCAAGCAGAGAATGGAATCTAGTTGTACATATAACCTGCCAAGAAAAGCAGCAAGAACTGAAAGTAAATGGTGTTTGATATCTTAATAAAAGAGAAAAACAATGCACAAGAGATGTTTTGCTTTGTGTCTTGCATTAAATCCTGTGAACTCACAAAAACTCTTTGACAATTTGGATGTGATTTTTTTATCAGCATTTAATTCAGCCTTCTGCAAACTGTTAAAAGTTCCACAGGTATTGGACTTCCCTTTCCATAATTTCATCTGGGAATTATGACAGATGTAGTACTACATATCTGTAAAACATTAGTTGGGGATGACTGCCTTGCTCCATTTTCTAATTATTGCTAAAATGTTTTGCCAGCTGTACTTAAAGAAAAAAGGATAATTATTCTTTACACCTTAACATTAAAATGCTTCTTTAACTTTTTAAATCTTGTCACTACTAAATGGCAATCGCCTTACCATTATCTTTAAAAACATTAGTTTTTAATTAGTATTTGTGTATCTTAGTATTAAAACATTTTATAGGAAAAATTGAATTACTATAGCATTATGGTGTTACAGCATGATGTCACTTTTACTAACAAAACATTCTAACCTGAAAAGCATTTCAGCTCTGAAAGAGCATTTAAAAATAAACAGGGTGATAAATAGCATCCACTACCACAAGGATTATTACAGTAGATGCTATTTAAAATGTGCTGAGCATCAAATATCTGCTCAAGTGAACGGAAACATGCCCATCCTCTTCCTCCGTAGCTAAATCACACCTATTATTCTACAAACTAGGAACTACAAACAGAAAGGTGGTGTTATTTCTAATTCTACCTATAGCTTACAACCAAAGAGACTGAATTGGTAGTCCTAAGAGCCACCCAACTGGGAGTAGCCTAACTTTGTCAGATTTTCTTTACAAAATCCAAGTTTCGCAGAACAAGAACTGTTGTGTTTTAAATTCTGTTTACAGTCAGAAAAAATAATAGTCATGACATTCTTTGTCCCATCTCCAAGATCAGCTTGCAGTCCAGACAGCAACCGCATAGCTGAAGTATGATTAGGTGGTCAGATTTAGTAATGATCAAATACTGGCTTTGCTCCCTCTCCTACACACACTCATTCTATGGGGAACAATTGTAGAGGATATAAATAACAAAATTGTCAGCTCCTTACCTTAAAGCTACATGCCTGGTACATTCATATACTATGCCGCAAAAAAACCAACCAGTGGGTAGAGGTAGGAAATTTTCCAGGTTATATCTACCTATTACCAGTCCCAGGCAGCATAATTAATGGCAAATGGCTATTGGAGTTGTAGCCTCAAATATGTGGGAGGTACCTAGTTGCCCCCCAATGTATTTCATTTGATTTTATTTAATCTGTTTCTATACTGTTATCCATGACAAACAACATCTTGTATATTTATATGTTACATATGTATTAACATTTATTTTGGCTGCCCAGAATCACTTGTTGATATGGGCTGCCATAAAGATTGAATAAATATAAATATAAATAAATATACTTTAGAAAAAAAAACCCAGAACTTTAACATATAATGTAGACAGACACACACACACAAGAAACCTCCAAAATTGATCAAATAACCCTTTGAATCAGCTTCTATTTTAATACAGCATAAGTGGATAATTAGAGATAATTAGTATTTCATATTTTAATGTGGAATGTACTTATATCTAAGCACAGTGTAGATAGACATCTATATTGGAATTGCAATATTCCAGATCATAATAATGTTCTGTAAAGACCATCATTCTGCAGGAAACCCAATCCTTTAAAAGACTCTTACAATAAACAGAGGCAACACGTAAGTTACAAAGCATTACATATAAACAATTATGTTCAAAAAAAATATCACATCTTGAATATTTTATTTAAAAAACTGTCCACAGCATTTCAAAATGAGATGCCTAAATTCTTAATTAATTGGAGTCAATGGTAAATAAGTACCTGAAAGTAAATATTCCTTTTAAGTTACCAATTGATTAACAATTTTATGTCATTCCCCCACTTCTGGTTTGAATTTTCTATACAGAGAAAATAAACTTTTAGACTATATTAAATATGAAAATACCATTTTAAAAAACCACTACATTTCCACAGCATTTGGGATCAGCATTTGCTGTGTTTGTGAAAATATAGAAATAAGGTGTGATATCCATACAATGGTATTTTCGCTGAAATCCAAAACCTTCTATCTGAAGGTTGCATGAATTAAGTGGAGCAGTAAGATGGGAGGATACCCACTGCTTGATGACAAACCTGATGCCAGCAGTTAACCACTGCTGAAGCTTAGCAAGTAAAGTGGCCAGGATGGCACAGAATTTAAAGGGGTTCCAGGAAAACTGGGATGAAACAAAGCAGCTGGGGAGAGTAGGTAGCCAATGAATGGAATGGCTGCTGCAGTGCCAGAAACACTGCTGATGTCATTTCTTGTCCATGTTGGGAGGGATTGTCTAAGTAAACAAAGAAGGTCAAAAACCCTGAATGAGGAAGACTTCCAGTTGTGAATGAGACAAATAGTTGTTTAAACAAGATTCTTTTTCTGTATCAGCCACTATCACTGAGACAGAATTGAGCCAGGAGAAATGGAACAATGCTAGGCAAGATTTGCCACCAGACAGGCTTGGAGAAATTTTAGCCAAGTTTTTGAAGTAAAATAAGCTTCTGTGAAATCAACCAAACTACATTTTCTTGCCTAAATGGTGGCTCTGATGTGATTCGTCCCATGGAAGGAAGGGTACTAGAAAAAACAATCCCTTATTAAGGCCTTTTCATTAGGCTGACTCAAAGTTGAAAAACATTCACAAAGTTTTCATTCCTTTAGAACTGATTTTGACATTTGATATTGAACATGTTCCTTATGTTGCTGGTTTGCGTCATTTTTAAAATTTCTTATATCTAAGCAAAATTGCTTCTGAACATGACAATGAAATATACTCAAATCAATGTTAGTCCCTATATGGCTAAAAAGGCATGGGTTAAGCTGCAGCAAATTACATTCACAAAAGTTATTTAAAAGCCAAAGCTCCAGTTCTATGCTGATATTAGCAAACATACTATTTCAGGCATGTTCTGTATATTTATGTACATTCCCAACTCTAACCAGATACCCATTCCTCACCAAAGTTCAGTTCTAAAGGTCAGATTTAATTGCATGACAATGCTGGTGAAGACAAAATCAGAAGATTACTACTTGCAGTATACATTGGCAGCAAAGTTCCCAAATCAGGATATATTACTTCTTTCTATATTTATTAAATAGAAAGACATTTAAATAAATTTATTTTCAACCAAGTCAGTAAATGAAGACAAGGAACACAATGTGTTCTTATTCTCAGCTAACTATTACATGAAAAGATTCTTCCTGTTTATCAAGCTTTTTCTGAAAAAAATATTTTTATAAAATAGGCACTGTACTGTTCAAGCAACTATCTCTACAATATAGCATCAAACTGGCTTTCGTGTGTTTTCGCAGAGTTTAGCTTAAATAAGAGACTAAGCCAGAATTCTTCAGAACCTCTACCAAAATTAGTTGAGTGCTTCAACTATGATATCTAAATTGCTGCTTTCCTAATATGCTAGATTTTCAGGGCCAAAAGAAAGACTGGTTTCAGATTCTACCTACTTAAAGAAACAAAAGGAGAAAGATCCCAATTTGAATCAAACAGTCCATAAATTACAGGTGGCATTTCTTTGTGTTTAACAGTCCCTGCTGGCAGAAGGAACAAAATGGGTGTAATCAGGTAGTCCACTTGCTCATGGTAATTATTCCATTGCCAGTAAAGTACAAAATAAACAACAATACATAGTTCTTTCATCAGGTTGTGGTAAAAGCATGCAAAAAAATTTTAGTCTGAGGAAAATCTGTTTGTAGCTTTTAATAAAGCTTTTAATAAAGCTTCATTATATACTTACCTTTATGCTTTCCAACAGCTAATACTTATTATGTAATAAGAAAAAATTAATTGCATTAATTCAGTCCTGTTAATCATCATGGTATCACTGCAGTTGAATTTGTTGGGAAAGTTCTGCAAACTCACTGTATTGTTAACTTACCACACCCAGAGGCATGCATGTATTAAGTTAAAAATTAAAACAAAAACCTGTCCTCTTCCCCACCCAGTAGAACTCTATATATCATATATTCCTTCATTTTCAATGAAAAGTTCCTATTCAATAACAAAGACTTGTTCTTTTAAGTATTGCAATAGGTCCCCCTAGGTTGCATTTTTTATCTTCTATTGACATTACATTTCCAAATAATAAAAAGTATTACCCTGACATATCTAAAGAAAGCAGGCAATTGCACCTATTTCATCCTTTCCAATCTTGTAGTCAAAGGCCAAAGAAAACAAACATCCAAACCCAATTTATGAAAAATAAGTTTGCCTAGTCAATCATAAGGAGAATAATGACAGGCTCAACTCCAGTGAGCTGGGGAATGATGGAAACTGTAGTCCAATTCTGTTGGACAATAACAGATTGAAGAATTTTAAAACATTACAGACAAGTAGTAAAATAAGTACACCAAATCTTTGATCACATGGATACAGGTTTATTGGCTAGACTCTAATAAAAACAATTACACCATAGTCATGGCATGCTGCAAGGTGAACTGAGAATATACAGGTGTAGGCTTTCACACCAGTATCTGTTGAGCAGTATTGGGCTTCAGGGCTGAGTGACCATGGTCTAGAGAACAGGTTTCCTGACATTTTACCAGCAGCTGGTATCTTCAGAGACAAAGTAACCTACCACATAAACTACAGGCAACTGAACAGGAGCTGACTGGGCTCCTCTTTATAACCATGTGTCTTGATTTCTGATTGGCCTTTGGCCAAGCTGGTTTCTGATTGGTGCACGCTGGTGAGGGTTGGTCTCTGATTGGTTCTTTGTGTCCAATCCTGACTGTTTTGGTGGTGTTGGTTCCTGATTGGTCCTTTGTTCATGCCAGCTTCTGATTGGTCATTTTTGCAGTGCTGGTTCCTGATTGGTTCTTGGTTTGTGCTGGGTTATGGTGGGTTAGTCTAAGCAGCTGAGTCTTGATTGGGTCCTTGTCCAGGCAAGTTTCTGATTTGCCCATTTTTGGGAGCTGATTCCTGGTTGGTCCTGTTTTGGGGCAGGATCTTGGTGTGGCATAGGCAGGTAACCAGGCTTTGTTAATTTTCAGACTTTCTTCTTTGTTGTTGAAGCTTTTGGGATGTTTGTGGATCTCAATAGCTTCTCTGTGCAGGTGTATGTAACAGTTTGATGTTGTTACCTACTCAGTTGCCTGTGATCTACATAGCAGATCACTTTGCCTCTGAAGATGCCAGCCACAGTTGCTGGCAAAATGTCAGGAAATTTGTTCTCCAGACCATGGTCACTAAACCCTGAAATCTAACATTGCCCAAGATTGAAATGAGAACTTCCATCTGAACGTCTTTCAGCAATTGACTGAGAATTATTTTCATTTGTATGTAGCATGTAACTATTGTATATAACTTTTTATCTGATCATTTGTGGAAAACAAGAATGCCTTCAGAGAAACTAGATGTAAGTGCTTTTTATAAAATAGGAGCTTTTCCCCTTTAGGGTTATCAAATAATAGTATACCTAAACAAAAGCAAGTAGATTGGTATTCATGGCTACAGTGGAAAGATCTGCTTTAAAATTAAGAGCTCCTTATAGTATTGACTATAGTGTATAAGACAGAATCCTAATAGCCTCTATTTTAGTTATATTAATACCAACCAGACAGATGAAATCTAACATTGTGCAAATGAAGTCCATTTTCTAGTGAGACTTTATCCTCTCCAAGTCCCTATTGTCCTCCCTCAGTTCTATTTCAGGATGCCCCTCTAGAGCTGACTGAAGGGTTCCAAGTTAATCATTTATTCTGTTCCACTAATCTGACTGGTTTCACATACCACATTCAAGGACAGGACACTAGGCCAATATTCCACAGTGTGAAAATTCAGACATCATCTCATCATGAAAACTGAAAGACTACCATCTTCCATATTAATATTTAGGGAGTAGAAGCCAGATGTGAGTAAGAGAAAAGTACATTTACAATACTTTTGTACAATCCTACAAGAAAATGCCTTCTTTTGCTAACATTTAGTATGAAAGATACAATTCCAACCAAATCCATAAGGCCACTATAAATATACAATCTAGACACTGATTTGTCCCTCAGACAGGTTAAACACACCTTTTTGATTATATACCTTTCTGAATCTTTGCTCAAGAACAGGAAAACAGAAAGAATATTTTCAACAATTTCAGAATACTTCTGTACATTTAAAAATTGTATTTTCCCTAATATCAGAAGTATTGTCCTGATATTAAGCAGTAGATCATCATTTAAAATCTTTCCTTATTCAGCAATATACACTATTAATTCAGCACTATACTGTACACTACACTAATCCTTGTAATGTTAATATTATTTAGTCTTGATCTAAGATCAAGTTCCTTACCTGCTGCCATCACAATGGAACAAGTCTGAGGTTGGATGGATAGTGGGGGTATCGCTAGAGTAAGAGAAATACAATGGTTAACTAATAAAATATAGTTACTGAATTCTGAAAAAACACTCACACTTTGCTAAGTATATCTGAAAGTTACTATATGATAACTAAAGCAAGCTGGCCTAACAAGCTATTGTCATAGGAGCCTCAAAATTCAACAGAGGCGAATATGTGTAGCTCAGGGTTGAACTGTGGAGTCTTTGCAGTTCTCTGAGCTTGGTTCTTTTCTTGCAAACATTTCATTATCCAGCTAGGTAACATCTTCAGTGCTAGAATGGGATGGGGTTTGCTCTCTGTTTATATGCTGTGGCATGCCCTGCCAGTGTGGGTGGGGCTGGAGTTTTGTTGTGTCCCTCTGGTAGTTCCTTGATTTTGTCACTGCTTGATTGTGTGCCTGGTGGTAACCTCTGCTTATCTGGGTGATGATTGCTGGTGAGGAGATGTTCCGGTCTTTTGTTTTCTTTTCTATTGTCTCTTTTGAATAGTTCAAAAGTTCACATATCTCTATGTGCCTGTTGATGGCTGCCTTGTCTGAATATCAAGCTTCCAAGAATTCCCTTGCATTTTTGGATTTAGCTTGGTCTAAAATGCTGACAGTTTCCCAGTTAAAACTATGGTTAAGTCTGTCCATGTGTTGTGAGATTAAGGAGTTTTCATCATGTCTTCTGACTGCTAGTTGGTGTTCATGGATGCACTCTGCCAGCCTTCTGTCTGTCTGTCCTACATAGTGCTTGTTACAGTCCTTGCACTGTATGTTGTAGATGACTCCTGTTTTTTCTTCTTGTGTCACTGGGTCTTTTGGTTTACTTAAGATATTTTGGAGGGCTTTAGTTGCTTTGTGTGCTACAGAGATGCCATGTGGTTGTAATAGTCTGTTGGTGGTTTCTGAGACGTTTCTGATGTATGGCAATGTGATCCTTTTCATAGCTTGTGTTGGTTGTGTTGTAGTAGGTTGAGTAGCCAGGCACTTTTTGATAAAGTTGCATGGATATCCATTTTGTTGGAAGATGTTGTATAGGTGGTCTGTTTCCTTTTTCTGCTGTTCTGGGTTGCTGCAATGCGTTTGTGCTTGCTTGAATAATGTTCTTACACAGCTCACACTGCCATACATCAGAAACATCTCAGAAGTAGCACAAGAAGAAAAAACAGGAGTCATCTACAACATACAGTGCAAGGACTGTAACAAACACTATGTAGGACAGACAGACAGAAGGCTGGCAGAGCGCATCCATGAACACCAACTAGCAGTCAGAAGACATGATGAAAACTCCTTAATCTCACAACACGTGGACAGACTTAACCATAGTTTTAACTGGGAAACTGTCAGCATTTTAGACCAAGCTAAATCCAAAAATGCAAGAGAATTCTTGGAAGCTTGGTATTCAGACAAGGCAGCAATCAACAGACACATAAACAGCATCTACATACTATTCAAAAGAGACAATAGAAAAGAAAACAAAAGACCAGAACATCTCACCAGCAATCATCACCCAGATAAGCAGAGGTTACCACCAGGCACACAATCAAGCAGTGAACAACACCCTAATCAAGGAACTACCAGAGGAACAAAACAAAATTCCCACCCCCACCAACACTGGCAGGGCATGCCACAGCATATAAACAGAGAGCAAACCCCATCCCATTCTAGCACTGAAGATTTTACCTAGCTGGGTAATGAAATGTTTGCAAGAAAAGAACCAAGCTCAGAGAACTCCAAGGACTCTACAGCCTCAAAATTCATTCACCTTATACAAAAAATGATACTGGAAAAACACCAGTTAAAGCTATCCCTCACTCCATGCTTCTTTGTCATTCTAAGAAATTACTTAGAAAGTAATGAAATGCAAAAACTGAAGCTGTATCTTGACAAAAGAACATTATTTTAACAGGCTATACTTTTAGTTCAAAGCCTACCATTTTTTTAAACCTAACATACAATTTATCTGAAAGCAGTATCTAATGCATCTAGCACAATGCCTGGAATTCCATAATCAAAATAAGAAACCAGCATCTCAGCAAACACTAAAGCTGCAGTTTATACCCATAGAACCAGCACGTTAAAAACAACAGTACACATCCTGCAAGGTTCTGCAGCTCTTATTTATAAAAACTAATATTCTTTATATTTTTGAAAATGCAATGGATTTGTCAGGACTTATTAAGGAAGTTTTAGGACTATTTGGAGGCAAGCACACCACTGCATAAACCTTGTTGTTCAAATGGACAACAAGAGATAAATGTTATGTAATAACGCAGTTATTCCAAAATAATTTCAAACCCATATTCACCACTCCAACTTAGATCAATTTAGGATCTTTCTGAAATATTAAAATATGGTTAAAGATTTAACATACATTCATGTAATTGCAACTAAAGTGATAGTGTTTGCTTACCAACTTTCTATTTTAATTGTAATGGTTAGCATAAGTTCACTATTCCCTGGAAAAGTCTACATTAAAAAGGAATCTAAATAAATAACCAAGTATAAAATTAAGAAGTTACTAGAATTGAAGGTTCTAGTAATTGCAGTTACACACTGAACTGAAAAGTTGTTCATCTTACTACATTTCCTACATAGTCACTTCTAAGATTTATTTATAAATATGACTCCAATCATGTGAAGTTATTTTCAGCTGACCCTGAATTTATTTTTTAATTCACAACCCAGAGTAGTTCCATCATTTTAAACTGCTTTTTATTTTTAATAACAGGATATTTAATTGTATTATTTTTGGCATTTTCTTAATTGAACAAAACAGCATATATCAATTCTCTTAAATAATAAATTATAGCCATCCAATTTCTCACCTCTATGGCTTGGATTCTCTTTCGTATGTCAAAATATTGTATCAAAAAGAGAGCACTTTCCTGGTTCTGGGTTAAAGCTTACTTGCAAGTAGTCACCAGCAGTTCAAATGCTTACTCACAACTCAGTGGCAAGATCATATATCATATTCCCCTAAAATTGTATATTGAATAACCTCACCCGAACCTATGCTACACTGCTACACTGTTACCAAACGAATTTATCAGTAATGGACAGAACTCACACTTTTAATACATTGCCACCCCATCCAAATGACAATTATTTCCATTCTATTTGCCAATATTGTATCTCAAAAATACCAACCTTCTAATTGCCAAGAGCCCCTCCCTGAGAAATCATTTATCAAGCGAGCTCTCACATTTATTGGCTTCATTCTTAGATATCAGTTACCAGCTAGAATAAAGTGTGCATAAGATCAGCAGTTCTGCAAAGCCTGTTCTTCCATCCTCTTCTCAGAGCTCTCTAAACATACAAAAAGATAGAACATATCAAATGGCTCTTTCTATCCCATCTATGATTCCGCTGACCCTCAGTCTCTCTTGCAGGCAGAAACAAGTCCCCAGTGACATGTACAGAACCTGCAGAGTTGGATGCACATAAAGTTCACTATTTTTGGCTGAACTTGCAATCACTGGGGGGGGGTGTGTGTGAAACCAATGGGTAAAATCTTCTTCTCTTTCAATGCTATGGCAAACACATGGAAATCAAATCTCACCTTTTTATCATGAATGTATAATCAGTGATTTAAATGTTAGACCTTTATACAGCACTGGCACCAAGCTATCTTCCAACCATCTTTTCCAACTGAAACCAACCACTCAGTGCAATCATTTTGGGAGAAGCTATTTGTTACTGTATTTCATGAGGTACAGAAAGCAGAAGCCAGGAAATGTTTCATTATCTTGTCATCATATTATGCCCAACTTCACTTTGGAAATCTGACTGTTCCCCTCCCCCCCCCCACAATGGTAATGGCCTTTCAGAAATTGGTGAAGATTAAGTTTTCTGGAGATCCTTCAATGATTTAATGACATTTTTTATGTGATATTATGAAACTGTTGTTATAATTTTAGGAATTGACTATTTATTTATTACATTTAATACAGATTATATTTTATTACTGCTTTAATTCTTGATATGGTTTGCTGTTGTAAGCCTTTGTGAATCTGAAGGAATTTAGTTAATATATTTAATAAGTAAACAAGCAAGTAGAATGTGCAAAATGTTCAACCACAGAATATTTCAACCTTGGAAAGGTCTATTTTAAGCTGTCCCAAATGTGGCTCAACCTCAAAATGGGAATGGTACAACACTGGAGACCCCAGTTCAGGGTTGAAATGTTCTGTCACTGAATATTTTATGCAGTCCTGTCAACACAGTACAGCCAGCCTGAAACAGGCAGGCCACTGACTAGAGAAACTCTTAAATTCTGCTATTTAAGACTGATATAGTTTCAAAAACATTGACGTTGATATCATAACATAGTCTAGTAATAACCAGCATAGCAAAGGCTATGAAAAAACATTGTCTTACTTCTGACAATCCTAAATATAATAGGATTTGTATACAGAATCTGTACATGGACGAACCACAATCCAGGAAGTTCATTATTCAAATCTTAGTTCTTCATGGATTTATTGGGTGGCCTTAAGCAAATAAACAGTATCTCAATTTTTACATGTTTTTAATAATATAGACTACATGAACTGTTTCATAACTGTTTTAAGAAGTTCTGATATGCACACTTCACTATGTATATCATACTCAAGCTACTTCAGTTTTAAGGAAAAGTCACTAAGTATTAATGTAAGTTGTAGAAAATGTCTACTAACTAAATAATTTTAATCAAATTAAATTAAGGCAAGAACAATAATGACAAGAAAGCTAGGAATGTATTTATTTATTTATCATATTTATATAGCCACCCATCTCACATGAGGTGACTCTGGGTGGCGTACAACAATTAAAAAGAATAAATACATAAAAACAATTATAAATAAAAAACTATAAAAACACACAAAATAGGAAGGGATAAAATTAATAAAGGAGCCATCGCAAAATCTCCCTGGTCCCCTGGGAGCCCCAGGCCTGATCACAGCCAGGTCTTGAGGGACTTGCAGAATGTTAAAGGGGATGAAGCTAATCTCACTTCTGTTGGGAGAAGATTCCACAAGGCGGGTGCCGCCTCCTGGGACCCACCAAATGGGATTCTCTGGCAGACGGGACCCACAGCATGCCTCCTCTGCCAGACCTGATGGGACGGGCAGATGTAATCAGGGAATGGCAGTCACTCAGCTAACCTGGCCCCATGCCATGAAGGGCTTTAAAGGTCAAAACTAGCACCTTGAATTGGACCCGGAAGTAAACTGGCAACCAGTGCAGCTCACCGTGCAGAGGTGTAACATGTACCGCCCTAAGGGCACACATAATTGCCTGCCCCGCTGCATTTTGCACCAGCTGAAGCTTCCAGATATTCTTCAAGGGGAGCCCCATGTAGAACGCATTACAGAAATCCAAATGGCAGGTGACTAGGGCATGAGTAACAGTGATTAGGTCTCTCTGATCTAGGTATGGGCGCAACTGGCGCACAACACGAAGCTGTGCAAAGGCCCTCCTAGCCACGACTGCCACCTGCTCTTTGAGCAGGACTTGCGAGTCCAGGAGGACCCCCAGATTGTGCACAGGGTCTGTCTGGGGCAGTGCAACCCCATTCAGTACCAAAGTTGGCATAGCTGGAGCACCAGAAGGCCCCAAAACCCACAACCACTCAGTCTTGCCAGGGTTCAGTTGAAGCCTGTTGTTCCCCATCCAGACCCTCACAGCCTCCAGGCATCGGGATAAGACATTCACAGCATTGCTTAATTTGCCAGGGGCAGAGATGTATAATTGGTATCATCAGCATACTGATGATACCTTACCCCATGGTGACAGATGAGCTCACCCAGCGGCCTCATGTAGATGTTAAATAGGAGGGGGGAGACCCCCAACCCTGTGGCACCCCATATAACAGGGGCCAAGGGCAGGATCTCTCCTCCCCAACCACCACCGACTAGAATCGGCCCCAGAGGAAGGAGGTGAAGCAGCACAACACAGTGCCACCCGCCAATCCTCTGAGCCAATCCAGAAGGATACCATGGTTGATGGCATCGAAAGCTGCAGAGAGGTCAAGCAGGGCAAGGATGGATGCACAACCCCCATCCTGCCCTCGCCAGAGATCATCCAAAAGTGTGACCAATGCTGTTTCCGTCCCATACCCAGGCCTGAATCCCAACTGAATGGAATCCAGATCATCCGCTTCATCCAAGGTCCTCTGAAGCTGTTGTGCAACCACCTTCTCAATCACCTTCCCCAAAAAGGGGAGGTTAGATACTGGACAAAAATTGTCCAGTATAGTGGGGTCTAGTGGCCTCTTGAAGAGGAGGTGAACCAAGGCCTCCTTAAGAGGTGAGGGAACAACCCCCTCACTCAAAGATGCATTAACCATCACTAGAACTCACTCACACAACACACACACACCCCGGGCTGCTTTCACAAGCCAGGAGGGGCATGGATCTAAAGAGCAGGTGGCTGAGCTCACAGCCCCAAGGACCCTGTCCACTTCCTCAGGTCCAACAGGTTCAAACCGTTCCCAGGTAACAGGGCAAGATTCCTCCCTAGGCACCTCGACTGTACCTGCAGTAAAGCCAACATCCAACTGAGAACGAATCCAAGCAATTTTATCTGACAGATGCCAAGAAAATTCCCCTGCACATCCCAGCAGAAGGTTCTCTGAGCCGTCTTTACCCAGGAGGGCTCGTGTCACCCGAAACAGGGCTGCATGGCAGCTATCTGCTGAAGCAATAAGAGCAGAGGAGTAATAATACTTTGCTGCCCTTATTGTCCCTAAGTAGGCATGAATAGCTGCTCTAACCCGTGTTTGGTTGAGTTTGTCCCTCATCAAGCGCCAGCAATGCTCTAGACATCTCTTCTCTCGCTTCATCTCCCTTAGAGGAGAGAGGTCACATGGGCACAATCCGATCCAAAACCTCAGCTGCCCCTTTATTCCAAGCAGCAAACAAGGCTTCAGATGGATTGTGCAACAGATGAACAGGAACAACCCCCAGCTCCCTCTGAAACCCATTTGGGCCCACTAGTCGCTGGGGGCAGACCGATCTAATAGGGCCAGCCTCCATGCAGTAGATAGTAGCACTAGGGAATCCAATTGTAATCAGGGCGTGATCTGACCATGACAAGGGAGACACCAAAAGCTCCCCCAGTTTCAGATCACATAGCCACTGCTCCGACAGGAACCCCAGATCCAGCATATGACCACTGTTCCATGTCGGGCTCTGGATGATTTGGGATAGGCCCATGGTCATCATGGTGGCCATGAACTCCTGAGCCACCTCAGACTCCACCCCTAGAGAAGGCAGATTGAAGCCCCCCAAGACCATAAGCCTGGGAACTCCACTGCCAACCCAGAAATGGCGTCAAGGAACTCAGGCAGGGAAGTTGCTGTGCAGCAGGGAGGCTGGTACAACAGCAGCAGTCTCAACTGATCCCTAAAGCCCAACTTAATGAACAGAGTCTCACATCTGGTGACCTGTGGTGCCGCACCCCTGTAAGAGATTCCCAGATGACAATCGCCACACCTCCACTCCTGCCCCGGACTCTCGGTTTATGCCACACTCAAAACTCAGCTGGGCATAACTCTGCACGGGCTATTCCCTCCTCTGAATCCAGCCAGGTCTCAGTGATGCATGCCAGGTCAGCTCTCTCATCAGTGAGGGAGGCCTTATTACAGACTGACCTGGCATTTAGAAGCAGCAGCTGGAGACCTCAGCCTCTGAAGTTCTGCTGACAGGGTACCGGGGCTGAGACTGAGGAGCTGGAACGCAAGACTGGTAAATCTGAAATATTATCTAGAATAAAATATAGACAGAGGTCTGAAAAAAGAGGATTAGCCACATCCATGCCAATTCTCACATTTCCAAAATAACTGCTGAGGCTTATGGCCCCAGTGATCACTCGCTAGACAGCTGTCAGGGCTACTCCAACTCAATTGTGTAACATCTAGCAAAAGGCACTTTATTTTTATTGTTCTATTTTGTGCATCTATAACTAACTAGTTAACAAATAAATATCAATGAATACAGGGCTCTACTGAATGCCTAAATTTTATTAGCTAGGAACAGATCATCCCAGAGTCTTATGTGGTCACTAAGAGTCAACACAAACTTGATGGCACATAATCATTTAATCAATCAAGAAACAGTAGACCAAAAACTACAGTATAAGATTAAACTTATCCTCTATTGCATAATTCTCTGATTTCATTTTCTTCTTTTACTGACTCCTTTATATACTTTGCTTACATTAGACAATTGGGCTAGTTTAGAATTCTTATATGTAGTTTCATGAAAGCAAATGGAAGAAAAAAGCTGACTGATTGTTCAGTTATGACTTAACAGCTGCTTTGCTACTCCCTAATCGGTTTGCCTTCACAAGTTAATAGTCAGGGTAGTGATAAACAGTGTGCAATTGGCAGAAAGCACACGGCAACTGAGTCACTCTGTTATGCTGCCACTAAGAACATCCATCATCTCTCCAGTCATATTTCTTAGGGCTGCTTTAAAATTCTTTAAGAAATTCTTGCTATAAACTTCAGGCTTGGATAGGGCTACCTGATCTGGGCTGCAAAAGTCTGGGCAACCACTAGATGGCAGCAAAGAGAATGTTATATATCTCTACTGCCTTCTAGCAGTCAACTGAATTTTTGTTGCCTAGATCTAGTAAACCTAGGCTTGGAAACATCTTAGTTTATCTCTGTCTCCTCTTCTAAACCCATGTAATACTCCTGGAATATATTGCATTGCATTGCATTGCACTGCACTATATTTTAGAAGTCTTTTGGGAAATAAAAGTTTATTTGTTGCATTTATATACTACCAAATTAAAAATGACTCTTGGTGGTCTATAACATTTAAGCCTATCTATATTTAAAGACCGTACATGAAACAAAATCAGGTAGGACATGGAGCCTAATGGGCCAAGAAAATTTTCCATGAGCACACTGACATCCATGAGAGCCAGGCTTGAAGTAGTCTTATGGGCATTTTCATTTTATTATTAATATACTGTATGTGTGGGTATGATATTTAACTTTAAAACTCTGAATGTCTTTTCATACTCTATTGAACAAAATGTTATCAGCCAAAGAGTTCTATGAGCATGCATCCAGTCTTTTTTGTGTCCTTTAAGGTACTCTGGCAACCACATCCTGGCTTTGATATACAGAAAACAAAGTTCCTAAAATGGATGCCAGAGGTGTAGAGACATGTCAAATGGTTTGCTGAAGATGAAGTCTAAACCAGTTCTGGAAATCAAAAAGTACAGTACCCACCCAAAGGAGGATCCAGTTTCAGATGTCACCACGCCTAAGATTCTTTGAACCCAGCAAAAGTTGAAAGAGTTCAAGATTCCACCTAAGTCAGTGGAACACCAGGTGAACATCTCAGGTAATTGATGTAATTGGACAAGAGGGACAAGCAAGCTGATAAAAATATTTTTTCATTTCCTATTCAGACATATTGTTAATTATGGATAAAGCTGCAAGGCAATATCAAACTCAAAAATCTGGGTTTATTCCAGGTGTCAGGTTCGGTCAGCACGGGGCTTCGGGGAAGCTCGCAGCCAGACCACGCGAACTCCACCGGCGGCAGCTAGCGAGGAAAAGAGGAACTGAAAGCGCCGCTAATTAATGGGCCACCTGCGCCCAGCCAAACAGGAAAACCGCAGCGGAAGCTTTAACTATACACTGATAATGGCGCGAGCCAACAATGAACGGGGCCGCAGGCAGCGAAACAAGATCGCCGCGCAGCACAGAACCCTCGGGCTTGCACGTAACGGGGGGGGGCCAACCCAAGCCGGAGGGGACTGCCAATCAAGGACAATGGACCCTGACCGAACCTGCCATCATGGACAATCAAGAGGGAGTATTGGGGGGCCGATAATCCGCAGCGGTAATGCGATCGCGGGGCGGAAAAAGCGTGGGAAGGGGGGAATATAACGAGTGATGCAATTGTACCTAGCCAGTCCTGGCTTTGCTTGTGACTGCTACGTTACGCATGAGTAAACCTCTTTTGTGAACCACACGTGTCACAAGAGTTTCTCTGTCGAACGGGGCAAACCTTACACCAGGCTGGTATTCCCATCCAAATGTATTAGACTTCAACTTTCATAATTCCTAGACAGTTGAAACCAAGGAAATGTCAAATCAATCACTTTTCAGAGAAACATTAATTATTCTTCATGAGCCACCCAGAGTTGTTCAGAGTCGGGTGGCATATATGTTTAATAAATTATTGTTGATCACACAGTCAGCCAGATATTTAGACTGGATTTGGCATTTTTATCCACCTGTTGAGTCCTTCCCAAGGACCTGGGATAGGCAGATGTTCCTATTGGTGGTGTTAAAGGAATTGTTGCAGGATGTAAGCTGTTCCAAGTAAAGTTGCCTTTCGCAATTTTGGTGATTTTGTCAATGCCGATGGTCTTCAAGTGGTACTCCAGATGTTTTGGGACTGCACCCAAGGCGCCTATTACTAATTGGTACTATCTTTGCTTTCTTTTGCCACAATCATTCTATTTCTATTTGCAGGTCTTTATATTTTGTGATTTTCTCCAGTTCTTTCTCTTCTCTTCTGCTATCCACTATCCACTATTGCAACGTCCACTATCCAGACTTTTTTTTCTTTCTTATCAACAGTTGTTAAGTTTGGGGTGTTATGTGTTAGGTGCTTGTCTGTTTGAATTCTGAAGTCCCAGACCACTTTAGCTTCTTCATTTTCTATTACTTTGTTTTGTGGTCCCACCAGTTCTTGCTTGCAGGAAAATGGTATTTCTGGCAGATATTCCAATCCACCATTGTTGCTATTTTGTCATGCCATTGCTTGTAGTCAGTCTGTGAGATCTCCTTGCAGCAGCTAACTAGGTGGTCCACCGTTTCTTCAGTTTCTTTGCAGAGGTGGCATTTGCTATCTTCTCAATTCTGGCTTTGTATGCATTTGTTCTTTAGGCTTGCTCTGTACAACCAGAATTAGCCCCTTTGTCTCCTCCTTCATCATCATCATCATCATCATCATTAGCCAAGCTTCAAAGTCAAAAGCTGTATTCTCAGCTTCTGCTTAAGGAATAGAGCAATATGTAAAGGAAGATAAGCAAAAGGAATCCAGCTATTCCTTCTGATAATCATTCATTGAGCTGAAAATGAGAATAAATTTATGTTAACTTTTTACTTCGTTTAATTTAATATTTTCTCTTATTTAATATTTAACTGAGGTCCATGTTGCTAGAAATTTTATTTTTTAAAATTAGAGGCATGAAATATATATATAAATAAAAATAGATGATTACAGCAATTGTGTTATAATTTATTTTCCTTGGCTTATCTGCAGAAAAATAAAATGTTTTCAGCCACTTCTCCCATATCTAACTTACAATCACCTGCCTTCTCTCAAAAGCTTCTCTTGAGTGCCTTTACAGTCTTCCAGAATGGAATCTGCAGCACTGTTAAACTGACTGGTAGAATAGCAGATACTGTAGAGCTTTTGTTACTTTCCAACAATTCCCTCTCCTCTTGAAACCCACCATGTCTTATTCTGCCTAATTCAGAAGATACTCACACCCCTCAGGAAAGGATTTTCAAGGGCAGCAGTTGTAAGGTAAAAGGAAGAAAACTTTCTCTCAGGTTCCTGCTGTTCACTTGCCTTACAAACCAGACTATCATAACTGTAATCTTTTAAATCTATACAAAACCTTTAGAGGCTCAACTGAATTGTCATTGCAAGTCTCTTGAGGAATTGGTGCACTGGAGGATGGTTCACATATTTCAACCTACTGAAAGCCCATTTTTGAATTACAATATAATGATTTGTTAGATTAGGAGAAAAAAGTAATACTGAACTTGCTGACAATCTACATCATAAATAACACAGTTTAATGCAAAGCATAAAATATGTGTGCTCATTTCCATGTGTTTTCAGAGTAGAAGTAATAATGTATTAAAAATATTTAAAATGTTTAAAAACTTAAAGCCTCCTTCAAGTCAAGCGCAGCAGCTCCTGTTGACTTCACAGACATGTTCACAGGGTAGTAGTAGTTTTGCCTTTATCCAGGATTTGTTTTTTCCAAACTAGATTACATCATTTGTCATTCTTGGGGGTCTAAGAATTAACTAGGCCAACCATCCTTAGTCTTTGGAGAGTAGCAAATATCTGATTTTATCAGAGAAAAATCTAACTGGTACCTCTTTTAGCCTTCTTCAGGCACTTCTCTCAGAAAATCAGTGCAAGAACAATACGATGGATTTTGTGTCATTTTAAATTTCAAAAACACTGAAATATCACAAACATGACCATCAACTGAACTTCAAAGGATTTTACTTATGGGGCACTTTTGCCTGCCCTAATAGTCCACTTGCTCAGTCTCTATCCTTTCTGTGTTGAACTAGAAAGTCTTTAAAAAAGACTTCTTTCTTTCTGAAATAAATGTGATGACAAACCTTTAAAACTTCCCTGTCAAAATTGAAAAACTGGGTAGGGAATAGAGGGGGCTATTAGAGTGGGGTTCATCACACTTTATCACTCATGGGAGCACGGTGAACTCTTACCCAGTTGGGTGGCTAATAAATTCAAACAAACAAATAAAAGTCAAATAAAAACAGCAGTACTAAATCACTAAAACAAGTGTCTTGTTTCTGTTATATAAGAAGGCTTTTACCTGAGAAAAGATAATATTTCATTAGATGTGTATTGTTCAACAGAAATATCCCTTTCTCTGATGCTGGTTCTGACTGAATAATAAACTTTGTGCATGTGCATGCACATACTCGGTATTTCTTTTCCACTACACTGGCCACTGCAAATAACCTAGAAGAAATTAACAGCTCAGTAGGGATCAGAAGTATTCTCCTGAAATGAAATTATATCTAACACCAAGTACCTATACTGCATAATTCATTTTGTGTAAACAAATACAAATAAACTCACCAAGACACCTCTCTCTCCCAAAGTAGCAGGAAAACATGAAAACATCAAATGCTAATGCAAAAGGAATCTCTTTCAGAGACTACATTTAATACCAGGCAGATTCCGGATGTAAGAACACTCCAGTTTCCTGTGGCTTAACACTGAAAATGCAAACACCCAACACCTGCCAGCTGATAAGCAATTGCTTCAGGAAATTACTTTTTTTTACAGCAAGCATGCATGCAGACACAGACAAATTCAGCTGCTTAAGGTTAGGACTCCCCATCCCCCATCATCTTGTTATTTAAAGTACTGTACTGCCAAATATGGTGGTCGTACTTTCTTTCACCCTTGCAGCAAACATGTTTAAACACATTTAGCTACAAAATCAAGTTAAAGAATAAGACTCTTCAGCAAATAATTCTAGAGTGTTAATTGATTTGCAATGAGTGAAGCTCTAAAGTTGCCTTTAAATTCAACTTGACCGTGGGTGACTTATGTAGCACATCCATGCAGTTTTGAGGTCAGCCAATGGGAAATCAGAGATGGTGCCACCTGCTTTTTGCAATAAAATAAAATGCAATTTTATTTCCCATCTTGGGCTAACCTTACCAATGCTAATAACTTTTACATCTTATCCATTTATGTCATTTTAAATTCTGGGACAGCAGAAACCTAATATTGATAAATATTTCTGCAATTAATTCAACACTAAAGAATAAATTTCTGCTTCATTCTTAGAATGGCTGCCAGTGTCCTGGCAGTAATGTATGAGAAGGCATTACACAGAATTTAAGTCCCATCAACAGCATGAAAATGCTAGAAATACTGATCCTATATGTAACATACAATAAGAATATAGAAGCCACCACTTACAGTGTATCTTTAAATGAGGGTCCTGTATATAAGTGTTTAATTATCTCCATTAAGACAGATATGAAGGCATACAAGCTTTTATGTGGCTCAGGCCAAGATACATAAATCTTGTATCTTGTATGTGGGAGTAGGAAGGTTATGTTTTACATAATGCCAATACATGCAACCCACCATTTCCAGAATTACTGTATACTATAAGTGATTTGCTTAAAAACTTTTTACTCATAGTCAACTAAAACTTTCCTGATACAGAAAAAAAATCAAATGTATCAACAATGGGCAGTTTTGGTTTCTGCTATAAGGAAGACTTACCTAGTTCATATAGCCAAGCCATCCGTGCATGATGCAATGGGGAGCTTGTTCTTCGGCTGGCTTGTCAGAGTCTGACAATGATTTGGACTGGCCCAAGATCACCCAGCTGGCTTCTATGCATAAGTCTAGAATTGGACTAGTAACTAGTAACTGGGTCTAGTAACTGAGGACTAGTAACTGAGTCTCTTCACTCCTAGTCCAGCATCTTAACTATGATATTACCACAGCTCTTTTTTATCATAATAACTTACCTATAAAAACACATGAGAATTTTTTAAAAATCTAGTTTTGGTAAATAAACTGGAATAGTTGTTCCTACATAATTATTATTTGGAAAACTGGCAGGAATAATCCCCTCAGAAGAGTATAGCTTGCCTGTACATTTTATCCTATTTATCAACAATTTTCTTAAAAAAAAAAAAAAAACTAAAATAAAAGAACCTTTGCATAGATTTGGATATATACTCCAGTTTTGATTCAAACATGCCAGAAACTTATATATGAAAAAGCGATAAAATTATTTCTAATCCAAGCCACCTTATTTTTAAAGATTTGCCTTATACAAGTATGTTTCTGTAATAGTCCACTTCCCATTATGGAAAGCTCCATAATACTGTAACTAATTATGTACAAATTTTAAAGTGTATCTTTTAATTTCTTTTTAAGTTTCTTTAGCTTGGAATGTGTGTATGTGTTTTTAAAATCTTGGTTGAGTGACAAGCTGTTTTGAAAGAGGGCCTCCTGGCAGTCTCAATTTTTTCAGGTGAACATGCAGCAGCATGCAGGAAAAATTCAGGTTGCACCTGTAAAGCCAGGTAGCAAAAATGCCATGGACTTATTTTTCCTCTGCTTTAATTTTGAGAGGTTAATTTTCATTTATTTAAAAAAAAAATAAGGAATTTGGGTAACAATAATTTCATACATAACAGTTTAGAAAACAATCTTCCGCATTTAAGAATGAGATTTTAAGACCTTTAACATTTTACTACAGCTAAAGCTACTTCCTGCAGTTCTATTAATTACGCCTTCCATTTTCTATCTGGTCTACTGATAGGCAAGTATCAGCAGCAGCACCTGGGAAGAGAGGGCAAGCGAAATCAGACAGACCAAAGCAGCATTGCAGCACTGTAACACAAGCCCCACCCATTTTCTAGGAGAGTCAGTATGTCACATCCATTTCCAAAAGGCAGTGATGTTGTTATTCCGATGAAAGCAGCAACATTCTGTGGACACTGCTGAATATGAGAACCAATGATTCATCAGGAATGTTGGTTCAAATCTGTTATTTTTTAAAATAAAGCTAAAGCTTTTAAGCAGCTCCTTTGAGTGATGGGAGAGATTGCAAACACCTATTTTTCAGGACAGGTCTGAATATCTATTCAAGTTGTGACTTATTTGATGAAAAAAAATCTGACTTCTCTGGTCACTGTCTCCTGTGTGCAATAAAGAAAAACCAAACTATAACTCAGTTGCATGAACTCTTTGCAATCAGGGGAAGGACTTGATTCAATACCCAAAAGTGCACTATACTTCTAAGACTTTATGTACAACCTTACAAGTTATATGTACTATACAACTAGGAATTAGATCAGCTTAGAGTTACTCTTTCAGTGAGGTGATATGGGGAGGAGATTCATGTATCTCTATTTAGCACATAGGAAACTGCCTGAAATTAATTGGGGTTGAGTAGATAGAAAGGGATCTAAATATGGAGATGGGACCATTTGCCTACTTCAAAACAAAGTAAGATCAGAGAAACTGTCTGTGCCAGGATAACAGAACTGCATGCTATGCAGAAAACCACATATTCAAATTTATATACTATTCTAATATTATATTAAAAACTAATAGACTACTGAACTAATACATTATCCAAGAGGTTGATAAAATGGAACCCTGAATTTAAACACACATTCCTTCTTCTCCGTGTTAAACTAGCTGGAAGAGTTCATAGCTGAAACCTTAACTCTTGGAGCTCCCTTGTTTCTTCTGCTTTCTGGGGAATTTGCAGCCCCTTCCAAGGTACTCTGGTTGGCCTTTGTAAAGATCTAATTTCTAGTTTTACTGCAAGTGAGAAAAAGGGATTGGAGTTGTGGCTGGCATTTCTTTTACTGCCAGAAAAGACACAAACATGTTTTATCAGCCTGGGGTCTGAATCAGACTTCTTTATATATGGCTTTCCCTAAATATGCCCTCTATGTGTGTGTGTGTGTTTTTAATTATTATTATTTAAGAAAAAGGGCTCGAGATAACCAGCTCCTGTTCAGAACAGTTCAATCCAGTGTTTTGGGAGACCTACTTAGGATATTTTTGGAAAGGTAGCCAGTTTTCTGTTCCTATATTTAAGATTCCTTTAAGTATCCATACTGCCATCTAGTGAATATTTTTTAAATATTTCAAAAATAATGACAACCTGAACTATTCATAGTGGGGTTTTTTAGATTCCTTTTTATCCTGCCTTTATTATTTTAGTAAATAACTCAAGATGGCGACCATACCTAATACTCCTTCCTCCTATTTTCCCCACAACAGCAACCCTGTGAGGTGAGTTGGGCTGAGAGACAGGGACTGGCCCAAAGTTACCCAGCTGGCTTCATGCCTAAGGCGGGACTAGAACTCACAGTCTCCTGCTTTCTAGGCCAGCACCTTAACCACTGCACCAAACTGGCTTCAAACAAACATGTCATATTTAAACAAATATGTTTTAAACAAATATGTCATATTTGTTTTTCTTCCTTCTCAATTCCTACCATTTTTTAACTTTTCCCACTAAATTGCAAAATCTATATTTAGGTGAGGAAAAACAAAAAGAACAGTATTTTTATCTCAAAAACTATGAAAATGTCCTTTTACAAGCACCGATTAAAAGCAAAACCAAAAGGTGTGTCTGGGAACAGAATGTAACTCTTGCAATGCAACAACAAAAATATGCAGCCTCACCCTCATGGGAAGCTCCAGCTGCTAATACGTATTGCATCAGTAATTATAATTAATCAGAAAACCAAATAGCTCTACCTGAGATAGTTAGAAGATAAAATAAATATGATCAGGTGTAGACAGTTATACAGAAAATGTAGGAAAAAAAGTTGCACTGGTAACTTGTGTCTCAGTTTAGACACATCAAACATTCAATTATGGCAACTGTAATTTAGAAGGAAAATCATGTTTTGATAGTTCCAGATGTACAAACAAGGTATAGTTTAGTATTTTTTGTAGTAGGAAAAATATGCTTATCAGTGCAGACATAATTTTAACCATAAATGACCATATTTATTATTACTGGCTGCCTCCCATCAAAGTACTATTGAGGCCTGACTCTGCTCAAGTTCTGAGCTCAGAGAGGCGCTGAGTTGTCATTTGTTGACAATCAGATACAAATCAGATATCCTGACAAATGGTAATAAGCATAAATTTGCATACACGTCATGATTGCACTCACTGATTTGCATAATCCAGTTGGGCAATTCATTACCGGGACCAATGAAAATGACACAAAAGAACATGAAAGCTTTCAAGGTCTTACGGATTCTTCATAACCATGGTTTGGTATGATGTTTGACTGCATTTTTTATATGCCTATTTACTTTTAAAGTCATAATCCTTTTATATTTTTTTTTGCACTTCATGCTTTTAGCAAGTAGCTATAAAACGTCAACAATCATGAAGTTGCAGCTGACAGAGATGAAATAAGCATTTTACATATCTATTTCTATCCCAATTCTGAGGTGGTATTCATAAAAACCAAGTAATTGTTTTTAATAATACTCCATCAAAACACTCTCAAGTGCAATGCAATCCTAGTATATTAGTATCCTCAAAAGAACAGATAAAGAATAAACGGTAAAAGGATATTAGTTACATGGGAACTGCAAGAATGCTGCCTTCTACTGCACAACTTCAGAAACAGCCTCTTCATAGTGTTGATAAAGGTCAGCACATATAAGCAGAGAGAAATTCTCAGTGTTGTCCTTGAGCTTTACAACTTCCATCCAATCTTGGGAAGCTCCTAGTACAGTAACTAATAGGAGGATAGCTTTACTTGTGCTAAAATTTGAGGATAATCAAGAAGCTATTTTAGCAGATAATTTGGTATCTTGTAAGCATGTTGCAAAGATAAAACAGAACATCACTAGGTTGGATCCACTTAGTAGAATTGTAACTACTAGCACTGTTCTACTAATCTTGTGTAAAATTATACTGACTGGTAATAAGTAGATGCTACAACACATATCATGCTTTTGCACGCTCTTATGCCAGCAGATTATCTTTTGATTGATTTGCTTTTCTCTTATGCAACACTCCAACATAAGGCATAAAAATGTTTTATGAGTAGAGAACACCTTCCTTCTGCATGCTGAAAGGCATCAAGATACTAGCAATTAATAAGGTCCTCAATATGGATAGGATGGAGAAGTAGGTGTAATCTATTGAAGAGAAAACACAAAAATTGGATTAAAGGTGCGTCATTGTTTTATGCACAATGTCTTCTATTTATATAAATAATAAGATTCATAGCTGTTTGCTATTACAGTCTCAAGGAAAATCTAAAATGCTACTTAAGAAGAGCATCACAAAGTACTCGTTTACACTGAGAATTCCTCTGTGTTAATATTACTTTTAAACATGGCAAAAAGGATTAACTGACAGTTCTCTCTGCATGTTGCTCTTTGCCAAGTGATAGAGGTAATTTAGAGAGGAGAGTGCCTTTCTGTTTCTAAACATTGTATGATGAAAGTAATTGTTTTAGTAGAGATTTGGTAGGATGCTAGCTTTTCCCAGAAAATTGTGGTGCCAAAAGACCCATCTTAGTTGGACAACTGTAATAATTAGTGACTGTATGTTAGGAGTGGAAAACCTGTATCCCATGAAGGGCCTTTGGCCCAAAGGAAATATCCACTGGAATATTATATCTCAAGACAGCCTGATTTTGTAGCAATTCAAGATAGCAAGTTTCTCTGTCTTTGCCACTTCATTCCCTGACCTTGTTACAATTCTGGTTCAAGTCTCTGTTACTTTTGATAAGTACTAGAGTTAAAATGCTTAGAGGTTTTTAAATCCTTGGAACTAAAAACATACAGAATCTCACAGTAAAAAAAACTGCACAAAATTAGTATAACACGGTAGAGGGAATCACATATTGAAATTGGAATCCATAAAAGTAACAGATGCATTTTAAAGTAATCAGGTCTAAAAGTAAGCCAATTCAACTTCATGGATTGCTGCAACCTGATCTGTAAGCAACTGATTATCAGCGCTATGCAAACACTGTATAGGGCCTCCTAATCACTGCTTAAAACTTTAAGGTGAAAACATCTCTCGGGAGCTCAGTGTACAGTGGAACTCCCTTTGAGAAATGAAGCTGCCTCAATGATGCAAGCAACAAATCTATACCACTTTGTAAAATGTTCCTCCAAAAGGTTTAGCACATCATAAGAAAAGTCCACATAAAAGAACTCCAGAAATAATTTTATTATTCTCAAAAACCATGTTGGTCCAATTCAGGACATTATTTTCCCCAGACAAATCAGGATACTGCAATCAATATTATTTTAACTAAATAATTTCACTACCTAGTCTGAGATGCCAATATTCTCTCTGCCCACTGAAGAGTTCATGACCTTAATTTTGCAAAGTTTTAAGTACACTTAAAAACTCATTTTATTTTGGATGATTTCTACTGTATGACTAAATTTTAGGAGTTGTTTGTAATTTTTAGTAGTTGCTGCTACTTTATTTAATTTTAATTGACCTAAAATTATAATCTTTAAATTGCTATTAAGATAATGTAAAGTTTTTGGTTTTAATTGAGTTTTAAAGACATACACATATGTGCCTTTAAATAAATTAAATAATTTTAAATAATGCTAACTGTAAGGTAATTGTCTGAAGGGGAAATCCTTGGCTCATTAGGCAGTAAGCACCATATAAATAAGTATGTATAGGATTGTACCATATGCTGCTTGTAGCATGTTCATGGCCTAATATCAAACATGTATTGAATTCTAAAGGAACTCATGTAAGATAAACTCTCAGCTAGAAAGATATGTTCCACTTATGCCCTCTTGTGGATATACTGCTTTAAATAAGCAATACAATCCTACAGTATATACCAACTCTGCACAGAGACACATTATCATTCTGGAAAATAACTTTTTAAAATGTAGTGGATTTTTATATTCCTCACATACAGTTTAATCCTTAACTTCCAATTAATTATTATGGAATATAGGCATAGATCTTTTTTGTTTGTATATCAAGGCAAAGCTCAATTTGGGGAGAATTTCTGCATCTGGATATTATTTTTCATGTTGAAGTCCCAAATGAGACATACTGTGCATGTTTTGAAAAATCTTAACAAAACTTTAATTATGAAGCAGGAATTCTGTGCATATGCTTTAAAAAACAGAAGGTAAAGCAATTAAAATTATTTAAAAAACAGAAGGTTAGGGACAAGATTCATTAGCCTTTTATTGGAATGACTATATGAGACTTTCAGACTTGCAAGATTCTGTTAATGTAGTCCTACAATAAAGTAGAATTAGCCTATCTGGTCATGTTTCCTGTCTGGTCTACCTGGGAAGGCTGACATCAATCTTGTAAGTCTAAAAGTACAATTCTCCTGCCATCTCCTTTCCCCCCAAGAAATTAGGGAGGGTCTCTTCTGAGCCTCTTGCTCTTCCGACTATGCAGCTGTGGGCTACGCTCCCTCTTATCAGACAGTTCCCTAAGCAGCATCTCTTTGCCCGGTCTCCCAAGGTCATTCCCACATACCATTACAGTTGCTTAGATGAGATGGGCAGCCATACAAATAAATAAACAAACCTTATCCATTGTCTATTCCTTCTAGTTCCCTTAACCATGCCAAGCATAGCTGTTTCTTCTAATCCATAATCTCTAATGTCACAAATACTGCATATAAGTTTTTGCTTAAAGAATATCATGTCAAGGAAGCAAGATCCAACATTTATTTGGACCACAACTGATTGGTTGGTTTTACTTGCAGTCTATTTTATACTTAATAAGCATCTATAAAAATTCAGTGCAAAGAAATCCTCTCCTTTCTCTCTGTTAATGTTCAGCTTTCACGGCTATACATTATTAGACTATTTCTTTAAGTTCTGATCTTTGTTGTTATTATCCTTATTCTTCATATCTTGTGTAACTTTGCCATTGCTTTCATCCCTAAGATTAATTTCTTCTTTACTTCATCACACTGTCCATCTTTATCTAGTTCTGAATCCAGGGAAACCAAGCTATCTATTATTGTTAACTTCTACTATTTTAATATCAAAAGGGGAGAATACATACTGAAATAATGTAGCTATACAGTATGGTAATCCTTATACAAGTGAGAAGCTAAGTTAATTAATATATTTTGAAACCCTAAACAAATTAGCAGATGGCTACCATAGCACACAGGAAAGAGAAGATTCTGCTACAAAGTATATGGGATAACTTATTAGCATTGGAAAATAAGGAATGAGCAGTTCTACTGAAATCCTTATGTTTGCTACAGGGAAAACCGTCACAAGGTCATGTCATGCAGGATGCTGCACAAAGCACCAGCCCCTCATCCCCTCTTTAGCTCTCCCCTGTTTAGCAATACAAGACAACTGCAGCAAGTTACTCTGCCTCCACATGACGAAGCCAATTGCACAAAGCCTAGGGTCACTTTCTTTTTCTGCTGGCCATAGCCACATGACATTGCTATTTTTAGGGACAGCAACCTGTTTGCTATTATAGTTACTTCCAGCCTTAGACAAGAATGTTTGTTTTTTTATACAAGGCAGCCAAGCACAGTAGCCCAGATGAGGAAAACAACTGTACTAACAAACAGAATGGTACTTAAAAGTCTTTTTAGTGTCCACTGTGATTTTTGTTTTAGAACAATTCATGTTCCAATCATAGATATATACAAGTAGATAATGCTAGCATTGCACACCAACGTGAAGTAAATTAACTCGAAAGTAGGGTCTGTAATTTTCAATAGACTTCAAACATAATATTGTAGCTTTAAATCCTAGAGCAGAAGAATTCATGCAATTTCAAAAACTTAAAAAATAAACACTGCAATTTCATACTTGTATAGAACAGTTTATGACTCCTTGGATTTTATGGCCAAGTGACTCTCCATCCAACAGACATTTTGGGGTGGATGTTACAATAAATTATGGCAATAAAATTAAAGTATGCATAGAACCACCTTAGGAAATATTCACTAATTAGCCTTAGTGGGTGTAGTAGCCTGCATAAAGAGCCAAATACCTATGCATGTGGAACAAAATAGGCAAAACACATGTTTATTCATCTAACTGATGACTCAAAGGATAGGCTTCTTAACTGATGTCTCTAAAATAAATGAAGCTAACTAAACACTCTCCCCAAAACACACACTAGTACTTAAGTTTGGCATATGCAACTTAACCCCAGGAATCATAACTGGATCACTTATCAGAAAATTTTTTTTGAAATTACAAGTTATACATCAAGTTTCAGGTCAGCATAAATACAAATGTTAGTAAGACTAGCAACTGATTTTTACAGAAAATATACAACCTTAAATTGTAAAATAAAGTAGTAGTTCTATGTTAAACACAAATGTAAAGTTACAATGTATATAAATCTACCAAGTAATTAGTTTTTAATTTAATAAATTCCTTCATTTGCCAGAGTAAAACCTTACATGTTCAGAATATACAGAATATAACTCCTAAATTCTCCAGGTTCAGACTGCAGTTGTTAAAAAGAAGAAAATGAATCCAGTTAGTAGAGCTGTTATTTGAAGGACAAAAAAAATCTTGCATAGGTGTCACAAAAATATAAGTTTTCACATGTAAAAATTCTTAACATGCTAAATTTACAGACATCTAAATCTAAAATATTTTACGAAGTAGTGTCATGAATTGCATTTTTTAGAATAAAAGGACACAGTGCTGAAAAATTTGTGATTACTGCACAATATTTTTCTAAGATGTGCTACTCACTATGTTCATATATCACTGTAAATCATAGTGCAGTCATATATGTTACATCACAAGAGCAGCCATTTTATGCACGGGCAAGCTTTTCCAGCAGCCATTTTGAGCACATACAGCATATTTTCAAAACATCAGACATGCCCAACAGCCCAAAAAGGTGTAGATCTTAGCTTAATGCAACATTTAAACATCTACAGCTCTATCACACAGGAAAAACCAACTGATTTAGACAACTAGCTTCCTAGTGTGATTACATACTTCTAAAAAAAACACACACACATTTCTTTTTCTACTTTTCACATAAAGTACAACATGGCTGAACAGATCAGTCACAAGTCTTCCTTCTTGCATTTCTCTGAATGTATCCCTGTCTTTACTGACAGAAGGAAGCTGTCAGATAAATTGTTGGCAGGCTTTCTGAGCAAGTTGGATAATCAGCATGATAATGATCGTTTATCTTTCATTTACTGTAGTTAAACAGATGGACTTTACTATTTGTCTATACTTTATATAGAGTATAGTAATGTTATGCATCTCCTAACCATATGGAACACAAATTATTCATGGCCATTTGCATGCCACATTTTCTCTTAACACTAGGAAGATTTATCTTGAAAACTACAGTAAGTACTAAAGAGATGCTTATATTCCAGTTTTCCAGCTATTAAAAGCATACAAATCATTAAGTAGTAAACATTTGGCTGTTTTGTTACTTACATGGCTCTGCCAAATAGAAACAAACATAAAAGGAACCGTTTTACAGAAGGCATACTTAAAAAACTAAAATGTTAATTCATACCAAGTTTTGAATAGCAACAAGTCAACTATTAAAAACAGTTTTTCCTTCACATTTAATTTTAATTCTTTATACAGCTTATTGAGATATCACTCCTTCTCCTTGTCTCTTCTTACTCTTCTCCGGGACTCAGCATTTGCTTGGGCAAATCGTACTCCATGTTGCCTTTTCCTTTCTGCCTTTCTTCATCTATTTTCAATACATCAGCAAACAGACCTGTCACTTTTTTTAAAAAAATTTTGGGATATTTTTGTTTGCTTCATCTTTAAGTTGCAAATTTCAGTCGAGAGTTCCTTAGGCATCCTATCCATCAAATCTAATCCATTAAATCTATTATTTATCTCCACTGCATAATCATATGGACTACTGCTGAAAATATACCTTGTTTGTCTGATTATCTTGTTTTCTTTAGTTTAAGTTGTTATTTCATTTTATTTACAGACCAATAAAACACAAATACAAACTTTAAAATATAACGTCAGGTGATATTTTAAATTTTGTATTGGTGCTTTTATTAGTGTTTAAGTTGTAAATATGTTTCTGATCTGAACTGCAGTCAGTGCTAGGTCTCCTTTTTACTAATGGAATAGAGCTCTTCCATATTTACTTGCAGAACATATAGGCAATTTGATTTTGGTGTTCTCTATCCAGTGATGTCTATGTGTGGGGTCATCTTTTAGGTTGTTGAAAGAAGGTATTTGCTATAAATATTGAACGTTCTTGTCAGAACTCTATTAGTCTGTGCAACAGGCCAAGTTTTCCCATCATTCCAGATGCTATTTTACTTTCAGCTTTAACATTCCGCTGTCCTGTAATGAGTATGACATCTTTTTTTGATGATGTGTCAACAAGATACTGTTCGCCTCCTCTACATCTGTGGGTTGAAGCACAGACATCAATCACCATAACACTGGCTTGACTTGGATGTGAAGTGAGCTCTTTCTATACTTCATTGGGTTGTATCTAAGTACTAACTTTTAGGCAGAAGATGTCTTATCCCTTATCTGGGGCCAATTTCATTGTCAGGAATAAGAATAATAACAGTATTTGATACCTCAAATAACTTAATCACTTTGTAATGAATTTTAACTGAGTTTTTCATCTGTTCCTGTATGTTTCTACTATACATTTTAATTTCAGTAAACTGGCTATGAGACCTTGGATATACAGGTAAAGAAAATGTATTAAACAAAATGTTACTCTGCAGTCAAAACCTAGTTTCCACAGATAGATATTCCTACTTTCAGGGCCCCTTTGTTCATAAACAGACGTGTTGTACAAAATAATGGTGTGTGTGTGTCTACTTCTGAATAAGTGAGCTGAGTGAAAGAGTTACATGTAAAAAGTAAAAAGTGGGAACTAAAACATTACCACTAGGTATATGCCCATTTGTTTAAAAATATATCACAACAACAAAGCAAGAATTAGATTCAGTTATTCTTCTGAAAAACCATATTAACAATAATCCATAAATATGTTGTGGCTCATGGTTGGATCCCAAGCAGGAATCCTAACAATCTGAGCTAACTATATTTTGAATTCTCCTCATTAACCTGCAGTTCAATTCACTGGGGATCCCTAGATTCTACACAGTTAATGGATCTTAATAAAACCTGTGCTTCAAGGTATATTACCTTACTGCTGTTTTGCTATACAGTATTGCTTCAACTCTAAAACAATTTTTAAAAAATTAAATAGAAATACGCACATTATGGCAGAAGTAGGCAAACTGGAGCATTCCACATTGCTTTAGACCTGAACTTCCATCTCCCAATGTAGGGAATGACAAAAGACTGTGGGATTAAATTTGAAGGAAACCAGATTATTAATCCTTGCAATACATTTATAACATTATTTTCTACTTTGTTCCATGCTTTATCACAGATATCTTAGAATGTTCACCTGAGAATGAAAAAAACTTGGAAGAAGTTACAACTAGTCAGGCTAATAGGATTCCTCCTACTTCTCCCCCACCCCAGCTTCAATTAACATCAAATCACTATTTCATACTGCATGAGCTATGTAACTGATCTGATTATATGTTTGGCTTTTCACGCTGCTGACCTTTTCTTGCTATTTTCTTAGTAAGAGGTTTTAAACTAAGGAGTCCTGCACATTTGGTTCATCAGCCAATGCTTGCAAAATTATGACCTGTAGCCAAAACCCTGAAGCATAATAAGCACTGTATTATTCTTTATAATGTGATGTGAGGGAAGCCTTAGATACTTTAGAATGGGCTATCAAGAGGAACTATTGGGAACAAAAAGCAAAATCACTTTGCATTTCAGGCAAACGTGTTAGAATTATTTTCTGTTGTCCTTTTCTTCTCCCTTGTAGCAAATACATACAAACTTTCTTTTGAAACTCTCAGACTTGAGATGGAGTGGCTAACTATAGATTTAAATATAAAAAATCCATGTTCAAACCTGCATGCAAGTATGTAGCTTATTTTGTTGCCTAAGGCAAAACATTCTCTCAAGTATAACTTCATAAGAATGAAATGCCAATCTTGAAGCACTTTGAGCTTCTCCAGGAAATGTAATATGTGGCCTTATTGGATCAGACAAAAGGTCCATGAAATCCAGAATCCTGTTTCTAAGACGTTCCCAAGTAGGGCATGAAGATGAAACCACCTCCTACTGTTTGCTACCAACTCACACTTATTACAACACTTAATATTCAGTGCTGTACTATCTTTGAATATGAAGGTCCATACAGATACTGGAATAAGTTTTGAAACCTATCCTTCATGGTTATGCATTTAAAGCTGACCAGGCTGTCACCAAAATCTCATGGCAGGGAACTCAGTGTGCTCATTGTGGCTGGGTTCATGCATTACATTAAGCCATAAAACATGGTTTACAAACCACAGTGGCTGGCTCCCAGGACAAACTAAGCCAAAGCTAAATAAACCAGCATGATGTACGAACCCAGTCTATATTTTGTACATTGCTATTCTAAATAGTTCTAAAATACTTAGTATCTTCTAAATGCTGTACAGAGACAAAATGAGAAGTCAGTTCCTTCTCATTAGCTCACAACATAACAAATATAAAATTAAAAAAGAATGCAAAAAGGGAAACCTATATTTGAACATCAGCTCCTTCTCTGGCCAAAGGACTGAACCTGATCTATCTTTCTCTAGCCATAAAAAAATTTTTTTCCTGAAATAAAAAGGGGGAGATTATTATTTTTTTCTTATTAAATCTAAACAGCTTAAAAGAGGGGAAATGGGGAGGAGAAAAGACATGAAATACAGGATTGCTACTTAAAACTGACAAAACAACAAAATAAGATTTGACATGTTACTTTGCGACATATTATCAGCTAAAATTACTATGCCTTTCAGCTACCTCGTTAAGATATTACCAAGATATGACATTTTGCCAAAGATAATGGAAAAGTTCCTACGGCAAACTCTTGGAAATATCCAAGATAATTATCCAATATCCAAGATATCCAAGATAATCCAATATCCAAGATAATTATCTTGGAAATATCCAAGACTCTTCTTCTAATCTGTTTGCTTTCTCCACAAACTTTCAATCACCCAGAAAACCCTTCCTGCTTATTATGGATTTCATCATAAAAAAATACTCTATAAATAAGGCAAAATAAAAATAGGGTGACAGTGGTCCCAGCTATTTTTATTCTTCTTTCATTGATAAGTGCCATATCCCAGAAATTTTTTAAAAGCCAAGGTACTAACACTGTTAAAATTCCATTCTGGCTGAACATTTGAATAATGTTATGTATCTGCAGTCTCTGCATCAGCTGATTAAATGGCAAGAACAAAGCCAAACACAACTGTAAAGAAAACCGTTTTCTATCTGCTAGATATGTATTAACAAAAAGCATTCTTTGTTTTTAAAAAAATATTATAAAATTAGATATTATACTACTTTATTATTACACTGTTTTATCTCCAGCTTCAGTTGTTTTACATTCCATAGACCCCAAGATACATCTTCTCTAATGAGTTTCATATTAAAAAGGAAGTTGAAACCTATGCTTACCTGAACTAGCTCAAGGATGAAAAATCTAGTTCTAAAGTGAACCTTGCAAGCATCTTATATTTCCAGAGGAAAGAAAAAGCTTCTATCTCCCATTCTATCACTCCTCTTTGTTCAAACACCTCAATTTCTAAAGCAACCTTGAGGCATGTATCTCATTTTCTTCTTCTGTTACAGATACACAGTTGAGCACAATAAATATTGGCAAGGGAACTTACTGTTAGTAAGGAATGATTAGATCATACGGAGGAGAGGCAGAAGTGAAGTATCAAGGATTGCCACATACTTTTGGGAAGGGATGAAATAATAAAAATATAAGAGTTTTCTTCAACTGGTGCTCTGCAGTTGTCTTGAACAACTCTCATGAAATCCACAAAACACAGACACGCTGGCTGGGAGTAACCATAGTTGTAATCCACAACATCTGAAGGCTACCAAACCAGAAAAGGCTATAGTTTTCCTGTACTAATGGATCTGCAAAGCCATTTGTTGACACATTTCATGCTGGCAAGAGCAATTATACAGGAAAAACAATCAGTTTGGTAGGCAGGCAGACATACCAAGAATGAAAAAGCCAAGCAGCATAAACAACAATTTGTATATCATACCCTCCACTGTCAACCCAGAGTTCTCACTCAAGGCACAAATGACCATGCTAACATTATCCTACTTCGGACATATTATGTGAAGACCTAGCTCTCTAGAGAAGGCTCTAATGCTGGGAAAGGTGGAAGGAAAGAGAAGATGATGACGAGCAACAAGGTGTATGGACTCAGTTACAGCAGCAGTGCACTGTTGGAAAACCTGAAAGACCAGATTTAGAGACAGATTATCATGGAGAAAATCGATCTACGTGGTCTCTAAGAGTTGACACTGACTTGATGGCACATAATCAATCAAACCCTCCACTCAGTGAAAGGAAGAGATAATCTCTTCCATATTTTCATTTTAGCTAAACTCTGGTGGGAAAAAAATGGATTTTAACTTGTGTTTTACAAATGCTAAATAAAAAACAACCCCCACCCCCCAATTCTTTGATATAAGAGTGCTCTATATAATCCAGTCTTTGTCAATCATTCAGTATAATGACTCCTTGGGAAAGAAATACAGAACTATCCAGACTGATACTCAACTCAATCCAGGAGTGTCTGGGTGTGAGAATAGAAGTCAATGTGGCAACCATGACCATGTGAACAAAGCCTCACCCTTTTTATATCACATAAAAGCTACTATTTTGACTTTTTTGAGCTCTCCACAAATGTCCCTGACACAGTCCAAATGTTATTCAGAATCCTTTTCCTGTTCCCTCTTTCATTCTTTCCCCTCACAATCTAAGAAGCATGGTATTTATTTAGAAAATTGTGGCTTAATTAGTAACTAAATTAAAAGATTAGGACAAAATAATTAAACATGTATCATTTCTCCAAAATTCTCTTAAGCATTTTTTCTGAATTTACAGTTTTTGCTTAAATGCACTAAAAAAAAATTAGTATTTTATTTAGGCCACCTTCATATTTTACAAAGAGAACTATTTAGGCAAGGGTAAACCTGTTTAGAGACTTACAAAGTAAATAAGAAATCATAACTTCTGCATTTTAATCATATGTAGTCACTATATTTGATTTACTTTTATCACTCCCAGTAGAAAATGAAAAAATGGCTCTGAAGAATGAGTTATTCTTAATGTAAATCTTCAGCAAGCCTCTGTCAATCATATTAGCTAACTGAGGAAATAGCTGTTCTTGACAGAAACTACACAGCCAGGTTAATTGCTTTGTGACTTATATTAAAAGTCAGCAAGTTATGGAACACTAAAAAATGCATACTTCACCCCCGGTACTTCCTTTAGGCAATGCAAAAACAAAGCTATCCCACAAATGTATGCCTAACAGCTGCTTTTACTCTAACAAAATAACTTGAGGATACAGAATCTAGTTTGCAGAGAATATTTAAATACTAGGAAGAAATTATTTTGCCTATAAAAAAAAGGTTTAGTGGCTGCTGCAGAAGTGGGCTAAGATTATGACTTCAAATGAAATTTTGGAATTTGTAAAAAAACCTTACAAAATTATCAAGCTTTTTATAAATTAGCCTTGCAAACAAAAAATAATACAGGTAGTCTTTGACTTACAACAGCAATTGGAACTGGAATTTCTGTCACTAAGCAATGCAGTCATAAAGTGCAATCGCATTGCTTAGTGACCGCAATCCCTGCAGTCCCTTTGTCATTGCCATTGTTAACTAAATCCCACAATCGTTAGGCAAGGCAAGTCCCTGCCTGCTTTGCACAACCAAAGTCAGTGCGGGTTGGGGAGGGGCACAAGGGAGTGAGTGAGAGATGCAGTGCAGATTGGATGCACGGGAGTCATGGCATGGGTTGGGGAGGGTGTGCAGCAGTGCGCAAAAGGCGTGGTACAGGTCAGGGAGGGCATGTGAGAGATGCTGTACGGGTCAGGGAGGATGTGCCGCACGTCAGGGAGAGTGCATGGGGGGCATGGCGAGGGTCAGGGAGAGTGTGCGGGGGTGCAAGGGAGGTGCACAAGTGGGGGAGACTTATCCCAGCGACTTGAAACCTTCCCTGCCAGCTTCCCCATTGACTTTCTGGGGAAGCCAGCAGGGAAGGTTGCAAATGGCAATCATGTGATTGCAGGGCGCTTAGCAACTGGTCATAAGTGCAAATGGGTTGCAAGCACCCAAATCGTGATCACATGATCGCAGGGGTGCTGCGATGTCTGGAACTCCAAGGACCAGTTGTAAACCACCATTTGTTCAGCACTGTCGTAACTTGGAACAGTTGCTGACTGAATGGTCATAGGTCAAGGACTACCTGTAGAAGACAAGGGTTGACAGTAACATTTACTTGCTAATTATTTAAATTAGTTGTCAGTTGGAAAGTGGCCAACTCTTTCTCTTTGTTGTACAGGTAGTCCTCACTTAACGATGGTAATTGGGACTGACAATTGCCAGTCTATTGCTAAGCAATGTGGTTGTAAAGGGCAACATCACATCACCACACTGACTTATGGCAGCAGTTGCGGCAGTTCCAGTTGCCATCATTAAGTGAATCCTGTGCAGTCATTAGGCGCAACATCACACGATCGCCATTTGCAACCTCCTGCTGGCTTCCCCATTGACTTTGCTTGTCAGAAGCTGGCAGTGGCAAATGGTGATCGTGTGTCTGTGGCATGCCGCAACCGTTATAATTGTGAGCCGGTTGCCAAGCTCCCAAATCATGATCACATGACTGCGGGGACACTGCAATGGCCACAACTAAGGATCAGTCATAAGTCTCCTCATTCAGTACCACTGTAACTTCAAACAGTTGCTTAACAAATGGTCGTTAAACAAGGACTATTGTATAGTTTCTTGAAAAAAAAGTTACTAAATGAATACACAGTGACTGTTTTTACAATGTGATTAACTCAGTTACTGAATTAAACAGTTTTGGGGGGTTGCACAATACAAACCATAAACAAATCAAATAGGCTAGTTGCACAGAACACACTGCCCCACCCTCTCAAAAAGGATTAAAGCTAATTAAGTTTTGTATATATACACATGTGGTGGATTGCCCCAGAGAGCAAGGCTATCAGGAAGGAGAGGGTGCATTCCAGGAAGGGAAAGGAGACAAAAGACAACACAGTCCAGAGGGGGAGTGTGGGAAGCATAAGAGGTTCAGGATAGCCACTCCCTAGAATCTTCCAGGGTATATCCACTAGTTGCAGTAATACAGATTTAGTCTGGCAAGATTTTGTCTATATGGTGTAAGCAAGTAAAGGTAAAAAAAAAAAAAAAGTAAAAGTAAACTCAACTGGACTGTTTCACCATTGTTCTTGGGCTGTGCCTGACCACACATGCAGCCACTATGTTTTTAGCTGACCTGGTTAAGCATGTTGCATGTATCCCAGACAAGAAGTTATGGGAGAAAACTGCAAACCGTATTAGATACGTACTATATCTAGGAATCTTACATTAAAATATGTATAAGTGGATGTAGATAGTCTATGAAGTTCTTTGAAGGATGCGTCTCCAATTAAAATATGTTTTCGTTTTGAGATGAATTGCCATTTTTCATGCATTGCTACTCCTGCAGAGCATGGATCTGGAACAACACCTATTAAAGGGACATTTAAAATATTATTTTACTGCAACTGATAAGGGAGTAGCAGCAACTACAAGAGACTGCTAAAGTAGTGTCATGGAAGATTTCATTTCATGTTTGTCGCAAGGCTGTGCAAGCAAAGGGGGTAAGTTTTGAAAGAACATTAAAGGCTCCCTCCTACATCACAGAACAGACTCTTTGTCCCAGTTCAACTGCATGACAACACTGTATCATATGACTACTTTTTATTTTTTATCCTAGCATTTTTCCTGCAGGTGCAGGGTCCACTTTTTCAGATCAACCAAATGTTGATCCATTGGTTGCAGCAGGAATTGACGCACAAGCCTGACATTGTGGGCTCAGAGAGTGACTGGCCCAAAGTCACCCAGCTGGCTTCCATGCCTAAGGCAGAACTAGAACTCACAGTCTTCTGGTTTCTTGCCTGGTGCCGCAACCACTAGACCAAACTGGCCCTCTATCATATGACTACTCTTAGGTCAAAATATGCAGAATAGATGTAAACTAGAAGCATAACAATTTGTCCATCCTTAGCTGAAGAGATACTGTCAGGTTTAACCCAAGGAACTCCAAGAGACAATGCAAAATCAGTTCAGCTATGTTTATTAGCTACAACCTCTATCAAGAATCTTCCCAGACTGAAACCCCAGCTCCCAAACCAGCCAGTCACAACACCGTGAATTCCTCAGGGAGGTGCCAGCCTCATCCTCTTGTAGCTCCCACGCTCTTTCGGTGAACTAAGAAAACACTTATCTCTCTGAGCCTGGCCTTCATAATTCCATTCCATCACAGATACTGACATGGTGATTCATAATACAGGATGCTTTCCAAGCATCATCTGTAATGAGCAGAGCTACATGCTAGAAATTAAGGATACATCTTTCTTAGTAGACTGAAACTGGGAACAGTCTTCTTCAGCTTGTATGTCAGCAGTGAAGATGTGGGTTTACTTTATGTCTGAAATATTTCATATGGATGGGGGAAGAAGATCATCAGGCAATGGCAAAATTTTACACTACTTATTAAAAAATATATCACAGATAAACATCCAATTACCTCCTAATTCCCCAAATCGCATGAGTCAGTTTTTTAAATTGAATTGGATGAACCCTTGCTAGCTTTTCAGTGTAATAAAAAGATGCTACTTGAAGCTAGCAAGGGATTATTCAGTCTTAAATAGTAGCATCTTTGAAAGTATAAGGAAAGTTTCCACTCCATAGATTTCCTACCAATCATATAAAACACCAAAATTTGTGTACAAGTCTCAGCTTCAGAGAAATATGAACAGTGTTTTTCATTTCTGAGAAAAGACAAGAGAAAAATAATTTGGAATTAGAAAGAAACTGAAATAGCACTGTCAGCTTTTGTGTTTAAAGTGTGAGGAACTTCCTCAACTGCTTTTGCAAAGTTTGGTGGGTGGCATTTAGTAGCTATATTTTGTAATGAATAATTAGGGGCAACATTCAAAACTAGTATCAACTTTCAAACCTACAAATTACATAGTGGGGGAAGAAAAAAAAATAAAACCAATATAACCCAGCTGTTGTGCTGACAACATGACATAAAGAAATTGCAGAATTTTATTCTGACCCTTTATCAATAATGCATGGGTGCACACAGGCAATTTATAGCTGTTTTCCGTCACTGAGTACTGTGCAGTGCTAAATTAAGTCTACAAAATTCAAGGACAATCCACCCACACAGCTACTGTTAACTGGGTATAGCACTTTGAATAAACATTTTAAAAGCCTTTTTAGTTTTATTAGCAACTTGGGACATGCAGCTAATTGGGTATGTATTTCTATCTTTATAAAAAACATTTAGTCTTTACTACTGAAAAGAGAAAAACAGAATATTCTATTTACCTTCCTTTTCCCTGTATTATTTTGCTACCAAAGTGACATGCAAAAAATAATGAGTTTCTATTATTTTTTTTCATGAAGGTTGTAAAACCTTGCACCACAATCTGTAAGACCTTCCTGCGAGGTATATTTTCAGGCTCTATGTTATAAAAAAAATTGAGACTTTTTTTTTAAAATGCATGTTTCTTTTTAATTTATCAAAAAATCTAAATCCCTGCTTTCTTCTGTTTAAATAAAACTTTTCCTATTTATTGAAAAATTCTTCTATGCAATTTCACCTTGTATATTTACCTTCTGTACAACTATAGACTTTTCATGAGCTGGTGAGAACCTAGGATGCATATGTCATTATAGTAAGATATAAATAATTATTCTGTAACCTGCTAAAATATTTTTGCAAAACTGTGCAAATAATAATTAGGACAATACTAGCTTTCAGTAATCACTGTGTATCTGAAGGGCTGCCCAAAAGATTTGGGTATGGCACTAGAAGAGGATCACACAGAAAAAGATTCTGCCCATAAAGTCCTCTTGAAAGTATTCTTGCATCTGAATCTTCCTTGCCCTGGAAACAAGTAATTTTTTCCAACTCATAAGTCATGATAAGGAAAGTTAGGCAGAGAAATTATCAGAGCTCAGTTCTTAAAATGAAGAACTAATTTTCAATCATATTTTTACAAAGTTACAAAGTTGGCACAATCAGAAATATTTTCCACATATATGTGCATGAACAGGACATTTATGATCTACTTTCACTATGTGGGAATTTGGATTGCCTGCTTATTGAAGAGACATGAAACAGAACAAAGTACAGTTGTTGTAAAAAAAAAAACTCCCTTCTGCAGGGCATGATCAAGGAAGCAAGAATCACCTTCCAGTAAGTTTTAATCAAGAATTAAGAGTAAAGGACAGAATCTTAAAAACTGCAATAGGAACCTCCTCTTTTACTAGTGAGTTAATGAACAATAAGTCAGAATCTCTTTGAAAACTTCTTCCTGGGCTTTCCACAGCCTGGACAGAGCTGCTATTGATGAAATCAGCTATTAACAAACTCTTCTCCCATCTGTTGGTTGTTTATGCCTATCATTCCCCTCCTCCATTATTTTCCCAATATCCTCAAAATCTCTCACTGTTGTACAGAAAAAAGTAAAATACTAAATTTCAGCTGTGGTAATTCATAACATCACCTCTATATTAGCAAAGTCTATAGTTACATAACATAAGAACAACCTGTTGAATCAGAGTGAGGCCCATCTTAGTCTAGCACAGTGATTCTCAACCTTTTTGAAGCTGCCGCCCCCCTAAGGAGCGGAAATTTTTCAATGCCACCCTTTGTGAAAATCCTGTGATTTAGGGTATGGGGGGGGGAGTTACTGAATTATAAAAGGCAAAAATTTTAAGTAATTTTTTTCAGTAGACTTACACACCAAATTTGTTCGATTTAACTCGATACTTTTGCCCTGGAAGGTAAGTGCATTCCTTTTATTAAAATTAAAATGACTAATGCAAAAAAAATGCTTAAACGCTCTTTTATGTAAATACATTTATTTCAAAATGCTGTAAATACGTTTATTTTTTTGATGCTCTTTTTAAAAAAATTTTTAATTTTTAATTTAATTTTATTTATTTTTTTGCAAATGCTTTTTTAATGTTTAAAAATTCTTTATTCTTAATTAGATAATTTAAAAAAAACAGCAAAAAAATACGCTAAAAGAGTAATATCAATGAAACATGCTTGATTATGTCAGTGGGATGGTTGTGCTTGATGGTTCAGAGCCAGTTTCTGAACGTTCGGGAAAGATAACTATTTCTCAAAATTAATAATTCACGACCACGATAAAGAACTAATAAGCGCACTTACCTAGCCGACTGGCCAAATAAACAATGAAAGTAAATCGAAACTGAGGGGAAAAAACAGAAATGAAGCGAACGAAAAGCAACTCAAGAAACACGGGTCAAATCAAACATTCATATTGAAAGGACGCTCAACGCACGCACTGCGATTAATCGCGCGGGAAGACAGATGACGCACACGCTGTGATTAATCGCGCGGGAAAACAGCTGACGCATGCGCTGTGCTGGTTGGGATCCGAGAAGAATCGTAGTGTCGAGTTCTTCAAGGTCATCCTACCTAGAATACAAATTCGTCTCACCATTCTTAGAAGTGCGTGAGGGCAGCCGTCGTGTAAGTTTGTTTTATTGCTGGTACAAATGGTGTAAACCGGATAATCGATTTAATAAATTTTTTTGGGAGTTTTAAAATTAAGTTCGAATGCCAAAACATGCTCATCGCCCCTCTACTGCCCAAAACATGCCCACCGCCCCCTAGCGCCCAAAACAAGTTCACCGCCCCTCAGCATCCTTCCACCGCCCCCCGGGGGGCGCCCCCGTTGAGAACCAATGGTCTAGCATATTGTTTCTCACAGCAGCCAGTACAGATTACTCTGGAGTGCTTGTAAGCAAGTAAGATAGACATGGTCCTCCCTTACCACCGTTCTCCTGCAACTGGTATTTAGGGTATTTAGAGACATGCTGATCTGAGTGCAGCCAAGTCCAATAGCCTTCGATAGACATGTCCTCCATAAATTTATCCAATCTCCTTTTAAAGCAGTATTCCAAATGCATGTGTACCCTAGATTTGTATAACAGCATTACAAAGTTTACATTTTCCTAATGATGCATTACATGGCATTTGCCTTTAATGTAGCTGCTTCACACTGAGTTGGCTTTTTTATTAAACTTCCACTATGACCCCAAGATCTTTTTCGTGATTAGTTTCAGACAGCTATATGTATATGTGATATCAGAGCTTTTTTGCCTCAATGTTAATTAGTTTAAACTTACTTATATTGGATTACATTTGTCATTTATTTGAACATTTACTAAGATTAAGGAGATTTTCTTGAGCTCTTCAGAACCAAATGTGGAACAAAATTGCCAGCTTGATTTCCTGAGAGAAAGAAGGGCTAACAAATAAGTAAGTAAATATGGGTCTCCATTGTCAATTTTTATATCTCACAGTTTTGTGAACTGTCCAGGTAAGAGCAGCTGTAGATTAATTTAATGTGCTCACATATCACAGATAGCCAGTCCCTTAGAAATGCCCTCTTTTTCTGAGCAAGGAAATTAGATAACTGGCTCATCACATATAGCAAAGACACAAATCTGCATGTTACTTGATTAGAACAAGCTATCTTAAGATCTTAGTTTTTGGTAACAGAATAAGGAAATATATTTTCAATAATTTCAGTCATGATAGATGAAGCATAAGTAAGAAAAGAATTGTGAATTGGAAATAAAATATATTAAACAGGCCAAACTAAGAGAGGAATCAAGAACTACACTTCCTCTACTGTCCACTTATAATTATTCCAAGTTATCTTCAGAACATTTTAGAAGGAAGAAAGTGGCAGGAAAGCCAACTTTCCTACTTACTCCAAGTAACTGGGGAAGCTTCTTATAATCTAGATGAACAAAGTTCATTTTGAAATCTAAAAATCCTGATAGTGATACAATATTTCTTCAAAGCAGCCAAGTTAAATGTTCAGAAAAAATATATTAATACTGTAGTAAGGAAACACTAGGAAGCACCTTTAGTTATGATGTCCAGAATTTATGATTTCTATGTGCACATGGCTAATATCAAGGAAACTCAATATTCATGAAGTACATTTTCAGGATCTTCAGTAATCAGTGCAATAGTCCCTTGTGGGAGAGGCAATGGAGATAATTGCCCCAAGCTCTAAAGAATGGTTCAAACTTTCAAATGATCAAATTTATTGGTATTTTTCATCCTAAGAGTTATTTTAGTACTTCTGGTTTCCTCACAAATGTCATTTCCTAGTCATTGACCACAATGGTGAAAAATTAACAAGAAGCCAGTAAGAATGGGAGACTCAACATTTTTTAATTGGGTCTCTTAAAGACTTTAAAAGGCCCTGGTCCAGAAGGATGTTGATACAAATAATGTGCTAAGCAAGTGTGCCAAGCTACTTTTAATGCAACATTTTGAACATTAAAGGTTATGATTTTTAAAAAGTTGCAAATCAGGGGACTAGCTGAATTACTATAAAGTAATTCAGATCCTTATTATAACTAATCCTCACCATAAAAATGGAAAATATTTCTCCATGCAGACAAATAATTAAATATTGGCATTCCAAGGTTCAAGAAATGTTTGTTCGCTGGCAGGACTGCACTGCTCTATCACATTCTCACACCACAAAAATGTAGCAAAATAAATGTGTTAATTTTCAAGGTTCCATAAGATAATCAGAATTATCCATCCATCTTTCTTGCTGACACACCCAATAAAAGTACTGTGGTACTGATTTATTTCAATTTAACCTGATAGCCAAGTGAGTAGTTTAAAATATAGTCTCTCCTTTTTTAAAATGAAGCTGCACTGTTCACAGGAAACTGTGCAACTAGATACAGACTGTAAACTTTACAGAAGCCCTTATTAGCTAAGAGGTTCAGCTGCACAACATATCTCCAAAACTAATTACAGACATACTTTTCAACACTATTAAGTGACAGAAGAAAAAGTCTTTAGTTCCTTAATGAAGAATGTTTACATGCCTAGTAACTCATATGGATTTTGTTATATAAAATAATCCATCTATACCAAGCGATCATAAGACTTTTTTCTTTTCTTGATCTGCAACATAGGCATTTCATCTCTGAGAATGCTAAATTCCATTTTAGAAAAAAGTACATTTCAGCAAACCGGTAACATTATATTTGCTTGAAAAATGTATCAACAGAGTGATGATAAAGAGAACTGCACAGCTGCCTCACTCCTTAGACTAAAGCTTTTCATCTTCCTTCACAATACCAGTAGGGAGAAATACTGGTAGGGAGAAATAGGTCTACACTTGTATTGCAGAATTAAAAAATGAGAACAAGAAAGCAACTTCAGGCTCATTAAACAATGGTCTCTAAACCCAAATGCTACACTGTAATTTGCCCACTTGGGTGCATCCATGAATTTAGAGGGACATTTAGACTGTAGGCTCTGTGTTTTAGCAATATCGCCCAAAGGACATGAGTAATTGTTTTGCTAAATGTTATTGTTCTGATAAATTAAGTCTCTATCCTCAACACACAAGACACTGTTTTACAATATACCTTGGTGTGGTAACATGACCACCCTGAGAAGGTGGGTGGTATTTTAAATTGAAACACTAGAAAGCCAATGCATAATCAGTTGACATTTTCCTTTTTAAAAAAAACTTCAACAAAGTATATTAAATATATCAGTAGAAAACAATTCTGATACTTAAGGCTATGAATTCAGAATTCAAATAAAGACTAATGGATCCTTTAAGAAAGTAATCAACATGAAGATTTTTTTAAACAACTGTATCCACAGGGCATTCTTCTATTCTCTGTCAATAGGATGAAACAGAATTTCTTCAGAAGTTGTTTAAAAAAGAGAAAAGGGGGAAATTTGGAGAAATTAATGGTGGAAGTTTGATATTTTTATTTGGTTGTGAGGTAACTAAGGAGTAACTGTGTATATCTTATCTTACCCTGTGCAAGAATTCCTCCAGAGATCTGCAATTTGTGTGACTTTCCATATTTCAGTTAAATCTTAAGGAATATGGTCACATGGGAACTTTTCAAAAGTGGCACTACCATCACTAGTAAGAGGAAATACAGCCTTTGAGAAATTGCTGGATAATGTTTCTTTCTCCTGGAGAAATTCTGAGAAATTGTTCACAGTGAAGAATTCCAAACAGCCATTTGTTCCCAATAAACTACTAAACAGAAAATCTAGTTTCTTCCAAAATGAATTGCAGAGAGTAGGGCCAATCACTTGTATGACCTCAAAGCATTGTTGCACGGAAACATATAAATCTTGAAAAAAATAAAATTGATCTGTAGTATAAAAATACGTTTTCATTTTGAGTAAAGGATTAATTAGTAAAAGTAATACTGCATAGTATAATAATGTACACTTTCCAGAAAAGTGTTATTAAAACTTATTTTACTATTTTCTCATAACAAAATATGAGGAAACCGATGTTTAGCATTTGTGGCTGGGAAAGCACTCTGGGGACCACAAATAAGGGGTTTGTGGATGAGAAGTGGCATGGGGTACTATGTTGCCATCCTGCTCTCAACTGATCAAATTCACATTGTGTGTAAACCAGCAGCTAATGGCTCTTAGTTACATATACAGGGCACAACTTTGTTGTTAGGAAATTTCCCCTAAACTTAACTAATGAACATGTACTTTTCCTAATTAAATTATTAATAATGATTCTCAAACAATGAAGGCAAAATCCCTGTCATTCCTGACATTATTTCCAGATTTTCTCAGTTGGATCCTACCTCCGGAACAAAATAAAACCAAAACGGAAGCCCTGAACCAAGTCTCTGAATGATGGCAAAACAAAACCTAAAGCATCCAAAATATATTTAATTTTGTGCAAAATGTGCACTAAACAAAATGCCATGAGCAAATGAAAATGCTAATAAAAAATCTCCCTTCTGTATCATCATATTTATATTTGGAGTAGAGATGAACTGTTATTGGTACAAAACTGGGTATAACTGCTTACTCTTGTTGCCCTGTAAAGAATGGATAAGAATTGAAAACTAAAGTAGGGATGGGATTATAGGATTTACTTTTTTTATTAGATCATTAATAAAAATTCATTAATAAAGATTCACCGGTGAGAAATTATTGCACACAAAAGAGCAGCATTTACAATTAAAACATTCTGAGCTCAGAGAGGACCCAAACTGAGCAGTTTATAATCTTTATTCTGTATAAAAATCTTCTTTTGCTCACCCCAAGCTCTTCCACCCACTGTTAAGTTAAAAGTACAAGCTTGGACCACAGTTGCCTTTATATAAAACAAATGTTAAATTCTTAGCTATTGAATGGAATTCTTTTCTTTTTCTTTTTTGGTTCGGAAAAACACCTCAAGCTTTCATTGAATGATGCCTTAGGGCTCGTAAAAATATTTTGTACTCCCTGGCAAGCCTAGGCAATCTCACAATAACATCTGCCATACGTTGAAAAATTATGACTTGTTATACTCCAAATCACTGTTTCATAATCTAATTACCTGATAGGTGGTACAGCCACAAGCCAAAACATGTGGCACCACTCTGGTTCTAACACCAACAAGTGCTACAATTAAGTTACTCAACTCCGTAAACATGCTCAGAATGTGAATTAACTTTAATTTAGAAATATCAATATTTTCATTTTATATATTGAACTTTCCATCATGCTTGAATAATATGTATTAATATTATACAAGCCTTATAGGCACAACTTGATCTTTTCTGAGCTCTCACAGGAAGATCAGAAATATATCTTAGGCTTTTCAGAAAAAAGTGTATGGGAGAGCCCCAGGTCAAAGCATTAGAATAGTCACAAGACAGATATTAAAAGTATAGTCAAGCAGAGAAAAGTCAATGGAGTAATTTATCACTTGGAGCATTTTGCTCATGCTGTAGCTTCTAGCTGTTCTGTATTTCTGAAACACTGAAATATTGCACCATTTAAAAAATATCCACTCCATGTTATTAATTTCACACTTAAATGACAACAAAAATGTTTAACCTTTTAAAACATCTGTATTTTTAATCATTTGCCTTAATCTTAATAAAGGACTAATATTGCATTGCTAAAGTATGGAACATGGTGGTATGTTCTGAAGCCATGGAACAATCCAAACCAATAAAATAGTAATAAAGGGGGGGGGGCTTGAACTGCAGCAAAACTGAAAGCACATAACCCTCTACTATTTTATTTTTATTTAACAAAGCAGAGTACATTTAGTTTCTACGTTGTGAGTAACCAGCCTACTATACTGTAGCCTCTTAGTCAGCTTCATTTATATGGGTAAGAGCTGGGTTTTGGTATGTACGTAAAAAGAGAAGCCCCACCCCCTCCACACATACCTTGCCCTCCTGGAGAGGAAAAATGTTGTATTATTCCAAAATTAAAAGCAGCAGCTGCTGGGCCAAAGTGGGGGAATGTGTAAGATTTGCTATCTTCCCATAGACTCAGCTTTGATTGGAATTTCCAAAGAAATGGAAAGTCCAGGTAAAGGGCAACAAAGGGAATACCTATTTCAAAAGCCTTCTTTATTTCTATAGAATTAGGTAAACTTTTGAACCAGGAATCTGGGTTAGACTTTTCATCTATTTTATCTTATTTATCTTATTTATTTATTTATTTATTTATTTATATTTCAAATTCAGATACCGCCCATCTCACAAAAAGTGACTCTTATATGTATTCTTATTCATATTTCTTTGCCCATATAGGTAATTCTGTATAATTTTAGACTACGTTAAACTAGTTCCTTGGGAGCTGATAAATCTTGAAAGCCATCTTAGGAGAGAGATGGCTTGAAAAATTTATCAGCTCCCAATTAAATCACTAATTATACTACAGTAGTCTGTTGAGAACACTGCATATATTCTTGTAAATATCATATATTTAAATAAAATTTTATTTTGTTTCCTCCTATTTTCTCTCCAAAAAAGGGAAGGAATGTCTAGTGCTACCAGTCATATGCCTTTATCTTATAAGGCCACAAAGTTGAATTACAGAAATCGTTTTCATTTGCCAAAGGCAATACAGGTTGTGGGAGCCTCTCTTTCACAGACTGGGGTTTGTGAGAGGCTGCCAGGTGAGGTACCCCTGGAAGATAGACAGTGCCAGCAGAAATTATTAAGCAGCTACACCAGGGCAGAAAGAAGGCCTAGTGTATAGGCATAGTATGATGGGGAAGGGCTGAAATCTCCAACCTTTCATCTTACAGGCCCAGCAATGCCATTGCACAAGTGTTCACTTATCCATGCCTGCACGTTTCAGATACCTATTTATCTTATCTTCTTATCTTATCTTATCTTATCTTATCTTATCTTATCCAAGATGACCATGCCCAAAGACGACTGCAGTGATGCAGAACATCTACCAGTGCTTTATTTTTCCATGGAATATTGTGCAGCTCACATCAGGGATAATGCAAATTTTCTAGGCAAGTTAAGCTAATTTGTGCATAGTAATTAAACACTAGAAAATGTTTCAGTGCAAACTGCTAATGTTCCAATGCAAATTATCCTAATTTCCAGGTAATTTGCATTTCTAGAAAAAAAACAGCACTAATTTACAATGTAGAATTCAAACAGCTACGGAGTGAATCATCCTAAAGATTATAGGCATTAACCTAACATCCATTTTTGAATAAATAAGGAGGAATTATATAATGTTATGCACATAACCAGATCATGCTAATACAAGACAGTACAACATTCCTATTCCTGGACCTGACAAAGATGTTAATGAGTGCTATCACAGTGAAGTCATATTTGTGATATGAGAGAATATACTGTAATGTTAACATTTCAGAATAACTGCAGCTAGACCCCTAAATAGTCAATGAACACCTAAGGGTGCATCCGAAGTATGGGTCAGTACACTGCATATACATAAAGATGTGTACAACTTTGGGGGAATCAAAGGGAATGAAGACTCACATCAGAAATCTCCAAGAAAGGATGCACGAATGATTATATTCCCACAGTGGAGAAATGGATTATGAAAATATCAGAATTTGCAAAAATGGTGAAACTGACCTGTTTGGTCACAGAACAAACATTTTTTTTTTTGAACAACTGGAAACTTTATATGAACTTTTTGCTGAAAGAAGAAAAAAATGAATTGACGATTTATGGATTTGAAGATTTAGAAACATGCAGATTAAATGAGGGGGTAAGGGTTTGCAAAATTTTTAAGAGGGAGGAAATACAATAAGATTGTAATTATCTGTTGAAAAGAAGATTGGAAGTCATTTATATATTTCTTAACTTTAGTTTTCTTTTTCTTTTCTTGCACTTTGTTTTTCTTCTTTTTAATTTATTTTGATTTGTCTTTTATTATATGAAAATTCTTAATATAAATAAAAAAGAAATCTTCAAGAAAGGAACCTTCATGGCTAATGAGGGTTTACTGTACAGTCATATACAGTATATGTAATCTATTTTTTCTTGTTATTTAGCTTGATATAATTAAATATTTATCTAAAAATACATGTAGATATTAGCATAGTGATGTCTATTCCTGTCAGCCCTTTGAGGCAAGCTAGGTCAGAAAACAGACTCAGCAAGGATTACTATAACTTAGCTTTATTGTTCCAGGGTATAACAACAATCTTGAAAACCTGACAGAGATTCTCCCACATCCCTCTTATATCAAAGAGTATTAAGACAGGGCAATCTTGAGTTTCTTTCTTATTCCCCACTCCTTTCATGGCTAAGCTTGTCTTTATGTTATGGCTGTTAAACCATCTCCATACTCTTCTACACCTTCCTGCAGAGTACTTCTTTTCTCAGAATTGATTATCTCAAAGAAACTTAACAGCATCTTAAAAATTCCCAAGAGAAATATGACAACTTTAAATAGTGTTCAATTCATTACTTCTTAAAACTAAGATTAGTCCACTACCATAATTATTTCCCCAAATATAATTTTGTTAGTCTGTATGGACACCTGATACGAAATTAGACATGTCAGATCTGTAAGAAAGCCAGAAATCATTCATGTGTCAAGAGCATTGACAGATCTCATAAAAATGTCAAATAATATTTACATTGAGGCCAAATTTGCGGTTTGGTCGATGAGTTCATTCACCCCACCAGTGCTTTGATCGTCTGACAAATCATTTCCTGATACAAGTTTAAACAACAGGCAAGGACTTTGGACACTAACCAGCTGTCACGGTTGCCCTGGAATTTGGCACTGAGCTCTGCAGGGGAAAAAAGAAAAAGAAAAAGAAATGGAAATATATCCACAAAATAGGAATGCTGCCACCTGAACAAACCAGTTATTTCTGTTCAAAATAGGTAACTCATTCCTTCTTTATCCTTTTACATACAGCCATTTCCAAGAAAATGGGATAATACTTTTCTTCCCAAGAGACAGAGCTAGAAGGCCAGACAGAAATGTTGTTTTAACTTAATGAAATAGAGATACAGGTGAGTTACATGCCAGTGTTACACAAGTAAAATCACTTTCAATTTCATATTATTCCTCAGTTTGATATTCTTGAGTGAACCAACCATTCTTGCAGAACTGATTGAGAAGTTCAGGGAAGCTTAATAGTTTCATTATATATAATACGGAAGATATATACAGGAGAGTGACAAAAAGTAACATTTTTTTCCTTTATGTTACATAATCTTCCATACAAAATTAAATGTAAGTGCTTTTATACTTGCATCAATTGTGTTTTATTTCCCTATCAGTTTTAGTTCTTGGTAGGAAACGTCTGTTAATTGCTTGTTAATTGTTAAATGTTCAATATAGAAACTTGGAGCTAGGGAAAACAGATGAGAATATGAAACTGTTCCATAGCTGAGCTAACAATAAATTCTTTTTAAAAAGTACAGAGCCTTGATCACTGCTGTCAAAAATGATTACAATAATTTTAGAGAGTATTATGATCTACTATATGGAGTTATATTGCCTGTTTTTTAAAAAAATATATAAGATAAAAAGACTTTAATGAAAATGAGTCATAAAATTTGGGAGCTTCAGACAAGCAAGGCATTTATTCACAGTATTCTCCTGAACTCCCTTTGTTGTGGGTGGCAGAGAGCAACATTCCTTACTCCCACCAAGAATATATTTGTTTCCATGTAGTCATTTCTAATTAAAGAGAACTTTGTTTCTTTAGTGTTACATGCTAACTTTTTTGTGGATATTATGATGGTGGTACATAACATATAAAGCAATTCTAGGAGCAAACCAGCAATTTGACTGCAAGTTTTTACAACAGGAAATGTAATAAATAAATATCACTAATGAGATCTTATTAACAGCCTGTCATAAAAGACCCATCCGCATTTATCTAAAATCTAGACACAATGCATTATCTGAGCCGTACATACTAGAACAGTGTTTCTCAAACTAGGCAACTTTAAAATGTGTGGACTTCAATTCCTAGAATTCCCTAGCCAGTGCTGGAGAAGGTTCTCCTAATACAACAGATATTCTAAGTTTATATACATAGAAAAATAATTTCTACTTTCAAGTAAAAATAATATTCTTCAATGTGCCTTGAAGGGAAAAAAGATCATCTCACAATTTTCCCTTAATGTATCTTTTTTAATTGATATATTAAGGTAGTGAACAGTTATTTCAAAAGATGGAAAAGCAACTTATCCACAAGCGTGACTTTTCCACAGTCCAGCATCTGTCAAACCCTTTTCATTGGAGGATAAGGAAGCAACCAGCATTGTCTTCACAATATATTATGATGGGATTTTTTTTTTTTTTTATATCAAATTTGTCACCACCCATCTTGTTGAATGACTCTGAGCAGTTTACAAAACAGTTAAAATCAATTAAAATTACAAAATTATGATAATAAATAGAAAATGAATAGATCCAAGAATAATTGGCAGTCACTCAGGGAGCGTCATCAAGGCGCTAGCTACCCCCAGGATTGGGTAAGGCTGTTATCACCCCATGCAAGCTGGCAGAGCCAGGTCTTCTTTACAATATTCTGAACTCCATTTTGAATGTCAACACAGATATTACATATTGTATTGTGTTTTTCTGCTTAGTGTAGGCACAAGTTTATTTGTGCATTTCATTTCTAAATTTCTCTGCTGCCTTTGCATTTTCAGAATAAACAACAGTTTATTATCTAGCAGAATATATCATTAGTATACTGACCTTAATCAGTTGCTCATTTTTAATGGGCTTGCACTATCTCATGCTGTGTGCATGCATGCTCACTGTATCACACAGCTCCACAGGAGACAGGTGAGCTGCTCCAGATCCATGTGATCAATGCCACTTTCAACTTTTGGAATATACAAGCATTTCACATTTACTTGATGGCTATACCAGTTATCTTATCTTCCCCCTCCCTATTACTACCTCCATTGCCATTTCATCCTTGTCCTTTTCTGCCACTACACCCCTCCATTTCCAGTCTCCAGCTTCCAGGCACACAGAAACCAAAACCATTTTAACTGGGGGGAACCAACCATGAAAAGTGGGAGCAAAACAATCATATATTGCCGTTTTTCGGGGGGAGTGTTATTGGCATCACTGGATGACAATGGATGATCCAGGGTCCTAATTGGTTATTTACCCCCCACAACAGCATCATACACAGCTGCTCTAGATATGACCTGCTAAAAAAGCACAGCTGGTTCCACATCTCTCTATCCTATACTTCTTACCCTCACTTGCACTGACTCAAGTATTTTATTTCTTTTAAACTTTTAACACTTACTACAGAACTTTCATTCTCAATAAAGTCAAATCAACCAACCTTTCAGGCTTTCCTTTGCACAGACATTGATAAAATCCCTTTCCTTTTCTGATGGAAAGCACCTTAACCACTCATCAGTTATTCCAAAACATTTTCTTCACTATCAGAGAAAGACAGCAAAAGCTGCCAATACTTAAATCTGTTGGAAAAAGCCACTGCTCTTGATTGTTTCCTTATTCTTTTAAAGTAAATCAAGGAATTTTGCTGTCTAGACAATAGAATCTGTCCTAACTATCAAAGATCTACTTAAAGCAGCAAAAGGATTTAAAAAATGGCTCTTGTTACATTGGAGGATATACTTGGATTACATATGAACTGTCCTAAAAACGCAAGCTTGGATTTATTAGAAGCAGGATAAACTGGGGAATTCCTGCATTTCTAATTAAGATATTTAATGGCTGTTCAGAAGTCAGGAGAAAGTTTGAACATACTAGCTTAAGGCAGAACTCCAAAACAGCTACATGTGAAAGCTGAGTTCAGTCAAGTTTCAGCTGTATCCCATTTCAACACAGTATAGTCTCTGAAGGTTTAAACTAGGAATTGAGATGAGTGGCCCTCCAGATGTTACTGAAATACAGCTACCAACATCCCACACCATTGATCATTCTGACAGAAGCTACTGGGAAATATAATTCAGCAGCATCTGGAGACTCATTAGGAATCTTACCCCATCATCAGATTTAAACACCCGAATACAGGTAGTCCTCAAATTATGACGGTAATTGGGACCGGAATTTCCATCACTAAGTGACGCAGTTGTAAAGTGCAACATCACATGACTGCATCGCTTAGCAATACTGCCCCTTGCTGTCATTAACCAAATCCCACCAGTTATTAGGCAAGAACCATCCCTGTCCAAGCCATTCCCTGCTTCGTCCCTTCTAGCCCCTACCCTCATTAAGGGACTGCCTCTTCTTATCCCCCACCCATCTATCTCCCGCCCATCTCTGCCCTTTTGGCCACCTTGCACTCCACCGCTCCTGCTGGCCCTGCCACCCTGTCACCCCTGCTAACCTTGCCACCCTGTGCTCCACTTCCCCTGCCACCCTGATGGGCTATTCTTGCAATGCTTTAGAAAGTCTCTGAGGCCTTCTAAGCATCATGAGAACAGCATACACGATTTGGGGAATGGCAGGCACAGCCTTCTCACAAGGTTTTAGAAGGCCTCAGAAGTCTTCCAAAGCATCATGAGAATGGCATACATGATTTGGGGAATGGCAGGCGTGGCCTTCTCACAAGGTTTTAGAAGGCCTCAGAAGTCTTCCAAAGCACCATGAGAACAGCATGTGTTATTTGGAGAATAGTACGAGCGTGGCCTCAGGAAGAAGGCCTGGCGCAGCCAACAGCTGCTTTGCATAGGGCCAGGCCAGATGTACCTCATCAGCAGTGGGATGAAGTCAGCGGTCAGCTGGGGGTGGCAGGGCCAGCAAGCGCAGGGCAGCAAGGCTGGCAGGATGGAGGGCAAGTGGAACGTAGGGTAACAAGGCCAACAGGGCAAGCAGAGAACAGGGCAGCATGGCTGGCAGGGTGAGTGGAGCGTGGGACAGCAGGGCCCCCTGAGGCTTTGTGCTATGGCACTGAGGTGGCTGGCTGCGGTGCAGGGCTTGAGGCAGCACTCTGCGGGAGCAGCGCTGGAGCTGAAGTAGAGGCCCGGGGCCTTCAGCAGGTTCAGCCAGTCACTACTGGCCCCAGGCCTCTACTTCAGCCCCAGCACCACTGCCCCCACCAAGGTATGCCACTGTGCAGGGTGGCCAAAAGGGCAGAGATGGAGGGGAGATAGGCTGGTGGGGGGAGTTGAAGTGCCCCTACATCATAATGCAGGCAGGCTACCAAGTGCCCAAATTTTGATCACATGATCACAGGGGTGCTGCAGTGGCCATACCTCCAGGGACCGGGCATAAGTACCATTCATTAAGCACTGCCATACCTTCAAACAATCACTTGCAAGTGGAATGTGCTCCCCCCACACTTTATCTTCATGTGAACTATGGAGGGGCTCATCTGAGATGTTTTCTCCAGTTATTATCTTATCTTACCATTGCCTTGATAAGGTGATAATGCTCTTCCTCCTGTCCTTTGAGGCCATTCCCTCTTCCCTCTACTTTATAAAGGAAGGAAGAGTGGTAGCATAATCAGACTTACAACATTGATGTCAGCCCTATGAGGCAGACCAGACTAAAAAAACAGACTTCACGGAAGACTAAAATCTACTTTTATTTAGATTGGCTATAGTAACATAACACTGAAAGTCTGATTGTGCTTCCCCTTCTCCTTCCTTTATATTCATGTGAATTGGGAGGTATCTATCTGAAATGTTTTCATAATCCTCCCTCAAGGACTGGATTTAAGCCATGTGTTCCTTCTGGTTGCTTTGGTAATGGATCTTTCCTCACTCCATCAAAATCATCCTCGTCACTCCCTACAATAATTCAATAATTATTTGAAGACATAAGTGTTTGAATTAATTGACTTCATACATGGAATGCCTCCTCTGTAGCTTTATTGATATAAAGATAGCTGTTCTTCTTTCTCTGCCAGGCCAAGACGCTTGCATGCATCGCCCACAGCAAGAAACAGACAATCCTCTATGATTCCAAAGTTGAGAGAAGCAACCATTTCTTTTATCCCTAAAGATTGGCTATAATTTAACACCACTAATATTGGTTCAGCATTTAGTCCACAACCGTTGATTCCAGGCCTTAAACAGGTAACCTAAGTTTGAATTTTTTTGCTGCTTCTCCATCTGTCATTTTTGGTAACATCTCGCTTGATAACAAGTTCAGTGGAAAGCGAAAGCTTGCAAGCCTTTTTGTGTTATTTTGTCAGATCATTTTTTTAAAAAAATCCAATTAGATTTGAATACTTAAGTAACTGTTATTGCTATTATTTGCTATAAAGGCATTTGTTTGTTCTCACACTTTACTGAATCTTGCTATTCTTCAAGTAAAGGAAGTAGTTGTAAATCACTTTATAGTTAATGGGTGGACATGACTGCCTTGGACCAAATTGCAATTGTGTAAGATAGCGGGTAATTCTGTCTCTGATGCTTTGGGACACGAAGCAATTGAATAAATAATTGTATAAACAATACACACATGAGGAAGATTCAGGGTTTGAATCTCATATCCACAGACTCATGAGCAGCCCACACCCAGATTCCCTTCCCAAAAGAATGAGCCTTACTTTGCTCTGATACTACATGGAGCTATGGAAGTGACGGAAGTGATGGTGGTTCTGAGATGTTTCTGTTTAACAGCACCCCAAATCAGAGACAATTTAATTTTCCAAGATTTGATGGCATCTTAGCCTGCATAGCCTATGTACAATACAGTGGTACCTCTACTTATGAACTTAATCCGTTCCGTGACTCTGATCTCAAGTCGAGTTGGTCGCAAGTCGAAGTAAATTTTCCCATAAGGTTCAATGTAATTACTGTTAATCCATTCCGGCGTCCGCGGACCACGTGTCAGGGGCGGAAAAACAGCCGCTGACCACGCGGCAGGGTGGAAAAATGGCCGCGGACCACGTGTCAGGGGCGGAAAAATGGCTGCAGACCACGTGGAATGGGCGGGAAACGGCTGCGGACCACATGGAACGGGCAGAAAAATGGCCGCGGACCACGTGGAACGGGCAGAAAAATGGCCGCGGACCACGTGGAACGGGCCAGAAAATGGCCGCGGACCACGTGGAACGGGCCAGAAAATGGCCGCGGACCACGTGGAACGGGCGGGAAAATGGCCGCGGACCACGTGGAACGGGTGGGAAAATGGCCGCAGACCACGTGGAATGGGCGGAAAATGGCCACGGACCACGTGGAACGGCCGGAAAAATGGCCGCGGACCATGTGGAATGGGCAGAAAATGGCCGTGGATCCGGTTCGTAAGTCGAGGCGAGTTTGTAAGTAGAGGTAAATTTTTGGGGCCGGAGCTGGTCGTATCTCGAAAAATTCGTAAGTAGGGGCGTTCGTAAGTAGAGGTACCACTGTATACTTAAGTAACTACCATCTTTGTAAATGGAGCTAAGCTAGAACTGGAATTCTGACAAAATATCAGAACTGATTGCCAAAAAAAATGTACATTTGCTTTTTAAAAAAGCTACCATGAACATGGCTATTCACAAAATAGACACAGCATCTAGTTTTAAATACATTAAAAATGGAGTCTCTTCAAATATATCTTCTCCCATCCTTCAATAAATTAAACATTTATTTGTATTCTAAATCCACCACCTCCTACCCTTAAAAATCATTTGAGAAGTAATTCCTTCCCAAACCTAATGCTACTGGAAGAACCTTTGCCTAAAAAAGCCCCCTATAGCCTTAAAATATTATCTTGATGGTTGGGAGAATTGCTAGGAGCAACTTTAGAGGCTCAAAAGAGCTGTCAGGGAAAAAACTAAATACAATAACGTAAAAGAATTTCCATTCACGTAAGAGAGGATTTTATCCAGTGTCCTCTACCATGTAGCTGGGCACAGATCTGTGTCAATCATTAGAAGAACCTTTTCATAACCTACTTAGGTTTTCTATTATTCTACAATATTCTATTTTTCAACAAGATATATGCTGCCATACATTGACATATAATTTTAAGGGACAGAGCTAAAATAAGGTTACCCTCACTCTTTCTTTAATTTTACCTAACAATCTCATTCCTGCAATTAAAAAAAATAGCAAGTATGAATGGTTAATATCAAAGTACATGTACAATTCTCACTAAACTACATTATTTAATTCTATTAACAAAATGACTGAATTCTAATGAGTGCTACCGACAGCTTAAAATTATAACTGCTCTCAATTAACTGATTGGTTTTATACAAAGAAACTAACTACTGCCCATTTCTGATAGCTTTATCTATACTGCAGTGTAAGCAGCCACAGAAGAAAAAAAAAGCTTGCATCAGTTACAAAACAAATTCTTCATTAGAGAGTTTTCATTTCAGTTCCTACATCTATTATTTAAGACAGGCCACACAGACGAAGCATGGACAGGCCACAGATACTACTGTTCAGAAAAGCAAAAACAAAGCTGATAGTAATAGTTTGTTTCCTTTATTCATAAAAACAGGCATGTTTTCAGTTTCTGTCAAATCAGACATCCGAATGGACATTGCAATGCCAAGTTTACCGAGATGATCCGGACTACAAACCAAACAAAAGATTTATCTTAAAGATCAGAAATTACATTATATAGAAGCAATGTTTCTGAATTACAGAGTCATGAAAATAGTAATTATGACTACAGATCAGTAATATAGCTTTTTTCCTGCATCCTAAAGAAACATTTTGATTTGCATACTGCAGTACACATATATACACAGGGCTGTTCAACCATAAATCTATTGAATGAATAACAATTGTACAATAAAGCCAATGTCATAAACTATAGTATTCAAACCACAGTGATTATGTTCACATAGCACACTAAGCTATATATTTCTTTCCAACCAAAATAACTGGGTAGGTAATCAGTACCAATGTCTAACTTGGAAAGAGCACTAATTATTCTGATAGATAATTATTCTCAGAAGAGTCATGCAGGGAAATCATACAACTTAATTTAATTATCAGGCAGATTTGATATGACCTACCATAGAATCCTTAGGAATGGTGTTGTCTTATAACAAATTTTACTTTTACCCCTCAGAAGATTATACTGGAAGGTTACTGCTCTTCCCAACAGAATTTGCCTTGGCTGCATCTACAGAAAGTCATTAGATCTAAGTCATTCACATGTTTGGAGAACACTGTAATCACTAAGCTGACAATATCCACCTATAGTCTTCCCTTTTTTCTTCACTATCTATGAAAGGGTTATCCAGAAGCTAACTGAGCCAGAAGAAAAATAAATTGTGTCTCAGTCCAGACAACATATAGAGTGATGGACAAATGCACATTTGAAAATATGAAGGATATGTCTTTCTGTATGGTACTATGCTCCCTAAGGATTTTAATTATTATTACAGGTGTTTTTATACTGATAGAAGAGAATATGTGTTGAACTGTGGAGTCCTTGGGGTTCTCTGAGCTTGGTTGTTTTCTTGCAAATATTTTGTTACCCAGCTAGGTAACATGCACTGAAGATGTTACCTAGCTGGGTAACGAAATGTTTGCAAGAAAACAACCAAGCTCAGAGAACTCCAAGGACTCCACAGCTTTTATACTGTTTCAACCTAAACAATCTAAGCGGCTTACAAAAGCTCTTTAACAGTACAGTAATATTAAGAAGCACTAACACACATCCGAAGTACATTCTGCATCAATTCTTCAGTTCCTGAGTGTCTGCCTAAATACCCAGGTCTTAACAAGCTTTCTGAATGTTAATGGTAAATGACCAGTTCTTATTTCCAAGGGAGAGGAGCTTCAGCAGAGAATTTTCCCAGTGCACCTCATGGAAAGTGAGGACTATCAGTATACACTCACTGCTGGCATACCTTAGGCAGGCAGATTCTAGTTGGACCAAAACGTTTCACAGATACTCATGACCCAAACCATGTAAATTACTACCAATACCTTGAATTGCACCCAGAAACAAACTCAAAACCAATGCAGCTCCCATAGTACTGGCGCTCTATGACAATATTGGGATGTTCCTGTTAGTACACTATAGCTGCATTTTGTGGAGTCCTTGGGCTTCTGAGCTTCATTGTTCCTGTTAGTACACTATAGCTGCATTTTGTACCATCTGAAGTTTCCAGGTGGTCTTCAAGGACAGTCCCATGTAGACCAAATTACAGTAGTCCAATCAAATGGTAAAAAGGGCATGAGCGACTGTTGCCAGTGCCTCCTGATCCACCACCCAATAGCTGAGTAAAGACAAAGGACACAGTTCCATCTGCTGTTCCAGCAGGAGCTATGAGGTCAGGAGAACAATTCTTTCAGGAAAGAGACCTTGGCTTCAGTTGACTTTTGGATTAACGCCACTCTATCTTATTTGGGTTAAGTTTCTCCCCATCCAGATTTTACAGCCTCAGATATCAGATCAAGATTTCTCCTGTATCTCTCATTTGGTCTGGGGTAGAGATTATATCATATCCAAACTGCTCTCCAAATGGAGATGTTAAAGAGGATGGGGAAATAGTCAAGTCCTGGGTCATCATTCCATGTTGGAATGCCCACAGGCTCAATCTCTCCTCTCACACATGCATCAACTAAAACCGCCCAGGAAGAAACAGAACCACAGCAGAATGGTACCCCTCAACCCTCACTGTCTGTAGAGAGCAGAGGGAATGGCTTTGAGGGGCAAGAGGAAGAACTGCTACCAACAGATGAATGAATGAGTGTGTGTGTGTGTGTGTGTGTGTGTGTGTGTGTAGGTAGTCCTTTGGGTTCAAAGAAGACAAGCTGTTGTACAGTTCATCTGTGAACACGGAGGTGACTCTGCAGTCCCAGCCTGGAAGCATAGAGTCTAGCAAAAAGGGGGCATTAGAAGTCCATTGTTGTAGTAATTATGGATGTTATTCTGTGACGCCGCTCATGGCTTTCTATCAGTTTTTGGCAGCACTTGTCTTCAAAGCCAGTGGAGCTTCTAGTTTCCTTGGCTGGATACCAGTTTCTAGTTTCCTTGGCTGGATGTCACAGTGGTGTAAGGTTACTTTCACAGCATCTTTGTAGCTTTTGTGTGGTCGACTTCAAGGTCTCTTCCCAGACTCCAGTACCACTATAGAACAACTGGTGAGGCATATGGTGCTCATCCATTCTGATGACATGTCCTGATTCTAGTTTCCTTAGCTAGAGCCACAGCTTCTAATTTCCTTGGCTGGATGTCATAGTGGTGTAGGGTTTCTTTCACAGTACCTTTGTAGCACTTGCATAGTCAACCTCAAGGTCTCTTCCCAGACTCACTATAGAGTCTGGCGAGTATAGTACCACTATAGAGCAACTGGTGAGGCATACAGTGGTCATCCAGTCTGATGACATGTCCCACCAACCGCATCTGGGCTCTGATAATCAGGGTCTCAGTGTTGGTGGACTCCGCATGATCCAAGACCTCCAGGTTGGAGACACGGTCTTGCCAACGAATGCCAAGGATGGTGTGGAGTACATGCATGTGGAATTTCTCCAGTTGTTTGATGTGCCTTCAGTGCAGAGTCCAGGACTCACATCCATATAGAAGAGAAGAGTTAACCACAGCTCTGTAGACTTTCAGCCTTGTAGAGATACAGATGTTGTGTTGATTGAGCACTCTAGTATGCAACTGCCCCAGTGCCTGGCTGGCCTTGCGGATCCTGGAGTCAATTTCTTTGTCCAAAGACCATCACTCAAGATGATGCTTCCCCAGTATTTGAAGCTGTTTACATTTGTCAACTGGGTGTCATCAACAATGATTTTTGCTTCTTCGGGGTTGGTATTTGGCATGGGCTGGTAAAGTACTTCAGTCTTGTTCAGGCTGAAGAACATAGCAGCGTCTGAGAATTTGTTCAGCATCAACTGTAGATCACTGTCTTTGTGCACCAGGAGTGCACAGCCATCAGCAAAGAGGGTTTTCTGGATGACTATATGGAGGCACTTTGTCCATACTTTCTAGTGGCAAAGGTCAAAGAGAGAGCCATCCAATCGGTATCTGATGTACACACCCTCCTTCAGAGCCTGGACAGCATGTGACAACATGCAAGCGAAGAACAGATTGAACAGGACTGGGGCTAGCACACAACCCTGTATTACCCCATTGGAAATGGCAAATGCAGCTGATGTATCACTGTTGTAAAGAACCTGTCCTGTCATTCTGTCGTGGAGTAGCTGAATCAACTTCACAAATTTCCTCAGGCATTCATAACATCAAGAGAGCCTGAATCAAATACCTTTGTCAGGTCAATGAAGACAGAGTAGAGAGGCTTGTTCTGCTCAATGCACTTCTCCTGGACTTGCCTCATGGCAAATACGTATCATGTCTGCTGTACTCCGTTCTGGCCGAAAGCCACACTGTGCCTCTGGGAGATTCCATTTGAGTGACAAGTCTGTTCAGGAGAATGTGAGCAAATATCTTGCCTGCAATGGACAGCACTGAGATACACCTGTAGTTTCCACAGTCTGATTTGCTTCCCTTATTTTTATAGAGAGCCACAATGAGGACATTGTGGAAGTTGTCAAGCATCTCCTCCATGGACCAAATGTCTTCCAAGATGTCTTGGAATGCCTATAAGGTATTTGGGTTTAGTGCTCTGTAGATCCCAGCAGGAATGCCATCCTGTCCTATTGCTTTATTTGAGTTCATCTGCGAGATCTCTTTCTTGATCATCACTAGAGGGAGGCAGGTCTAGGGCATCCAAGACTGGTAGCTGTAAAACATAAGCAACTGTGGATGGCCTATTGAGTAGGTTGGAAAAGTGTTCAGCCCCGCAGTTTTCAGTCCTTCTTGGTCTTTGATCAGGCTCGACCCATCAGATGACAGCAGGGGGAAGCATCCCGATTTAGAAGGACCATAAATTGACTTTATGGCGCTGAAGAGCTCTCTGGTGGCATGCATGTCTGCATAGCGTTCCACCTGTTCAGCCTTTCTCTCCCACCACTTGTCCTGCATTTCTCGCAGTTCCATCTGTACTTTGGACTGCAGGTGCTTAAACTTGTCTTTCCTTGAGACAGATGATGGGTCATTCTGCCAGTCTGCATATGCCTTGTTCTTGGCCTGGAGGGCTGCTGAAATGGTCTCGTGGTTTTCATTAAACCAAGTCTTGATGCTATCAGGTTTTCAGTCTGAGTACAATTGTTGCAGTCTGTGTGATGACATCTTCAAACTGCGTCCACTTTTCAGAACAGGTTCCTACAAGCAGTAAATTGGAGTTTTTAATTAAGTACATCTTGAAAACGTTGGACCTGGCCTGGGTTTTGCAGTCTGCTGATGCTGAATGACTTTCTGACAGTCCTTCATGGAGTACGATGTAAAGGGACTATGTGCAGGTTGAGGACCGACCGGACCAGCCTGTGATCTGTCCAGTGCTCAGCACCTTGCATGGCTTGGGTAATGATGACGTCTTTCAGGTCATGCTGATGTACTATGACATAGTCAAATAGGTGCCAGTGTTTGGACCTGGGATGCATCCAGGTAGTTTTGTACTTGTCTGCAGGTCTGAACACTGTGTTAGTGATGCACAGGTTGTGCTTGGCACGCTTGCTCAGAAGCAGCAGGCCATTCCTATTTAGTTTTCCCATCCCTTGTCTCCCAAGGACTCCATCCCAGTAGTCACTATCTGTCCCCACCCTAACATTGAAGTCACCCAGAGTGTTGAGTTTGTCACTGGCAGAGGTTGTTTGAATAATCTGGTCTAGGTCCTTGTAGAAACCCTCCTTGTCTTCATCTGGCTTCATGAGAGTTGGTGCGTAGGTGACAATGGTGATACACCAGAACTTGCTGAGCGGAAAGGGGAACTTCATATTGAGTGCATATTGTCTATACAGTCAGATAAAAGGGGCCTGAGTCCAGGACAATAATACTTTCACAGAACTCTACTTACTACCCAGCTTATTAGCATTCCTTTTCCTTCTAAATGTTTTACTGTTAAGTTGACAGTACAGTTTTCCAGGGAAAGTGTTTTTGTGATGGGGTACTTGCCCAATTTGATACCATATAGCTGAGCTAGTGCTTTGTTTTTGCCTGGGAAGATGTAATTGGGGTAGTGGGTTTTAGCTTGGCCCTGCAAAAGCTCCTACAGTTTCCATCCCAAACCCAGGCCTGAAGCCTTACAGAAAAAGGTCCAAATAATCTGCTTCTTAAGGAAGGAGCACACTAGAGCAATCTTCAGAGCCCCAGAATGTCTCCCTCCTGCATAAGGCATTTGCCATGGCCCAGATCCAGTTCCTCATCCCTTCCCTGGCAGTTCACACAAGCCAGGTACAGTAGTGGTCCAGGCCACAGGTGACAAGGACCATCTTTCCACTTACTTTGGTTCAACAGAGTCAAACTCTTTCCAGATGACATCACAAGACATCACCTTGGTCAACTCTTTAGACTCTGTTCAGCTAACTTCTAGCTCCAACCAATATGAATGATTTTATCCATAAAATATTTAACGAAAATATCATGTGGCCACTCAATAGGTCTTCTAACTCATCTTTCCCTAAAAAAGTCCAGTTCAGTTTAAAAAGGTACATCAGCAACTTGCAAGAGTTGGTTGATCCAGCTTTTCTTAAGATATCCAGCTAATACCCTGGCTAGTAATCCATTCTACTTGCCAATTTACCAGCATTCAAGTTTAATAGCTTTTAGGAATAAACAGATGACAGATATGTACCACAGTTGTTAGCTTCATTCTACTTTTATACAAAAAATATGTAAAAATGTATTAAAGAGGTTATTCCAATGGCTGACTTCACACATTGTACTAAGCTATAAAGTGATTAGTTCGTTTTTCTTCAGTATATTCACTTGGATAATGAATTTATTTGAGTTATATCTCTTTTCCCCCAGAGATCAAGGTAGCTTACATGATAAAATGAAAGTGTCCCTTAATTTTATCCCTACTAGGTTATTGGCATAGGGGAAAAATTCTTTAACCTTATTTTATCCTTACATTAACCCTATGAAGTAGGTTGGACTGAGACAGTGATGTCCCAAAATCACTCATTGAGAATCCATGCCTGAGGGTAAACCTGAATCTGGGTCTTCCCTGTCTTAGTCAAGTACCTAAACCACCATGCCACACAGGTTCTTATACTATAAACAAAACCAACTGCAATTTCATTAACCATGATTAAGCAAATTAAGGCTTTACACAATGTATAAACCCTGTTACTGAGTGATTAGAATTTACTTAGCTAGATGGGTTGCTGACTCACTAGAACTGAGCTGCTATTTATACACCAGAATTAAACAGACTCTAACCACTACAGACCTCTTTCTTCATTCACCGTATCAAAGTGACCAAGTAGAGCCTGGTGGGAAGCCCAATCTGAGATACACATGGAGGACACCTGCTAACCTTTACGGACAACTCTGTATCTATATGCAACCTCAGACATATCTTTTGGAAGCTGTGTTCAGTGTGACATACATAAGTGTTCATGAGGCTGTAGTCCAACTTTTGCTGATATTAATCTGGAGTTACTAGCCAAGCACAGAATAATTAGTGGAATATAGAATTCAAAATAAATGCATTCATTCTTGTTTAGCTACAATTCGGTTCAACTACAAAAGACAAATCAGTCAATTCTCTTATTCGTATACACAGCCTACTTCTCATACAATTCCACTAGGTATGCAGCTTCATGTAGTGTGCGATCTCTAATTAATAAATGGTTTACAATAAACCACTCATATAAATCATTTATATGGCTTGGGTTAATTTTTAGCCCTTCCTGTGCAACCTCATCCCAAAAATACAGAATTGCATTGCATTGGCTAAAATCCATCCGGACTGCTAGGGCAGCCGCTGTAAGGGCCGAAGCCAACAAGGTGAAAAAAACAGCAGTTCCCAGACTAGAAAGGACAGATATGCAAATGTACTTCAGCTCCTTAAAGGTACAAAGCAGACTGCCAAGTATCCTTAACGCATAAAGATGGGGAAAAGTAACATAACGTTTACATTCCAAAGGCTCTGACTTCTTTGCTCTGCAGTGATCCATCAATCGTTTTGTCTAAGATTTCATTCTTCTGTGGTTCAGAAGCTACTCCCAGATATCTACCTGCACGTGCATCCAGAGCCCCACTGCAGCTGCTGCTGGATCTTTGGAAAAGTTGAACTGCTTTAAGGAGCTCAGACAGAGCTATATTCACACCGCTGGGCACTCTGAGGCACTGCACAGCCTAAATGGTTAGCACTGGACTAGGAGGCACTTCAAACAAACCAATTCCATAATAAGTGCAACAATAGAAAACATGCAATAGAGTTTTCAAGGGAACTGTAGTTTCAAAAATCTGATTTATGCAACAGAGAGGCGAAGAGCAACTGCAGTTAGGATCCCCAAAAGCTGTGAAAAGGAAATACTTAGGAAAGACAAATTTAGAGGGTAGTCAGCATTCTTAACTACAAGGAGAGATAGCAAAATGAAGTATAGTTTTTTGTCCTACACAAATAGGCTTGTTTTAAACTAGAAATGTAATTTGACTGAACTCAGATTTAGTTACCATATGGTACTTCTGAGAATTTTCAAAGAAATAGCTTTAAAGAATTAACATAGTAGAAGTTTCATAATTCAAGGTATTGTTATTATTGAAAAAAGCAGGTATAACAATGTAAAGGCAACAATCAAAACAGTAAACACTTTAGCACAAAATAGCTTTTTAAAAGCAGACGCTTTTAAGCAACTGCTTACCACAATATGTTAAAAACTTGTCTGAACAAATAAGCTTTCAAAACCATGTAAACACATGAAAAAAGAAAAAAAGCCCCCTGTGCATCTCTTGAGGATGGGCATTTCAGAATTCCCCAGTTTTTTGCCATTCTTATTTCTTATGTTGTTCAGTCATTAAGTCGTGTCTGACTCTTCGTGACCCCATGAACCATATTGCGCCAGGCCATTTCTTATGCCCCAGCCATAAACATACTGTACCCTGACCTGTAAAACATGAAATCTCTCCATGACTACTCACTTTATCCCATAGTTCCTTGAAATTAGTAACACACTATACTTATCCTTACTTTCAGAGAAGGGGGTCTCCAGCGGATTAGACAGTGGACAACCAGCACCAACCCTTATACCTGCAGAAACACCATTGGGGGCAATCCGAAACATACAAAGAGTATAAATGACCCACCAGAAGGCCACCTAACTAAATATCCACTGTAAGGACAGTGAAGGATGTAGAACTATATTCTTTAACCAAGTCCAAGCATCAGGCCAAGGGACTTTGTGATCAGGAGTCCTTCTAGGGAAGGACAAGAGTGATGAAAATAACTGGGATTGCCTAACATATTTGCTTATGGTTTGGTACATAAGCAAAATGCATCCACTCTTGCCTCACTGTGCTTCCAGTCAAGGAAGACATTATTCGTTCTTGTTCTTCCCTCCCATGCCAAAGCTGCACTCTGCAACTGCTAACCATGATTACAGCTACTGGCCAGCCTCCTGCTACCCTCTAGCATCACAGCTAGTAAAAGGAATTCTACCTTCACAGCAGGATAGCTTCCGCCACAGGGACAACTGTTTTATCTGGCAAATGGCAAGACAAATGGAAACAACACATACCGGTGAGATGGTTTCTAGCATTTCTTTTGTGTAGAGTACGGAAGTTGTTTTGTTATTTCAGGAGCAGTGACAATTCAGGGACACTGTTTGAGTCTCATTGTGTGAATTCTATTGGTCAGCTGTCCCTCTAGGGGGCAGCACCTAACCAATCTTGACTGGTTTCCAAAAGATACTTGAATGGAAGACTACCAGGAAATCCCATGGCTGTAAACTAGACTAAGAAGTCCAAAAAACTTCTTGAAGTATGGCAATAGCAAACCATTTCCACATCATTGTCAAGAAAACAACATGGGTATGACCTCTACTTGAGGGAGTGTTTTCTTTTGCCTTTATTCATCAGGTGGAAGAAGAACTGTTTGGTTTGTGATATTCCCTGCCCATTCAGGATTTCTTGGCCAGAACAAGACAATTGGAGATTAGTCACAAATCAGTTTGTGAAGAATGGGGGCAGGTGCAAACTGAATGAAAACTACCATATTGAAATGCCCATCATAATCACATTATCCCTCAGATAAATCAAATATTTGTGGGTTGGTTTTGCAGAAATAACCAAAAGACTCAATTAAAAATGTTCTTCTTAAGTAAACATACTTTGAAAAGGCTAAATTTAAATATTTTCCACTTTCAAGCAAGAATAAGTAAGTAGTTTCTATACCTTACCAGAAGTTCATAAGTGGTCTAAAATATGTTCTTTCATAAACTGTGGAGCTCCATTTTTACTATTGTTCCTAGATGCAACCACATGTGTGTGAGTGTGCATAGGAGACACTAAAATGTCCTAAACTTAAGGAACATTTTCAAAAGCTTATTTTCTTTAACCATATGAATAATTCACCTATTTCACACACACACACACACACCTGTTTGCAGAGCTGGATAGTAACCATGGCTTTTAAGGTGGCAAGCAAGTGAACCTCAGTCCTTAGTTTAGAATATTTAACTTTAAAACAATAACAATAATAATATTACTCTTCTAAAGACTCGCAGAACGGTGCTCAAGATAGGTATCTGGGTACAGTAATAACACTAAGCAGAAGATCAATCTGCTCCCAGTCATTTATAATATGCAGCTTCATAAATTAGGTAATTCGCTGTACACAGCAGGCAGGAGGGAGGAAAAGAAAGTTTCATTCTTTTCCTCATTCGGGAAAGCAGGGGGAGGGGGGAAGGAAAGCCAAGCAGTGCTGACAGGCAATGAAACGCTAGTAGAAATTCTGCCTTCGAAATTATGTGTTCCCTTCTCTCCCCCTTCAAGTACCTTTGATGTTTCCAGAACAAAAGCCTCCCTCATCCAGCCGTTCCCAAGAACTGAGGGAGAGGTGAGCCAACAAAAGGGATCCGGAGAGGAGAGAAAGAGCGTGCAGAGGAAAGTCACCGACTCTCGTGCCCTCCGCTCCTCAGGGCCCTGACCATTGCAATGTCAAGTGAAGGGGAACCCGAAGCAAGAACGGGGCGGGGGGGGACGTGCAGAAGCCCAAGGTTTTGCGGGCAACCACCTGACCAAAGCAAGCGCCCAGCTTTTATCTCCCTTTCTCACTCTCCAGGCAGGGGGATAACGCACAAAAGGAGGACACAAGCACAGAAACTGACAACAGAAGGGAGAAGGGAGGGGAGTTGATTTTTTTCGAAATCCCCAGATCCTCCCGTAGTGCCCCCACAGACCAGATTTTCCAACGAGAAAAAGAAAGGACCGAAGCGGCAGCGCGGGGACTTGCCCTCCCGGTGCGCCTCACGCGCGCTGCCTTACGGCAGAGTTGCACCAAGTGAACTCGGGCGACCCAACTCGGCCGCCTCGACCAAGGCGACGCGCACCCTCTTTCTTTCCCGCCTCCCGTTTGCGTCCGGGGTCCAAAAGCAACTCCCAGCGGACCCGCCAGAGAAAGGGCTCAACTCACCTCGCTGTCCTTTAACCTGCGAGGAAAGGGGAGGAGGCAGCGCAGCACAGCGCGAGTCCCAACGAGAGGGAAGCGCGGGGGAGGGGGTCCTCGAGCAGGCGGCTCCTTCGGGGGAAAGACGTGCCAGGCACCGGTTGTTTCCACCGCGACAGCCCACCCGAGCAGCGCGGAGAGAGACCGCAGGAGGAGGAAAAGCAAGCAAGAGGGATCGCCGTCCGACAGCAGCTGGCACTGCCTCGGAGTTCAGCCCGCAAACTCCTCTCGCGCTTCTTTTGTAGCAGTTCGTGCGCGCTCGCTCGCTCGCTCAACACTCGCACACACCGGCTTGCCCGCACTGCGGCTGCGCGCTCCGGCCCCAAACCAACAATGCACGCTCTCCCGCCCCTTTCGCCGACTGGGATTCCAGGGACTAGGAATCTCCGATCACATGGCAACGTAGCCCGCGGGGCGGGGGCGGGTTATCACTGACCTGGGGGAGGACGGCAGGTCACGAACGGCAAACTTGTTTGCACAAGGGGATCGTTCGCGTCCTTCAGAGGATGGATGGCGCTGCCAGGGCAAATTGTACAACTAATAATAAGCAAGAAAATGACAGCTGACAATAATCTACCGCTTTATTCCGGCCAGATGAAAAATTCTGCACGATTCAAAACCGGGAATGTGCTTACAGGTTGGCTTTAGTGCCTTCCTGGGTTGCGATCTATTTAATTGTATGGAGATTGATAGTTTTTACCCTTAAGTGTCCTGGATGCTGAAACTGAGAGATGAGCCCCATGAAGCATCTGGAATAGGTTTGCTAGAGGTGCTAGGAAACGTCTGACCACGGTATATACCCTATAACCCTATAATATTGATGCTGCCAAAGATGTGGCTGCTTTGAAGAGTTCTGGCCCAGTGTTATGTTTGCATCACTCTGTACTCTGAAGCACCTGTTTGGAATCCAAAAATCTACAGTTTTATTATCCAGCCACTCTTGAGTCAGCATAAAACAATCCCAGCATAAAACTTGCTGCCTCCCCCCCCCACCCTTGCCAATTCCTCTCCGACTTCTGCATATTTCCAAGTCACTGCTGAATGGTGTTGCTCTGAGTGTCCCAACTATTATAGGCAAGGTTATTGGTTTTCTCCTCTGGCTTTACACAGCCATCACCTTTCAGGACTTCACCAGCCAGCAGCAAAAACATCCCCTAAGCAGACCACTGCAGAAGAAGGGGGTGGGTCTCACTTCAAGACTCTGTCTAGCTTCCCTAACCTGCTTTGTCTGCCCTTCCCCCTGCACTTCATTTAGGTGTCTCCCAAGTTTTAAAATGTGAAATAAAGAAGCATATTTGAAGACTTCAGGGCAGAAATACTGTCAGAAAGAAGGGAAGCAGCCTCTGACTGTGCAGTTGACTAAGGATAACTGAAACTGTTTGCTGTGTGGACAGGTCCTTCATTCAGGTTTGGGGCCCTGGTTGAAACTGACAAATCTAAAGGAAACTGGCAATTAATGAACAAAAGCCCAGTTCAACACCTCTCATCATTTTACGGACACTGCAATGAGAAAAAGCAGGGCTGCGACATCTGAAGATAAAGATACATCCCAGAATCCTGTTAAAGCAGAATGGTTAAAGCTTCATCCCTAAATGAATTGTGGCAATCTAATCACTTTGGAATACTCTTAAAGCAGAATGGCCCTAGTAAACCCTTCTTCTTCCCCAAATAAAATAATGAAGTTCTTCCCTCCTCCCCTCTACTTTGTTGAAAAATAGAGAAGTTGGAGTCAAAAGTGGGAGGGGGGAGGTGACATCTCTGAAAGGAATTCAGAAACCAAGGGCTTAAGAGGGGACAAAGGATGTGGGGGAGGCTGGCTGGTAACTGAGGCCAGGTCATATCCACACCTCCCAACACACCTCTAATCACCCCCACAACAGATCAGCTGAATTCACGCCCAAGATAATGGGTGACAAAGCACTATAGATATTACATACCCTGAAGTTATGTCGGATCTGTGTCAGCTTAAGGGAGAAAATGTTGACTTAAAACCAGTATATCCAATGATGATTTAAAGATGTCCCATTCATGCCTGGGGCCAAGAGGAAAGATAGATGAGGACAAAGCATAATTATGCCAAGGTTAAATGTAAGTTGGGACAGGGCCTATGTGTCAAGACAGCTTAAAAGGCAAGCAAATCTATTGCTATATAAGGTTACATGGATTAGAACCAAATTTGTCAGATACCCAGACATTATGGACTCTGGCGTTCTTCCCCGCCCATGGGAAGAGATCAAGGGGTACATTGTTGAAAACGTATTTGCATCCATTTAGCAAATCTTCTCTGTTTATTAAATGTATTGGTTTATGGAGCCTGGCATTAAAGATATAAGCAGTATTCTTAGCTGTTCTTATACTATAGGAAGAATAATTGGAATTGATCATATTTTAACTAAAAGAGACTTTTTGTTCCTTTTGCTAAGGAAGCAAACCTGTTTTCACTGGTCACTGGACAAGCACTCTCTCCTTTGTGTGTCCTCTTTCCAGTGTCCCTGAGCAGCAGTGACCTTGATGGAAAGCTACTGTGTTTCTGTGACAACATCAACACCACGTTCCTGTTTCCATTGGTGTCAACAGATGTCTGTGTTTTCCAGCAGCCTGTATAATTAATGAACTTGAGCAATAATGTATCCTTGGCTGTTGCTTCCTGACACTTGCAAAGAAATAGGGCAGGTCCAGATCATCAGTCATGGTAATAATTGGCCTCCACTACATTTCAGTGCACTAAAGGAAGGTGTTGGCCTCTAACGCTAATCTAGCATCCATCTATCTATCTATCTATCTATCTATCTATCTGTCTGTCTGTCTGTCTGTCTGTCTGTCTGTCTGTCTATCTATCTATCTATCTATCTATCTATCTATCTATCTATCTATCTATCTTTTGGATTAAGTGAAAGAGGCTTCTAGGACTCAATCACTATTAAACAAAACAAAACCTTCTCATCTTTAGACTAATTTGCACAAGGCATGGAGTGTCGGATACTGCATTTATAATGCTGTGAGATTAATCCTAGGCTGGAATATTTTATAGAGGACCTAATCTAGTAAGGGAACTGTATTGTCTTTGCCAGATAATGTTGGTTTGAGTCTCTTAAGCATATATTATTTCCCCTGAGTCTTCAATTCTACAACAGGCTGTTTCCCCAGATACCAATTTGCTTAATGCTCTTGGAAATCTTAAATTGAAATCAATACTGGAAGTGGACAGTACTTAACAAAATGGAAAACTTCGCTTCTGAAAAATCCTTCTGAAGCCTCCCTAACCTTAGGCTGTGTTCTGTGCCCACTTAGAACTCAAGGAAACTTATTTCAAGGTCAAGTATGAAGAAAATAAAGGAAATTATTCAAACTCTACCAAGAAATATGTCCCACTGAGTTCTAAGTGGGTAAATTTGTAAAGCCATTTCTTTATCAGGCTAGGTGATCAAAAACTCTTTATTGGAATGAGGCATATCCATAAGGATGGATTGCTTTTTAAAGCACATTTGGACCAATTTCATTAGAAAAGTTAATTTGTCCCTGATTCATAACTGCAGTGCTATAGTAAATTCTAATTCTCCATGCTTTCCAAGTATCCTGGCTTCAGAGAGTGTATGCAAGATGGCTGAAAGAGCTGACTTACCATTCTGCTTTTACAAACCCCTTGTACAGCAGCATTAGGAAGTAGTCAATTCATGGGCCTAGAACAAGTAGTTCACAATGGGCTCAACAAATGCTTGCAGTGTGAGGGAGTTTGTCTTTCATTGCTAGCTGATCAGGCAAAGCACATTATTCCACCACTGACAAAGCCTCAGCTGTTATATTCAAGGTCTCTCCCATTTCCCTGCTTTCTTTCTGTCTCACTGTCAGGCACTGGCATCTTGTGACCTTTTCTCCCTGTTCGCCTTTCTCAAAGATTGTTCCTTTGCCAGAGGAAGCTTCTCTTGTAGTAGTCAGTGTCACTCTTCAACTATTTAAATACCTGCCACAGCTAACAACTCCTCCCCACTCACCCCATTTCCCATGTAAAAGCGTTGGCATAAACAAAAAAGTATTTTTTTAAAAAAAAGGGGATTCCCATGCTTCTAAAAATGCAAAGTTTTCTATCATTTTCTATCATTGTCAGGAGTGACAGATTACACAACTTGATTGCTTAACACAGTTTTACACCAAGTAATTATGATGATACTAAGTAGATGCAAACTAAGTGTCCAACCACTTAGACACAGAATGTATGTCCTTTAAAAATGTTACAGGAAACATATTTATACATTTTAATTGAGAATTCATATTTTTAGAAACCATGTCTAGGTTCCAGCATTGGGTGTTTTTTGTAACACTTGTTTACAGCATTGTTATGAGCACTTAGTTTAATGTATTTAAGCTCAAACTGTTTTAATATTTTATGCATGCATTTTCAATTGCTAGAAAATAAAGCAGCATCCTTTTTATGAGTGCATTCAGCTTATAAATGTACTCAACTTATGTGTATCTCATGACTCAACTAAAAATATACAATATGTGCTCAACAGAAATCCAACTTGCAATTCTAACATTTTCTTTTAATTTCTGATCATGCGTACCTTGAAGGAGTAAGCACCCTTTAAATTGTACGACTGAAAGTACATACTACTTAGAGCTGATTCATGTATTTGAATACAGGTGACAAAATTATAGTATCATTCTAATTATGGTATGACATGCCTGGGGAAACCTTCAGCAATAAACATGTTATAAACTCAGAATATGCCTACATTAGCAAAAAGGTTTAAGAGACTTTATTAATAATTTTGCTTTCTTCTTCATTTTCTTCCACTTTTATGGGCGAATACCCAAAGTAGAAATCAAGAACTCTGGTATTAGGAACCATCAAAAGGAGACATGAGGTTAGGGATCCATGCCATGTCCACAGGGAAAGGTAAATCAGCTCCTGTGCTGGCAAAGGGTGTGGACTTCTCTCCTGCTCACTCTGCCCAGCTGGCTGGTCAATAGGGTGTGAGTTTTGTAGTAATGATTCAATGTCTGTATACTCCAAGTGAGCAGTGAAGCTATTCTGTGCTACAAAGGGTGTTTCCCCAACGCAGCTCCAGCATTTCTGTTACCCAATCCCTCACAAAGTAAGAAGACTCTTCAGTTCTGCTGACCTTGAAACATTCAGAGCACACGAAGAACCCAGAGATCTATTCAGTCCTCACTGTCCAGCTGACCAATAGAGCAGGGGAAAAATGATCATCCAGTATCCCACTCCCAAAGCTACTACAGTGAAGCTGCAAAAGTACCCCCACCTCCAGTCCATATAAGAAAGAAAGGGAGAAATAGCACCCCCTCCAAGTATTTCAAGTACAGTACACGTATTTATGTGTGTTTGGCTGGTGGCTTTCAAAGCCCTAAAGATGGTTATGAGTGGAATCTATGAGAGGGAAGTTTAATGGAAGAAACTATAACAGTAAGCAAGCGTTGAAATCTCCCCAAAATTTCCAAGGTATTTGTTGTGTTTAAAAGTCCCTAGAATTGTCAAAGTGAAATACTGGAATATACGTAGGCAATTTTACACTAATGGATTTTCCCCACTAGTCGCATCCATAGATGCATGGTTCCTATGATATCTGGGTTGGGGGGCTGGAAGGGGGAAGATTACCATATCTGGGTGGTAAACATTACAGCAACCACTGGATGGCAGCAAAGGCTTTTCTGTGTCTCTTTGCTGCCCTCTACTGGGCATTCAGAACGTTGCAGTCCGGATATAGTAAGCCTAAGAAGGCAGCCAGGTACATTCTAAACCATCCATACAGGAATGGTTCAGGATGATTTAAGCTTCTTTCGTTAATAGACCGAGAACTAAGTGAAGGCAATATCATGGAGACAAGGAAGAAAATCAGTATTGCATTTCCATGGCTGCTTTCCCCCTCCTACACAGCAACAATTATGGAAGAATCTGTTTAATTGTAAATGAACAGTTTGTCTAAATCCAGGAGTAAGGCACATGTTACTCCTGTACTAATCGCAGAAAATCACCAGAATATCCTGGCAGTGATGTACATCCTATGTATACTGTATGTGCATTTATACAAACTTGTAAATACATCCTTGATGGGAGGGGAAGGAGACAGCAATTACATTTTTTAATATATTTTTTTATTCTGCCTTTATTATTTTTATAAATAGCTCAAGGCGGCGAACATACCTAATCCTCCTTCCTCCTCCTATTTTCCCCAGGACAACAACCCTGTGAGGTGAGTTGGGTGAGAGAGAGGGACTGGCCCAAAGTCACCCAGCCAGCTTTCATGCCTGAGGCGGGACTAGAACTCCCAGTCTCCTGCTTTCTAGCCTGGTGCCTTAACCCCTAGACCAAACTGGCTCTTAATTAATTAATCTTAATTAATGTCTGCCAAGCTTTAGAGCTCAGCCTGTTGCATAAGCACAAGTTCTAAGTTCTCTGGAATCAGCATGAAAATAGAGAAAATACTTAATCGAACCCAAGCTATTTCAATAGGACTGTGTGCAACTTAGTCTGAAGCTGGGTGCTGAAAATTGCCCCATGTTTCAAGACAGTTTATTCCCAGTAACATCCTCATGCTCCAACATGCTAAGTGTGGTACAATTTTTCTTCTTGTGCACTTTGAAGCCACTGAATTCCATCTCATTTCAAAGTTTGTGGGTAAGAAAAACAGCTTGCCTTGAATAACTGGCAGAGTCAGATGTGGCGTGAAATGGAAAGACATCAAGGGAAGCATTAGCCCAATTACTCCAACTGAAGATGAGCCAGTTCTCCCTGGCATCAACCGGCAGCTATCTGAATTATGATCCCTTTCATTGTCTCGCTTGATTTCTGGTTTGTGGTTATATCATAGCAAGAGCTCTAGTTCTCCATAGTCTAAAACCACTGGGGTGCACACAGACGCTGCAGTGGCAGAAGCCATGAGGCCAACCTCCTATGGTGAGTCGGCAGGCTGAGGAGGCGGCAGCAGTGCCTGAAGCCCCATGGCTCCTGACTGGGCCACCAAAATGAAGATCCTGCCTTGAATTAGGAGGCTGTTACAAGACAGTCAAAGCATGGCGTTGTACCATTATTTGACAGAGGTGGAGGACCAACAGGCGTATTTCTAGAATGCCTAGTTATGTTTCCAGAAGTGGAAAGACTGAGGTTTTCTGTATTAACTTTCACATTCCTTTTCAGTTTTTGCCGTATCTCTTTCTTCCTTCTTTTGTAGACAGGAGGTGATGGAGAAAACCATTAACTTTCTAAGCCAGCACAACGCAGCACCAACTAGTAAATTATTCTGCAGGGTTTATGTTCCTGTATAGAAACTGAATAGACAATACAGTATTTCACAAGCACGAATGATCACTCTGCCTTCCCACTATTTCATTTTCAGCATTTGCATCTGGGGCAACTTGAAAAGACAAAAGGAATCTGCCTGCCATGGGGTGTAATGACCCACCAGATATCTGACTTTTCACTATTCATTTTTCACAGCTTGCAGGTGCTGCTGTGGAGTTGCCACTACAGGCTAGATCTTATCCAAGATCTCCCCACTGGGTCTATTCCTCAACAATATCCTTGATGTGTGCATGAATGCACAGGAATGCCATTCCAGAAATAATTTACTTAACAGACTGTAACTCCTTCCTTATTCTATTTAACAGAATCTTGTCAAGACTTTCTGTCCCCTGGGATCTGGTCTCTTGCAATAATTAAAATGAGGAATTATTACAGTCAGAGTGCAACTTGGCATAAATGCCGGAATGCACATAATAATGAGTGAGCTATAAAACATTACAGAAAAAGGAACAAACTCACCACATCATAGATGCCTATATTATTATAAGACATCATTTGTTTGCTTTATTAACAATGGTAATTTCTTCCATTTTGCAGGATCTAGAGAGTCATGGTGAAAAACACTTCATTGTTATGATGAATCTCTCTCTCTCTCTCTCTCCCTTTTTCTCTCATGTGTGCACGTGGGCATGCACGCACGCATGCGTGCACACACACACACACACACACACACAAAGCATGCAGTCAGATATGATCTGATTCAGCCTTTGAAAACACCTTTACACCAGGCTCCCCCAAAGTGGTCAGTATCGACCCCCAAGGGTCAATGGGACAGAATTATTTTCATATAATAAATATTTGGGGATTTCTGAACAATCTGAAGCTTCACGAAGAGGTTGATGAGCTGAAGAGTTTAGGGACCCCTGCTCTACACAATGGAAGAGAAGTCTTTTGAAAATGCATTTTGGAAAGAGTTATTTGTGCCTAGCTGAGTCCAAAATTACCAACCAGCTTGATAGAATTTGAGGTAGTAAGACAAGGCCATTACATCTGAGGTCATTTACCTATTTTACACTTTCACCATGATGCGTTTGACAGCTAACCACCTTGTCAACTCCACTGCAGTGGTGTAGATGCAATAGCTCCATGGTTTTATTCTCCCCATGAGAATTCTGCTTTTTTATACTTAATATAGAAACATAGATATCCTTACTTACTACATCCAGATGCACCTCTCAATTTGAGGTGCACTTATCAATTTCAAGGAGATCTAACTTTTCCAGTGGTTTCTTATCATACCAGCACATCCCAGAATTAAAGCAGCCTCGTAGCATCAAACAGGGATGAAAGAGTCAAGGTGGAGAATCCAGAAGAAAGGGCCATGGCAAGAAAACACTTGCCCTAAAAACATCAAGGGGAACGTGTTCCTAAAAATAAGCAATGTGGGAATTCACAGGCTTGAGCAGTAACATGATTAGTTTCTCTGTTTAAGACAAATTGCCCTTGCTAAGGAAAATTACAGGAGAACAAAATAGAAACATTGGGCTCAATATAACATGACGACAATGTCATGAGGGGACCTAATGATATTTTTTTATACTAAGTCTTCCTGTTCCAAAAATCCAGAAAAGCTCATTTAAGTTTGCAATTTTATGCTATTCTATGGAAACTTCATGTAATTTTTGCAGCTGATGATATGAATTCTAATCCACAAACATTTATGCTGGGGGGGGGGGTTGTTTGTTTGTTTTCAAGGGCCAGAAGTCTTGTATGATTTTTCACTTAAATATTTACTGTATTTAGTAATAATTACACTGTGTAAGTTAATCTAAAGGATTCTAGGACCCTTGCTGTGCTCGGTTAATTTAATTGACAAGTCTGTATTTCTATATTGTGATGTTTTTATCCTATTATTTTGTTGTATATGTCAACATAAACAACATACTTTGTTCCTGAGCGATTAAGAATCTTAGCTGGATTCATAAAGGCCAACTTACAAGTCTGCTTTTCTATATATATTAAGCAGAAAACAAAGGCCAAGATAACTTCTTTTGTAATTTTTTTTCTCTTTCAATTATACATTCCAGTATCCAAGGTAGGAATTCAGGAAACTGAAAGGAATTTGCTTTAAGGGAAATTGGATAGCAGAGTTATTTAAGAGGAACATATTCCTTTTCTAAAGAAGTATTGAAGGGAATATGTTCCTTTTCTCAAGCATCCTTTTTTTATTTTTAAGAACCTCTGATGTGTGCCAAAGTAAAGGTGGAAGAATCTAAAACAAACTTTTATGTTTATTTTCACAATCACTCAAAGCCTGAAGCACTTTAAAGACACCCGATGTAGGGTCCTCTGAATCCTATAATTTATCTTCACCTCAATGTTCTTAATACCTGAAACTGAAAAAGAACCTGGAAAAAAAAGCCTTTAAATATTTGGCTACAGCTTCCAGGAAATGTGTAAAAATGTTTTTCAGAAGTTTCTTTTTTCAAGGAGTGATTTTCATATAAAACATTCCCCTTTAGCACCATTTTTATCACATTTAAGGCTACAGTTAGGCCTGTTACTTTTGATGTGGCTCATGTGACTGATTGATTGATTGACTGATTGATTATGTGCCATCAAGTCTGTGTCAACCACATAGATAGATTTTTCTCCAGGAGGATCTGTCTTCAGTTTAGTCTTCCAAGACTTCCAGCAGTATGGCTTATGTACAAAAGCTAAATCTGCACAGCACACTGAACCACCAAGTAGATGACCAGTCTGTTGTGTAAATCCAGCCTATGTGGTTTCTGTATGTTTCAGTGTGTTGTGTAATCCTAGTGTGAGTAAACCTTACCCAAAGCAGTTTGCTTATTTATAAACATGTTTCTTCCAAAGGTCATCTATGTACTCCCTTAAATGGGCTCTGTGCCTGCACAAAGCATTATTTTGGATTGTTTCAGCTGACTTTTAGACAAGAAAAAGGCCCCTGCCCATTATGTATGCTGAAGGAGATGCCTCCTACCAGCTCCTCAGATCCTTTCTGCTTCAAACAATGATACTATTTCCATAACTGTTTTCTGAAGAATGTCTAAAGTTTATTTCAATTGTTTCACAATCTCTTTTATTTTCATTTCATATTTATTTTGTTCCCTCTCCAGAGTTGCTACCTGTTGCATCAGTATGTGAAGTGACAGCAAATAACTTCCTTCTAAGTGTTTGAACTGTGCCTGATACATTGGAGAGAAGAGCCCACTGTTAACTGGTGATTGCCTGGGCAGATATTTTAAAAGAAGCTTGCACAAATGGATCTTTTCATCTGGGACCACAAAGACGACCTATGGGCATATATGTTAACAACGCCAAAATAAGGACCCTGAGACAGAGTACCACGGGTACTAGTCTAGCTAAGTACTTTATGAAATAATCTCAGGAGTATCTTATGTGCAAACAAACTTGATGTAACACTTAGATAAGGTTCACACATCACACTATGCTGTGAGTTAAGTATATGGGGTGAATAAGCCACATTTGGCTTGATTCTCATGTAATACACATCCACTTGATCCTTGGTCCTTGGTTCAAATATCAAGGATATTTCTTTGGAATGAACCAAGGATCAAGTGGATGTGGTTTCTTCTCATTCATCCCTTTGCTATAGCCACAGCAGCTCTTTTCAAGACCTCTAAGCTCTTGTAAATATAATAGTTGCATGGTTTCATTTTTGTATTGGGTGTCCTGCTTGTTTATAACGAGTAATAATAATTCTTACAACCACAATAGGGACTGGAAAATTCATTCCTAAGCAGTGCAGTTGTGAGGCATCACATGACCACACCTGATTTTACAACATTTTTTGCGGTGGTCATTAAGTGAATCATGTGGTTCCTCATTGATTTTGCTTGTCAGAAGCTGGCTGGGAAGGTTGCAAATGGCGACCACATGACCCCGGGACACTGCAACTGTCGTAAATACATGCCGGTTGCCAAGTGCCTGAATTTTGATCACATGACCGCAGAGACATTGAGATAGTCGTAAGTGCAAGGACCAGTCATAAGTCACTTTTTTCAGCGCTGTCATAGCTTTGAACGGTTGCTAAACAAATGATTGTAAGTCAAGGATTACCTGTAATATAGAAACATACACAACCTCACTTTTTACGTTTTATTACAAGGCTCTATTTTTCACCTGTAGATTATCAGACTGAACCAATTATTATACTGAAAGTACTGTAATATTCACTCTATCGTTTCTGCAAATTCCCAAAGATAATTCTGGCAGATAGCGACAAGGACCTTTTCATGTTTATTTCAGAAGATTATATATTTATATGGTATATCAGCCTTGTTTATTGGACTTCAGTTCTCATAACTGCCAGGCAGCATAATCTTGGAAATTATGGAAGTTAGAACCACAGAAAGAAGAGTGCTTTATATTCTGATTTTGTCTGCTGGTTCTTCAGTCTTTTTTCTTTGTAGCCAGTTCCTCTGTCCAGTATCTCTCAACAAGCTAGTTTTCAATGACTGGGACAAAGATTGTGTGACATCATAAATCACTATTTATAAATTACAATGGCTTGATTCACACAACACCAAGCCAAAGCTATACCAGCCTACACCATACAAGCCAATTCTACGAGAGCCAATGTAGTGTCACAGTTAAGGAGTGGGGAGATGCAGGTTTTAGTCCCCCCTTCAGCCATGGAAGCTCATTGGGTGATTTGGGGCCAATCACTCTCTCTCAGCCAAGCCTACTTCACAAGGATGCTGTTGTGCAGAAAAATAGGAGGACAGAGCACTACAAATGCTACCTTGAGCTTCTGTACCAAAGATGAGATATAAATAAAATAAATAAAGAACACTAATCACATAATCTTGTTTAATGCACCATGTGAAGCCATTTGCCTGATTTAGTATTTCTTATAGTTTTCCCAAAACTCTTTTGAAGGGGGCGTATAAAATGCTGTAAGCAAAACAGAATTTACAGTTTAGTGCTATCAGCTTCCAAATTATCACACAACAATCTTCTTGATCATTCTTGAATTTTAATGAATGTGTCATCCATAGTTTGCCAGTAGGCTTTCAATTCTGTAGATCTGTCCACATTTGAACTATTTCCTTATTTGCATTCTCAAAACCTCTTATTTCTTCATCTCATGCATGAGGACACAGTGAGGGCTAAAACCTCATTTGCAATCAAGCATGATTTAAAACTTTGTTTCACCCTTCTCAAGTTTTTCTCAGACCAATCACTTTATTTTTGTTTACTGTTTTCTATAGAAATTGTGCCATTATAAGGTATAGCTTTCAACAAGAGTTCTTTCTTTATTCAGTCTTTGTTCAGTACAAATCTAATCATGACTACTCTGTTTTGTAAGCTTGGAATAAAGAGTTTGGTATAAAAAGCAACCCCCTTTACTCTTTTCTGTATTATTTTTGAACTTATTTTTTTCTCATTTTCTAAAATGGCAGTTGCTTAATTTTAAAATTTGTTCATAAACTGATTTGAGATTAATATAAACAGAACATGACCATTAGCATTTTAAAATTCTTATTACAAGTTTGACTATTACAAATCTTGGTGAATTGATCTTGGCAGATAAAAAGTTACAACTGCAAATTTAGCCCCAAATCTTCCTATCAATCTCTCACCTTCTCATTAAGAGCTTTTATTGATGTTTGCTCAGATATAAATAACTGCCTCTGATTATTAGTAATTCTGATAAAGCAAGTATATCCATGTGCCCAATGTAAAGAAGTCAAGGATTGACTAGATGGGGTGGAGAATTTGGATGGTGGTTGTGCTCCCAACACGCCTGCCTCAGAATCCTCACTACTGTATATTTACTTTTCTAAATTGTTAATGTAATAGCAGAGGATCCTGAAATGTGGAACGTATTTTAAAATTATACAGCTCCTGAGACCACCATATTCAGAATGTATGCTGATCCAGCTCTCTGTTTTCTGCTGATGTTCCCCTGAACTGCTTCCTTATATGTACATTTTGAGGCAGGGAAGACTAAAAATGCAAGCTATCTACTCAAATGGTTTGCTTCCATTATTGTGAGTTTAGCTTACATTCCTCTGGCTGAGTCTGTAGGGTGGGGTAGAAAGGAAAAGTGAAGCTTTAAGCAAAGAGCAGGACTTTGAAAAGCTCTGAAAAGAGTCAGATGAAATTCAAGGCCAGACTAGACCACTTTAACTAAAAGCAGTTGTCTGGAGCTGAGAGATTATGTACCTCTATTTTACGCAAGACACTAAACCATGCGTCCTTAAACATTACCAAATTATGGGCCCCCGCAAATGATAAATGAATTTGTGTGCTCCTTCCCCATAAATAAAATAAATTCTTTGTGTTGGGCAAGTAATATACAACTTACTAAAAGAGGTGTAACTTTCATCGTATTTTCTTAACTTAGGTTTACATTTATCAGCACTACTGGTAGATTAATCATCTTAAGGTTTTCACTCACCTCCCATTCTAGAAGTGTATTGTAAAAGAATGGATAAATATACTCAACCTCACTATCATGTACATTTTTCTAGATTTTTTAAATCCACCTTTATTATTTTTATAAATAACTCAAGGCAGCAAACATACTTAATGCTCCTTCCTCCTTCTATTTTCCCCACAACCACCACCCTGTGAGGTGAGTTGGGCTGAGAGAACGTGACTGGCCCAAAGTCACCCAAACAGGTCATGGTACTCCATGTCACCCTGGAACTTGCAATTCTGCTTCATCACGATGCTGCTGGTTCTAGACAGCACTTAGCCATTGGTGTCACTGAGCTTGATAACCCAGGGGATATGGTTTTTAATATACAGTCATACAATTTTATAGTTTTACTGGATGGATGGATGGATGGATGGATGGATGGATGGATGGATGGATGGATAATAGACAGATATACAGATGATATAGAGTTTTGACAGATGGCTAGACCTACAGGTCTAGTCATCACTCAAAACGTCTTCCAGGTTTTGCTCTCCACTTTGTGCACATCCACTGCAGGCTTGCCCAGGCAAAGTAGGACTGAGTATTTGGCAGTACTCCCATTGTGTCTATGCAAGCCTGATCAGCTAAAAAACTCCCCCAGAGGGTTGTTGCCCAGAGTTTGAGAATCCCTGCACAAAGCTATAACTTGGTTTGTCTAGTTTTAGCTTAGCTGAGAAGGGTAGTCTGGGAGCTGAGAGATGATATAAGTCCATCACATGCAACATACTCTGTTTTTAGCTTAGCTCGTTATGTGTCCCCAACTACAGTGATTGTTAAATGCCTTCTGGCTTACCCTTGGTGATTTAATTCTTTTCCCACTGGGAAATCTCTTGGATTTCAAAGAGATTGAATCAAAGATCCAATGTTGCAAATGTTCACTCCAGTGGCATTTTGCATTTGGCTCGCTTATTTTTTATTTATTTATTTATTTATTTATTTATTTATTTATTTATTTATTTATGTTGTTAGATTCAAGTGCCACTTGATTCCAAAATGAGTCTGGGTGGCTCATAGTATCAAACAGAAACAGAGAGTATCTCATTCCAGAAGGTAGATTCTTGGGCCAGGAGGGGTCCTTCTGAATTTGAACCAAAACAGCTTCCTTCCCTCAATCTGACTCTTCTTCAGAGTCCTCCCTTTCATCCCCCAAATTTGAAATGGCTTGTCCCCATCTCACGTCCATTCCTATTCTATCCAACAGTCCTCAAGAGAAAAAAAAAATGTCAAAAACACTAGATTCCAGAAGTATGACCCATAAAAAGCCCCACATAGTTAAGTGGTAAATAACTGTACCTTCCCACTAAATATCAGGCTTAATTGCAAACCCTGAAGGCCAGAAGAACACGGTATGTGAGGTCTACATCCTTGCTAAAGGAGTTTTCACTCTATAGCCTTGCTAAAAGCGTTTTTTCCTTTTGAAAACAGGAGGACTGGAAGGACACAGCATGTCAGCTATTTCAAATTAGTAAGAACACCTAAAACTCTGGGGGGAGATTTATGGGCCAAGTATGTAATTTGTCACCTAGGAGAGACCTAATTCATCTCTTCCTAGCTACTACTTCCTTCTTGCTCCTTTCCTATTTTTTATCTTACCCCGGCTTTTGTCACCTGTTATTTGCACCTTCCCCAGATGTTTTCTATTGGGTAACTAGCACTGGTGTTAGGGTTGCAGACAAGGTGGCAAGAGCATCACAACTCAACTGTAACTTTTGTTAACTGAACACAAATCATTTTTGAAACAAATAAGTGGTTCTTGCCCATACCTAATGACACCTGCTGGTTACGCTAAGTTTTACTGTACAAAAAGTTTACCAACATAAAAATAAATCAGTTATGTTGAGCCAAGGGGAAAATAGAATCTGCAACTAGAAGATGCCTTTTTTATACATAAATAAAGTCTCTTTCTAGTCAAGTTAGACACCTAGTAACATCCAGGACATATCCACATGGTTTTCTTGGCAACAATAAAAAAAAAGTGTTCTTCTGTTACCTTCTTGCTGGTCCCCCCCCCCCCCCAATTTATCAACATAGCATACAGCCCTGGTGGGCCCTGGAAATCTCCCATCCATGTCCTAAATTATCTGACCCTGATTATTTTCTGAACTCCAACAAGGTCATCCAGCTGATCCTGTTTGTAGACAATATTTTTATTAGGTCAAAAGTTAAATAAAAGGGCCTGTAAGCTCTAAAGTCTTGATTAGTGCCAATAAAGGCATCATCCAGCAATTACTCATATTTTTTATCAACTTAAGAACTTACAGCCTGGTTCACGTTTGTCAGAGGTTATGTGCAGAATCTGTCCCACTGACTAGTCACCCTGTATGTCTATTTTAATACAACGCAGGCTAGTTAAAACAGGTAAGTGGCTGACTTTGACTTCCTTTTGTCTCTGGCTTGAGATTTTCCACAGCTATTTATAAAAAACAAATATTCTACAAAAGCTGAACACAGGAGTGAACAAATGGAATGTGTTAAGTCCCTTTCCCCTATTCAGTGTTGATTTTGTATTCTTGAAGATATTCCAAAATACTTCAAGGGAGAGTGCTAAAAAAAGGCACATTGCTGATACATGCCAAGACTCTGTTAAATTATTAGTTTTCAGGAAATTATCTCACTGTTTGCTTTACCCGAGTGACAATACAACATTATTAATGAGAATACCACTTTAAAGAAGCTTCTGTGGGCCTTTAATGTCATATTTAGTATAGCAGAAAATAAGGTTACTTGTTCTTTTAATACAATTCAGCTACTTTAATTTCAGGCTGAAGAGAGCAATTTGTAACAGAAGAATTAGCTAGCTGAACACTGATGGCCAATCAACAATTCTGAGATATAATGTACAGTAGAGAGAAATGGCTGTGTATTGGCTACATATAATCCTGAGTAATGAAGGATTCATTGTTCATTGTCCTAAGGTACTGTTCAGATGCAGAGTTGTTCCACACTCAGCCTTAGTTGATCTGGAAAAAATGTAATCTTTCTCTCAAATTCCATTTTAGGAAGACGGAAAAAAGAATACTATATGAGCCCGGGCGGGGTGTAGTTATTACTTAAAAGATCCCCACAAGCATAAAACTTGGACCACTCCACAATTGATGTCTTCTGAGGAATAACAAAGAAGATATATGTAGATTCATATTCTTGATAGCAGACTCTGTGAAAAAGTCCCATGAAATATTAAATGTACAGTACAGTGGGTCCTCCATTTTTATCAAACCCTATTTCCTCAGGTTTATTAAACTTGCTTTTTCATCCTTTGTGATAAAACTTCCGCTTCTATGACAAGTTCTTAACAGGCCCATTGCAATGCTTCCCATAAAGCAATTAAGATTGTTTATTTCACAGAACAAACTGGAATTGTACATATTCATAATTTACCTGTTGAACTCAATCAGATTTTACTTTAGCTGAATCTTGTTTATTAAATCTTGTTACTGCTGATATTTATATTGCCTAGAGAATCTGTCTGTATAATCTGAATACCATCCATGATTAAGCTAAATGGTTTTTAGATTAATTCTGGTCATTTTCATAGAACTGCTATGATCAAAGATCCACAAAGCAGTCTTCACAGATATTCAAACATACGAAGTGGGGACACAGCTTAGACTAGGCAACATCATTAACTGTCCTTTAAATCTTTGGAGAAAATGCAAGAATATTTTCTCTGGAGGTACAAATACTCGACTAAAACTTTTCGGCAATCTGTTCACTTGCAGCCAATGGCCATTATACTCCTGTATAACAACTTGGTTGGTAATGATATTGACAAAATGTGGTCATCAGGAATTGTGAGAAGAACTTCCTACATGGTACACCAGAGAATATCTTCCTTCATCTGATCCTGTTACAGAAGGATTGCTTGTTTTCAGAAGACTGTTCTTCTTAAGAGTTCTGCGTGGGCAGTTGTTCATACTTCCTACCACTAGAATTATGGAAAGAGTCTCTGAAATAAATAAATAAATAAATAAATAATTTTAAAAAATGAAAATGGAATGTGTGGAGAGAAAGAGAGAGAGAGATTTTTAAAAGGTAATCAAGTAACACATTCAGATTTTGTCCTCTTGCAATTGCATATAAAGTCTCTTCCTCCTTGGAGTGTCCGAAGATAAACTGAGAAAAAATATGTTATTCCCTTGAAGCAGGATTAATATATTTTTAAGAACGACTTATTATTTGATATACAGTGGTACCTCGGGATACGAACGCCTCTACTAACGAACATTTCGGGTTACGACCAGCTTCGGCAGGAAAATTTTACCTCGGGTTATGAACTTGCCTCTACTTACGAACCGGATCCGCGGCCATTTTCCCTGCTGTCACGCAGTCGCGGCTTCCTGTGGCCGAGGTCGCGGTAGCAAGGAGATGTTCGGTGAGGCTCGTGGTGTGTTTTGCGGTGTTTTGTGAAGGTTTTTGGTGTGCATGTTAGCATGGCTCCAAAGAAAATGCAGAGCAGGCTTGGCGGGAGTCAGGCTCTGAAGAGGAAATTGCCTCGGGTTGCGACCAAATTCGGGCGGAGGGTGGAACGGATTAACCGGATTTACATTGAACCCTATGGGGAAATTTGCCTCGGGTTGCGACCAAATTCGGAGGGCGGAACGGATTAACCAGATTTACATTGAACCCTATGGGAAACTTTACCTCGACTTGAGACCAACTCGAGTTGCAACCAGAGTCACGGAACGGATTAAGTTCGTATCCCGAGGTACCACTGTACTTCTTGTATACACACATTATTATATGACTGAGAATATAATTATATATTACTGTATCATATATATATACAGCACCCTCTTATATATGAACAACTGGAAGAAATGTAAGACATGTGATCTATCAAATATTGAACACTATTAACCTACTATTTAAATCTAGAGGACACATAGGAAATTTGTATCCATAGAAACATCTACACAGAGACATAACCCAGGCACAAAATTAATTTCTGGAAAATATTGAACATGGGAGAAAATTTCATCAGTAGGTTTTGGCTTTTTGCATTTCTTTATCTAGTCTAATTCTTTAAAAGCACAACTGCTCCTTTTCAATTTAGAAATAGTCGAATTATGTCTGCTGTATGACAAGGATATGTTTTGGTATGGATAGACGCAGGATATATTCTTGGGGTAGCAATTATAAGTTATATCAGGAATAGGTTAATGTTCCTAATGCCACAGACTCCTTTCTGTATTATAGAGTTTGTTAGTTTATTGTGAAAATCCAGTTTTATTAAGACTCTCCTATATAACCATTCTGTTGACTTGATCTGGACTGGATGCTCCTCACTATGTCACGTAACACATCTTTGATGTAGCTAGTGTCTAAAATACAATATTATTTTTATACCTTGAAATACTGTTAAATTTGACAATAGGTTTATATAGCTCAGGGATTTTCCTCCTAATCATTGGTCTGAGGTTGTTCTCCAATTTCTCATAGTTCTTCTTCAGTTCCTTATGATATTCTTTTTGCTCAGCAGTAATCAGGTGCCGGTTTTTTTCCACTGCTTCTCCACACCTGTTGCCCAAATTATGAAAAAAAAAAAAAGTCACTTGGTGATTGGTTCCACTTAACTACATTAAGCCGTGTGTAGTAATATTAAATCCTTGACCAGGATAAATCTTTTAATGACATCATTCTGGAGAAGTAGGATGGGGAAGGATGAATATTAAGGCACTTCTTATGTTACAATCAGGGACAACCTGATTATTACCTATCCTTCTGTAAATATGGAAATATATTTTATCACTGATTATTCTACCTCAGTGGAGATCCTACAACTTTTTACTTGTTAGATTTATGCCCCCCCCCTTTCTATAGGAGCATAAGGCAACCATTATGAGGTTATTTCTTCATTTTATCTCCATAACATAAGCCTAAGAGGTACATTGGACTGAGTGACTGGTCCTCATTATGAAGCCACCTCACATCCAGATCTGCTAGTGCAGACACATTCAGAGTAATTACAATGTTAACTGATATCTGCGTCCTCTTTACTTACCTCATTATGAACTCTTTGAAGCATAATCTCAGCTTGTTGTGATGTCGGTAAAGTTTAGGATCATCTGGAATCTCAGCCAGAAACACTTGAGCTACCTCTAGTGGTCCCTTATTAGAATAACATTTTACAGTATTAGGTAACTACATTTTGTTAACTATAGAAAAATTAGAATATAATACCCAGTAGATGGCAAAGAACAAAAGGGCCTTTTGGTTGGGCAATGAACCTTCAGGGAATCCCAGATACAACAGGATGGGGCAGAATTAAAAAAAATCAACATCAGGAATCTAGTTAATGGTAGCAACATTTTGGAACTGACAACTTAGAAATCACAAAGATCAGAAAGTGAATGCTAATGGATTATACTGCTGGTAAAGCCTCAGGAGTCATTGAATGATGTGAGCAACAAGGAAAAACTTAGCTGATTTACAGTGGGAGTATGTGTACACATATTTATGCCATTTTTGTTGTTGCTGTTGTCCTCCCAGTTTGCCAGAATGGCTGAACAGAGAAATAGTACTCTAAGAAGCAAAAGTATTTTGTTATTTATCCTTATGTACCTGGTTAACAGTGGCTCCCACAGAACCTTGAAGGACCATCTGGAGCATTTTGGCATCTGGAGGCACCTGGTTGGTGGCAACCGCTAGCTCAAGGGTTTTCTTTTGCATGTCTTCAATAGCTACTTCAATTGGCATCAACACATACTGAAACCAAAGATGGATAAAGATAGCCCATTCATAAAGAAAATGCAAACATTAATAAAATAAAACAAAAGACCAGAAAGACAGATATAGGGCCCCAGTGTGGGGAGGCCCATATCACACATGTGGACTAGAGTAGTTTTTTTCCAAGAATTTTAGAGATTTACTTTGTTTTTGTTTTACCTCTAATACCTTTTTAAGGGCTTGCACTATCATATCTGGTCTGCAAAACATAAGGTTACTTAGTAGAAGGCAACAGTGACCTAGCATTTTCTGTATCTCTCTGCTGCCATTTAGTGATCCTCAGTGTTTTTGCAGCCTAGGTATTGTAGCCCTCTCCACTCTAGTTCTTATAGTTTTTCCTGGCCCTAAAATGACTGAAAATTGTATCTTCAGCAGTTGCGATCAGAGGTAACTCCAGAAGTGGGAAAAGGTGATTCGAAGGCCTGATGCAGCCCTAAGGCTACAGGTTTCCTGCTCTTTCTTAAGAAGCATGCATTACCTCCTCCTTTTGAATGACATTGATTCTAGTTTTGATGTAGGGAAAAGCATGCATTGTGGTCAAAATGGTCTTCCTCTTATACTGCTCACTCAGCTCGCCTCTTGGACGCCCATCCTGAGTAAAAGGGGTGGTATACATAAATCGTCGAAGATCGAAGTTTTTCTCAAAGTGGGTTACTCTGTCTTTCATCTCATAGTCATCGAAGTATGGTTCCACAAAAGTAATTTGTATATAGGCCTGAGGATAAGGGAAAATGAGTACATCTTGTATGCAAATATATGTTAATTATTATTAATTTTGGGGGGAGCGTGCCTTTGAGTCAGTGTTTCCTGGAGACTGCCTGGACTAGTTCCTACTGATTGCTTGGCAAGGTTTTTCAGAAGTAATTTGCCATTGCCTGCTTCCTAGGGCTGAGAGAGAGTGACTGGGCCAAGATCAGCCAGCTGGCTTTGTGCCTAAGGTGGGACTAGAACTCACAGTCTCCTGGTTTCTAGCCTGATACCTTAACCACTACACTAATCTGGCCCTCATATGTTAATTATTACCAAGCTTAAACTAAAACTAGGAACTGAGAGTCACATTCTATCACTCAGATGAAAAACAGAAGATATTTGTTTGTACATGCCCCGGATCCTACTCTTATTTAGTTGACACTCATTAGCAATCCAGCACCAAGTGTGCAAGACTGGATCTTCCAAGACCACATTGACATACTACCAGACTGAACTTTGGGCTCTCTCCCTCCAACCTCACTATCATACTAGTATGGCTAACCATATTATCCTGGGAGTGTTCACCATGGGCATCTGAGGCTGGATCCCTGCAAGACTGTGCTGGTGGCTTGTCAGATTGTGCTCCCTTTTCATCTGGACAAGACTTTTGTCTTAATTTTAGGTTCAGACTTTAGGGGTTTTTAACTGTAAAATGAAAAATTTCTAACTGTAGACCTCATGGAACTAATGTTACCATACCTTTCTCGGATCTAACTTGTTCTTTTCCACAGGAGTAGAGTCTTTGATCACAACAATGCGATCTTCTCCAAAGCATTGACCATAAAAAGCCTGAGAAGGAAACAAAATCATGAGAGGACACAAACACACACATTGTGAGATAAATCTATGAAAAAAGTCAAGTCATAGGATGAAGACATTTCTACAAGTGCATGTTAGTTTACATGAAGTTAAGGCCATGTAAAATACTGTGGAGTCACAGCCCAATTCTATGGTTCATTCAAAAATCAGTTCCACTGAATTTCATAGGACTTATTCTCAAGCAATTAACATAGCATCATTCATTGCCATGGGTTGAGGTATCATCAGTATGCTTATGATACCTAATTATACATCTCTGCCCCTGGTGAACTAAGCAAGGCTGTTGATGTCCCAGTGCCTGGAGGCTGTGGGGGTTTGGATGGGGAACAACAGGCTTCAACTGAACCTGGCAAGTCTGAGTGACTTTGGATCTCAGGGCCTTCTGAATCTGGGATTTTACCATCTTTGATGCTGGATGGGGTGGCACTGCCCCAAATAAACCCGGTGTACAATCTGAGGTCCTTCTGGACTCACGACTCCCTGCTTGAGGAGCAGGTGGCAGTCGTAGCTAGAAGGGCCTTTCTGCAAGTTTGTGTTGCGTGCCAGTTGCACTTGTTCTTGGATCATGAGGCTCTGTTCATAGTTACTCATGCCCTGGTCACCCCCTGAATAGACTACTATAACGCACTCTACATGGGGCTGCCCTTGAAGAATATGCAGAAGCTTCAGCTGGTGCAAAATGTAGTGGCACGGGCAGTTATGTGTGCCCCTAGGAGGTCACAGGTTACACCTCTGCTCCATAAGCTGCACTGGTTACCAATTTGTTTCTGTGTGCAATTCAAGGTGCTAAAGCCCTATATGGCATGGGGCCAGGTTATTGAGGGACTGCCTCTCCCTGTTCCATCAGATCTGGCAGGAGAGGCGTGTCGTGGGTCCCATCTGCTAGGGAGTTCCATCTGATGGGACCTAGGAGACAAGCCTTTTCTGGCGTGTCACCCACCCTTTGGAACTTCATCCCCCCTGAGGTGAGATTGGCCCCAACCCTTATGGCCGTCTGGAAAGCTCTCAAAATGTGATTTTTTTTCCATCAGGCCTGGGGATCCCTTGGCAGCAGGGAGCTTGCATGTAGACTGCACCACATATAACATTCTGATTTTAACCCTTTCATGATTTTGTTCTTATTCATGTTTAATTATTATTACTGTAATTGTTTATTTTTGTCTTGCTGTGTAATATATGGTATATAGAGGAACCATTCTAGTTTTAATGTGGTTGAACTTCTGTGGCAAAAATATATTGTTAATTTTGCCATTGCTGCATACTGTCCAAGTACAAGTTTCCAGTCCAATGGGCCTTTCTAACAAGTTGAATTCCACTCATCTCTGACATTCACTAATTATAAGTTCCTAACCTTCATTCCAAATCCTGAAGCATTGAACAAAATCCACAAGGTTTCTCTTGGTTTTGTTGTGGTAGAAATTGTTCCTTTATAATCACTCATGGGACAAAGGAGTGAAGACTAACTGATCTGATATAGGAAGTTAATGTATCCAACTTCTCCTGAAAGGCTCACTAATTTTAGAGGGAAGGCTCAAAACTTGAAGGCTCTTTATATTTAGAAATTCCCACTGTATCCTCTCTTTTTCTTTGACACCACCACTGTTTTCATTGCATCCTGAGCTTTTCTACTGCTATAGAAAGCAGTGCCACAACTGTCATATAAATAAGGGGAGGCAACTACAGAGCAATGGAAATCATAAGAGTAAATGCTTCCCAATTTGTAAAGATCTTTTGATGCTTCAGTTAAGCTACTAGTTCAAGACAATATTCAGTGAAGTGAAATGACTTTCTAAAACCAGAATTCTCCAGATGTATAGGGACCATAAATCCCAGAAGGCACTGTGGGGGTTGCTGTTCTGTTAAAATTGGGGGCATCGGGTTGGGTAAGACTAGCTTAGGAGACTGAAAACATAATTATTCCTTTATCATTTCTATTCAGTTTATAAAACTATATCTTTTTGAATATCCTTTTGCCATATTTTCTTAATACAGGTTGTAATTACTTACCTCCAAACGGTGAGCTATCTCAGGAAGTTTGGTTATGGCAGGCTCTTTATAAACAAATTCCTGTTCATCTAGATCTCCAAATATGGCTCCATAGAAACCGACACGGAAGTAAGTCCCAAACATTCTCTTTTGACCCTGATTGATTAATAAGAAATCACTGAAATAAACCTGTCTTTTTGCAGCAGTAAAAATGACTTTTGTGATTATTTTACATATCTATAGTTATTTTTCTAAAGAACAGCTGAATTTTACTTTTAAGATGTATCTCAGAAGAACTGGCTAGATTTAAAAGAACCTAATGAGCTACCGAACAAGCCCGAAAGTAGCTATTTGTCCCAAAAACATTCCTAATCACACCAAAAATCCAGATAAAGACAAGCATTAGAAAAACATGTCTTTCAGTCATCTTTTATGAATGGAAGAACTTTATCTACCTTTTTACTAAAACTCTTTGAAATGAATGAGGGAGTTTTCACATAAATCCATGAGATAGGTATAATCCTATCCCATGTATAAAACTATAAGGCCTTCATTATGATCAAGGAAAATAACTCTATGTGGTAGTAAAGCTATGTACTGTATGATATTAAACTGTTAATGAGAATTCCATCCTTATGCCATTATTTTCTAAAATGATAAATAAATAAAATGCCTTTGGGTGGCATTTTACACTATAGACTTCTTTGTTAAACCTGGACTTAGCAGACCATTTGAAGGGAAAGTGTTTCTGTTAAATTCAAATGTCTGTTAAATCCAAATGTATGTTAAATGAAAATATGTCATTTGCACCAATTTGTCTAATTATGTGATTTTGCAAATGACATTAATTATATTGGTTTGTCCAGACAAACTCGTAGATTTGCATTGGGGACTAAGTCCAAATGCAAACTTGATACGTTCCATCCAAAGACCAGTAGATGGAGGTCCATTACACTTAGGTTTCTCTTTATTTGAAATGCATGGAAAACTAAATACATAACCTGATACTTATTTATTTGAGCTTTCTGTGTGAAAAGCATTTCCTAGGATTCCACTGAAGGTGAATTTGGGAATTCTGCTCTCATTCACACCACCATCAAAGTAAGCTAGCTGTCTTATTTACCTGATAAAAAATGTGTCTATGTGTCTGTCTGTATCTCAATCAACTAAAGATTTGGAGCAATTTACATAAAGAATTATCTAGTTTGCAGAAATTCTGTATGCATGTTATGTGAATGTAAATATTTACAAAGCTCTTATAGCTTATAAAGCTTTTTAGCTACTTGGGAAAAAAACACTGGAGTTGAATTCTGTCCTAATACAGATAGCAGAGCAGACAGGATTTTTACTGAATAGCACATCCCCACCAAAGTAAAATTTAGAGTAGAGAAAAAAAGAGTTGTACTGCAAATATCTTTATGTATGATCGATATACAAACACTCTACCCCAACAGAAGTAGTTAAAAAGTACCTTATTTATTATGCTCTCAAATGCCTTTTGGAGTTTACTGTGAACAGAAGAAAGCTTCCTAAAATCTCGATGCGCTTCTAAAATGGGGATGACAATCTTGTAGACCTCATTTACAGTTTCATATAGTCCTCCCTTGTGTGAAGAAGAAACATTATTGTAAATGTTTTAATCATTCATCAGACAGATTACCAAGTTTAGAGTATCATGTCTTACTAAGATGTTTGATCTGTTGTATACTATTTTGTCCAATGATGCAACAGTGACAAGGTTCACGCACTCACAAACCTTGAGTTTGCACAACTTGCTAAACAAAACCAAGTAAGGTACACAATTGCTTAATGTGATATATAAACCAGACCACTGCTAATGTGTTAAGTCTTAATAAGGCTGTACTAAATTGCAGACAAAATTAATCTTTTTGATACTGGATTTGATCTAGTTAGGACCAAAATGATATGCCACAGGATATGAATGGTAACTATATTACTTCATTGCAAAGCAGTATTTAGATGAGATTGTCAACACAAGTGACTGAACAAAAGAAGAGAATCTGCTTAAATCTACAGAGCTTCATGTTCACTTCTTCAAGCACAGAAGCCAACCAAAGCATTTCCTTACACACATAAGTGCCCTCACGTATCCACCCACTTTACATTTTAACCCACTTAAGTTTTTTAACTGAGCAATGCAAATAGGCAGGACATGAATATTCTAAATTAAACAATGTCATCTATCAGGACTTAGGAAGTGTTTCTTCTCTGTTGCATTGCCCGCCCTCTAGAATAGCATCCCTATGGCTCCCACCCTACAGCTGTTCTACAAATTGCTGAAAAGCTGGCTTGGCTCCTAGGCCTAGGGTTAAGATGGCTGTCAAGCATCTGTTAGCTTTCATTCGATGTATAAGACTGTTTGCTCTAGACGTATATGTCTTTTACTTTAATTTTATTGATCCTATTTTTAGACATGTGAGCTGCCCAGAGTTGCTGGGAGCTGGGCAGCCTCTAAATCCAATTAAAAATATAAATAAATAAATAAGTCTACTTTGAAACAGTGTACTGCTACTCACAGTGCTAAAAAGCTCAGCAGCATTTTCCAGTAGTCCCACCAATCCATTCTCCGAGAAATATCTTCCTGAGCAAACTCCATCTTCATCTGGAGATAAAATATCATCTGAAACAGCAGATTCTTCTAGGACATTGGAGGAAATATTCTGAAAGGAAGAACAAGGAGGTGGATGGTAGACAATCTAGACATTATATTCTATTTGTAAGTCTTCCTTTATTTCTTCCACTTCTTGTTTTGTATTATTGAAAATCTGATAAAAGGGGAAAGAGAAATAGCTGCATGCTGCCTTTTGCCTAGAAACACCCAACATTTACAGAAAAATGTTCATTTTTGTTTTCCATCTGTCATAACTCAAGCAGTGATACTGTATATGTGGGTGCTCATTTTCAGCTTGTATAGAAAAAAAATACAGTCTGCCCACCAACAGTCTTATTTCCAGAAGAAATCATTGACTTTAAGCCAGACTTTATGAGTGTTAAGGGAGAAACTTTTGCAGTTAAATATCCTGTTTATAAGCACAGGAAGATCCTAGGTCTTTGAGCCCCACAGGGAATGTTTATAAATCATATTTATCTCTTAGATGAACTGCTTTGCAGAAGAGGAGCTACTGCCTGATTATTCCTGAACAAGCCTGCCTGCCTAAAGTAAATACTTTAACAAGCAATGCTGAATCCTTTTAAGGAATTTAAACACGAATATTTACCTATTACTCATCTTCCATAAAACATGTTATTGCTTCAGAGTTTGATTTGAAAGCATGTACAATCATGTTGAATAAAGGGAGCCAGTTTGGCGTAGTAGTTAAGGTGCTGGCCTAAAAAGCAGGTGACTGTAAGTTCTAGTCCCGCCTTAGGCATGAAAGCTGGCTGGGTGACTTTGGGCCAGTCACTTTCTCTCAACCCAACCCACCTCATAGGGTTGTTGTTGTTGTGGGGAAAACAGGAGGAGGAGGAAGGAGTATTAGGTATGTTCACCGCCTTGAATTACTTATGAAGTATTAAAGGGGGGATAATTTTTTTTAAAAAAATAAGACTAGCATGTGCCAGTTTTAAAGTATTCCAGGATGGCTTTCAAAACGGAAGAATGTGCTTCATTTCATAGAAGATACTGCAACACACTTGAAGGAAGACTGAACTTCAGGTAATGACAGGAAACAATGATCACAAGAGGGTTTAGGTTTGCTCAAATGCAAGATCTTGGAATGTGTGGGCCCTGGAGGTGCATATTCACACCTTCCATAGCTTCGGGTCCAAACAAGGGACTACATCTCTGCCCAGATCCCTATCCCTATAATAACTGATAATAACATAGGATGGTTATTATAAGGATAAATAGGGTAAAATAATCTTACAAATATCTGTGTAGTGTCCTCTCTTCACAAGTCCACTGCTTCTTTAGCTTGCTTTTTTTGACTTGGATTCTGCCTTGTTAAGGACTCACTCTAAGTTAGGAATCATTCTAAATTAGAGAATTCTTAAATTGATACCTTGTCTAGTTTTTTGGTGGGGGGAATGGCATCAAGTTACTAGATGTAACAATAAGCTTTTGGATTTCTAAACTAAGTGTACTGAATACCTAGATATCAGTGTACAGGGACTGCTGTGTATATGTGAAGGACTTAAATCTTATTAGCTTCCTACCTGCCTAGAAAGATTCATACAGTACCATTAGTGAAAACTAACTTCTGTTTCTCCCTGCTTTACTTCTGCAGTCTGCTTTGACTACCGGTTTCTATCCTGCCACCCTTGCTAAGCTTCAGTGAATGTGCTCAGTATCTGTGGGACCCATCTAGCTTAACCAAGACATCACAGGAAAAGACTTGCATGAAATGGAGTAATTTGCTCCTACCTGAAAAGTGACACTCCCAACTGGTAGATAGCCGTGGTCCTCTAACATACTCAGATATTCTGCAACAAGAGCAGCAGCGTGAATGAGACACATGGCAGCCTCTGTATAGCATTTCTTCTTGGTGTGCTTCTCAGCCATGTTCTGAAGCCAGGTAAGTCTTAAGTCAGGTGAAGTCTGATATCCTTTGGCAATTCTAAGAAAATAACACGATAAAGGGCATATTTGGTTTGGTTTCAGGTTGAATGAAGAAAGATGTCTTATTATTTTAACTTGAAGTATTAATGGCATCTGGCTTGAAAATGACATATAATCCCCCCCATATATATATAAATTTATCTTTATAAAGATAAATATTCATATTCCATAGAATTTTCCACAACTTAATCAACCTCTTTTACTACTAACAGGAAGGTAACACCAGAATCCCATCCTAAACATCTCCTTTCTTACATTTTGCACTAGGATTCTATGAGCTTTGATGCCATTATATAGATTTTTTAAAAGAATCATTTATTTATATGCTAAATTCCAAAGATAAATTTACTGAGCAGCTTTTACCATGCTGCTAAAAAAGTATAGACAACTGAGAATATACTTAGTTATTTGCTTTACATGGTGCTAATAACGTTATTTATTGGTATTCTAAACATACAGTACTTATCTGATTAATTTAGTAGTATTAACTGCATTTCCACAGAAGAACCATTTGGCAGCTCAGGGTCCAATCAAATCTTAATGGGCTAATGCAAAAAAATCAACAAATGTACTTCCCACAGGTCTTCTCAATGAATGCAGCCCAGTTCAGTCTATAAAGGGCCAGCTTTAGGTTAATATGTTAATTTTTTCATTAGCAAAATATTTAAATCTATTCATTCATCCATTCATTCATTCAAATTTCTTATAGCCATCCAACTCCAGTAGACTCTGGGTGGGGTGGAAAACCAAAAAAATCCATTAAAACAGTTATGTAATTGCATAACAATGTTTCATTTAATACTTATCCCTGGAATTCTCCATAGATTTGCCCAAGGCAACCTGGGACCAATAAAGATTAGAGATCTCTAAGAAAATACATATTCTCTAAATTTTAAATTTTCCACAGATTCTTTATCAGAAGCCATGCTACAGGTTTATGAGAAACTATGCTATAGAACTTTTGTCAAATATATATACCCATAATGGAACGTTAATCATATTATGTTCCATACTTAAGAATATAAGTACATAAACGTTTTTAATCTTCCAATGCCAAAACATTTCTGGGCAGTTACATAAAAAGAATTAAAAGCTTAATAAAATCCTAGATTAAAAACATAGTAATATGGAATGCTCTTATCCAAAGAAGATGTAAGAAACACTTCACAAAAATAGGTATTTCTTACAAGACATTAAAAGTCTCTAAATTAGAATCTAAATTGTAAAGGTTCTGATTTATTGATTTTAAAATGCTAGAGAAATGCTAGAGTTTTCAACCTGTACATAAGATCCATAAGCATCTCTGGGTCTTCTTGAAACTGTCGCATTTTCACTGTGTCTGATAATATGCAATTCAGATTACGCAATAATTCTTCCACCTAAACAAATTCAAACAAACAAATAGATTTTCAGGTTTCTTTCTACATATTTCAAAAGACAATCACTGATAAGGAAATGAAAAAACAACAACCCTACAATGAAGAATATTGAGAATGGGGTTTCCCACCCAGTTTTTCAACAAAACCCAACACACATGTGATCATATAATATGAATTCTAAAGGATTCCATTTCTTTCTTACGATATATGTTCCCCGAGGCACTGCAAAATGGGCACAATTAGCATAGTTTCAGTTCCAGGTCAGGGTAATCATATTTGAGTGAGAATATATCACCATAACTAATCAAGGAAGGAATGCATCCTCTGCCTGAGCACAAAGCTTTGGCATTCTTGCTTTTTCACAAGCTGGGAAGCAGATCAAGAATTTTTCCATTAGCGATAGTTTCCCATTTCCTCCAACCCAGTAAATTAGGACTGATAGATTGGGGGGGGGGGGGAGTCAGGGTATTACATGATAGCCTGTTCCTAAAACATAAAGGAATTTCCTAATATAGACAAAAATACGGAACTGTAGTTCAAGAAAGCTTTCCTGGTTTGTTTGCTGGCTCACATAAACCAATAAAAAAAAAGGTGACAGGGACAAAAGACACATTTATTAAATTGAGATACTACTGTTTTAATTCTCCAGTTCTTTTAAATGGGATTCATGTCGGGCTTCAATGCCATTATTTTTTGGAGCTTCATGCCAACCATTCCTTAACTAAATACAGCAGTCTTATATTCTCCTCTTTCATTTTTCTATTACCCATTTACTTCATTCTCCCTCTAGGGTAATTTGCAAAGCACAGGTTTTGTAGCAATTACTGCTTCTTCCTTGCTTTGAGCAACAACGAGGAGAAAGAGCAGAGCCAGAACACTCTAGGAACTGGCAATAGCCCTACAGTGTTTTCCATGGAGCTTTACTAAATGTTATTGGCAAGATTAGATACAGGTAGTCCCTGGGTTAAGAACGCCTGGTTTAAGGACAACCCATAGTTAAGAATGGAGCCTACTGTAGCAAAATTCGAGTTAAATACACAATGGTTTGAGTTAATTAGAGAATATTACTTATAATTATTATACAATAATACTGTTCCGGCTTATGTACAATTTGACTTAAGGACAGACCTTGGGAATGGAACTCATTCTTAAACTGGGGACTCCCTGTATAGTTCTGACTGCTCAAGTGCCTTTGGTGCTGTTCTTACCTATGAGCATGCAATACTGGCTTTGCCCACCAAATTACCTAAATATAGAAAGTGTAAATTAATGAAAAAGAATTAAAGGCCACAAAATGCCTTACTTGTACTGGGAACAAAGTCGGTTGCATGTCTAAATCTTCCTCTGCATATGCCAAAATGGTCCGTAATGACCTTCTGAGATATTCTTCATTGAATTCTGAAGTCTTACCAACCAGAGATGCCAGGGACATTGTCACTTGCATTTTCACTCTTGCAAAGTTCTTTTATAAAAGAGAAAAAGCGAACTGCTGGTTATACAAATCAGGTGTATAGATTTTTCATTAGTAGGAAGTTCCTGGTTTCTATGTGCATGAGATTTAAAATGTCCACAACTTTCTAGTTCCTGTATATAGAATGTCTTATAATTTCCTTTGGAGTGAATGGGACAGAATCCTTATCTCATTGAAAGCAAGCACAGAATCACACTTCGTGGAAGTTATGCTTTGTTTATTTTGCATAATGGCATTTCCCTAAGCTACTCTAAGTTCAAGATAAATTAATAATAATCAATTGAGATGCAATTACACATTTAAATATATGATCTTCTCAAATCCAGGTTATGCTGTTATTTGTTTTTATTTTTATTCCAGTTATAGATTTGAAATTAAATAACCCATGATGGCTTACATGGAGATTATTTTAAATATGACATCATTCTAAATTCTGAGATTCAGAGTTACAATGTTGGTACGTTTAGGGCAAAATCATTATTAAAAGTATGATCTTTATCATATTCAGTACCAATTTCCCCAAATCCCAAAAGGCTATGGACTATGGAAAGACCATTTCCAACTGAAAGTGAACCCCTTTACAAATAGCAAACATTTGGCATATGGACCATAAAAAAAGAACCAAAGAAGGAGAATCAGATCTAATTATTCTGTAAAAAATAAGGGAAGTAGAAACGCAATCTGTGATTCAGGCCATGAATAGAAGAAAGAGCATTATCTCCTCTCTTACACTGCTGGAGCTGAAGCTGTATCTCATCAAGAAGTAAAGCGTGGCACAAGCTTGAATACGAGTAGTATCAATACTGCTACTGCAGTGCTGCAGGACTTTCTGGCAGAGATCAGCACATTGCTCCACTTCTTCTTCAAATAGCAACTCTCCAAACTGCAGGAGAAAAGACTGTCAAACTTAAGAGCATTGGGCTCTTTGGTAAGACCAGCTAAGATCAGGTGATTTTAGAGGGAGCCTTTGCATCCCATTTACAATCCTCCACTTTTATGACTATAGTACCTGTGGTCACCAGAAAGAATTTACAATAATTCCAAAATAAAATACAAATCAAGACATTTTATCAGGAATACAGATTCCCATAATAGTTCTGATTCCTTTAAGTTATTTTAATTTGGAAAATGATTTACAAAGTGCATCTCATAAAGACTCATGGAGCTGTTTTATAAATAAATCTATTACAAGCTACCTTATATGACTTAGATGTAATTATATGAATTAGATGTAATTATTCTGTGAAAAATAAGGGAACTGGAAACACAAATTGTAATTCAGGCCATGAACAGAAGTAAGAGCATTATCTCCTCTCTTACACTGCTGGAGCTGAAGCTGTATCTCATCAAGAAGTAAAGCATGGTAATTATTGACAGTAAGATCTATAGAAGAGTGAGCAGTCTGCCTATGTAGGTTTTGATGAAGAGTATGGAAGCCACCTCTTATGGATGGTTTAACTGGTTCTGCTGCCCATTGCAGAGGGTTGGGTTACATAATCCTTGGGGTTGCTTCCATCTCTACAATTCTATGATTCTACAATAATCAGGATTCCTAATCAAGCCAGGTATGAGTCTAGTCTGGCACTCTGTTATCCTTAATGGCCATGCAGCTGCCTCCTGAAAGCTCCCAAACAGAGCATGAGAGTCATAGTCCTTCTATTGCTTCCTGTTGCTCCCCAGCAGCTGATATGCAGAGACATGCTGCCTTTGGTCCTGGAAGTAGCACGTAGTCACCCTGACTAATAGTCATTGATAAACTTGGTGTGTGAACTTGCCTCATTCTTTTTGAAAGACATGTAAGCTGGTGGCCATCATCAACTCTTCCAGTGTTTAAACTAAGTGCTGTGTGAAGGGGTGCTTCTGTATGTCTGTCCTGGATCTCTCACCACTCAGCTTCAGTGACTGATTCTGGATCCTAGGGCTATGACAGAGGGAAAGAAAAGCATCTTCCCATGTGTTTCCTACATACCAGGTATAATTTCAATCATATCCTCCTTACTTTCCTTTTTCTAAGCTGAAAACCTCCAAATGTAAATTTGCTCCATTCTCATGACAATTTTAATTAGCCTTTTCTAAATCACTTGAGGATGTAGATTTCTTTTTTGCTTCCTGACCTTTACAACTTTCTTCTGCAATGAAAATCCAGCTGAAGCAGCTATTTCTTGAGTTGCAGCAGAGGGAGATGCAAAGAGGAGGAGGAGGAGGAGGAATCAATGAGAGAGCTGACTCTTTCTCTCCTTGAAATATATCCCGTTGTTCATTATTTAAGACTTAGCATTTAAGAAGCATTATGTGAAGCGTTATATTTCTGCTCTTACTTCCATATCCCTGTATTTTCTGTGGCATATCTTTTAGATCATAATCCTGTGGGTAGGGACTTTTTTCATTAAATATAACAGAACTGACAGTATTTATGTATTGAAGAGCACAGTAAAAATGTTGCTGTAAGAATGCAAACAAATAAATGATATGTCTCTTACACCTCAACTAAATGGCAATTAGAAGCCTGTTGTGATTTATCTGAAGTCATTTACAAAATACTATACCAGTTTGTATCCAATTACTTGTTTGTTTGTTTGTTTAATACATTTATAAGGCCGCCTATCTCATACACATGACTCTGGGCAGCTAAGAATTAAAAACAAAATAAAAACAGGATAAAACAATCAAAATTTTAAAAACAACAGCATAGAGTAGCTGCCAAGAACATTCACAATGTCCCATATCCAAATCAACAATGAATTGGGCTCACTCATACTGCCAGGCCCCAGGTTAAATAGCTAAACCAGGTTTTTAATGCCTTGCAAAAGGCCAGCAGGATTGAGGCAAATCTAATTGCAGGGTGGATGATATTCCAGCGTGGGTGCCACAGCAGAAAAGGCTGTCTCCCTGGGTCCCACCAGATGGAGCTCTCTAGGGAACCTGTTTACTCATGGATTTATTTTCTGTCATAAAGTTGACATATCCTTTTCTTCTATAAAACAAACATATACATTTTATTCCACTTGATTTCTCCTCATGCATAATATCTGTCTCGTTTTCATACCTTGGAAATTGGAGCCCATCAATTCCAGTCAGTTGTTCATAACATGCATGACCAATTCTGTGCAGAAGGCCAAGCTGAGGGCCGCTTCATTCAAAACACACTGTAACGTTCTGTGGGAATGGAGCTGAGCTTCCTAACAGAATGTGAAGAACATGAAGACAAATAAAGCTAGTGCTTACCTTGACAATTAATGCTCGGAGAGTTGCAAAGCAATGGATCAGGTAGGTTATGCTCTGATCACAGCCCAGAGAATTTATGAGGACCTTCAGCACACCTCCAAAGATGTTATCCTTGCAGTCCATAGCTAGTGTTGCCTACAGAAGGGAAGGGAACCTTATTAGGGGATTTATGGCATACAGTATTGGGACAATCTTGTTTACTGTGGCATTACAATTGACTATTTACGACTGCAATCCTACATGCTTTGGGGTTACATTTATTCACTTAGGAATAAGGCTGAACTGTTCATGAAGCACGTTTTTGTCAGTTTCAAAGTTTATTTTATGTTTGTATTTGTTGCATGCTATGTTTTATCCTGAAATCTGTCAGGATGAGGGATAGTGAAAATAATTTTAAATGGAAAAAAATAAATTATCTAAGATATCTAATAAACAAAGATGTAAGCTTGCTTCAGTTCAAATTATAAGATTGCAGACAATGATCATCCTTTTTCTTTCCTTTTCGATTGTATGTAAGTTCCTCTGGGAACATTTCTAGTTGAAGAGCAGGGTAGGAACACTCTGAACAAATAAATAAATAAATTTAAAAAAGAAAAAAGAAAACTTCTTTTGAGGCAATGGCTTATCAATATTCTTACCCTCTTTTTCCTTGATGTTATTTTTGCTACTGAGAACAAAACATGAGATTCCATAAACACTTTACATTTCTAAGTTGGTTTGATCAGGATAGTTCGCTATAACAGTGTGAGTCATGGTAGATTTGGGAAGTTTTATTTATTTATTTATCATATTTATATAGCCACCCACCTCACATAAAGTGACTCTGGGCGGTGTTTCCGATAATTATAATATATATCCCTTGATTTTTAATATATAATATATATCCCTGGAAATTGTAATATATATCCCTGGAGGTTTCCTCACAAAATATATAATATATATCCCTGGTAATTATAATACATATCCCTGGTAATTATAATACATATCCCTGGGTTCCTCACAAAATCAGAACAAAAGGTTAGAAGTAGGTTATTATAAGCAATTTGTACATAATACAGTTGTGCCTCTTCTCTTCCTACTTCAGAGTCTTATCGGACAAATGCCATCTGAATTTCAATAATGAAAATCAAAGCATAGCCAGTTACCGAAGTGCACTAAATTAGATTTATTCTAATGTGCTTGGAGTATTATCACAACATCCCAAAATATTACAAACTCATTCTCTAGACTTCAATGATGAGAGCTGTAAAAAAAATTAGCTTTGTTTCCCAGCATTTGTTAAATAATATCAGCAATGAGCCTATTTCTTTAAAACAATCTAAATGTTGTGCAATGCAATGCGAAAAAGACTAATTGAATACTTCTTCCTTTTCCCTGACTGTAGAAACTGGCTTGCAGCTATTTGTAAGTTTCCCACCTGGATGACATTCTCTTGCATATCTAGGACGATCAGATTAGCTTCCGTAGCCAGGTTTCCACTAATCAGAGATTCTTGATCAATCTCAGCTTTCGTTCTGTAACAACCACAAATGTTATTAAACATTCACAAACCAATTAATACAATAATATCTTACATTAGAGTAGCAATTTTCAGGATTGCAACCTACCATTATTCCTAAAAGTACCATTTCTGGACTTATCTTTAATATTTTATCTTCTTTTTTTCTTTGATACATGGTTAAGTAAATGGTAAGTGTACTTTAATGTAATGTTTGACAAACATTGTCTGAAGAGTATTATCAAATCTTTGTGCTAGTTGTGGTTTTGCATCATTTTTAAAATGGATAAAGTACCTTCAAAATTGTCTGCAATAAAGATAGAAGTATTAAGTGTATGAGAAAATATAGTATTATTTGATTATATGCGGACGTCGTTTTCTAGCGACCACATAGATAGATCCTCTCCATGGCAATCTACCCCTAACCATTTTTTCCTTTTTTTTAATAGTAATTTTATTAAAAACTACAATTGCAAACCAAAAAGAAAAAAGAAAAGAAAAAGAAAAAATAGAATGTGCAGAAAAGGAAAAATAGAAAAGAGAGAAAAAAATAAGACTATAGTGAAGAAAAAGAAAAAATATATAAAGAAATGACTTCCCCTTTCATCACAAGTATAAACAATTTTAGTAACTTATCACCCTCCTTTAAAATATAACAAATGAAATAAACCCTTAAAACCTCATCAGTTCAGTCCTAATCAGCAAAAGTCCATTAAGAGTGACCAGAGATAACAACATATCTATTTTAACCTTGATCAAATAAACCAACTTTATATTCCTTCCTTTTACTTTTAACAATCTTGATCTTTAGTCCCTTCAAATAATGTCCTAGAACTTGATTTCTTTTCATTTCTTCTTTGTCCCTTCTCACAAAATTCCTCAAAGCTTTAACAAGCCTCTTTTGTAAATCCAATATAGGAAAATTATCCAGGTCACTCTCTTGGTTTGTTATTTGTATATCCCTTTTATTTATTAAGACATCAGCCGGTTTCTTTTGTATGTCCAGTATAGCATCTTTTTCCATGTCATTCTTGTAGCCAGTCATTTTCAAATTTACTTTCAGATCAGTCTCAATCTTGTCAGGTAAAACTTGTTCCTCTTCCATAACATCTTTGAAACACAGTCTATCTATAGAGGCAGACACTCTTAAAATTAACTTCTGGGTACATTGTTCAAAAATATCCTTCAATATGTCCAATGTTAAAATATTTTGCTTCATTCTGTATTAGTAAGTCAAATTTAAGTGTTCTTCTCCTTTAGTTGTAATCTTTAGTCCCTCTAGTGACCAACCTTCAAAACCTTCAACCTTCCATCCTATCATGTTTTTTTTAAAGAATTCAAAAGAAAAGCATTTTCCCAAGGGAAGGATTCTTATAATTAATTCCAAAATCTTATTTCAAATCCATTTGCACCCTTAGTCCATTTGTAACTTTCCAAAATCAAAGTTCTAATCACCCTTTTGCTGTTTATTCAAAAAAAATATTTTTAAAGTCCTTAAAATTGTATTTAAAACTTATTTTGCTAAGGATTGAAGGAAACTTTCCCAGTGTTTTCAGACTTGTCAATCCAAAGGTTCTTAGTAGCTGAAAAGCAGTTAGCAACCAATTTCTGAAAGAGATTAGAAAAGGAAGTATGCAAACCCAGTGTACTTTTAAAGGTGCCGACCATGGTTTGAGTAAGATGGCTAACATCCCAGAGCTCTAAACCTATTGGAGACCACTATCTTGCACTCTCCTTGCAAGGAGCAACTGTCTGGAGCACTTGTGGTGATCTCAAGTCCTCTCCTTGTTTGGAGAGGAATTATGAAGAGCCAGTCTACTCACCAGCTCTTCATTCCACCGCAGTCATCTAAAAGTGCAGCCATATTCAATTTGCCATTTCTTCCCTGGGAGTCATCCTAACCAATTCTTTCAAGTTTCCCAACAGTGCAGGCATTGCCACTGTAACTGAGTTCATCCACTTTGCTGCTAGTTGTCCTCTTTTTCTCTTTCCTTCCACCTTTCCCAGCATTAGAGCCTTTTCCAGAGAGCTGGGTCTTTGCATCATGTATCCAAAGTAGGATAATTTGAGCCTGGTTCTTTGTGCCTCAAGTGAGAACTCTGGGTTGATTTGTTCAATGATTTGTTCAATGTTCAAATATAATATAGCACACAAATCAATAAAAATCAGACAAGCAGCTCTAGTAGTGCATGTCTAATGTCTAAAGGATAAAGATGCCCCCAGGTTGAGCTTGACTCTTGGCAATTGCGCCCATGCAGTTTTCTTGCAATATCACAGAAGAGATTTGTTGTTGCCTTTTTCCAGGATTTTTAAAAATGTCTCATTCAAGGCTATACATGTTGATTTATTTAGCCCACCAGAAAGCTTATGATATCGATTATATGCATGAATAATTTTATTTGTTTGTTTGTTTGTTGATTTATCAAATTTGTCATTGCCCATCTCGGTGAAATGACTCTGGGCAGTTTACAGCAAATAATGTCACTGTTTTACCATACAGATTACAAAAATCTACAACTTAGCATTATCAGAATAGCAGAATAGCAATGTACCAATTATAGCAGCAATATGCAATGTAAACATTCAAAAACTTGATGAAATAAAAATGACCAATTCATCTAAAAGCCATAATAGAGGAAAATGACTGAACTTCCAAGGAAGGGCCTTTGGCAGCTAAGACTATATCGCATGTCCAGCCAACTCTGCCTTTGTGGAACATGAAGCAAGGCCTCCAGCGCTGAGGGTAAAAGGCAGGCAGATTCATGTAGAGGAAGACAGCCCTCCATATATTATGGCCTCAAATCATGATCCGTATCTATGAACATCTTTAATTATGCCCAGAAATCAACTGAAAATAAGTGGAACTCCTGAATTATGGTCAGTGTTAACTTCAGTGAGAATCACAGCTAAGTGTTACAAGACCGACACCTAAGGCATTGTTAGCATATCAGCCTGGAAGTTTAGACAACTGTTTGGAGATCAACATAACCTATGCTTTGGCATGATGCCTGAATAGAGCCAGGATCTTAACTTTATTTTATCCTTCTCTTTCATTATCAGTTATATTTTAAAAAAAGGGTTTGAAACAAGGATAGAAAGGAAAAAAAATTGTCAGAGTGCCATTAATAAGTCCTTGCATTGCTCTGTTAATGCTTCAAATACCTTCATCATCATCACCCTAAAAAACTTACCATCTTAAAAATCACCTGAAAGTGGCACTTGCCACATAGAGAGATCTAATTCAAAGGAGGAACTAATGCTACCTTTGTATTTGTCAGTGAGGGCCTATAAAAACACAAGTTGTATCTTAACATTTTTCTTTAGAGATTTGTTTTTTTTTTAATCCTATTTTAAGATGTACAGCAATCACATGGAAATCTGCACAAACCAAATGACTAAAATAATTGTTTTTTGCATTTTTCACTTGATTACAACCCCAGTTTTACAGACAGGGAGTAGTAAAAATTACAAAAGGAATGGAAGCCACAATGAAATTTCTATTAGCATTTCATACTTTGATGAATAGGATTTAATTTTGCAACCCAAAAGACAGCATTACTACTACGAGTCACAGTTAACATATCTTTGCCATGTTTCAAATGTTAACCGACACATAGAAATGCTTTTTTCAAAACTGCCCCCAAACAAAAATTATAAAAGAAATGAAACATTTAGAAATGAAACAAGTAAGAAATCTAGTCTACTAACCTACTGCAAGATATTATGCACAGTGAACGGGCTATAAATATTTATATTTAATAAAATATAAACATATATGATGCTAATACACATTTGTGGACACATGCTGGACATAGACTAAGTGAGAACATACCACGGAGCTCCTATCTGAATGTCAGCTTTTGGCCTCCAATGAGCATGGATGAGAGTGTGGGTTTCCCATGAGCTAGGATGTTTATTGCCACAAATGGGTATGCCGGGCAAGCACAATTGCTCCATGAAACGAAAACTCAGCCCAGATCCTCTCAAACTGATTCTTACCAAAACCCCAAGTGATTAATGTTTTAGTTACATGGAATGGCTTAAGTTACTGTACCTGCACAGGGAACCACCGAATGTCATAACTTGATATATAGGAGAATTCAAACAAATCTAAAGTTTGAAATATACTAGCCTCAAATTAATGTTGGTTATCTGCTTTAGGACTTAGGCCTACCAGACATTTCCCACCTCATTCTGCAGGCCCTCACTGCTGAAATAAAGAAAAGGATGTGGCTTAAATGACTATTTATTTTACTTGGGTTTTTTTATTGCTTTATACTAAAGAGTCCAAGCTGAGAGAATTGCCTTCCTTTTCCTCAACTGTAAGAACCTGGGGAAAAATGTTCCACAGAAAATAGTTTGCCCTTGCTGCCAGCTCCAATCCACCCGAAGCTGAAAATGGGGAGAGACACTGCCACCATCTTCCATTCTATTTGTTCTTGGCTTTCACAAACCCCAAGAGAAAAACAAACAAGAATTTGTGTAATATTTGAACAGAGGACTGTAGTAATTCCCATTTTATTGAGCGTATCACCCAAAGGGATTCAGATATGTTAAAAACTATCCTCCTTAAGTACTGAGAGTTTTTACTGCTGGTGACAGGAGAACAAAGGGATTTCAGAATTCACTCTATGAAGTTTTAAAGAAAGCTACACATGTATCTGTTCAGGATGCTTTGAAGATAGAATTTCCTGCCTTGGTACAGGGAGTGAACCTAGATGGCCCTTGAAAGAAGCAGTTCTGGTTAAAGGTGATATACATTCATTAAATTACTTACTTATCTTGCATTTCATTTGCTTGCCGCCACTGTGTCTGCTCTTTTCTCCATCGTAAGTTCTCATTCGACCCTGGGAACCTATCATTCCCTACAAGGGCAACATACACAAATCAGACCAAAACTTTAATATCAACATTTCTCAAGTGATATGAGCTTCTACAAGAGGCTACATCCACTGTGATCACAGCAAAGGAGAAATGTATCTTTTTGCATACAGAGTAAATGAGCACATTTGATAGGAAATTCCTAAAATATGACAGATGGGAACAATGTGTTCTCAAGACATACAAAGCATGACTAGGGCTACGGTCACAGAATCAAGACAACTGTAAAGCAAACAAAAGACAGACCAGACATGAACAAAGGAATAAGGCTCAGAAGTCCAGCTGTGCGTGAGGTACAGGAGTCATTCATAGTCTATCCTCTTAATGAAAAAATAGGTGGAAACAATCTCTGCAGCTGCATTCCTTCAACAAGTAGAAAGGTTGTAATACAGACACACATACACCCTCCAAAACATCCTTAGAGGAGCGGTGACTGAATCTTATTTCTCCCAGTTCTGACCTGCTGGCCCGCAGATGAAAACAGCCTGAAGCCTCTTTTTGACACTGAAGACAACTACCACTACAGCAACTAATTTAGTCCATCATGTGTTTTCTTACTAAGTGGGCATTCAGAACTGGCTCCTAAGAAACTTCTCATTATAGAACTGAAGGCCAGGAACAAGATGAATAATGAGCAAGTTCATTTGTAGATTTAAAGAAGGTGGGGGACAGGCACAAACATCAATCAATCCAATTGATCTAGTATTTATAACCATTTATACCTTATTAAGATTAGTGAATAGTGCTTTTTGATCTTAGAAAAAATATAATGCCTAGGCAGTCCACATTAGCAATATGAAATTCATCTCCTTCCCTCCAGGGTTCATGCACGTCTACAGCCTCACCACCTCCCTTCTCAATTTCTCAAAAGCAGCCTGAAAACCATCCACAATCGTCTTTAAACCCAGCAACCTTGGAATGCTAATAGAGTGCAAAATCATTGCTTCCCTCCAAGATGCTGAAGGTCCAGCAGTCATAAAAAATCCCCTAACCACAAAAGAAGAATAATTTCTTTACACACCATGCCTCCACCATCTACATTCTTACTTCATGTGATATGCAAATTGTACCATCTCCTATGAAGGGAGCTAAAAGGCATTAAGCCACTTTTCCCCTTGAAAGATAAGAAGCTCAGGAACTGGAAGGCATCAGGAAATTCCTGCAAATGCAAACATTGACCATGGCTGTAGCTTCAAATATACTTGCAACCATAGCTAAAATAAATTGGTGACACTTTTGAACCCAGCCAATATTGTGAAATCACAGAGATCCAGAATGCTTTCAAACCACCACAGATTCCTTGCAGGGAAATGTTGGTGTCTTCAGTGTTCAAATGTTGGTGGTCTCTTCTCTATTTTGCTGGATGAATAGGTATACCATTTAAAAATGGGAGGTTGGGGAAATTTCCACAGCTCTCTTTGATCTACAAAAGTACTGTGCTATTGACCCTCTTTATCCCCTTTCCCTCATCTATTCATGTATCTGTGGTTTGCATCCCCTTCAATTGTTGCTCAAAATTCTTATTTCTCAAGATTTCGTTTCGAACCAGGGTATTCCATCTCTGACTATTCTTAAGGGGGAAAAGAAGAGGGAAGAAAGGCCATTCAGCTTTTTTTATTTTGCATTTTAAAAATTCTGGAAAACAACATTCTACTGAACTGACTCAACTGCATTTTCAGCTCACTGATACTCATACCTGTTTCAGCCCTTTAATTCCTTTATTAAACTCTCTTCTGGCAATGAGTTGGTCCTGTTTCAGAATCCAATCCCAAGTTACTTTCAGCACATGCAGATTTATCTTTTACCTTAGTGCTTTGTAACATTTGGAATTTTAGGCCCTCTGATGAGACCCATAAATGTGTCTCCTTCCCACAGAGCCTCTAAGAAGGACGATGGTAGAGGAAGGAAGTGGGCCAGGAGTAACTCCCACATGACCTCAGATTCCTGATTATTACCAAGCACCCAGAGTGTAGTTTGCATTGCACTAAAAATAATTTCAGCAAGGACCGCATCAAGGTTCATATTGTGCCACCCAACTGGGAGCACAATCCTGATCCCATAGAATGTGGTATTTATATCACCATATATATGATAATAGCAGCTGCCAACAAGAGTCCTGATTTTAATTTTGATAGTAATATCCAACAGTAACAGGCTCATCTTAGATTAATTCACATCCCTGCCAAGCAACACCAATGGCAAATGCTGTTTTGGACACAATTTGTTTTGAGGCTTTGCTTGAGTTGCTTACGGAAAACAGCGGGTGGTGCATGCACCGTTTCTTTGCAGTTTCAGTACGAAAAACGAACAGCCAAAGAACAAAAGCAAAGACATACCAGCAAGGAGCTTGCTCCGCTTCACCATTTCACCCCGGGCCCCCTCTCCCCTCAGCAATGCCTCTTCCAGCCGAGCTTTTGCATCTCTTGATTTCTTGAGGGCCTGAGTGCTGACTTTGTCTGAGCTTTGCTTGCCCTGTCCAAACAGAAGGAATTAACTTACGTCTCTAGGCAAGCCTACGTTAGGGCATGATAACAAAAACCATGTTTTGGAAGCCTTTCAAAAGCTCAAAGAGTTTTGCCCAAGGATGCTGGTGAACTGCATCTGAGAAATAAACTTGTGCAGAGCAGCAGCAACTTGATTTGGACATAATTCCCTCTACCTTGTATTCAAAGCCTGAGACGCAGATGAAAAGAAGGTCTAAAATCCGGTTCAGCTGCAGACAGGGAAGATCTGCAATCCATTTCTGAATAAGGTTCTGATCGGCATTCTTCATGATCCATAGGAAGCAGATCAGAAGATGACGGGTTGTTTCAGGGCTTAATATGTTGCATGATTTGCAGGACTAGAAAGAGATAAAATGAAAACCTCACAAAGTAACAAAAAGAAAATGTATCAGAAGACTCCCAATACAGCAAATTTTACCGCAGGAGCAATATATGGGAACATCACGTCTGCAAACTGCAAGGGCTTCTTACTATGGCTTGGAATATCCTTTCTAGTTGACAGCTGGGACACAATTGCTGCAGCCATTTTTATTATTCTTTATTTTTAATGTTAATTTTTTACTTGTTAGATCTATATACTGCCTTTCATCCAGGAGCTCAAGACAGCATTCAGAGCACTTCCTTTTCCAATTTTCCCTACAACAATCACCCTGTGAGGTAGGCTGAGTGAGAGGTTCTAGCTGGCTCAAAGGTACTTTAGTGGATCCCTGCACCAGGCATGGGATTAGACTAGGTAATCTCCAAGATCCCTTCCTTTCAGCTTCCATCGCTGAAGCAGACTTCAGCCTGGATCTCCCTGATCCTAATTGCAATGCCTTCCCCAATTTTCAACCCTAGTTCATTCTGATTTATGAGCAAGGAATATCTCTATTTCAACTGGTGAGTGAGAATTCCTCTGCCAGCAGAAAGGTTTTTACTCAGCAGAAATGACACCTCTTTGACTGAAATGAAACTTCAGAGAGTTGTCATTGAACTGTTCACTGGAGTGACTTCTGATTCATGTAGGAAATGGAAACCTTCTCTTTTAGAAGACCTATGGATAAACATCACAGAACTCTTATAGTATGAATATACACCTTCTTAAATGGAACTCAATACGGGACCCTTCCAGCTGGGTTTTCTATATGGCTGATGCCAGTTGTCAACCGAAAGAAGCCCTACTTCACACATCCAACCACCAGATTAGTTTACACTGCTGCTTTACACAACAGATTAAGTTAACTTGCTTAATCACGTGCAGTTAATTCCCTTAAACCAGGATAGATTATTGAGTCTTCAAGATTATTTGAACCATAACTCCATAATCCCTGGCCACAGTTAACAGTTAACATTGGTAGGAGGTGACTGTAGTTATAGCTCAAAACTTCTAGAGGGCACTGTGCTGCCTACCCTTGTTGTAGAGACAAGAGACAGAGAAAGAAAAAGAAGTTCCCCCACTTTTCTTGGAAAAAAATTAAGTGCACCTACAGTGGTGTGCACATAACTACCGATCTAGCCCAAATGACAGAATGAGGTAAGTCTCGATAGCAAGATTAGTGATAATGAATAACATTACAAGATAAAACAGGTATGAACACTATTCAGAGAGTGACCATTATAAACTACTGTAAAAAGCCTTACCATTGTAAGCATAGAGGAGCTAGAAGACCGTAAATTAAACTGATTCCCAGCAATAGCTAGAGCGATATTGTGATTAATCTGGTTAGCTGCTTCTTGTTCTTCATCTGGCCATGCAGCACGGCCTTTCCCATTGTGACCATCTGGAACTAAATTGGAAAGCACAGGTTCTCTGTAAGGGTTTTTTGATGTTGTCCAAAGGTTTTCCCATATTTTTCCATTCAAAGTCTTTTTGGATGGCTTATCCTCAGAGGAAGAAGATGTACCAAGAGTGCATCTAGAAACCACTGAAATTCATTTACTTTGTTCTAACTGCTGTGGATCGATACATGCTGGTCAATGGTCATAATAAAGATACTGTATGTATGTATGTATATATATATGTATGTATGTATGTAGAAATCACTGAATCTGCACTCCAAACCAACCTTCAGGAGCCCCAGGCCTGCTTCTTCCAAGCCTCCACTCCAGTTTTTCTGACACAAATTCCATGGAAGCATGGGCAACACAGCATTAAATATCACCAGACTGAAAGGCCAGGAGTGCCAGGTTGCAGCTCAGGGGCAACAATGGTATATTTGAAAGTAATTCTGCATTTCTGAATAATCTGTATCCTGAACAAGGCTACTGCACATCATCTGGAGTGGGATGGAAGCCTGTGAATTCCAGTATAAAAGCCACTCACCACATGAAAAAGTCTAGCACTGAAAATAATGTCTGTTAAATGACACATCTGTGGGGCCAGAATAAGGATTAACTTGGATTTCTGAACTTTGCCCTATCCTTTGACTAGGGTGCCCTGGAACTTTAGACTGGACTTTCTCTATCAGTATTTCCTCTGCTTAGAAGAGTTTTGTGTGCTGTTAGATTATGATTCTATCTATCGAACTATCTAATTTATATCCAGCTTTTATTTTTACAATTCAAGGCAGCTGCATAATGCTCCCTCCTCCTATTTTCCCCACAACAACCCTGTGAGGTGGGCTGGGCTGAAAGAGAGTGGTTCAAGAAGCAGCTTATGCGTCTAATGGAGGACTGGAACTCACAGTCTCCTGACTTCTACTGCAGCACTTTAACCACTATACCAAACTGGTTCTCTGTGTTTGAACCACCTTGGGACAGAATATTTAGTATAAACCTATAGTTGAGACATGTAAAATGTACCTAGTTTTCAGATCTAGATAAGAAAAGAAAGATTTGTTTTTACTCTGGAATTAATGAATTTCTTTACCTAGTAAATTCTACAACAGTTAATGTATCTATAGCAACATTCACAAATGTTTCAAACCCAAGTCACAACTTTACAGCTTTAGTTTCTCTTATTGTGTGACCTTTGTTCTCTTCCTTTTATCTTATCTATCTGCTTTCTTCTCCTGTTTTCCTTTTCAGCTCTCCTTTTCCCTCTGACTATAATTGACTAAAGTTGCCCCCTCTGTTTGCTCTTTTCCCAATACTTCATGGTGTTCCCTTTGCTTGCCCTGCATTCTATGAGCTTGGAGCAGGAACAGCCATAACATAAATTTTTCCATTCAGTCCTGCCTCTGACACCGGAACAAAGATGGACAAAATAACAACAAATGCACTCTCAGAAGCCTCTAGGCATTAAGAAAACCGTTTAAACAGCAGTGTACAACACTATAAAAAGACACTACCCAAGGAAAAATCTATAAAACAAAAGTTGAAAGATCTTTGCTGCATTTACCCAAATGGTTCATGGTTTAACACCATTACCATTCAGAGAGTTATAATTTTTAGATCTTGAAAATATGTATCCTGGATTGAACCACATCTTTATCACATTTACACAGGAAGAAAGTTGGAAACTGGATGAAGCTGAATGATCTCTAGTGCACAGCCAGTGCACTAGCAGAGAAACGGAAATCCTCTTGCCTCACAGTTAACAAGATTTTTCCCCCCATCTCTGAAGGACACTGTCCACATCTTATTAAAACTGGATTCTTAGGAGATGACCTCTCAGTAAAAGTCATGGGATCCTGCAGAGGTTATCAGGGTTTTGAAAAGACACAGCTGCATTGAAGACTTGCCTACAGGTACTATATTTGCACCTTTGTGCACTCTGAAGCACTTTAAAAATCAAATTCAAAGCACTGTGTCACCCTAATATCTCTCTCTCACTATGCTGTGGACTGTTAATAGATTAATAATTTTCTGTGGAGTTGCTCTTACACATTTGTTCAGCCACTAGACCCCATCTGTGGCTCCAATGATGCTGATGGAAAGATATTGATTGTGTTTGTGTGACACTGTTACCCATTGTTAACTGAACCATGGTTTACTAAATTAACTCAATTTTCTGGGCTTTCATATTACAAAAAACTATCAACTAACCAGATGGACCTGGTCTGCATAACATGCTAGGTTAAAATATATTTAGCTAATTTGCAGGCTGTTAAGTTGTCTAGGAACGTAGCAAATCCAATAAGGGCCAAACTATAGGCAACACTGAAGATGACACATTAGCTTTTGTGAACCCTTTTAAAATTTCTTACTAATAGTAGACTTCCTTCCAGATCTACTGCCAGCTTGGTGCTGCTGCTGAGAATTTTCATCGGAACCACATTAAGGAAAGAATTGGCCCACCTTCTGACAGCCCTTCTCAGAAATGCAAGACGTCTTGGGGATAGAGTGCCATCTACAGGACTCCAAGGGACAGAGAATGGACCATTAAACTCAGAAGAAATCTGCTCTAGGGAGCTGGGAATATGCCAGGCCCGGCTTCAACTGAGGCAAGATGTATTTTAAGTAACAGGAACAGTTTCATTTCAAAATACTGGAAGAATAATCATTTAGTTTTAAATGCAGAATGGGGGGTGCAAGAGTTGCAGTTGTTCCTGCCATTTTTTCATTTCTTCCAATGAGCAGAAAACAAGTTCAGAGAGCTCTTCTCATCTCCTGCAAGAGATTTGCGCCTAAGGGACTCTGTGACTTGCTTCAGAGAAACAGGCTATGCTATCATGCAGTTTCTTGTTTGTGGTTTAGTGTGATGTGTGAAGTTAACCACCTTGATTTGCAAGCCATACCTTATGGTAGCACATTGTATAAACACAGCTAATAAGTTCCATCCTTACATTCTTCATTATCACTTAGTTTTGTGATAATGAAAATAAAATCATCATCTTGTACTGTAAAGACAAATTCCTGAAGGAATTTGTTGATTTTCTGTTCTACTTTGTGAATGTACTGAATGCAAAAGAGGTAACAGTGTCATCAGCAAAGGCTATTCTATTCTATTTCAATACAACCCACATCTGGTGAATGGTAAGCCCATAGGGAAAGACAGCCAACTTTTTCATTTTTATATACCATCTAAAAGTCTGTAAGTAATCATCATCATCATCATCATCATCATCATCATCTCTTGCCTGTAAAATCATGTAATTGTGGAAGCGCATCCAAAATTATCCCAACCAGAGGCAGATAAAGTGCAGCAATTTTCATTTTCATTTCTGGCTTCAAGCAGGATTTATCCAAGTCATGTGAACTCATCAGGCTGTGGACAGCACTGATCGCTTTCTTCTGCACCTTGCTTATTCTGTCGGGACAAAAGGACCAAGACCTGTTGATCAGATGATCATAGAATAGTCCAAGGAATAACAGAGGATAAACAAAATTAATAGGGAAATATTCTGAGAGGTAAATAAAAAATGTCCCATTAAGGAAAAGAATTCAAGCCATAGATTACACATGCTTTCTCTTTAATAAATATTACTATTCTTGCAATGCTTGGGGATTAATAAAAATTTTGCAAGTCATATTATGTGTACTGGAGCTTCATGGCCTAGTAAAATAATACAAGCCCAGTTGTTTATCCTCTTTGTTAGGATTGGCCTGTTGTGACAATCCAGCTTCCTGAACCTAATGACCATATTCCTAAATGTTAGAGGCTCTTCCAAGCAGTTGCTAAACTAAAACTCATATGATCTTTCACCACTGGCCATGCTGGTTGGGACCACTGTGAGTTGCAGTTCAGCAAAATGTGGAGGGATACAAATTCTGTCACATAAAAATAAACTCAGTTGTTTTGAGGAAAACTAGGGTTTAATCCAAAAAGTTTAAGTTGTAAGACTAGGATCTGCTCCGTGAGTTACTGTGTGGGTATGCTCAGGTCTAAGATGCAGACAGGGTGAGACTACAAGATTAGCCCAAATTCACACATGTTAAAGTATAACGTGTCTTAGTTCACTTTGGTTTTTAGAATACTGCATAAACCAAACTGGTGGAAAAGCATGACTTTGCACGTTGTATGAACACAGCCAATTGTGGTCTATCCATTAAATGATTTTCAACCTACACATTTTCAATCATTTAATAATATTATCATTTAATCATTTAATAGAATTATGATTTGGTATAATACTAAGCCTCTAGATGGGCAAGGCTATAAACATTCTATAAACCTGCCTATGGGTTTTGATCTTGTCAACACGGCAGTCAATTCTCTTTCTGTTCATTTCAGCTCCTTCTCAGACTACTGTGGGACCTCACTGGTTTGCAGTGATTCAGGAGTGGCTGCCCTTGACACTGATCCTGACTATGTTAAAAGAAGAACTAAGTGCACAGAGTATTTCAAGCAGCCTGACTGAAACCCGATTCAGCGCCCATAATTCAAGAGTACTGCTGACATATCCAGGTCTCTGGAAAAAATGAGACCTACCCTTCCCCTTCTGTATCCAAGGCAGCTGCCAGCTCTGTAAAAAGTAGCCCCGTGAGGAAGTGCTGCTGCCGATAATCTGCTGTAAGCTCAAACATGCTGGCAAGTTTTTGATCCTGGAAACTTGAGCAGGAACTTGAATTCTACAATAAAATATAATGAAAGAAAGAGGCAAAAACTGTGTTTATATTGAATCAAAAGCACAGATTTAATGACAAGATTGTTACTTAGCTGCATCTAAAATAAGTAATATAATGACTTGACATAATGCTCTTTATGAAATATCTCTATAACAAAACAAAATCTCTCTAATATTTCATCTCTAAAACATTTTATATTATATGGAAACTGAATTAACAATCATTTATTAAATCAAACGTCTTTGGCTACAGCATTTTAGTATCATAAACAAAATAAAGAAATTTAAAGCAAAGTAAAGAAAAATCCAGAAATTTAATGGAATGAATTTATACTTGAGTACAATTGAAACAGGTAAGACAATCATTATGTAACCCTAAGTACAAATGAGCAATGCTGGTTTATCACACAGCAATCTACACATTTCAACCCTACACAAAGTTGGAACTATTTTAGCTGCAGGGTAGATGTGCTCCAAGTTGGCAAAGTTCATCTGACAGACAGCTGAAATATTAAATCATGCCAAAGAAGCAGAAGCTACTGTTGACTTCAGCCACTTTAACTCTGTGGGTTATTCCTGAATGTATACGGGGTATGTGTGGGTATGTCTCTGAGTCAGGGTTGAATGTGTGTGTGTGTGTGTGTATAATTTACCAGATAGAACTGAACTAATCTGCTTTCTTTTCAGCTCTTATGTGGCAGGAAGATTGACCTTCTCAGACAGATTAAATTCTGCTGTTTGTTTTTTAAATTGCTTTCCAATCCCTCCTAGAAAACACCAATGCTTACAAAATATCCATAGATGCCCTTTCTCTATGTATATTGAACATACAGTATAAAAGGAGAAAGGGATTGTGGCTCCTGGCTATAGTCCTGAGTTCTACATGTTTAATGGATTATCTGGCCTATGTGTATGCAGTTGCATTCATTCATTCATTCATTCATTTGAACTTTCTACTGAATGTGACAAAATTAAGGGATGATGCCAGCAAACATACTCCTGCTTTTCCATCTATACAAATGTATGGGGAAAAAGATGACCATTAGTCAATAATCAATAAGAGGAAATATGAGAACTCAATCACCTATATATTCTGTATCTGCTAAGGCAGGCACCCCCAATAAAATTAAACTGTATTTTTTTAAAAAATAGGGGAAGTACCTGGGATGATACAGAAGGAGAAGGAGATGTTGGAGCACATCCTGAAGTCAAAAAGAAGAGATTCAAATTGAGGTAATGTTCATGACTGCAGAGAATTTGTAGGAACTCCAGCCTCATGGACAACAACACTGGAATATTACTCAGTTTATTTGACAACTAGAAATGAAAGATTGAAAAGAAAAGCATGATGAATACTTTCATACAGAGAAAAATGCCTTGTTCCTGAAATAGATACACTTAGATCAATAAAAATAATCAAAAAGCAATAAATATATTTAATTGTTCCATTTAATACTTGCATCACATAAGTTTCCATCTATTAGACCCTCTCTCCTAGTGGCAACATTTAATAAAATGGATCATTTTTTGTTAATGCCATAATTCTCTCTACAAAGTAATTCTGTAGTATACTTTCTTCATCTGTGCAATAAAAAATATTGTGTTATAAATTCTATAGCCAATTGTTAGTAGCAACATCCTTAATACAACTGAGTTACATCAGCAAAGTCTACCAATGCAAAACTGATCTTTAATTTGATTTTGAATACATGAAGCTGTTGAGGTCAGAATTAAAGAGAGAATGAAAGGAATCCTAACAACTACAGTTGATAGCAGAGGAGAGAGCAATGTACTTTGATGGACTCCAAATTCAAGAAAGCATCTTGGCTTTATCATGATTCAGTTGAAACAATTAGTGCTGAACTGAAATTATTCAGACAAGTTGAACTTTCATCAATGTACAGCAAACATTTTGTTTGTTTGTTTGTTCATTTATTTTAAAGCCCACAAAAACCCTCTTCCTTAGTCTTCCAAAGAACCCCTGGGGGAAAAGCAAAATTCCACAGCACAGGTTTCAAACCTCTGTGGCCTGCAAAGAATGTTAAAGGAAGTATCTGAAAAAATTGCTTAATCAGGGGGTGGTGAGGGGGAAGAGAATTTTAAATATCTAAAATTGATAAAAAACGGGCTTAGGAACTGCTCTTAATTACACTACTCTACCCAACTGAAAATTAGTTCACTTATTCAGGAAGACCGTATCATTGCACAAATGGGCCTATGCCAATTGAGAGAGCATCTGGAGGATCCTATACATGTTCTTCCTACATATGGGTTCTAGTCTAGACATTTGAATTAATTGTTTGGCCTGATAAGTTAGTTTTCTATGTGTAAGAAGGCTAATGTAGGAATCCTTTTGAATGAGATATTTGCCAGTTAATTAGCCAATACACCAAGTTGATTTGAATGTTTAATCAATAAGCTGCAATGGAAGTGGGAAGTCTGTCTCCCTCACATTTTGACAACCTCCAGCCATCAGCACTACCACCAACCAGTCAGAGATGATGGAAGTGATGGTATATTGGGGAATTGAATATTTCATGCTGATGAATTCCAAACTGAAGTTAACTTTCCAAGGCCATCTCAAAGTTACAAAATAGTCTCCTAACTTGTGAATTCTTAACCACTTCCCACAAGCCAATATGGCAAGCAGAAAAAAGCAGGGTAGGGATGGGGATGAGAAAGAAAAATCTTGGATATACTAGCCACAACTGCATTCTGCTAGTCTTAAAAGGAACACTGGATATGCACAATTTGGATCCTATCAGGTATTAGTGTTGGGTTTACTCAGGAGTTTCCCCAAGAGTTGTAGACAAAAAGAAACAAGCCACTGCATCTGGAGGATTATTCAATCCTTCTCTTATTAGACCTGTTTCCATACTTAGGAGAACCATGGTATAAAACTGGGAAAAGCCCATTTGTAAGCCTCACTTTAAAAGCCTCAGTTCTTGCTATATTTACCATCCTGTCTGATGAAGAGTTTTTAAGAATGTGAAATATCAAACACCATTGCCTGATTTTCAGCCAGCTAAGTAAGATATTCTGTAATAGGATATTGGAATTTTTCTTATGGGCAATTGACCTCTCTCTGTTTTGCACTTAAGACAGTAATCTAAAACCAAAACGGAAATCTCTGCAGACTTGAAAATTATATGTTGGAATATACTATCGTATGGCCTTTATTCAAGTGACTTTTGTAGTGAGGCCTACCTGATTGCAGTAGTGTTTGATAAGGTGAAACACAAATCCACGATCCATTAAAGAAAGAAGATCGTATAAGAAAAATGCCAAGCTAATGTTGATCTTTTCTGCCTGTTCACTTTCCTTAAAAAAGAAAAAGAAATGTTAATGCACAAGAAAAACTATGTTTTACAAATACTCTGAGGTAAAATCTACACAATTATAGATTAATATAATTATATATGAATTGAAAAGACAGGACTATTATTATCACACTTAAACTTTTGCCCACTCGGTCTAGATGTGTCATAACATGATCGGCCACATGAACAGGTTCATCAATCACCAGGAAGCCACAAATGTATGTTGGCATACAGCTAGTGGCCCAGAAGCCAGTACTCTAACATAGTTGGAATAAAGTTAGCTAGATAAATGAAATTGGCACATCATGTAGGATTCATTCTAGATTCCATTAATTATTCTAAGATTCCTACATGTCACAGACAGCATGATCACTTGACACATTTGGCAATATAAAGCCTGACTGAGTTTAATAAAAGAATTTAGATGTAAAAAAAATGTAATAATGAATCAGGAAAATCTGTAGATTTATAACTGTTTGGTAAACCAGTTATAAGGAATGGATTTATAAAACATAGACCTGATAATATCCATTTGTCAACACTGGACATTGCTACAGGTAAATTGGAATCAGCTACTTTAATCTCATTAGATGTTTGGATGTTGATATTATTCAGATTAAATTTATGTAGTGTGTTCTAAGAAGATATGGGCTTCCATCACCTTTTGTCTTTTGGATTATAATTTGGTATCTTTACTCTGTGGTTAGAGTCATTACAAATAGATTTGTTTCTCGATCTATCAAGCTATAGCCTCAGGAGATACCAGGACAGGAATCACTGGAGGCTGATCAAATCCAGGCACCATCAAAACAGCTGGAGCAGTCAAGATGATGAGGTACAACCTCCAAGCCCTCAGACTTGGCAAGTAGAGCAGAGAGTAGAGCAAAGATGCTCAATGAACCTCCTTGCCAAGAAAAGAAGTAACTATCTTAATTAAAGATAACTGGCTGCAGCCTGATTTTAAGAGGTAGTCCTGGCTCATGTTTCTCTGTTGGAAACAACTGTCTGATCTGGTGTGTTGTTCCTGTGTATTCTGCTCATGTAAAATACCCTGAAACTCTGACCTTTGGACTGGCTGACAAACCTGGCTTAGCTCTGAACTTTGGACTGGATTTTGACTTCCCTTCCCTGCATTCCTGTTGAAAGCGAAAACTGCCCAGGCAAGCTTTCTTTCCAAGAAACTGTTTTGATTTACATTCCTTTCCTTTTCTGCTGTTTATCTACTCAGCCTTAATTGCTATTCTCATTTAGCAACTGTGTGTGTGTGAGTTTGAAACCTGAAACAGGATAGTACCTGAGAAGGATGTCCCTGTCTCCTTTAATTTTAATTTGGTTCTTGAAACCTTAGCTTCTTTCATTAAATAGTTTTAAGATACTAAGGGTATGGTGGCACTTGATATTGAACCTATGCAGATAATATCCATTTTAGATAATTATGCAGTGTCATTACCAAAGCTTATTGAAATCATACAGCCTTATGATTTATACTCTGGTTATATTATTAATTTAAAAAGCTTAATTTGCTGCTTTTGGGAACCACAATACCTACAAACTACTGTATGAAATTAGGATTTACAATTTGTACAGTCTCCATAAAATATCTGAGTTTATATTTTCTCAAAATATATCACAATATATTCAATGCATAGATGCAACTTCAGGAGATATAAATTGACAGCAAAAACGTTTAAGTTTCTGAGTTAAGATTAATGCAACTGAAATGAATATTAGAGTGGGATTAATGTATATTTTAAGAGGGAGTCCAATGTTAATTCCAATCAGATTCATATACAGGTAGTCCTTGAGTTACAACTCTCTAGCGGATGGAGCCTGCAACAAGCCTCTTCTACTGGACCTGATGGGATGGGTAGATGTCACTGGGGAGAGGCAGTCCCTCAAACAACCCAGCCCCCTGGCATGTAGGGCTTTACAGGTTGTCACCAGCACCTTGAACTGGACCTGGAAACAAACTGATAACCAATGCAGCTCATTGAGCAGAGGTGTAACATGCGCAGATCTAGGTGTACGCATAACTGCCTGCACTGCTGCATTTTGCACAAACTGAAGCTTCTGAATACTCTTCAAGGGCAGCCCCATGTAGAGCGCATTACAGTAATCAATATGGGAGGTGACCAGGTCATGAGTGACTGAGTGTAGAGCTTCCTGATCCAGGAATGGGCACAACTGGAGTGCAACTTGAAGCTGTCCAATGGCCCTTCTAGGCATGATTGCCACCTGCTCTTTAAGCAAGAGTCGTGAGTCCAGAAGGATCCCCAGATTGCACATCAGATATGTCTGGGGAAGTGCAACCCTATCCAAAACCAAAGATGGTAAATTCCTAGATCCAGGTGGCCCCAAAACCCAAGCCACTCAGTCTTGCCAGGGTTTGCCAAAGCCTATTGTACTCCATCCAAACCCCTACAGTCTCCAGATGCTGAGACAGGACATTGGCAGCAACACTTATTTCACCAGGGGTACAGATATATAGCTGGCTATCATCAACATACTGATGATACCTCATCCCATGGCTACAGATGACCTCACCCAATGGCTTCATGTAAATGTTAAACAGGAGTGGAGAGAATACCAAACCCTGCAGCATCCCACAATTTAGGGGCCATGGGCAGGACCTCTCACCCCCAATCAATACCAGCTAAAATCAGCCACTGAAGAAGGAAGAAAACCAGCTCAGTACAGTGCCACCCAGGATATAAGGACTGAATCTGGTAAGCTGGCAACCAGCACTTCCTAAGCTAGAAAAGACCATTATGTAAAACATGTCAGAGCTTCCCCAAAGCCACCAAGCAAACTGCTAAGTGTTAGTTAGAAAGGTCAGAAGGAAAAGCCTATAATTTAAACTCTGGAGTACAGACTATATAAAATATTTGATTTAGTTGCCCTGCAGAGAGAAAATAATCTCTTGTGTATATAGCTTCATCTCTTTTCTGCAGTGAAGAGTCTAATTTCTTCTTCAGTCTTCTGGTGAATAACCTGAACAAAGGGTTAAGGATCTGGACAGCTGGAAAAAAGAAAAAGAAAAAAAAAGAAAGCTGGGAGGTTCCACCAGTCTCTGTCCTTAATATGTCCTTATTGTGCCTGTAAATAATGACAGCAACCTTTTCCAATCTACAGGTAGTCCTCGGGTTAAGAAAGCCCAGTTTATGACCCATAGTTAAGAAAGGAGCCTACTGTAGTAAAATTCAAATTAAATACACAATGATTCAAGTTAAATACACAATACTACTTACACAGTATTACATACAAATTCGACTTAAGGACAATCTTGGGAATGGAACTCGTTCTTAAATGGCAAGATTATGATCACCGATGGAAGAAGCAAACTGTATATAGTGTATTTTTCTGCACCTCAAAAAGTGGGATGTTATGCTTTAACACTGCTGTGAACAAGAGTGCTTGGATAATAATTTTAAGTGGGCAATTCTTCAAGAACTTTGTGTCCAAGTGGTTAAGGGATTTAAAGTTGAACACTAATGCTTTGCATTGTATTTGGAAGAAATCAAGAAACATGCTCCACACTCTTGGTCCCAAAAATCATCTTACAACTGAATTCTGAAGTTGCTAGACAGTCTTCAAAGGCAGCCATGTGTTGTCTTTGTATTGTACAATCTGGTAGCATAACCTAGAAGTTACCATAATATTTGTGATAATCTGGCTAGGCGGCAGTCCTTCACTAACTTTGGTCTCAAAAAGTTAAGCAGAGTGAGAGCTGGTTAGTTCTTCGATAAGAGACCACTAGTGGTTGACGATTGCCTAGGAAATAAAAAACAAATCCTAGAACAATGCAATGGCAAACTGTCTTATTGCTAAGAAAATGGCACACTCCAACTCAGCAGGAGTCTTCCTCTTAGTTCTTGTCAGACATCACATGTGGTCACAGCAGTACATCTCAGCTCTCCAGATACTTAACTCCTTATTCAGCAATTGTCTTTACTTGCCAGAACTTGACTACATTACAATCTTTGTTGCAGGCAAGAATTAAACTGATGGATGGATGGATGATTATTTACCCTACTCAGTACAAAGGAGTCAAAGCCTTTATGTAGATTATTGCTTCTTGGGAATCTCAGGAGGCAACTAAACTAAGCCTGCATAATGGTTTTCTACTCTTGAAACACTGGTTGCCATCTCACTGGATTCAACCCTTACTCTTCCTGAGCAGGAACCCCAAGCCACTCTGGGAAGGGTGGGATCCCTGCCCCCATTACTGTAGTTACCAAAAACCAGCAATTTTACACACACACACACACACACAAATTATATACAATTATCAGCCCAAAGTAATCCACTGCAGATGATGGCCTCTTTGTTGAAGGTATGGGACCATATCTACCATGCTGGTCCAGTGTGGTATACAGGTGAAACTCGAAAAATTAGAATATCGTGCAAATGTTCATTTATGTCATTAAGGCAACTCAAAAGGTGAAACCAAGATATGAGATAGACGTATTACATGCAAAGTGAGATATGTCAAGCCTTACTTTGGTATAATTGTGATGATTATGGCGTACAGCTTATGAAAACCCCAAATTCACAGTCTCAGAAAATTAGAATATTACATGACATCAATAACACAAGGATTGGAAATAGAACAATATCGGACCTCTGCAAAGTATAATCATGCATATGTACTCAGTACTTGGTTTGGGCCCCTTTTGCAGCAATGACTGCTGCAATGCGGTGTGGCATGGATGCTATCAGCCTGTGGCACTGCTAAGGTGTTATGGAAGACCAGGATGCTTCAATAGCGGCCTTCAGCTCTGCTGCATTGTTTGGTCTCATGTCCCTCATCTTTCTCTTGGCAATGCCCCATAGATTCTCTATGGGGTTCAAGTCAGGCGAGTTTGCTGGCCAATCAAGCACAGTAATCCCATGGTCATTGAACCAGGTTTTGGTACTTTTGGCAGTGTGGGCAGGTGTCAAGTCCTGCTGGAAAATGAAGTCAGCATCCCCATAAAGCTCGTCTGCGGAAGGAAGCATGAAGTGCTCCAAAATCTCCTGGTAGACGGCTGCGTTGACCTTGGACTTAATGAAGCACAGTGGACCAACACCAGCAGATGACATGGCTCCCCAAATCAACACAGACTGTGGAAACTTCACACTGGACTTCAAGCATCGTGCATTGTGTGCCTCTCCATTCTTCCTCCAGACTCTGGGTCCTTGGTTCCCAAATGAGATGCAAAAGTTGCTCTCATCAGAAAAGAGGACTTTGGACCACTGGGCAACAGACCAGTTCTTTTTTTCTGTAGCCCAGGTAAGACGCGTCTGACGTTGTTTGTTGTTCAGGAGCGGCTTGACAAGAGGAATACGACATTTGAAGCCCATGTCCAGGTTCCGTCTGTGTGTGATGGCTCTTGATGCACTAACTCCAGCCTCAGTCCACTCCTTGTGAAAGTCCCCAACACTTTTGAATGGCCTTTTCCTGACAATCCTCTCCAGGCTGCGGTCATCCCTGCTGCTTGTGCACCTTTTTCTACCACACTTTTCCCTTCCACATAACCTTCTATTGATGTGCTTTGATACAGCACTTTGGGAATATCCAACTTTTTTTCAATTACCTTTTGGGACTTTCCCTCCTTATGGAGGGTGTCAATGATGGTTTTCTGCACAACTGTCAGGTCAGCAGTCTTTCCCATGCTTGTGATTCCTACTGAACCAGCCTGAGAGACCATTTAAAGGCTCAGGAACCCTTTGCAGGTGTTATGGATTCATTAGCTGATTAGAGTGGGACACTTTGAGCCTAGAATATTGAACCTTTTCATACTATTCTAATTTTCTGAGATTGTGAATTTGGGGTTTTCATAAGCTGTACGCCATAATCATCACAATTATACCAAAGTAAGGCTTGACATATCTCGCTTTGCATGTAATGCATCTATCTCATATATTGGTTTCACCTTTTGAGTTGCCTTACTGACATAAATGAACATTTGCACAATATTCTAATTTTCGAGTTTCACCTGTATGTGTGTGTATATAATTATATGTAATATATACAATATTTACACACACAGTGTATATAATACACACACACAAATATACTGTACATACCTATACATAGATACACACACACACAAAGAAAACTCCCCAAAGTCCATCCAGTCAAAAACTAATTGAAAATTCTGACCCTACCATACATATGATGCAGCCCTAAGTGCATGATGCCTTTCCCTTCCATGATGATTCTTGGTTCCCCTAAAATATGAACCCACTGAAAATGATGTCCACCTGTTATTCAGATGCCCATATCTGTTACTCAGAGAATGAAGCAATGAACTAGAATTTTAACATAGACAGTGAAGTTGATTATGAACTCACATTGAGGTACAGGAACAATCTGCCTGGAATAAAATTATACCATTATGAGATATTGAGTTTCTGTTTGTTTTAGTTTCTTGCAAAATTACCTTCTGGGTCTTGACTGAAAGCACAGCAACCTCTGAGGTAACAACACTGACAATTGTGGTGATGTCATCCTTGAAGCGGTTGGAAAATCGAGCTCTGCGGGGAACATCCTGCTTCCGTAGACTGTCAACATACTGAGCCATGCTTTTTACCTTGAAAAATATCAGCATTGTTTATCAAATGTGAGGTTTTTAAACAAAAGCAAATAGTGGAATTGACAGAATTCACACATTTAGAAGAATCCTTTCTCTACATTTCATGAAGCTGGAGCCTAACATTTCTAAATTCTGCTCCAAAATTTCTGCAGCTAAAACGAGAACATACACTGCACTCGGTAAACTTAAAATGTGGGATTCCATTCTAGAACTCTTAGGTGTATAATATGGTCTATATTAGGTGTATTACTATACTATATTATACCATTTTCTAACAGTATATACATTTCCTGCTTTAATTTATACATGATTTGAAAAACTAGTGTGAGATTCAAGAAGCCAGCATCAGCGGCTGTTTATTCTGCCCCCCATGATTACAACATTAGCATATCAATAAAATGCTTCCAGTGTTATGCACATATGTTTAATGTGTTTGATATGACACTCACTGGGTAGACCTCTAAACAGTTTGTTTAAAAACGTACACATTTATACCTAGTATATTTATTTTGGGGATATTTTTAACTTGCTAAACAAGTAAACAGTTCATCTGGGTCAGTTTACTTTCCTGCGCATTTGATAGAGAGATCATGCTAGATTAATAATCTGGAATTAAAAATTTACTTTAATTGAATAGAAGAATGCTGTTGCTTCCTTGAAAGCTATTCCCATCTCACAACTCTTTTCCTGAACATGCTGCAGACATGTATTCGTTGCTCATGAGTCATGTTTCCATATTACTAGTGGTGGAAAGGAATCAAGTGCTGAATTATTAAAGCTTGTTCTATTTTATTTTAGTTGAATGTGAAACCATGTAACTCCCTCTACTGAAAAGAGAAGGACCATATAAAATCTTACCAGCAATTCAAAGAAGAACCAAGAATATTTGAAGACCGATTCTCTCACCATGCCTGTGCTGACCACCATCTGAAGTGCGAGTTCTTCATGAAAATGCTATACAGTATATTAAAACCCAAATGTGAATACAACTTGACTTTCAATGTTAGACTTCAAAGCAGAACTCTAAAATTAGGAGATCCAAAAGGGAATCCTTTTTTATTAATCCATGAACACACATGCAGATAAACATCAAGAAAGCAGAAAGAGCTGCTGGAGGCAAAAGGAGGTAGTTGGGATTCCCTAGAAGACTGACAAAAATAATACCAGAAGAGATGGTAGAAAAATAGGTTGTCTGTTCTAACTGCCATGCACTTTGCAATAGCAGAACTAATACCATATCAAGACAAGCTTTGAAAAAAATGAATCAGTACAGCCTAATAAATATTACAATATCAGTAGTAATTTTTTTCCAAGAAAATAAGAATTAATGTTAATTTTTAGATGCACATAACATAACACGCGGCCAGCAACACATAGGTTGGGTATGTACGTCCAGGCTGAAGGTCTAAATCTTCTATTTTAAGTTAATTGAAGATTAAGTCTATAATTATATGTGCAAAAGGAGACTGTCACATAAAGCAGCATGGAAGCCTTTAGTTTTAGTAAAAATGAAATTAGATGCCTTGCTGTTATTTGAAGATCATTCAAATACAGCTTAAAATGGACTGAATACATGGATGACCTTACGCATTTTGGCATTTAAGATTAAACATTACAGGGGTCGCATTTTTTAACTGGTTTGTTAACTGGGATTTCCCTTTCCATTTGGCTTTCTGCTATTCCTAAATCCCAGAATAATACACAAAACATTTATCCCATTAAAAGAATTTCCCTTGCATCATTTGCTTTTCCTTTTCCTTTTTTTTTTTTGCTGCAATGGAGAAGGTGACTTATTATGATCTCTAGAGAAGAGTAACTAAAATATTCAATTATCCTGTATGTGTTTAGTCAGACAGAATTCCCTTATAATCACTGAGGTTTAAATTCCAGTAAATATGTGCATTTTCAGCTTGCAATTATAATTTATTTTTCAGTTTTACATATTATCTTAGCCCAAATAAGCCCCTGAAGCAGCCTAGGCAAAGGTATCTAGTCCCAGAGCTGCCAAATATTTTATGTCACTAGGTGTTATTACTTGTAGGTTCATAGTTTTTTTCCTAACAAATTTAGAAACAAATTTGGAGCCTAGGCATTTCAGAGTGAACATTTTTCAATTTATTATTAATACAAACTGAAGTTCTAGTGAGACTTTTATTAATACTACACATTGTGATCATGTTTTGTACCCCAGAATATGTTTCATACTGTATTACTTTTTGATTCTTATATCTATTTTTATACTTTTATAATCAGTGTATACATTCACTTCACTGCACATCTCTTGTTGAGGACCTCTCTTTTCCCAGTGCAGCAGAAACAGGAGTTGTAGCAGTAAACCAATTCTGGGCATAGCAGGAATTTTTCCTAAAATTTGTTAGGAAAAAAACTATGAAAGGCAGCTGAGTGATACTTTTCTTCACTATGATATATTGGCTAAACCCTTCAAAGGAAAATCAATTATATTTATCATGAAGAAGACTTTGCAGGTTGGGCAGTTCCCTCTGTAGAGATGTCCAAGATCAGATTACTTTGGATATCTTTTGGTTTTTAAGATCTAAGAATATGGACAAGTGCTCTGTAGAACTCGGCCAAATACCAATTTCCTCAAGTCTTGCCCCTTTTGGTTTATTACACATAGTATGAAGAGAGGACTCAGCTGGACCAGGAGGTTATACAGTCCTCATTATGAGAAAAAATGGTCCCAGCTTAATTACAGGAATAAGACCTGCAGAGAAAAAAAATTATCGGACCTAGAAAATTATATGCCAATTGCCAACATTCCTTCCTGGTAAGTTGCTTGAGTAAGGTGATCTAGATCTACTTCTGTCTCAATTTAGGTCTCTTTAGTTTTCCATGGTAGTATGGTGTAAATTCCATGAGTATCCATTTTATTCCTAACAACAAAAATTATTTAATGTCTATATAAAATGTTTAGAAAACTCATTGAAAGATTTAAAGTAAGCTATACATGCTGATAAATGAGAGCCAATTTGGTCTAGTGGTTAAGAACCAGGCTAGAAACCAGGAGACTCTGAGTTCTAGTCCTGCATTAGGCATGAAAGCCGGCTGGGTGACTTTGGGCCAGTCACACTCTCTCAGCCCAAAATGTCAGGCTCGTGCAACAAGCCAGTCAGTCAATTCCTCTTATAACCAATGGATCAACATTTGGTTGATCTGAAAAAAAACGGACCCTGCACGTGCACATGTGCACATAGACACACACAAATGTAGCTCCCTCTCTCCTTTTCATCAAATTCAGGTGAGACTATGGAAATGTTTAATCAGTGTCTGGTGCAGTGATATACTGGATGAAGGCCACCAAACTCCCCAACCCCCAAAGGACCAAGCTTTTACGCCCTTCTAGATCAGTGTTTTTCATACTTGGTAATTTTAAGATGTATGGACTTCAACTCCCAGAATTCCCCATCCAGCATCTGATCTAGATCTTTCACTGTAATTAGAAGCAAAACTGTCTACTGTGGAACAAAGTAACTTTTCTTAGTTTAAAATGGTGTACCAGCAATTGCCATACTTGCAAAGAGATAATCCTGCTACCTTAATTCATGATCTAGTACCTTATTTACATTATTGCCACTGTATTATATAAGATCCTATGCTTGAAGGCAATACAGAAACTTCACTAACTACAAAATCTGGAGTAAACAGTAGTGACTGAAACTGGACATTAGGAACGTATGTAAACCCCACCAGGCAGACCAGATCAGGAAATCAACTCTACAGGAAAGCTAAAACTATTTTATTGAGATTTGCTATAATAATCGAATCTTGCAAGTCTGATTGTGCTGAACTTCCTTCTCCTTCTTATACTCCAGTGAATTAGAGTGCTGTCTGCCTGAGCCACTTCTGAAAGTTATTTGGCCATTCTGAACTTCAAAAATGTTTCAGCCCCTTTTCCTAAGTAATGGTTCCTATGGGTTTCCGTCAAGGTCATCTTCCTTACTCTCTATAGCATATTATACCAATTCTATGTGATTTTTCTGCTTCCACCTCATTTCTGGTCCCTACTCAATATGCTGGTATTAATCTGTAAAGCCCTTCACGGCTTTGCTGCTTCTCACGGATTTCCACTCAGATTCTAAGATCATTTTCAGAGGTGCTGCTTCAGGTGCCTCCCCAATACTGCTACACAATAGCAGCTATGCAGACACAGGTGTTTTCAGTGAAAAGCCCCCAATTTTCGAAGGTCCTCTCCAGTGAGATATGTGTGGTACCAACATTATTATTTCTTGTTTTGGTGCAAGGCAAAGGTATTTTTGTTTTCTCTGCCTTTGTAATATATTAACACACTATTTTTAAATTCATATGCTACACAGAAGCTTAATAGCTATTATGGCTCCTGCTTTTATTGTTTCTTTTATTGTGTTTATATGGTTTAATAGTAGTAGTAGTAGTAATAGTATTTAATAGTATTAACAAATAGTATTTATTTATTTATTACATTATGACTGATCCTTTAAATTGTGATTTTAATATAGGGTAAGCTACCCTGGGAAAGCTTGGCTGGATATGCATTAAAAAAATAAAGGATTGAGCTAGGTATTTCATTCCTGAACATCTGAATTCCAACTGATAAATTACTTTTTCCTAACTTTTTCAAAAGGATTAAACCATTGAATCTATCTCACAAAAATATTTAACATGTTTAAATTAAATTAAAATATTTAATTGAAAAGTGGCATGTTCGTAATAGAGTGTAGAGTGTCTATCAATAAGCAGTACTGCATTAGGGGGCAGCCTACCTTTTGTTTGGATAAGCGAGTGTTTGTGCAGGGACTCGACATATCACTGTTGGATTCACTACAGAAAGACATCCGGCTGTAGCTCCGATCTGCAACCTGGAGAAAATGAGCAGAAGCCATACAGAAAAAGAATTACTAGAACAGTGGAGGGAAGGAGGGAGGGAGGGAGGGAGGAAAACTGTGCGTGAAGTATGCAATGAATATGTTGTTACATTCCCAGTAAATTAAACACACGACTGCCCCCATGCGTTCCAATTTAGTACTATATTTTCCAATTCAAGTGCTTTGTCTACATTGCAACAAACGTGGAAGAAGAAAAACATACAGTTCATCTTTAGCGTGAAGATGGGGAAAAGCTCTTTTTACATTAAGAATGTTAAGTAAGAAGCAGAATTTCAATTAATACCCAGAGAAGTTATTTCTCTATGCATTTAAGGGGCAAGTATATTCACTACATATATAATCTGCACCTCAGATAGCTCTCTGGAATAAAATAATTTTAACAGTGTGGTAGTTGGAAAGCTAATGTTTAGATTCAATAATACAAACTTCTGTGATGGGTGTTTATTAGATTTTATCCCAAATAATGGCATAAAAATACTGAAAAGATATTACATGAAAGTCACAAAAATTTTCATAGCAGGGTGGAACTATCTGCATTATTTCCTATCTTGTTATTTTGTAAGTTCACTAAACTTTAGATTTAGTCTCCACTTTTTTACTCCTCTTCCTCTTATGCTTTAATTTTTTAATCTTCTACAAGTTAAAAATATTACCAGCACTGTTAAAACTGAACTGGCCTCCACACAGTCTTCTATGGGAATGATTCTAGCCCCTCAGCTGGCCAAAACCATTTATGTTATATGTTTAGCTCATGGGTGAATCCTGGTGCTTGCCAAATACTGGCCAGACAATCTCAATCTAGATGCAAGAAAGAAAAATATTTGAATAAAATGTGAATTTAACAGACCCACTGGGGGATAGGGGTGTCCATTAAAGCCCAATCTCCACTGAATTTGGATGTATTTAACTTACATAAATCTATGGATGTGCATATTTGATATAAAATGTATACGCACTTTACATAAATTCTGTAAATTTGTGGAAATAATCCAGACTGAGTCAGCAAACAACAGACTTTTCTATTATTTGGGAGTAAAATCCAAAGTAAGATTTTGTCCATGGCACCCAAGCTCCACCAAATGGAGGTCCATACATTTGAGGTTTTATCATATAAACTCCAACCTTAGTTTAGCACCCTAGAATTGTATGATCCTCTCTTACCTTTGAGGACATGATGCTTTTCACTTCTTCATCAGGAGCATTCTGTATCCCAGCAATATCTGGATTACTACAGCTTGTTGCCCGACTCTGCAAGAGTCGGGATCCCACTGAAACAGCAGCTGTACGACCATATGTGTAATAACGAGATTCAGGAAGATTTGCACTTGCACTTGTACCTGCCAAGAAAAAAGCATTATGCTGCCTGTTGGTATTAAAAAAAATGCACTACGACATCTCTGGTGTCCCAGAAGTGATAATTCTACCCTCTTTTGTATAGGGAAATGTCCTATCCTGGCCCTCTAAGCTAATGCCTTTCCATTCCAGAGGAGATCCACCACCCCACTGTGTTCTGCATTTCAGCACAAGGCACTCTTCTCACAATCATCTGAATGTTTTTGCAGAAGTAACAGCAGCACAACAACAATCCAGGAGAAAGATTAGCCAGACTCAGTTTATACAGGATCCATAAATGAGTGAGAATTCTTTCTCTAAAGTGAGACCTTTCAGGCTAAGGAGCAAAAGAGAACTAAAATCTGAGCACTGTGGATTTTTCTCTAATTTAAAAAGGCATAAATATTTTCAGTACAGAGAAAGAAAAAGCCATTATGCAAGCAAGCAAGCAAGCTTGGCAGGACTCTATTCTTTGCATTGCTTACTGCAGTAAATTTCAGAGAGGGCTTTGTTTTTCATGGTTCAGACATGCAATCCCACACTTCAGTTATCAGAGAGCTTAGAAATGACTAACAATAGTGGCCCAATCTAGCCAAGCATTAGCCACAACTGTCCTTCGTGAACTTTAACCTGCTCACAATCAGAGATTAGCACCACTGCATAACTTCTGATAATCCTGTATACCTGATTGCAACCCAATCCAAGCACTAGTTATAGTGAAATCAAGGTTTAAATTTTTACACGGATTGAGGCCAGGCATGTCTGCAACAGGGGGCCAAGAAAACTAAAATAGTGGGCATAACCATGGATCCAATCCTTACGCCCTTATAATGCGTATGATATTAATGCACATAGAGGGTCAATCTGCAGTTCTGCCCACAAGATCTGTTTGAAGCCACTTTCTGTTGGTCAGAAGGAACAGTTTTCATCTGACTCTTGTTTTGGAGCAGTCTAATCTGATTTCAGGCTTCTTCCTTTGACCTTGTGAGAACTGTCTCCCACAAGATACAGTACTTAGAAGGAGACTGTCAATTGTAGTTCACCCAAAAGGAAATGAATTCTTGGGAAAGAATATAGTCTTTTACAAGTTTGTACTTGTGGCATTTTTACCTCTACCTAAGTACTAAATGCTATGCTTAGTACCTGGCAAATTGATAGTGTGCAACAATTCCTTGACAACAGGTTAAAAATGATGCCATGTGAGATATTCATGGTAATGTCGGTCTGCCTGGACACCACAGGACGATGGGAAACTTTTTATTTAAATCAAGGATGCCATACCATATCCTCAATTGACTAATCTATTGCAAGCTTGACTGTTGCAAAGAATGCTTGGAGCTAGAGCTAAAAATGAACGGGCATCCCCATTCTCTGACACCCTTTTCTCCATTTTTGGTATCCTGTATCTTTCCTAAACAGCAACTCTCACCAGATGGTGTTCTGCACAGTGTTTTTGAAATCAGACTGAGGGCAGCATGATATGAACTTGATAGGGGGAGGCTGGCCAGGCCAGGTGTACTGGATCTCCTATAGTACTATCATCTTTGTAGTTTTCACTTGAAACATCTCAGTTAAGCAGTAACCCTATGTGGTATTACTTGGTGCAAGGTCTATTGAATCCACTGAAGTTTAAATCTGAGAGAATGTTCATAAACTCCACCTGTAAATATTTAAGACATCAGAAGCACCAATTTGCTACCCATAACTATAAATAACATACATTTTACAAGAGACTGAGACCATACCTAGTTTGATAAAATCTCTCTGAACTTCAGGATGACGGAACACATAGTGCACGTATGATGCTAGGAGACAGTTTCTCCCATGCTGGTCCTGGCTCAGATCTTTGCTGTTGTGGAGGCTATTCACTATTGCCACCACCGACTCAAAGGCAAACTGGGAGAAGTTTGCTGAAAACAACAAAATAATAATTTTCTTGGTTGAGTTATGTGTAAACATGACTCATTTTAGTAAACTTTCTAAGCACATTTCTGATTTTAAACCTATTTCATCAGTTTTACACTGGAAAATGCTACCTTGATTTGAGAATAAAGTATTCCAATTCATGTTTAAAGTTAGTAAATACATAAAACATTTACAGTTGAAAGCCCTTAAATAATTCAGAAATCAAAAACTTGTCCATATCATTAAAAAATGCCATAATGCGGTGTTCTTCAAGATGCTATGAATGGAAAACAGAAGCAGAACTGAATATGCATAGCTTATTCATTGAATTCAGATTCAGTCAGATTTAGGGTAGATCCACTGATCAATCTACTCAGACTGAATCTGTATTCAAAGCAATGACTTTATTCATGAAATCTGTGTAAAAAAAAGCAAAATTATCTCTGGTATGGCAGAGAGGACGTATCAATTCAGGTCCTCTATAGTTTCAATTTCTGATTTCAATGAGACAGTTAAATAGTTTGTTTTTTATATCAATCTTGCTTGATCTGGAAAAGAACTTGCTTTAGTATTTAAAAAAAAACATTCCAATTAACACAAGGTTTATGGGTTCTGAAATCAATAGCAAAGTTTGATACCTGTCTGGCCAGCTATAACCATGTGCTGGACAGACAACTGGAACAGTTTATCCAACACCAAGTGTAAAAATTGCACTAGAGGTTCAAGGCGGGAAGAATTCAAGCAAATAATGCTGAGTTTCAGCTCATGTTCAAGACTGGCTTCTGTGATTTTCTCATTCAACACTCGAATGGGGAAAGTAACCTGGCTTTCAAGTGCATGACACAGAGTGAAGAATTTCTCCAGGTGATTGTCCTATAAATACAAGCCAAAAAGGTATAAATTATGTGCGATGCTTATTACAGAGCTTGAATTTCTCCTATCAAACATTTATCAAAGTAGAAAAGTAAAACACCTTTTAAAATATTTTTGCAGTGATAATGCATAGTTCTGTGAAGTTAGAACACTTTAAATCTTCAGAACCAACCTAGGTCTTGCAGAAACCAAGTTTAAAGTCTTCCCAATCTTGATATATCTAATCCAAGGTCTAGTGTCTTTTCATTAACAATAATATTTTAAAAACCCAAAACTATTATGACCCATCTCATAAAACTTCAAAATTGATATAATCTATAATCGTGTAATTTTTTAAAGAACTTTAATCTTAAACACTTTATTTCAAAACCACGAAATAATGATAACATTTGCAGGCCAATGTTATTTTTCTTTTTCTTTTACAAAAACTCTGACTCTCCAAATCAACTTGCAAACTTATTTTCATATATATATATATATATGGGGGAAGAGAACATCAATGAACCTATTAAACTCTATGAGTATCTGTATTTTTATTCAGCAAGATTAAAAGAATTTGACAAAACAGAGGGGAATCATCAGCAGAAAAAATGCCCCAGGAGAAAAAAAAAAAAAAGAACTTTTCACCCTCAAGTTGAACAAAATCAGCAGAAATTGTTTTAGTTCTTCAATTATGCATGAACTTCTTTTGACATAACACTGGCACAGCTAATGTATAGGGTCAGTGTTTCGTTTAAATCAACTATTTTAAAGCTAATAAGCATCTGCCAAAGAAGTGTATAAATCTTTGGTAACTGTTTAGACCACTTAGGTACCATGGCTACTGGAAATTTGCTTCTCTCTACCATGGCTCTTTTCATATGTAAATTCAGTTAAAAGCTATACCATTTTCACCTAGAGGGCTGTTCTGATCACTCAGTTTGGTGGGGGACTCACATAGTAGGATTACACACTAATCTTCAGGTGCAGCTGCAGTTTTTTTTTTTTAAAGAATCATGGAATTACACACCTACACAAGAAGTATTATCTTTCCAGCTCACCTTTTTTGTGGTTTAACTAGAAAGACAGTGGCCACCCTACTGAGGCTTTCTGTATTAGATAACCTCAGCTTTGTGAAATCTGAAGTTTTGAAGATAAGTCATTGCAGTTAAAGAATGAATCCGAAAGAGAAAGATAGATTAATTTTTGCATGAATGGAAGGCCCCCCCCCCAATTCCTTACCTGGGTATGAACTGATGATATACCTTGCACTTCCATGTTAAACACCCCCTTGTGTCCTTCCACCCATTTAATTGGGGGAGATTGTGGAGGAACTTTCTGTATTGAAGATAAAATTGATGGTCAAAAGATATGCCTACATAAGGTATTCACATTTATGTCTGCTTAGTGTTGGGCATTTTTGCACTGAACACTTAATAGTTATAGTTAACATTTTAACAATTGTAACTTCAACTCAGAGCATTTCCAGCCTATCAGACTGCTACAGTTATGGCATCTTCCCCAACATGGCATCCTTTGGAAATGTTCTTCTCCCAAAATTTCCCAAACAATTCCATTTCCATCATTCTTCTTTATTATAAACACCTGTTGCCTAAAGGAACAAATGAATAATTCAAAACTATCTAACATGAAACCAAATGAGCCAGATGTAGAATTCCCATTAAATGTTCTGATGTATTTTATTCAAAAGAAATACCCAGTTCATTATTTGTATTCACAATAGCTATAAATAAACCCACTCCCATTTCACATCTGATTCACACATGAATCAGATTGTGTCTTCCCGATAATCCTATGTTACTTAAATATCCTAAGACAGTGGAAAATATGTGGTCTGGGGACCCTGGTGGGGGGGGGGGGGCGTCAAAGACAAATGAATAAATATTCTAAAATTTCTCAGTTTTAATTTCTAATACATGATAGATGCAACCCAGATAAACCAAAGTTCTTTGGGTCCTCAATTATTTTTTAAAAAACATAAACGGGTCCTGAGACCAAAATGTTTGAGAACTGCTGTTCTAAGATGCATCTTAATAGCAATATATGGCTAAAAAGATCATGGTTAGCAATTTTGTAGGTGGGAGGAAAGCCAAAGGAGGTGTGCTGTTCTATTTGATATCTCTTTTCTATCAGATATGTGTCTTTAAATCACATGTCTTTGTATATGCTCCTCCATTTAAGGAAGGCAAATGTTATTATATTAGGGGGGAAATGTTAACAGTGTCCTTTTCATTGGGCAAAATGTTTCTTGGTGGTTTTCCTCATTACCTCTGCTGAGTGCATTGAATAGTTGGCAGGCAATTTATCCAAAGCAACAGGCAGGCAATAATGTCCTGTTTGGAGCCGATCGTTTAACAGAATCGGCAGCCACTGAAACAGATGAGGAGAGAAAGAGAGTTATATCATTACTGCATGCACAATTGATAAGGCTTAATTATATTCCAAGGAAATGGATTAGAAATCAGCTGAAATCTGTTCCTTCCCACATCAGTTCTTGCAAAGATCTTTACTGTCTAGCTGTTTCATAAACTGCAATTATTGGCATTACTGCCTCCAAAACTACCCCTCTGTAAAAATTACTGATTAATTTGAATATCCCTTCCCCCACAAAAATACTAAGCTTTTCAAGAGTCCAGTCAAATGTATGTAGAAGATCCTATGGGCAGGTTATATGCCTTTGCTCCAGAGCTTCAACTTCCCGTCATCTAGTCCATTCCTAGCCTAAGTGGCAGGTACATACATCACACAGGTAACAAATGTACATGATATACATATCATGCATTTTATATATGTGTGTGTTGCAAACTATGAGACATACAGGTAGTCTGTGGCAAAATAAATAACTCAAATGCTACCTTATTTATGCCAAAAATGCATGCAAAAAATCTTGACAGACACACGAATTGTGATATTATGTATATTACAATAAATGTTTGCTGGGATGTGAAACATCCATGAAGCACCCACATGCAATATTCTGTTATGTACAGGTATGTACCTTTGCAATACATGTAATATGCAGAAGACATACAATATATAAGAAAGCCCTTTTATCAGGACTACAGTATATGCATTTGATGAAGTCAACTATGATCCACAAAAGCTTTTGCAATAATAAATTTGTTAGTCCTTAAGGTGGTACAAAACTCTCTGTAGTTTTTTGTGCAAAAGGCTACCCCACTGACACTTATGAAAAGTATGCAATATAGACCCATACATATAAAACAGAAGCATGCAAAATGTATCAAGTTTTACTTTAATAAATGGCATAGAGATGACAGATTGGTGCAATAAATATGCAACACAACAAGTGATAAACAAGTTGCTTGCTTCTGTTGCCAATTAGAAATAATTTGCATGTCTAGTAGTGCAATGCAATTTATATTTCACACATGCTGCTTTGAAATTTTGCTTCCATATAGTGGACAGAAGGGTCTCAGCATGGGGCAGCACTTCACCAACTTTGTCTGGATCCAAAAGTCAAGAAGGATTGGGCCACCTGGAGGGTGACACCACAAAACCCCAGGGAGTAGGCTACATTGGGAAGAAGGCAATGGCAAACTATTTCTATACTATTGCCAAGAAAATTATATGCATGTGTCCATGAACTCACCAGGAGTCAAGCTAAACTCAAATGAGATTTTACAGTACTTTCAGTTGACAGAAACAATGAAAAATGCTGCCTATTCGTTTTTCTAAGAATTTGCTGATAAGAACCAAAATTGACTTACTGAATAACCCAAGAGTGTTTCTACACAAGCTCCTTGTTTTGATTGACAGCTGATGTGATAAAATGTGAACAGCAGATGGTGTTTTTCTGTCAGTTTAGCTGGGAGTTTAATTTTCACTTCTTCATAAAAATCGGGACACCTATATTTTTTAAACAAACAGATATCTATATCTGTAACTCTATATTTGTATTTATATTTAAGCAAAAAAGATACAGTCTTAAGACATGAAAGGCAACTGCAAGTTTCCTTATCTATTAGCTTTACTGTATAGCATATGATAGGATTTGTCACAGTATAAATCTGTCACATAGATCATAAATAAAAGTTTTCTGAAAAGAAATAGGAAATGTGATAAAATTTATAGATCACACCCATGTTGAAGAAAAGACCAAGGAATTCCTGGTTCAGGTCCAGAGGAAAATGAAATCTAGTGTCAGGCTCAGCCCAAGAACCACAGTGAGACAGTCCAGGAACAGCTCAGTTACTTTATTAGCTTATGCCTATTAGACAGAATCTTGCCAGACTAACTCTAACCCCCAATGACAGCAATCCTGAATCCCTTAGGGAGGGGCCAGTCTCCTTCTATTCACTTTCATACCCTCTGGCTGGGGGCTGAAGAGATGCTTGGAATGTCTCTCCCCCTCCCTGTAACCCTGAAGCTCCATTCCAGGATCCTCCTCGCTCATGCCTTCCATCACATCTACATTCATATAGTCAAAATATAAAATTGTTTACAAATACATATAATTAAAATCTGATTTCTTTGATCAGTGTAGACCAAAAACCAGCATAAGTTTATGTTGCAATATCAGGACCTTTCCCCGTAACTGGGAAGCACAATTTTCTCTGGCCAGGTTTAATAGTAATTAACTATTGAATCAATGGTGATATTAACATGGAAGAGTTTTCCCATGTTTTTAGACCAAAACTGACAATCCTAGCCCTACCCACAATTAACATCACTGCAGCAAATATTAAATAAAACTGAGTTTAAGGGAATTCACACTTTACAAGGGAGATAAAGAGGAAGCATGGCCAATTTCTTATTATACTGTACAAACACTCTTAAATAACATGAAACACTATATCTTCACTTTTCACAGTTCCTTTTTTGGGAATCCATCTTTCAGGGTTTTTTGTTGTTTCAAGACAAGAAATGCATAGTAATTGTTTTAATTACTGAATTTAAATACCTTTCATGAAATGTTTATCTGTTCTCTTTTTTTTTAGCCAGCATTTATAAATACTCTTTGTTATGGAAATATATTTAGGCCTAAGGCTACAGATGGTAATAATAATAACTTTACTTGTTATGGTATGTCACAGGAGTGTAAACCTCTTGTATAAACTCTGGACCTGTAGATTTTCCAAAGATGACCTACACAGCAAAACATAATCCATTAAGTGAAGCAAACTAAAAAGTTACCATGATACAAATATTTTTTTCCCAGAATAAACCAATATTTAGTATTTATTTGAAACCTGGCAGTACTGATTTTATTTCTGATAAAAGTTCAGGTTATGCAATCATTATTTTAAAACATAAAACCATAAAATAGATATGTTATGCTGTCCTTTCTTTAACTGGTGGTATAGGAGCGAGAAAACCTCCAAGGAATATAGACTTCAAAATTGGCAGATTGGAAAACAATTAGTATCTATCTTTTAAGACAGGAGTAGATATGTATCCCCCTCTTCCATCAACCCATGTTTTGCAGTCCCCAGACCTCCTCAAGACTGTACAACTGAAATTTGGCCACAAAATGTCAATTTTTAGTGGCAAAAAGTCAATTTAAGCTTTAAAATAAATGTGAAAAGCTGCTGGGATATATTTATTTTGTGTAAAATAAAATTCCAATCAAGGGAGCTTACTTAAACTGAACATTTTACATTATAGCTGTGAAATGAAAGAAATTATAACCAAAAAAATGATCACAATAATGCTTTAGCAAATGAACAATTAGACCATAGCTAATCTTTGTTCTTTGCCCTTGTTTAGAAAGGTACTTAAATCTTGTCCCCATTCAACTGCAAACAGATACGCTTTGTCATTCAGTCAATTATACAGTTTTAGTTAACTCACTTTCAGTCTAAATATAATGGGCTATGTTTACTTGAGAAGAGCACTGAATTTCACCTGAGTTAGCAACGGTAAAAGAACGCTGGATGCTGGCTGAGCTGAAAACATTTCCTAAGTGGAACCAGTGCTGGCATCCTGGAAAAAATTGGTTTTATCCAAAGATAACTGGAAGCATTTGATGCAGAGAAGAGGCACTGTATGGGAAATGTGTATGGAAAATAGATCTACATGCTTCTGCACAAACGGAACAGGCAAAAAACAATGGATTTTCTTACCGGCATTGCACAGGCAGGATTTTCTCCACACATATATTGAATCTTAATGGTGATGTTTCGTCCTGAAGCCAAGCGGTTTGCAAAATTCAACCGCTGTGGATACACATAAAGGAGGTTTCTGGACGGAGAGAGGGATGAACATCATCATCATCATCATCATCATCATCATCATCAACCCTACAAATAATCATGCTTGTGCTAGTTTCTCACTTTCTTCTCCCTCATCAGCAAAACCTTCCTTTTTTCTAGAGAATTACTGATGTACAAAAATCCTGAAAGATTACTTCTAATAGGAACATGGATTTCACTGTTTTTAAGACAAAGAAATGCACCTTTTCTTTTAGACTGTCCCTTTTAGAAACCTAGACTAAATATTTGCCTCTAAGTACAAGGATAAAAACAAAAAATAGCTTTGTAATGTATCTCGGCATTTTTCTGGATTATCAGGAAAGTGAGTCCCCCAAATTATTTATTTTGGAAACAAAGCTAGCAAAAGCAAAAGAAAGAAGAAAGATGTTTTGTAGGGGACTCAAAATTGACAAGATGGTGCATGGAGCATCACAATGCAAACCTCATTCCCTTTGAACACGAGAGATGGGTGGGGCTTGGATTGTGACATTTTATCTGCGTTCTGGCCAATCTTGACCGAACCCTGCCTTGTGAATGCTATTGATGCTAAGGAAAATAAAATTCAAAGCAAGTTACTTATCTGGTAATTTAGGGACAAAAGAATGCAATTCTAAAGCAGTTGTATTTAATTTTAATTAATGAAACCCTTTCCAGAAAGGAAAAGAAAACACAAAGTATTTTAGAGTGCAGGTATCCAAGTACTCCTGGATATTCTTTGATAATTGCAGTGAAATATTTTACTAAGGTAATCCTTTGGTTGAAACTGGAGAACTGGTGTATATCCAATTTTTAATGCCAAAAAATGTGATGCTTATCTTCATGAGCATGATCTTAAAGTTTGAGTCTTTCCAACTCAAGGGAAAACAAGAATGGCCCACTAACATAAGATGGCCCTACTCCCTTTGCATTGACACCTCGTCTGCCTCATCCCTCATTTCATAAAAAATATTAAAACACCAGCCATCTAAAGATAGACCATTCCTGAGCTAGGATTTATTTAAGTGGGTGGCTGTCCGAATAATAAATATGTTAAAACTATACTTGATAAATGGGAAACATTTCCTAATACAGCTAGCTTCCAAGCCAGATTCTCACACAGTTACCACCACACCATAATTCTCATGACTTTCTTATTATATCATTACAGTATGTCAGAAGTGGTGAATCAGCTGAAAGTGCTGCAGTAAACAAACAGTTCACAGGTGAATGTTTTATTTCTTATGATGTGAATTATGTTAAGTAGAATATGATAAAAAGTGGTCAGCTTTGATTTAATTTAAATAAAGACCATTTTTCTGAAAATACAAACACAAGAGTAAGAGACAAAGTCTGTTCTGGTTGCATATCAGGAAATATTTCCTGAGCAGATTGATATTTAATGTACTTTTGGAGTTACTGTCTTTATCTAAAAGACAAAATCTTAGTTAAAAAAATAAAATTGCAAAGTGATTTGTTTAAATAGATAAAAAGTATCACCACAGAATTAATTCTCCACCATTCCTCCTTGTAATTCCTTTCCAAGAATTCTTTGTCCTGCTGGAGTTCTACGAATGCCTTGTTTCCTGCTGTGAAGCAGAGAGGGCTAAAAATGGGACAGTTCTTCCACTTGAAGAGACCAAGCTCAAAATTATTTACAGTTTTGTTTCTGAATGTAGAGCCTCTCTTGAATAATCTCCATACTTGCAAAAGAATATTACGGAACTACATGCATATGTCAGCAGTTTGTTAGCATCTCTCTAGAAAATGGTATGCATGAGCAAATCAGCAGTACTCTTCTCTTAACAGCAGCACTGTTTGCAGTGACATACAGTATATAAACCCCACCATACAGCACAACACTCTGGATGCACTTCTGCTGGGGAACTTATCACTGGCATTCACACAATACAGGCATCAAGCCAGTTGCAATGCACTGCAAACCCCACAAAACCCCATTTCCTTGCTATCCTTTTAAAACCAAACCTTTTTCTTAACCTGACTCAGAGGTGTGTTCGTGTCCATTTTTACCTGTTTAAACTTGCATCAAAATTGCAGGTAGTTTTTGCTGCATAAAAAACTGAACATAACTATTCACAATAACTACAGTAAACATAGGTTTGAGGTTCTCTTTATGGTATGTGATACATATAAAACCTATTTGTTAGGAAAGGAACTTAAGTCTATTCAAATCTCTATTTGTGGAGAATTCTTAGGAATTTTCTGAATAATTTCCTAAGCTAAGGAAAAGCCAGACCAGTAGAGCTCCCTCTTATTGCTGGCCTTTTCATTTCTTCTTGCTCTCCTTTCTTTCATTGTATGTAGTGAAGAGTATGGCTACAATGAAATGAGCTTAGGAAAACTAAGGGCTCTCTTTATGTTTTTCCAGCTAGGAAAAAAATGGCTTAGCAAAAATTAAAAAAGAAGATCCCTTCAATCTAACTAAACTTCAATGTGATATTATTCCATAATAAGCGGACCACCATTTACAATTATCTCTGTTCAGTCACCATCCTCAATACCTTGGAAGATGCAGGTACCTGGAAAAGAACCTCTCATAATATTTCATTGAATAGGTTAAAACAAGCACAATAAATTGGAGAACAAAAACCTAGAAGGGTCTTTTTTTCTTCCTTGCCCAATTCCTGTTATTTATATATTTGTTTTTGTGTTTATTGTAACATGTATAGGAGACTCCAATTGTGTAACTCTAGGAAACTTAGAAACATTCTTACACAATAAAATTCAGACTAACAAACCATTAACACTCAACATCATAAAAACTCTAATTCAGAGAACTCTGAACAGTACAAAGAAACTGTAATGAAAAGGCCAGCTTCAATTCCAGTGGCAAGTTGTTCCATGGTCTAACTCCTACCATGGAAAAAAAAAAAGAGTTAGCTGTTGATGTCAAAAGGTATCCACAGAGGGAAAGCTGCAGAAAATATACAAAACAATCATCTGGCTGCAATATTCTCTACTAGCTGTTGTTTCTAACTGTCTTCAGATACAGGCAAAACATGTTTGCAATAACCTCATTTATTCATGAAGATTCAGATAAAAAAACTAAGCTATTTCTACCTGCTTTGATTTACATGTGAGTCTCCTAATCCAGCAAGAGAGATAAAATATCTTACCTATATATAGTATGGGGGACATAGACTTCTCGTACTGGAAACTCCAAAATCTCTTTATGTATACGACTGCGATTTTCAGTGAATGGCTTTACATGTAGCAGTTCTGGGCTGAGACAACAACTGAGGCCTTCTGAAGCAGGGGAGATCTCCAATTTAAGCAAACCTTAAGAAAATTAATAAAATGAAAGTGGCATGGCATGAAAGTAAGAAAGCCATAAGAAAATCCCTAATCTAACAAGTCTGGTTCACATAAGGTCTAGCATGTATATACCCCAAGTTGGCTGAATGAATAAAAGCTTGTTATTTTACCCTCCATAGAATATCTAGCATGCATTAAAATTCATATGAGCATGAGTGTATGAGAACAGGCCCAGCCCATCCAACTCAGGAAAATAGATGGGCATGAGTAAAAAAGAGAAAAAACTCGGGCTAATGATGGCTAGGAAGAAATGGGATAATCTGGGAATAGGATGGCAGGGCTTGGTCTAAGAGAAATGGGTCTAAGAGAAGTTCTTTGGGGAAGGTGGGACTCCTCATGGGAATTCTCCATAAGGAGGGACCAACTTCTTTACTACTACAAGACAAAGTGGTGGCCACCCATTTGGATGTCTTTAAAAAGAGACTGGATAAATCCATAAAGAACAGGTAATTGAAGACTCATTGCTACCTCAAGGCTGGGGGCAACATGCCTCTAAATACTAGTTGCAGGGAGATAATGGCAGGAGAGGGTTATGTCTCCAGCTCCTGCTTACAGTATAAGCAATCCAGAAGCATCCAGTTGGCTACACCAAGAAAGAAAATGCAGAACTAATAATAGCCTTGGCTGATTAGTAGTAATTTATTATGGCCTTAAGCCAGAGTACACACAAAAACACAAACCACAGAAATAAATGTAATAAAAGCATAACCAAAACTTAAAACACCATAATTTACTTCAGCCCAATCATTTAAAAAATCCCATAGTCCAGCAAGTTCTTATTGCTAAAAAGCAAAATTAAGTGATTAAATATGTCATGTTAGAGACTCTATGGGGCAGAAAATATTTAATATAAAAGTTATTCAGGTGGCCTGGTACATTTTTTTTTATTATTATTAAGGGCTGAATTAAGCTTGACTGAGAATCAAAACAAAACTTGCAACAGACATGTTTGATTAATTCAATCTTCCTAGATTTAAATGACATATTCTCTGGAAGGGTATTGTTATAACTACCCTCTAAAAGTGCCAGAAAGAGGCATTAAATTGAGCTCTACAGAATTCCTAATGTTATTCAGAATAAGTAAGTGAGCTTAAGTACTGTAGCTTGCATGAAAGCATCACTGGGCATTTCTTAAGGCTCAGTTGGTGGTTGTGGTTAGACTCATTTCATTTTGGAATTCTGTGTGCTCAGTCTGTCTGATAACTTCTTTAGCTTTTTCAAGACCAGAGAGTAAAAGATTTGGGGGTGATAAGTCATAGGGCAGCAACTTTCTTATGATATTTTCCAACAAACTTGACCAGATGTTACTAATGGAAACAACCCAATTGGGGCCACGTTAAGCCTTAGCTAAGCAAAAATGATGGTTTGCCATACTTTGCCTTCCATTCTAAGCAGAGCAAATTCTAATTTTAAAGCCATGCTGTGAACATATCTAGATGTTATAAATAAATACCTTAAAAATCCAGATGGTACCTTTTCTGAAGGACTGAAGGTGGAATAACAGCATATGAAATCCCCATATAAAACTAGTGCAACTGTTTTTGCAGTATGTTATTTGATTGCATCTAGGATAAATCCTCTCTACGCTTCCAATGAAATCTTAGGACTGCTATTGGACTCTTTTGGGCTAAGGAAGAGTAATTTGGGCTGCTTTCCTTCTAGGTGTAGATAGTAAAGAAAATAACCTTGATGGAAATAGGCAGAAACCGTTACCTAGGCAAAAAGGGCTGAAATGTTTTTTATGTCCAGAACAATGACTTACATATTTAAAAGTGGCTCAGACAGACACCTCCCTAATTCACTGAATTATAAGAAGGAAGAGGAAGTACAGCATAATCAGACTTGCAAGATTCTGTTATTATAGCCAATCTTAATAAAAGTAGTTTTAGCCTTCCTATGGAGCTGATTTCATAGTTTGGCCTGCCTAGTGAGGCTGACAGAGAAGACTGAAAAACAACTTTTAGGCACTTAAAACATTTAGCTTGTCCAGAGCCTTAGACTGATGCAACATGACCATTCTTATATTAGTATGTTTAAATTAACCCAATGAGTCTCCATAAACACTTTAGTCTAATTCAGAGAGTTTTTTTCAGCTACATAAACCACGGTAGCTATAGCTGGGAAAGATGACTGGTGAGGAGTGCTCATCCTTCCCTTTGCTTGTTGGCTTCCTTCATTGCTCATATGAAATTGTGGTTCCCCCTTGCATTTGAATTGGGGAGTCTAATAAACAAATAAGCCATTGATTACCTTGGGAAAAAAGTTGGTAATTCAAAAATAGTTGGGAACTGGCCAGTATATAATATGAGTATCTAATTTTAACATTAAGCATACCTGGTATAGACTTTATTCTTCTCTGCAACGAAGACCTCTTGTAATCAGCTAAAAACTTGAATAAGTCTTCATCACTAAGCCTATCTCCTTCCTGGAAACAGCAAGTTATTGAATAATGGTCTGTTGAAAACTAACTTGCATCTTTTTTTGTAATTAACTACACATAAAAAACATATAGTATAACTTAGATTTATTGACTATCAGACAATGTCAGTTTTCTTGTCTCCAGTTTCCATTCATCCTACAGTATTGGGAAATAAATTTATCTTCTAATAATTTTTCATAGAGGACTCATATTTTCTCTTCCTGAACTCATGTTACTCTTACTCTAGTTTATTTCCTTTTCTTCCATGTCCTTTTTACCAAGTTCCTTGGTAATGTCCTTTAATTCTTGACAGAACTAAAAAAGTGATCTTTCCTACATGTAGAACCTTTCATCAACCTTTTATGCTTCATTAATTCTCTTAATTTTTACTCATAAAGAATCAAATCAATCATGCTTTAACATTAAATTTCTTTCTTTTCCACATGTAAAGATGAAAAGATTTATGTTTAAACCATGTATTTGAAATAAGAGACCTTTTTCTGAGCAGATACACACACAAACCAATTAGGTTGCTTTATAGGCCAGATATTTATATTCAGATAATCCTCATTTATCAACGGTAATTGGGACAAGGGACTCCATCACTAAGTGATGCAGTCATAAAGCATGATGTCACATGACTGCACTGACTTACAACGGCAGTTCCAGCAGTCTAGTTGCTACCATTAGGCGAATCCTGTGTGGTCGCAGGGTTCTGCAGTCACGTGATTGCCATTTACAACCTTCTGCTGGCTTCCCCATTAACTTTGCTTGTTGGAAGCCAGCAGTGAAGGTCATAAATGGCAATCATATGACCATGGGGTGCTGTGATGTTGTAACTGTGGGCTGATTGCTGAGTGTTCAAATCATGATCACATGACTGTGGGGACACTGCAATGGCTGCAACTACAAGGACCTGTCATCAATACTCCTCATTCAGCGCTGTTGTGACTTCGAACTCTCACTGAACAAGTGGATGTTAAATGAGGACCATCTGTACCTGGACTGTAAACCAACCTAACTCCTACTTTCATATGTACTCACAACCATCCAGTTTATATTTTTTTAAATACATTTTAGCTCTTTCATTGATTATTTAACCTATAACTTCACTTCCCTGAATGTATTCCTCAACTTCACTCCACAATTCTTCAATTCTTTATCATTGTATATTAAACTGTACCTGTTTAAAAAATGTGTTGACAGTCAGAGTGGTGGTTCTGAAGTTCACTGGGCCAGGAATGTCATCTGAGCCAAGGCCTCTTTCAGAATATTTTCTAGATTGCACTGTAATAGTTTTTCGATCACCAATGGACCCTTTTCCTTCAAATGTGAAATTTCAAATGCATCTTACTTGGCTTTATTGAAAAAGATAAGCATGCCTATTGCTACATTGTACTATTTCAGAATATTAATTACTAACAGACTTCTCCAGCTCCTTACTTTTTCTACCATCTCATCTTTTCACTGTTAGAAACATATATGCTTTTAGAACATATTATGAGAATAAATGTAATTACATTCTGGATATATAATCTGCACTGAATTTGTTGTTCAAGAAAACAGTCAGAACCTCAATATCACATTTACATAACAATCTTGCAGGATATGGCGACATAGGTGAAACCTGGTGATTTCCCCAACATCTTACAGAATTAATAATACAATTACAATACAAATAGAAATTTGTATGCTAGAATGGTGAAGATGTTACTGTGATGACTTAATACAGTATAAAGTACAGTGCCAATAAACATTTCCTATTTTCTTATCACAGGAGCATGTTCAAGGATGGGGTTAATCTTTTATTAAGACAATATGATGAGGAACTACTAGAGTTTTCCTGTAATTGAACTATTATTTCCAGAGAGAGAATCTTTGGATCCAATTCTTAAATGATACAGAGTATTATACATTACAGTAGTGATGGAGACAATGGACCATGGAGAGTCTTTTTCCAATGGTCCATCTATTATGAGGACTAGTTTCCATGTCAGAACACTACTTATTTAACCATACTGGCCATGATGGCTATGTCCTACTCACTATGACATTAAAGGATATGCTTCAATTTTCGTTCAGTATATGCCCACATAACTCAATTAAGCCCTACAATTATAAAATTACATAGAGATTATTATTAAGAGAAGGTAGATATTTTCATTATAAATTAGAATGGAACAATGGTATCTGATGTGTTTATACAATTAATAGAAAATAGTTAATTATCTAGTATGAATACATAACATATATTTTATGTTATGTATTATGGTAGTCTTATATTTAAGCTTACCATTTAAAACTTCTAACTCAGCTATATCTTTTTCAAGTGTTGGAATACTGAAGAAACTTGCTAAATTTATAGGTATCCAAGCAAAAGGCATGCGGTACTTTCCTAAACGTTGACAAAAGTTCTCTGCTTGTTGTTTCAATTTCTCAATCTTTTCCTTAGTCTAAAAAATAAGCAGAAAAATATATGCTGGTCAAAGTCATAAAGATTGATTAAACAGAAAAGAAATGACCTAACATTCTGTATAAAATGTTGATTTAAATATTCAAAGCAGAGCTATATGAAAGTTGATTTTCAATATATATTAGCAGCTTAGGTTACTTTCCCCATCAGTAGAATACCTTCTAATGAGTTAATGGATTGTTACCTTGTAGTAGAAAGTGGTCATATACAATAAAGCTATGACCTACACTGTTGGGAATGTACACCCTGAGAAGGGCCACTTTTGGTGGGTATGTCATAGACAAGGAATCAGACTAGACAAGGAAATGGTATCCCACTCCAGTAAATCTACCAAGTCTGAATATTGACATTCTGGGAATCAGTAAACTGAAATAGACTGGAATGGGTCATTCGATATCAAAGGAGCATCAGATTTTTTTACTGCAGATATGAAAAACATTGAAAAATGAAGTAGCCATGGGTATTAACCCATCAGTGTCCAAGTCAGTGCTCAGATACAAGCACTCAAATAAAACAGCATCTGAAATAATAGAAAAAATTGGCCTTGCTGTAATGGAATGATGTCAGAAACACTCTAATAGAATTTTCCCGATGAAATTAAATGTTTATAACAAAGATCTTCTCCCAACAACCTAAAAGACAATTCTAATCATGAGTGACTTCATTGAATGGGCAATACTAAAATCATATAGACTCTATTACCCTGCAAATAAACACAGAGAAGCTCTGTTTGGTCAGCAAAAAAAGGACTGGGGGCTCATGGCAGTCATATCATAAATTCCTTACAAAATTATAACTTAAAACAAAAGCCAACAGAGTCAGAGAAAAATCTGACCAACTAAAGCCTAGTTCAATAAACAGTAAGAAAAAAATTGGGTATTATATTTAAAATAGCAGTGCAAAGAAAATGAGAATAATAATTGAATTGGAAACAAGAGATTTATTTAAGAAAGTAATTGAAATCTGGTATCTTAGATTTTACATTAGTAAATGACATTGCAAATTCATTGCTATCGGTGCTAGTATTAATGGGGTCATAAGGGTGGAAGTTTACTTAAGTCTGAGATATTTTGTGCTAATTTGTCAGTTGCTGGGTAGTGCAAGCTTGTTTCCTAGGCAAGAATGGGAATATACATTATCTTATAAGACTGGTATATTTGTATAGTAATATTTTTTAGAATAAAAATTGCCTGATAAGATCAATTTTTGAGTATCTGTTCATGTACATTTCAAGACATGGTTAGAAAAACAAATGTGGACTGGATATGCCTAGTACACCCTTGAAATAAAAATTTGGAAAGGCTCTCAAGAATTCAGAGAGAGATGGCCACATAATATCCCTATTATCAGGGTGATATGTGTGCAGTTTCAGTTAAAAACCTTTATATCATACCTACCTTTCCACTTTCACTTTCTTTTAGAATGATGTAGGATTCTGCACAATCTCCAATTTCTCCTTGCTGAAGAACTTTTTCAATCTACCAAAAGAAAAAGAATATAATTAACAACGGCAAAATATTAATATTTATCAATTATTTTGCTAGCACTTCCATAACGTAAATCTGGAACATAACACATAGTCAGCTTTTCCAACTTAAAAGATAAAAGGCAGAAAAGCAGAAGCCCTACACTGCCCTACCATTCTGGAGATACACTGAGCAGACTTTTGTGGCATCCCATTCTTCCATAAAGCTAACAAAAGCCTTACTTCTTCAGTTTATGCAGTCTATGTATGTTGGTCCAGCAGTCCCATTATCCCCATCCAGAATAATTTCTGGCCATGTTGCCTAGGAATAAAAAGAACTGTGGGCTATCACTACTGGAGTACAGCAGGCTGACCAATATTGGTATACACTGTCTTGCTTGCTTCCATTACAGTCAACTCCGGCTAAAGTCAGAAAATAAGAATAAGAAAGAAACCATCACTGGCATACAAATAACGTGACTCACCTTCAGCACAAGATAGATATCTGATGAAGGATATGTAACCGAAAATACAGCAGCCCTAGCCTGAGTAGAGGAGTCAATACATGGTGTATGGGATCGCAAAAAACCTTTGAATTGTTCGGAGTTCAAATCACAATGAAAACTTTCAGAGATCTTAAAAAGAAATAAGATGAAAGAGAATGTGCATTCCCTGTAGGTAGTGACATGCATCCTACAATATTGTCATAATAATAACTGTAATGATTATACTATATTCACTTTTCTGGGTGTACAAGTGTGTTAGAATGTGGAGCCAATGAACATTTTGGCTTTAGGAAACAGCAGAGCCATGCATTTTAAAATTCAGATACTAATCTTAACCTCCCATTCAAACGATTGTTGGGGAGATATAAACAAGACTCCCTGTCCTGTAAAAGAATGCATAGAACCTCCCACTCACCTACCATTCAAAATTTGATGTATAAATAAGAAATAAACCACTAAGAATCATGTTGATTGTGACAGACTAGGCTAAAAATCATGTTGATTGTGTGTTAAATTAAGACATAAAATAAATCATTAGCTAATTAAATATGGGCACACTGTGTTTTTTTTAAATCAGATTTCAAGTGCATCCTATGAAATCTCATAAAGCTCTAGCTTATTTAGAAAGTATATCCCATTTTGTTGAAAAATAACAACAGAAAACAGTTACAGCTATTTTTGTATCTTTCCATTCTAGACCATGGGAAGATGAAACTTCAATCTCTCTCCAGTTCTGGATATTGAGGTAGATCTCATCTGGCCTGAATGAGAGTGGTCTATTTTGAAAATGAAGAATAAGAGTCCCTGGAAAGATTAGATAACCTCTATACACATTAATACTTGCCATATAATACCTATTTGGATTAAGCTACTGTACGGTGAGTATTAACATGTATAGCAGTTATCTAATCTTTCTGGGGACTCTCATTCTTTATTTTCAAAATAGACCACTCTGATTCTGGCCAGATGAAATCTATTTCAACAGCACCTGGGAATAACTGAGGCTCACTGTATAAAGTTAAATCTCCTTCAAACTGAGCATGATTCTTGGTGACGCATGGACATCATCTGTATAATTTCCTTTGACATGCTATTTTAAATCATTGCAGAGTTTTAGTAACGTTTGGCTCATCATATGGTCAAGGGCTAAGAAGACCAGGTCTTTAGATTTTCATGTTGCCCAAAAGTTACTTGTAACCTTCCAAAGTATAGCCCTTACAGTGAAAATGTGAAAATATTAACCGTGGGCAGGAACTGACAAGATGAAACAATACAGCCAACCAAGTCAGGTAGGCTAATCAGAAACAGGCATACAAACTACAACAACCCAACTTTAATCTAGCTGATTAAAGCAGCTAGAACAAGCTGCCTCATATAGAAGCCAGCAAACTCCACCCCTTTGCGTCAAAGTACTGACAATGATATCTAATTTGGCAATTAAACATTTGCAAGAAGAAAACCAAGCTTAGCAAACATCAAGATCCCAACAAAATATTTAATGAAATATTTCATTTAAATGAAAAATAGTGTTGCTACACTCTTACCTTTTTCCTTTCTTTTATATCATAGAGAGCTAGGGTTACAAATAATGGCTCAACTTCTATTTCAAATCTGCAAAGGAGAAAATAAGGCACTGACTAATAATTAAATAATTAATGTGACACAAAATCAAGCACAATGGCTACTCAGAATAATACCTGTACTTAGTTTTGGTTTATCTACTTAATCCTCAGTGCCAACACTAAACCATTTTAATGTATATATAAGTATATACCCTAGCTCTCTTGCTTTCCCACAATTTGTTTTAGATGGAATCTAACATCTCCTACGAGCAGAGGCATATCTGTTACTTCCAATAATGAATTAATGATCACTCAATAATCAATTCATAATAAATAATATGATGTCATTTTTCCCTTTGTAAACCAAATGATTTCCCTTGAGAACAGAGCAAGTGAGATCTCGCCAGTGTTTGCAGATCCTCCTTTACCTAGAACCTCTACCCACAGTACCACCACCCATAGCGATACAGAGGTCTCTGCAGCCTTCCCAATAACTTCTTCAGAAGATAGAATGAGAAGGAGAACATTTTACATTTTATCATTCTAAAAAATGCAGCAATGGTAACAAACACCAAATGTATTTAACTGATGAGGCATGGTTAAACTTCAGTTAAACATGATAAAGGCTAGACTCAAAATTTTAAAAGAAAACAATGTATAGACACACTGTAGCTAGATAACTCTTACTGATTGGATATATACAAACCACAAAATACAGGTAGTTCTTGCTTGACAACTGTTCGTTCAACGACAGTTGGCCTTAGAATAAGTGCTTTACAACCTGCACTCACACCTACAACCGTCGCAAACCATCACACCCCCCACAGTCACAAATTGCAACTTTTTTTTACAATGGTCATTAAGTGAATCACGTGGTCATTAAGTGAATTCTGGCAAAAATCCATGGGGAAGCTGGATTCACTTAACAAACGTGATTCATTTAATGACCACATGATTCGCTTAATGACATGATTCGCTTAACGACCATCATAAAGATGGTCATAAAATCAGGGTCCAGTCACGTGGTGACTCACTTAATGACCACACCACTTAATGACCAATTTTCCAGTCCCTATTATGATTGTTAAGTGAGGACTACCTGTAAGTGGAAATAAACTGGAGACATCTATAAGTGACAGTTTTTCAGACTGCACATTTTTAAAATACTTCCCCAAATAAAAACGTTTTCTGAATGAAGAAAACTAGCACATGGAGGAATTTTTTTTAGACCTGTCATCTTCCTGCTTTCTACTTTATAGATTTAATTCCATCATTCTGTTGCGTGGGTTGTTCTATATGCCATCTGATTGATTCCTGTCCAACCCTCTAAGCATATCCCATTAACACCACAGATGTAGGACTTACTTCAGTGTCTGTATTTTCACTAATATCCTATTGCCCAGATACTCCTTTGGGCATTCAGGTATTGGTCGTATTTCTACAGAATCCTCCTATTAAAGATATTAAGAACAGTGATTTGCTTTGATTCATTTTAGTTTCCTGTACTTTGTCTGACATCATCTATTACCATCTCTTCATTTCTTGCTTGTTATAAGAAAAGTAGTCAGGTAAAAAGTTAATGCAGAAAACACAGGTAGTTATCAGAATCATAGTAAAGCCAAGTAAGTTGGTCCAGAATACAGCAGCCCACACATTCACAGGGCAATTATAATACTAAGACTTTACATCATTGCTGTGGGAGCTGCAGAGGTTACTGGTATGTTTCTGAATGCAACTCAAGTGCTGATTGCTACCTTTAAGACCTCTCCAGATAGCTTCTGCCCACCCAAGCTGGATAACCAGGGATTAGCTTCTGAGGATTCTCATTTATCAGGAATGCGGTGAGAAGCAGCCCAGCAACAATTCTCTATAGAAGCTCCCTTCCCATGGAACAAGCCTGTTACCTGAGGCGATGATGGCCCCCAACTCTTATGGCCTTGTAAAAGCTACTAATACCTAGTTCTTCTAGAGGGCCTTGGGATTAGGTGCAGGGCCATCAGTGTCTACAGTAGTTTCTGTATTAATATATTGTCACTGTTATTAGTGTCATTTAATATTGATTATTGCTGTTCTTTTATTATGCTTTTTATTATCTATAAACTGCATAGTTTATAGATAATAAACTATATCTGGACTGAGAGAATTGCATGAACCACATAAATAAATGTATGTATTCTAGATTTTAATATATATTAGACATAGAAATAACTAATGTCCAGATGAGATGAAAGGACAAAGACTCGCAATACATATCTTGCCACATGAAACATCTAAAAAGTCACATTTTCTGGATCCAAACTATTTTCACTATCAGCAATTTATACTTCATCAAATTGTTTTTAAAAATCATTTCATCATTTTCATGGAGTTCTAAAAATTTAAGTTTTGCCTGCATTGAGACAAACTTCTCTATCCTTTCATAACTAACTTTGTTCTTAATTTGGCAATAATCTTTCTAAACATAGACCAATTTCTTCCACATCTTAACCATTTATACATCAATTAAAACAGGGGTACACAATATCTGAGTAGGCAGAAGCCTCAACTCAGTTCTCTGCCATCCCATAGAAATCCATCCAATAAAGAAGGACTCAGGCTGTAACGTGTTGGCCCTTTGGGGGGATTTTAAAGGTGAGAACATGAGTAGGGAGCCTCTAAGAAACAAATCATTCCCTTTCTTAACTTCTCCAAAGCAGCCTTAAATATTTCCCTCCAATTTTTCCATTGCTTCAGGAAAACACAAAACAGAAAATAAAGGGGAAAAAAAGGTTTCCCACATTTTAAAATCTTTTTTCCAGATCACCACTTTTTACTTGAATAATTTGTTTTTGGTTTTCACGAACAATTGCATTAAAAATAGATGACTACATATTTCCACTGATTAGATTTTACCCAATTTCCGAGAAATAGTAGATTTGTGCACCGATTAAGAACCACAGCTTGCTGAGAAGCATGCTTAAAGGTAAACTGGGTTATTTGTGCGCTTATATTTTGTATCCATGTAAGTTTGCATGGATATGTGGATAAAGATTTTCAGCCAACATTCTGAATAGAAAAATGAATTCCTTCTGTTGGTAGGAAGAGGAGGAGATAGGGATGGGAAATCACAGACAATTATTTGGTATATGACAAAACATAGTAATGATTCTGACTCTCCTCCCCTTTGATTTCCAAGAAACTGGGCTTTTCTCACTGGAAGCATCCTGTGGGATCTATATATTGTATGTTGTGCTGTTGAGTCAAACTCAGGCATCATATCTGTGCTACAGGATTTGCTTATGTGAGATGATAAGAACCAAATATGGTGCTTCAACCCAGAGTTCTCACTTGAGGCACAAATGACCAGGCTCAAATTATACTACTTTGGACATGTTATGCGAAAACTCAGCTCTCTGGAAAAGGCTCTAATGCTGGTAAAGGAAAAAGGAAAGAGCAACCAGCAGCAAGGTGGGTAGACTCAGTTACAGTGGTGATGAGTGCACCGTTGGGAGATTAGAAAGAACAGGTTAGGATAGATTGTCATGGAGAAAATCTATCTATGTGGTCGCCAGGACTCAAAAACTTGATGGCACATAATCAATCAAATGGTGCTTCTAAAATGCGGTATGGCACCATCAACCATTTTATTTATTTATTTAGTAAACTTGTCCCCGCCCATCTCCCCACAATGGGGGACTCTGGACAGCTTACATCAAATTAAAATCATAAATACATGATTAAAAGTTATAAAAAGAACCACACTTACAGGGATAAAAAGAGATTAAAAGTGATGTGATCATGCTGCTTCAAGACAGAGCAACATGAACAGTAGAACCAACAGACTGGCCTATTTTAAGAATATTCTCAGCCAGAAAAACTGACCAAAACAGTTTTGAGGGTACTGCTTTGTACTTCTTTTAAGCAAGCTAACAATGGCAGTTCTCTCACAGAGCAACATTTCTTTTTCCTCAGATTTTTCCAACTATAATTCCCATAGCTAATTACGCCAGCTGGGCTTGATGGAATTATTATCTAACATATTCCATTCTTTGTATTGTAGTTCCTTTGAAAACCCAGACGGCTGCTGTATACTGTGCCAGAAAATATATGGCTTACCTCATCTATACTGGGATACAGAGCAAACAATTCAGTAGGCCTGTTGGCTTGCCGTGCCTCTTCATTTCGCCTCTGAATGTCTTCTGCGTTGGCAGTCTGCAGTAGGTTGGTCAGTCGGGGATCGGGTGGTAGGCTGCGCAGACAAACTTCTCCAGATGTCAGGGTGGCTCTACTGGATTCATCACAGAGGACCTTTAAGTGCCTGGGACCTGCCTGTTCAAGAGACTAGGAAATAGTTTTACAGATATTAAATATACTGAATGTTTCTCTGTCATATTTCTGTGTTGTATTTCTGTGCTTACTCGTTGCAGTAACATTTCCAATACCATGGAATAAATGTTAAATGGAGCTAATAACTCTCCTCTTTAACAGGGCCATTTATTCCATGCAAAAATAGTGGAACAAGAAAAATACCATATGGCTAAGAACTTTTGGACAGCTATTGAGCTTAACACTTAAAGATGAGGTGACTTTCTTCTCTTCTTCCACACCCTATTGTTTAAAAAAGAATGCTTTGGTGCTTTTCAAGCAGCAGCTAGATTTATTTCCCTCATCAACTTTGGGCTATTCCTTCTAATTTGGGAAAGAGGTTCAGATGTCCCATTTGAGTGGCACTATAGTATGACACAAAATTGCTCCCAAGGCATTCTTGGGAAAAGAGGCTCCTCCCATTGACAGTTTTGCTCCACCACTTCCTACTGCTCCATTTTTCTCTTCAAAACATTCTTTGAAGGCTATTCCTAAGAATACCTGATAACTGGAACTGTGATAATCCAACATTTCAGACTCAAATGTTTGCTTTTGAAGGCTTTTGTGGAAATCTCTTCTGGATCCCGTTTTCCTTAAGGTATAAGCCTCATTATTTCCTTGATTTCTTCAATAAAATAGCCGATTAGATTTCAGTTTTAGAAAAAGAGAAAAAATGAAAGATCAATTGCTGTCATATAAATAGTTTCTATTAAAATGTATACAATACCCCAAATTAACTTAAGAACTGCTTAAATGGAATATAAAGTTATAATGAAATAATGAATGGGTTACAACTACAGAAGAATATGGAGGGAAATCCTTGTGCATATTCTTTTTCAAAAAAACACCAACACTCACCTCCCCCACACAATCTGTGTTCTAGGTGTTGTCCAAAACTTTCATGAGAAACATGTCCATGGTAGTTGGGGTCTAATAAGTTTTCAGACTTATTATTTTTCCTACTTTCTGCTCCAAGCAAAAGGTGGGTGCCACTGCCCCTATTGTTTTGTAAGGCATACTAGAATGGCCATCTAATCTTTTGGGTTGCCACTGATATGATCACTCTTTGCTGCACCTGAGAGCTTCCTGTCACTTTTTAATGATGCAGAGTACTTCCAGATGAGGATTGGTTGAAGCACCAAGTATGTACAACTCTCCCAGGTAATCAGGGAATACTGCCGATTTAGACAAATGTGAAAGTGCAACCATTATTGTTGCCTTCTCCTGTCAACCATGAATGATTATTTTTAGTTGGATCCAAATATGGTTGCATGCCCCAATACAACTGTGACAGTCCATTATTAGCAGCAGTAATATTTTCTGGACTCGATCCAGTTAATAAACCTAATGAGAGAGCAACTGCCTTACTTCTTGACTAATCAGATAATTAATCAAGACAACAGACTTCAACGTTTTTCTGGGTAATTATTCAGTTGTAAATGAAGAACTTACTTTCGATTCACAACCAGCCAGTCCCGAATATAGGTTTGAACACAGTCCCGGACATGTAGATCCAATTCAGTTCTGGGAAGGATCAAAAATATTTCTATGCATAATCAGTGATAGTGTATAAAACTAGTCAGTATAGTAACAGCAACGTGGCTATTCATCCTGCATAATAAAAACAACTGTTACTTTTCAAGACACTTTTGTACTCCTCAGATCTAGTTTCCAAGATAAATTTTTCAACATCTTATTCAACATGTTATTAATAAGAAAATATCATCTATAGAAACTAAGTTAAGCATTAAAAGACACTGATAGTATTATCAAATATAATGACTATATTCTAAAGTATAAACTACACAATGTCTAAATACTGAAACAAATATCAAAGAAAGGGATTGGGGGAGCACTGGTCTGCTAAAATAGAGTTCAATAAGAGAGGGGAAATGTTACGATAACACAGATAAGGTAATCCCTTTGTTTATCTAATCAGAGGAAGAAGATGTAGCTCACTGATACAGTACATGCTTTACATGAAAATGTTCAGTCCTGGGATCTCCAGATCAATTAGTAGAAAAGTCTTCAGAAAGAAAAAAAATGCTTTAATAAAAAAATTAAACTGAAAAAAGAGAGAAGTGGATACACATAAAATATTGATAATCAGAAAATGAATATAAATAAATAAAACAGGGAAAATGTTACATGACTCAGCTGGCCATACCAGCTTCCAAAGAACTGAACCACTGAGCTTGATGGTAGTCCTTTGGGTTCAAAGAAGACCTGCTGTTGTGCAGTTCGTCTGTGGACATGGAGGTGGCCCTGCAGTCCCAGTCTGGAAGCGGAGAGTCTAACACAATGGGGGCACTGGAAGTCCATTGTTGTAGTAACTGGGGGTGTTATTCTGTGACGCTGCTCACGGTTTTCTATCAGTTTTTGGAGATGCCTGCCTTCAAAGCCGATGGATGCTTCATAGCACAAGGCTTGCAGCAAGTTCTGTCAGCAGCCACAGCTTCTAGTTCTCTTAGCTGGATGTCACAGTGGTGTAGGGTTTCTTTCACAGCGTCTTTGTAGCGTTTGCATAGTCGGCCTCGAGGTCTCTTCCCAGATTCCAGTACAATATAGAGCAACTGGTGAGGCATACAGTGGTCGTCCATTCTGATGATGTGTCCCACTTACTGCATCTGGGCTCTGATAATCAGGGGCTCGATGCTGGTGGACTCCACGCAATCCAAGACCTCCAGGTTGGAGACACAGTCTTGCCAACGAATGCTGAGGATGGAGTGGACAGTACACATGTGAAATTTCTCCAACTGTTTGATGTGCTTTCAGTATAGAATCCAGGACTGACATCCATATAGGACAGAAGGAATAACCATAGCTCTGCAGACTTTCAGCTTTGTGGAGATCCAGATGTGTTGGTTGAGCACGCCAGTACACAGCTGCCCCAGTGCCTGGCTGGCCTTGCTGATCCTGGATACGCCTTGTTCTTGGCCTGGAGGACTGCTGAAATGGTCTTGTGGTTTTCATTAAACCAGTCTTGATGCTATCAGGTTTTCAGTCTGAGTACAATTGTTGCAGTCTGTGTGATGACATCTTCAAACTGTGTCCACTTTTCAGAACAGGTTCCTACAAGCGGTAACTTGGCAGAGTTTTTAATTAAGTACATCTTGAAAACCTTGGACTTGGCCTGGGTCTTGCAGTCTGCTGATGCTGAATGACTTTCTGATAGTCCTTGGTGGCTTACGATATAAAGGGGCTATGTGCAGGTTGAGAACCAACCAGACCAGCCTGTGATCTGTCCAGTACTCAGCACCTTGCATGGCTCGGGTGATGGTGACATCTTTAAGGTCGCGCTGATGTACTATGACATAGTCAAGTAGGTGCCATTGTTTGGATCTGGGAAGCATCCAGGTAGTTTTGTACTTGTTTGCAAGTCTGAACATTATGTTAGTGATGCACAGGTTGTCCTCATCACATTTGCTCAGAAGCAGCAGGTCGTTGCTATTTAGTTTTCCACCCCAGGTCTCCCAAGGATTCCGTTCCAGTTGTCGCTGTCTGTCCCCACCCTAGCGCTGAAGACGAGTTTGTCACTGGCAGGGGTTGTTCAAACAAACTTTTCCAGATCCTTGTAGAAACCTTCCTTGTCTACATCAGGACTCACGAGAGTTGGTGCATAGACACTGACAATGGTGATATACCAGGACTTGCTGAGAGGAAAGGTTAGACTGAGGGAAGGTACAAGTGTTGACCGACATGGTTTAGCCATCTGTTAATCTGATCTACAGGATGGATTGTGGCTTTCCACCTCTTCAGCTTTATCAAGAAGCCTCCACTTCACTCCACAGATCAGGTGCTGCAGACCAAATCCACCCTATGGATGAGAGAGTTCTCTCTTCCCTTCTCTCTGTCCCTCTCCTCACTCATGGTCTCTCTTGTTCTGTTACTCTTTCACTTAGTCTTTCTTGCTCACTCTCTCACTCACTCAGTCTGTCACACTCATATTTTCTTTCACTCTGTAAGTACTGTGAAGTCTTCAGCAGTAGACCTTGGATTATCCCCACAGGTGATAAAACCTCCAATCTCCACAAACTGAGGTCCAAAAAGAGATTTGTTCTAAATGCATCTCTTGAACTACGTGCACTAACTGCCACCCTGGGGCAGATGGTGAGCAATTTTCTTTGGAACATAAAACAAGGGAAGGAGAATTAACTTTTTCCATTCAATATGGTCCTAATAATCTCTTTCCTCCCCTTTCCACAGCTTGTACCCTTATAAGGTAAGTCCTGATGGGTATTTGTCACCCATGAGAAAAAGAGGTATAGGGACTGCAAAAGAGAATAGTTGATGTGGTGGAGACAGAAAGAGATATTGCTAGCATACTGCCTTTAGTTTGCCACTAGATATGGCTGAGAAAAACAAAGAGAAATCAGAGTAGCTAGTAACAATGGGAATGATAGGCAAACCCTAATGCAAGTTAGGACCTAAGTTCAAAATGGTTTGTACTGGCTCCATATTTTGAACTGGGAAAATCTGAAACTCTATCTGTTCAAATGTTGTACTTATTCTATTTACTACTGTTCTATCATTGTACTATATTGTTTTTATTCTGAATTATTTAAAATTGCACATACATTATTTTTAATTGGATTTAAACTATAAAGACTGTTTTAGTTTTCTGATGTAGGAGATATACCACAGGGAGTTTGCTTGTTGAGTAAATGCTTAGTTAATGCAACATTTATGAGTGCAGTTTCTGAAAACAAATTATTTTCCCAGAGATTCTTTGAAGTGTTATAGTGAAATCCCAGAATATGTACCAATAAAAAATTGTTTGTCAGACCACTGGGTAGCCAGAATCCATTGAGGAGAGATACTGCTGGTTCAAAAAACCCAGAAGAACAGGAACATAAACAAGTTTAAGTTGCTTGCTTAAAAAAAAAGTTTCCTCACCCTTCTTCTGGTAATGATGGTTCCAAGGTTCTATGTTCCTTTGAAGTATAAACCACCTCCAAATCATCTTCAGGAAAATCACCCAGTTCTTGCAAGAGTTCTGAATCTAGGTTATTCAGCTGCATCATTAAGAGACCTTCAAAATCCACTGGCTCTACAGCATCATAAAACTGAGGCTAAGTGTTACAAAAAAAGGAAACAGTTTGTTCATGCTTTTTTTAGGAATATAAAACATGTTGCTGTGTCTCCATTAAATATTAACCTCAAATACATCAAGACTCTAAAAAGTTCATTTTATGGATCAAGCGCAAAGGGCATAAATCAGACATAAATTCTTACTCAGAACCATAATTGTTAAGCTTACAATTTTAAAAAATTAGGCTACTTAAACCTCATTAACTTACCGTAGCTTAAATGAGTAGAAATTGCTATATAATTGAATAACATAGCTTTCCTTTACTTCTACCTCTCTTCTTTTTTCAGTAATGTCAGAGCAAACGACATAAAAAGTTTCTTGCTGACGATTTAGCTCAATCCTACATTTTGCTCCTTCAGCTTAATTTTTCCTTAAGACTATGACATTTAATTCTTCATAATTAAAAACAAACTGCATCTACTTTCATTAGGGAAGTACCATGTGCTACAGACCTGCATTAATAACCAAGCTACACGGCAAGATGCGAATAGAAGGGGAAGTCATCTTACCTTCACTGAGAATGTGGTCACAGAGAAAGACATTGTCAAAAACTAGCAAATTTGAGGTACAAATGTCCTTGCTACAAGGAGGACTGCAATGACATACTAGCTTTGTCCTTCTCCTGTTACTCTCTGTGAGTCTTTGCAGTTGAAAATCTCATCTACAGAGGTTCTCCATACAAAGAGGATTTAGAAAAATCAGGATCTTCAGTCAGTAAAGAATCTCCAGCTGCCTAAACAGAACATGAAGCCCTAATGATTCATATGTTAAGCCTTGAACTCTGGCCATTCTAGCTGTCAAAGCAAGGAAGCTGGATAAGGTTAGGATTAGTACACAGAATTTTTTGATGTATTATAACCTTTTTGTCTGTCTTAACTTCTTGGGGGGGGCGGTCTTGAGATTGGGATCATCTTCCTTTTGGGTAGAACTGCTTTTATCCCCACCGTAATTTTTATATGCATTTAGCAAATTAGACTAAAAATTGTAAAAATTAATATATATTTAAATGTACATATTGATAGCTAACTACAGACAATAGCAGGTTTGTTTTTTAAATATATAATGCAGTACAAAAGCCTGTATACATAGCACATGCCCAGACCAAACAGGAACTATTCAGAGAATGACAAATTTGTGGGAAAAAATATTTGTTACAGGAAGATCAAAGCAAAGTAAAAAGCAGTAGTAAAGATTTTAGCAGCATGGTTTATCTATAAAAGGCAACTTAAGGCTTATAGAGAAACAGTTAACATACCTTTTTAGTACAGTACAATTAGCAGTATGATGCAATCAAAATGGTGGGTAGATGAAACAAAAAGTATCTTGGCAGAAAGTTTTTGAGAGCAAAATACATACTCTCTTCATCCTCCAATGAACCACCAGCAAAGTTAAACCCACAGCTTTTCAAGTTGAGGAAGTGAATTAGATGTCTTCAAGGGACAGGAAATATATATTTACTGTGTTTCGGTTTTCAGAACTGTGGGTTCCTAATACCTTATTCTTATTAAAATGCTATTAAAAGGTCTGAGAATAGATTCAATATTAGATTCAACAAAATTCTGCAGTCACAAAATTCTAGCAGGGATTAAAATCAAGAAGGAATAATTCTCTCTTAACTGTAAAATTTGTAATCAGAGATGTCTACCGAGGGACTGGACAAATGACATGCTCTGACCCTTTTATAGAGCATTATAATATCTACAAAAGGAGTGGAGTTTGCAGTTTGATGGTGTGATAAGGCTTTTCTCATTTTGATAAAAGCATCACATCTTGCAGCTTCCTCTGTTTGTAATGTTCTCTTAAGATATAAGTATTTCAAGAAATTCATGTGTTAAATGCCATTATTATATAAAATTGTGAAATATATATTTCACATTATATAACATTAATTGTGAAAGATGGTATTCTATTTCAAACAGAATTGAACCAATTTAGAAATCAGAAACTGTATGGAGCTATTTTGAATAGTATAGCTCCACAGAATTCCATAATGCAAATTTTCAGCAGAAAATCATAATCAAGGGCTAGATGGTCCCACTACCAGCTGGATTCATAATTGGTTGAACAACCATAACCGACGTGATCTTAGACGGGTCTATGTCCACATGGAGGGAGGTATGCAATGGGGTACCTCAGGGTTCTCTCTTGGGCCCAGTACTGTTCAACATCCTAATAAATGACAGATGAGGGAATAGAAGGCATGCTCATAAAATCTGTATATAACATAAAGCTGGGGGGGACTGCTAATACCCCTGAAGACAGGCTCAAGATTCAAAAGGATCTTGATAAACTTGAACATTAGGCCCTATCCAACAAAATGTTGTTTTGTAAGGAAAACCAGATGCACAGGTACAAAGTAAGTGGTACTTGGCTTAGCAATAGTACTTGCGAGAAAGATCTGAATTTCTGAGTAGATCACAGATTAAGGATGAGTCAGCAATGTGCTGCAGCTGCCAAAAAAGCCAATGCAGTTTGAGGCTGCATCAATAGAGGTACAGTGTCAATATCACAGGAAGTGACAGTACCACTCTATGTTGCACTGGTCAGACCATGTGTGGAATTCTATGATCAGTTCTGGTCGCCACAATACAAAAAAGATGCTAAGGAACTGAAAATACAGGTAGTCCACAGTTTATGAATGAGTTCAAATTCCAAGGTCTGTCCTTAAGTCGAATTTGTATGTAAGCCTGAACAGTACTATGATATAATACTGTATAAGTAGTATTGTGTATTTAACTCGAACCATTGTGTATTTAACTTGAATCGTTGTGTATTTAACTTGAATTTTGCTACAATTGGCTCTTTTCTTAACTATGGGTCCTCTGTAATCCAGGTGTTCTTAATCCGGGGACTTCCTGTAGTGCAGAGAAGAACAACAAAGATGGCTTGGAGGCTAAATCCTACAAAGAGTGGTTAAAGGTACTTGGTATGTTTAGCTTAAAAAAGCAAAGGCTAAGCTGAGACATGATAGAAGTCTTCTGATACATGAAAGAGTGCCACAGGGAAGAGGGAGTAGATTTATTCTCCCTAGCACCTGAAGGTAAGACAAGAACCAGAGAGTGGAAGCTTTACAGTGAGAGTTCCAAACTTGAACTAAGGAGGAATTTCCTAACTGTGAGAGCTATTAAGCAATGGAACAGCCTGCCTCCTGATAGGTGCACCATCACTGAGAAAAAACTGCCCCCCCCCGTGACTTCATAGTTATGAGTAAGACTGACCTGTTGTCTTTCAATCCTGATGAGTTAACGTCACTTTTAAGTAATCAATTTTTTCTAGTAGTTAGGCAGAAAGAATTCTCCAGCCATTCAGCTTCTTTTCAATACATGAGCAAACTTATATGCAATATAAATTTATTGGAGCCAATGTCTGTCACGACACCTAATAATCAAAAGCCCTAAAGACCATTTTTTTTAAATAAAGAGGAAATTCAGAGTTGAATTTTGAGAGGCATAATCCTTTTCCTGAACAGTATTCTATCTTCCCTTCCCCCGGCCCCAACCCATAGACATATGTACCCTTGCTCATATTAACAGGGATTAATGAAGCACGAACATGAATAACGGTTTCTACACTTACAAGATTAATGGAAGAAAAACCAGGAGAACTGATACTTCTCTGGGAAAATGGTCCAAGGGATGGTTGATGCACAAACTGCCGTCTGATTTCTGCTGAGGAATGCCTTCAATTTAAAAAAAAAGACAAAGAGAATTGGTTATACTCCAGTTACATTTAATTAACCATATTTTCTTAAATATTTGAGCACATTTTGACCCAAATGTGACCGAACCGTTGCTTGTTATCCTGGTCAGCATTTTTAGCATTGATAGAGAGTTGAGGTATGCAGGTTTCAGTTCTGAAACAGGAACGCTACTTTAGTCTGAGTACACTTGCTGTACTCGTTTGGCAAGAAGAAGACACAGCTGTTTTAAGGACTTACAGACAGGTGTGATGTTTGCACTCCTCCAATCTCCACAAAACCTTCTGGACTTCAAATACAAAGCACTGCACAGCCCTATTGTTTTATTGTATTGTGTTTCAATTGCTATCCCCAGGAACCATTTCCATCTAATTATGACCACAACACAGCAGCTGCCAAACAGAATTTCACTTCTCCACTGCCAGCTCCTCCGATTAAGCAGTTTCATGTTAACACTGTACCAGATGAATATATGGGAAAGAAAGAAATCAGCTAATGAAGTTGTTTTACAAGTTACAATTTTGCCTATTGAACATAATGATAGAGGTGAGCCGTATGTTACATTACAAATTGAGGGGAAAGATTACAAATGTTTGCTTGATACAGAGCTTCTTATTCTTTACTGGCTGTGCACCCAGGGGAAGCTGATTTTAAATTACAAGGATTAAAAAGGATAATTGGGGTGGAGGAAAAAAAGGATTTGATGTTGAAGAAATCTGTGCATTAACAACTATTGGTCCATTATTTTTAAAGCATGCCTTTCTTTTACCTGACAAGTTTGTAAACTGAGAGCTACCTCCACTGTACTCTAGATGGCCTAAACTTTTTCTTACCATCAGGCGTATCTGTTAGTTTTTCTGTTTATATTGTCAGTAGAGCCTTTTCGATTACCTCCTCAGCTTGCAGATGTCCCTGAATCATTCTAGGGTTGGTCCTCTACTGATGTTCCATTTTTAAAACCTGCTGAAGCCCACCCCAGAAATCCAAAGACTTGAGTCTTTAGTTTCACAGAATGGGGTCACAAAGCTTCACCAGCCAAGCTACAGTCAGTTTTGTTTCCCTAAAGCCACTTATCTGGCCTATATTATATGCCCAGGTACAAGAGAACTTTACCCTGCCAGGGTAGATGCTATTCTTCAATTGCCACTGCTTTCTACCAAGCGCCCGGTGACAGCCTTACTGCAGAGAATACAGAAGATGGCCTTGACAAACAGAGGGAAGACCTGTTACCAAGGCAACAATCAGATAAACTTGGCTTGAGCACATACAAAAAAAAGAGACTTGTGAAAATGCCTCAGACAGCCCCCCTCCCCAATTCTCATGAAGATAAAAGAGGGAGAAAAGGAAGCACACTCAGATTTGCAAGATTCTGTTACTACAGCACTTCTAATAAAGGTAGCTTTAGGCCCACACAATGTCTGTTTCTTAGTCTGACGTCATACTACGTAAACTGACATCTTAAATACAAAACATAAGCTGCTACCATACCTAGCTGTGGTTCTTCTCTCTGCTGCAGCTGTTTCCCTTTTTAAATTTCCGCTCAGTAAATCTGGGTGTGTTTATTGTTAATATACTCCCAGAAACTTCTCTTGAAATGCTGAGAGGCTGGCCATAGGCCAACCCTGTTATAGCCCTGCTGGACTGGTCTTGGGAGGAGGAGGAGGAGGAAGTAGGGCCAGGGGTTTCTAGGGATGATAGTACTGAAGGGGGAGATTCCAACAGCTCCACTCTGGCTAAGGCAGATCCAGCAAGCCCCAGGACTCCCTGCCTGCACCCACGGCAGGCGCTGAGGTTCACCCTCCCAGTCCCCAGCAGAGGCATGCTTTAAAGATACGACAACAGGGGGCTGAGTCACCACCCAGGTCCAACAGACTGGCCAGGAAGCAAGCTGGCAGGAGAGGAGACTCCATGTACCTGAGCTGTGCATTTGGGTGGCGGTTCAGCAGGACTTCTCTACTGGCCTCCCTCCTTGAGAGAAAACACCGAGAACAGCTTTTCGAGCCTCAGCTCTGGTGCCGTGCTTTGAACTCTGGATTCCGCCTCACCGCGTCTCTCATCCTCTCCCTTGGATTTGTCATTTGTTTGTTTGCTTCTAAAAGTTCTGCCTGAGCTGCAGATCTCTGGACTGTGGCAAGCAGCCAGCTTGCTATCTTCCTGGCTGGCAAGGAAAGCCCCTCCTCCAAATATTTGTATGGTGGTAATCCATAGGAGCTGGCCTAGCAGTAAGCCGTGTTGCCAGGGAGCCCATTTTCCTTAGAATAAGGTACCCCGTTTTGAATCAGGGTGGCAACAAATCAGCACTGGCACAGCAGCAGGGTAATTTTATTCCATTAAAAGGCTAAAGAAAAATCTAGATGAGACTTGAGTTGATCATTTAACTTTCTCATACAATCAGGTCTTGGCAGATGTAAAGACGTGCACCAATCCATAATGTATTGATTCATTTTTGCTTTACTGCTATTGTTATTTAAATTATTTATTCATTATTTATTATTCTTTTTTCCCCCCGCCTTTATTTTTGGTCAGCTCAAGGCGGCATACATACCTTATGCACCTAACTCTTATTTTCCCCACAACAACACCCCCGTGAGGTATTATGGGAACCCAGTTAATAAAACTTAAGGAAGCCATGGCTTAACACCACTCATGAATGAAACCATTGAGTTTACCTTTTCAGGCAATCTCACCTTATATCGATCATTTGACAGATTTCAATGTATATCTATTTGCACTACAGGTAGTCCTTGACTTATAACCATTTGTTCAGTGACCATTCAAAATTACGATGGCACTGAAAAAAAATGACTTACAACCAGTCCTTGAAATTACGGCCATTACAGCACCCCCACAGTCACATGATCAAAATTCAGATGTTTGGCAGCCTGCCCACACTTACGACCACATAGGCACTTCAACTCCCCTCACCCGCCTATCTCCCCCTCATCTCTGCCCTTTTGGCCACCCTGCACCCTACCTTGCAGGGCAGCAAACAGCCCCAGAACCATGCAGCTCAGGGCTGCTTGCCATGCCCCGGGAAGCTGCAGCTGCACCAGCCCAGTCCCAGCCACAGTCGCCCTCACCACCCTGCACTCCAAGACCCCTGCCCCCCTGCGCTCCGCCACCCCAGCTCACCTTCCCATCTTCTTGCTCCCGCTGCTGACAAGGTGTGCCCAGCCTGGACCTTCACGCCAAGAAGCCCCTTTGCACGAAGCTGGCAAAAGCAAGCCCCTTTGCAAGCAGTTTCTCTAGCAAATGATTCCTACACATGGCTCCCTGAGCCAATCCCCAGCCCTTTCCCATTGGGTGGAACCTCCTGCCCTTACCCAATGGGAAATAGCCAGGGGTTGCGCTGCTGGTCATTACTACTACTACTATTACTACTACTACTACTATTATATTACCCCTTTGCACAAAACTGGCAAAAGCAAGCCCCTTTCTGAAGGCACAGGGAGCCATGCGTAGGAAAAATTCACCAGAGAAGCTGCATTTGAAAAGGAGACAGCAAAGGCAGCAAGGCGCTTCTACTTCAGCTGCTAGGTGCAAAAGGCGAAAGGTCAGTGTGGGGAACTGGGAAAGAAGGCAGCTGGGCGAACGAATGCTTCCTGGGGCGGCTGCAGCTTCATGCTATGCTGAGGCTCAGGAGCTGCTTGCTGCCCCAAAGGGCAGGGTGCAGGTTGGCCAAAAGGGCAGAGATGGGGGGAGATAGGCACGTGGGGGGAGTTAGATGCAGTCCCTTACCTTACTGAGGCTTGGAGCTATGAGAGACCAAGCCCAGAATGGCTTGGATTGTGGTGGGTCCTTGGCTAACGACTGGTGAAATTCACTTAACAGTGGCAAGGGGATTGCTGAGATTGCGGTCACTAAGTGATGCGGTAACTGACCTCATCACTTAGTGACAGAAATTCTGGTCCCACTGTGGTCATAAGTCAAGGACTACCTGTAGTTTTTATAATTTGGGTCATTATTGGAAAATACTGCTAAATACAGTTGTGACTAAAGTTCAATGAAGATAGTGTGGGTTTATTTAAAGTATTTATGGCTACCTCTTTCTATTCCCTTTAAGAGTTCTTAGTAATAACTTTGGCTGGATTGAAGCATGTGCTTTTACTTCAATCGTTTGGTAGCAAACATAAAAAATGCATTGCTCGGGTATAAATGTGGTGCTGGCTAAGGAAACAATACTGTACTCAACTTCTCATTTTGTACTTCAGCAGCAGCAGGTTGCAGTGATTCCTCCTACCTACTCTTATACTCAATCTCACTATATTTGAGGAATGAACTCTATCTGAGAGATTGTCACTAAATATAAATAATTCTTCACTATACTTTCATTTATAAGTAGACCAGGCATTCTTGAACAAGGTAATTTTTCCTCTCTTCTTCTTCTTCTTATTTATTTTTTTTTACAGCTGGCAACTTTAGAGGAATACATATTCCCCCTGATGTCAGTGAACAGGATAATTAATAATGGCTACAATTACATCAGAATCTCTTGAAAAACTACAAGGATCGCCAAGACCAAGCCAAAAGATTACACAAAACTTAGCCCCAAAAGCTGGAAATCTTTACTTGCCCTTTCATCTTTTGTTCATCTTAAATTCTCGCATATCCAGAAGGTGATTACTGGTCACAATTTCAATACACAAAAGAATGTATGTTCTAGAAATAGTTATGTACATCCAAAATGAAAAAAAAGAGTCTGCATGTCACTTATTTCTGAAATATTGCACTTGTATCATTGTGTAGTACATTCACATGCAGTTGACTTTGAGTAGAAACTTCAACTGATTTAGAAAACACAATCTAAATTATTAATTGGAAGCAACTCCACCAAGCCCAAATTGCTAATACTGTATTATGACACTTTCACCAGTTTTGTTTGTAGAAATAAGTCCTGACTTTAATTTCTAAAGAGCTTGAAGATTATGTGATTTAAGAACTACTTTTCTCCATACAAATCAACTAATTTATTCTGTAGGTGGTGTTTCTCCACCATTACTAGTTTTAGTTGAGCAGCAGCAGAAAATAGACTTTTCCTCTAAATGTAGAATATTGCCTTCCCCCAAATTCCATTCATTTTCACTTCCTGCTCCTTCTTTTGAATTGGACTGATTTTATTGGAAGTGGCTTTTCTTATTCCTTGAAAACCTGGAATTGAAAAAAAGGATAAACCTAAGAATGGTTTAATTAAGAGCAAGAGAGGAAAGAAGAACAAACTGTACAGTATTTAAATTAAAATTATGTTTTCTAGAAAAACATGATGGGCATACCATTATAGAAATGGGCCTATAAACTGCAAGTATTCTGGAATTTATGTGTTTGCACTGCATCTCTATGTGCATTTTGCAAAGAGACTCTTTGCTTTCCATCTACTACTTTATCTGAGCCCTATCTCCTGTTTTTTGCAATGATTTCCAACAACTGCGCTGGTACCTGGATCAAGAAATAAATTTAGCCTACGTTAATATCATATTTTTTGTAATTAACATATAATTTGTAAGGATTGAAATTACTAATAATTAGGGCTGTACAAGAACCACCTGACCTACTTCACAATCAGACTCTCTGCTCCAGAAGCAGCCCAACTGACTTTGTATTCATCCAGGTGGGAAGAGAGATAACCCATAACTTTTATGATTCTAGAACATGAACTAAAAAAAAAAATCCCTCCACTCTCCTATTATCTAGCATGGAAAAACAGAAATACCTAACAGCACCATGGTTTATTTGTGGATAAAATTTGCCCTAATATTAGATCATTATGAGGGTATAAAATATAGGGAGGTTCAAGATACATCAAGGTGGGCAACATTTAAGGGGATAGTGGCTACAACTTCACTTCCTAACTTTTAGAAGGACTGCAGATGGCTGTCAAAGTTTGGGGCGATATCACTGGAAAGGCTGAATCGAGAATTTTTGGTACTCTTCCCCCCTCCCAATGTTTTAAGGATGAAAAGAAGAACAGAAGGCCTTCGGAAAATGAACTGCTCCATCCTTAACTTCCCTAAATCTCCCCCATAAAAAATGTTTACAAATTTTTTTTTAGATTGATTTCATCATTTTAAAGATTTTTATGGAGAGGGCTTAAGGGTGGGGATAGGAGCAGTTTGTCTTGCATGGCCTCTCCTCCTATCCCATATTTAACTCCAGTCTGCAAAGGGCTTGAAATTTGTGGGGGAAAAATGGCAAATAGGCATTAAAAGCTTAAGTGCTTGAAAGAAAATGTGAGGCAAAACTGGAAGATTCAAAAAAGCTAAGAAAAATAATGCTATAATCACATGAAAGGAGTTAAATGTTCGAGCTGAAAGATACAACACTGAAAAAAAGAGTTAGAAGCTTGCCAAGATGAGCTGGTTCAGGTCCAAAATCAAATTTATCTTCATATCTTAAATTTTCCCTCTGCAGAAGATGAGCAACCTCTAGTGGCTGTCACCTAGTAGAAAATTGTTTAAGTAAACTGACTGAAAGAAGATGAAGCAAGAATTCTGGGAATGAGAATGAAAAACGTATTTATTTTTCTAGTTCATCATTCACAATAATGAGCCGTGTGACATACAGACTTACTTAAAAGAAAAGTTCAGCAACAATGGGATCTGATTAGTGACAGCAAATATATATACATCTTTCTCTTTTCAACTTTTATATCGCAATCCCTCCAAAAGGCTCAAAGTTATTCTGAGAACAGTGTTTCTGATCCCTGAATCAGCTCAATGGGTACTCCTTTCCCTCCCAAGCATTTTTCTTGAGCAAACATTAAAATATTTTTTCATCCCCTTTTTTGGTGCACAGACCTCCCATCATGTTGCGTTCTCAAACTATGTATTGGAAGCAAAGGCTTTTGAAGGACAAGTTAAGCACCTCTTAACTCATGGCAATTAAAAACTACCCTGAATTGCCCCATTCTGTGCTGGGTTCAGGTTTCCTATTAAGGTGGAGCACAGATGTACTGCAAATTGTTCTTCTATGGCCATTAATTTAAACAAGAGTAGGAAAAATTGTGTGCCCTAAATTTTGATTAACACAATAAACGCAATAAACAAAATCACTTCATTTTAATTACTGATAGAAATTTAGTTTTACTTTTAATATTATCTCAAAACTGTTTACTATGAGGGTGGTAATGAAAACTAGAAGAATAAGGACTGAATATCCCAAACTATGGATATTTACTCTCCTTGGCTCCTTAGTTTCACCCATTTTGGTTTTACTGATTTTTTAAAATTGTTTTATTCTTTTCCCTGTCTGCCTTCACTCATGAGTATTCTCTATTCTTTCTGGTCCATACCCTATCCTAGAGCCAGTAATTCCTTATGAAAAATCGTCCATAGCTTATGTGGACCTAACAGCCTTAGAGTACATGGCCCACTACCAAGTCCAGGCTGGTCCTGCAATACCTGGTTTCTCTACTAACTCCTCCTGTCCAAATGTTGACATCCCCTCCCCACAAAGCATACTGCATTTAACTGCTTATGCCCATACTTGCTGTATCTCGGGTTTCAGACACAGTAATGCTGGATTCTTCTCACTGCTACTTTATTTCATCATTCCTTGCTGTCTCTTTCTTAATATATGAAAATGGTAAGTACGCTATCTCCAGGGTATCAAGCCAGTTACATCTGTTTATCTATCCACTCTCAAAATTGCCACCACCTTCCATTTGGAGCTGGGGTGTCCACAAGGTATGATCAAAACAGTCAAGAAGATGATGCAGTCAAAGTTCTGCCTATGTGTGATGCATCATTGCAGCCATCATCTTGATTTTTTTGGACCACACCCTGTGGACACCCTTAATCGGCAGTGCAACAGCTTCCTTGGAACTCTTCCCTCCAATACCCCTTTAAAGCCCAGTATTAATGTTGGTAAGGAGCCTGCCTGCTTTCTGGCTGTGCAGTCTGGGCAAACTGTCATCAGTTCCGCCATTCTGTTGCATAAAGGAAATCTGACTATCCAACATCCTTTATCTTTCTCTCTTGCACCGTGTTTCTGTTTAGCAGATAACTATTCAGAGTCTGGCCTAGATATAAAATGCACAGCTTGGTAAGAAAATAAGGAGGTTTTATTAATTTCATATACTGTCACAGTCAGCTCTCAAGACTCAGAAAATATTTTGCCGTTTTAGATTTTGTTCAGAAGTGGAAATCAGCAATAGGAAGTAACTTGTGTCACAATCTGCCAGGTTGCTACAAGTCAAGTCACTCAGACACAAACTTATGGAAGCCACCAAACAGGAAAGACTGGTGATGACCACAAATGCTCAACTTACTCCGGTTGAATATTCTTCACTCAGAATTTATAATGCATATCACCACATTTGACAGCCCCCAAAAATAACTGACTGTTGATGTTATTGTGTACTAACAGGATAGCCCTGAATTTATCAGTAGACTCACTGAGCATGATATAAAACAAAAGCCAGTTGCTTTATGGCTAAAAGAAAAGACTGCCCTTGTGAGATTTCAAATCAAACAAGAATTCATAACTAACCGTTGGTTTTAAAGAACTTTACAGTGGAACACATATCTGGGCAAGATAGTAGAATTTGGTTTCTTATCAACAGCAAGTCAGAAACGGAAGCTTCAAATACTTTATTTACTTAAACCTTTTTGGGCTGTTAATGTGCATTTCTTTTTTGTTGTTACGTGTATTTCTATAGCTCATTTGTCTTAGAATGTGTATCCTAAAGTAATCCTTCAGGTAGCCTGCAAAGATGGTCACAGAACAAAATTAAATACGCACACCAATACAAGTGATGATAAAATCCCAGTAGGTATTAGCCTGTGAACATAAGGTCAGAGCATGCTTCTCTTTCGATATGCGTATCAAAGAAATCTGGCAGCTGGAGGAGCAGTTGCTAGCAGGGAGATTAAAACCACCTTCCACCAGCTGTTCCTTCTATAACCAGTGTGATGAAGGGTTACAGACTATTTTAAATCAGCTTGGCTAATGAGAGCTAATAGCAAACTTCACTGTTTAGGCCTCTCTTTGGAGAGGTTCTGCCCATTAGGGTTTGAAAATGGCAGGAGTCAAGCAGCATATCTGGGATTCTGATTTCTAAACCAGTCTAAGTCTACTATCCAACCACCAGTATGTGGATTTCTTTTTTCAAATGGGCATGTGCTTTCATCCTATCTCTCCTTTGTTCTAAAACTGACATTTCTCCAAGCCTTCACTTTGGCCAGGTTGGATGTACTACCCTTCATAGTCCTGTGGGAGTGTTACAAAAATATCCCTCTACATCAGCGTTTATGCCCATGTGGAGATGGCTCTGTAGAGTCCCTGAGCCGTATGTTCCTCTGTTGCTTTCTTTACAGGGAATCTCGGATGACATTCATTTATCCCACTCTAATAAATACCCCGGCAGAAAATATGATGCTTATTGATCATTTCCTTATCCAACCAGGACTCTGATTATCTTCCCAAGTTGCCCGATTCTGTGCCTCTATTTGTTCTATTTGACCCATTTACGACTGAAGATTATAGTCTTGATGACTGTCACTGTTAATTTTTAATGGTATTTTATGCCTACATTTTATTCATATCTATATACAGTATTTTAGGTGTATGTGTTTATATGTATCTATACCTATATCTGTTGTATATATTTGATGTATATTATGTTTTCTGTCTTAAAGGCCATAATTAAGGATTGGTGATGGATGGTTAGTTTCCTTCAAAATAGTACTTTTATAGGAATATAACTTTTTTCCAGATATTAAGATAGTTGGAAAAGGAAATGCTACCCCAAGATAATTCATTCACTGTTGTTCTGACTATTGCATGGAATCTGGTTACAACAAATGTACGCAGTAGAGACTACTAGATATCATTCACATTTTTTAATGAATAGCCAACTCATGCATTCCAAAGCTGTAAAACAAACAGAAAAACAGTGGTACGTACACAATAGCCAGATCTTGCAGGTTGTGAAATTAATTATAAATTCTTTCAACACTGTTTTGACATTTCAACAAGAGATTTCAACCCATTCTTGGAAATGTTTAATTTAAATTAAAGCACAAAAAAGAATAGATATTTAGGGTTGTTGTTCTAATCTCACAGCTACCAGACACTAGTGCTCTCCAACTGAATAGCACCATGTGAATTGAAAAATAGATAGAAGGAAATTTGCATTTGTTTCTGCTGTTCAAAGCTTCATTAACAATTGCTAAATTTGACTTCTCAGCAACCAGTTTTTCAAGTAAATCAAACAGCAGCACGGCTATTTCCACACTTAAAGAGAATATCTTATGTCACTCATTTTTCTTCCAGAAAAGTCCACATCATGTACATGTGGATATGGGGCATGTGACACATAAAACTGTATTTAGTTGTCATCTAGACTTAGATTGTTGATTACATTGTGTAGAGGGAAGTGTTTTACCCTCAGTCTCTACATGTGGTTTGTGGCTGCCTTACATACATAACTGGTAATGCTTCATTTCATTCAGGCCTAGGGGAAGAATTAGCTTATGGCTCAAGACCCTTTTTGGCCTCCAGACATGGACCAGGAGGGAGGAATGGATACAAAGTGGGTCTATTCCAGCAGTGACTCCACCACACCTGCTCTTAAAAGCATGTATTCCCTGCGGGTATATATAAAAGATAAAGCAAAAATACCAAGTGGATTGCAGGAAGATAGAGTGACCCAAATCCCAGTCAAGCCAAGGCCAGGCTGGTCTACCAGGCAACAATGAAAGAAACCAACAAACTCAGGTTAAGACTCAGGCTGACCTAGCATCTTGTGGAAAACATTCATGCATTCTCACATTATTATCATTAGACAACATTTGCAGGATATATTGCATTATATTAAACTGCTATTCTGCCATCATTAGCTTTTCTCTTATTATATACAAATGCTGTTTACCCAGTGATCAATGTTTATCATAAGAAAAATAATTTGCGATTCAAAATTTAATGTAAAAATGTATAAAGAAAAATATTGCTGACCCCTTTGGATTTTTTTCTGTGCTGAAAGCCAGAACAATAAAAACGTTCTAGGTTTTGGTTCAGCCAGGCTACAACTAACCTGAAAAAAACACATTTTCTGTTTTGTGCATACCCCTAAGATGAAGCAGATTTGGAATTTGTAGATGTTACACGATAACAGATCATTGCTATTACATCTTTAATTAAAATTTGTAAAGAACTTGCATTTACTGGCAGAGATGAAAAAAACAAAACACTGATATATTTTCAAGTAAGAAGGACAGACTAACATTGAAGACTTGAGATGGTTTTATTGTCTGACAATGTAAGTCCTTCAAAGTTGTCAAGATAAGGAAACAGACTCCACAAGGAAAATATAAGTTTTATTGAGACAGGCTGTATTAACAGAATATTGCAAGTCTATGTATTTCCTCCCTTCCTTCTTATACCCCAGTGAGCCAGGGAGGAGCCAGCCTGAGTCTCTTCCTAAAACCACCTCCTTCCCCAGGGCTCAAGGAATGCTTCTGCCCTTTTTGTTTTTGTAACAGCCTCAGAATATTTCCCTCAAGGCCATTTCTATGGCTTTCTGCAGACAATACATTGTGTGCTATACATCACATCAGCTGGGCTCTTTCCACAAGGGGAAAGAATGAATTGAACTAACCAAAAAAACAGGAATTGTTTGCATTTGTTTCTTGGCTTGTTGCTCCAAAAGATACCATGATTTACAACCAAGAACAATCTTTGCTTTATGTTCTGTTTTGTAAAGAAAACAACAAATTAAGAGCCCTGATTTGGATAACATGCTGAGGTAGATATTGGAAAGACTTCTGAATCTGATCCTAGATGTGAAGTGTGGTTGCTTTTTAAAAAATAAAGGGAACACCACAGAAAGTTAACAGTGGTAAATGCAATGCAGAGGACAAATTATAATAGGAGATGCACAATAAAGTTCAAAAGCCTGTTGTGAAGTACGTGTAAGATTTTGGCCCTTCTCCAACAACCCTGATATTCTCCACTGAGCACACAACACAGCCCTAGTTCCAGTCCAAAAATTTAAGCGGTCTTTTGTCTCACTTTGTTTTCTAAAGTAAAAACAATTTATTACTTCAATAGAGTTTATTACAGAATTGATTTATCTTCATCTTGGGAAAAGATTTTCAAATTAAAATGAAGGACAGCAGTTATGAAATGTGTTTTTGTCATTCATGAGATCTAATGAGGTTATAGGACCCTAAAGTTAAACCTGTATATATCAGACTTCTATCTATATTGCACTCTGTAAACAACATGATGCTGTTTATACACAATATGTAATATCATGACTTCGGATGGCCAAAAACAGCCCTGCTGGGTGCTGTAGTGCAATCTACAATATCACAGGATCTGAATGAGGATTATAGCAGCAGTATAAATTGACAAAAGAAACAAAGTATTAGGGTTGAAATATTAATATATATATTGTAGTACCATGCTGGATACAAAAATGACCTCAAAAATAACCTGCTAGATATTTCAATTGTAAGTCTGGCAATATGCAGCTGCCGGATTATCATTATCATTATTATTGCAGTTTAACAACTGCAGAATCTCCCATGTCTATTTGCAAACAACTCAGTAATATTTGCGAAGCAAAACGTCTAATGAATTAAAATGTAATTGTGAAAGAAACACAAAGAATGCATTGAAATACAAAATCACATTGTGAAAGAAACTCAAGGAATGCACTGAGCTATAAAATTAATTAATTCACTAATAATATTGTTGCAATGGGTACTGAAAAATACGGTCTAAAACCAAAAGCTATAAGTATATCTTTAATTTCATATATTATTCCTTTTAGGAAAAATAAATAAATTTATTATTGAAATTAATAATACTTTCTAGAGTCTGGTCAGTTCTAAATGTCAGAACTTTGAAACTTTTTTTTTTTGTGACCAGATATTCAGTGAGTCAGTCTATTTAGTGGTGTTCAATAAAAGTCTCTGCTAAATTTCTGTCTGTTACGCAATTGCACAAAGACATGACACACTGAAACCACAAACTGTATGCCATTTCCCCACTGTCTTGCTTCCAGCTTAATCCCATTATATTTACAGAAATTCTTTAAAAAAATGGAAGAATGACTGGTTTGTGGATTGCCGAGTTTTAACTGCTGGAGAAACATCAATCTACTGAAGGTGGGTCACGAGAAAACTCCGAAGAAGTCTTTTGGATTAATCTAGGTTAAGGCATCCTAAAGAACTAAAACACCCTGTTAAAGATGTACCGATATTATAAACAGGCTCAGAGCAAGTTCTGACGAAACACATGACATTTTCTACTCATCAGAACTATAAAGATTTTGTACACAGCATATAACTTCCTATAGAAATAACGTCTTTACGTGTTTATTTTCCAGGAAGGGTGGTTTCCAAAGCGCACAAAGGAAGAAACTGTTGAATCTAGAGTCTAGCCGTGCCAAAGTGCTAACTAATCTAGGATAGGGGAGTTCTATACATTGCCGGAATAAATTCCTTGAACGTGAGCCTCTTACACACACAGAGACGTGCACCTTCGTTAACATCCTTAAAGGGGCGCGTGGCTCTGTTGAGTTCTTAGAACTGCAGCTTGTCCCCACACCCGGCTGCACTGCGCAAACTGCGCTTCTCCATTCATCCTCTCACTCCACCCACTCAGCCTCCGGGCACGCCAGCAAAAGCTGCTGAACTAGTGGTGCCAGTGAACAGTAAGGAGGAAAAGTTCCCTACAAGTGCAAGAAAAAGATCCCTACCTGTTGATTTTCAGAGCAAATGCCCTCCGATCGGAACTGGGCAGAGTAGCCATGTAGCTCTGTGGGGCGGAAACCCTGCCCCGCTTCAAGATCGACGGCGACTGTTCGTTCACTCAAAGGGAGCCGAGCTGTCAATTCGGTGTAGAAACTTCCGCATTTCTCACCTTCCTTGTCGAAAGCAGCCAAAGGGGAGAGCCCAGCTTCTGCAAGGAACCGAGGATGGGCGCAAAGCTCCAGTTGGTCTTGAAGGTGAGCGGCAGCGAGAATCTTTTTGGGGAATGGCACGAGGGGGTAGAGTCCTGGCGCGGCAGTGGGCTGTGCCACTTGGGTTCACTTCTTGGACCGCATTCGCGTACTTTCCAGAGGAGCACCGCAGCGAGAACCTCGGCGGCAGGCGCCGCTTTCCCTGAACTGAAAGGCTCCACGTCTTGGTGGCATATGGCATTTCTTTCCGGGTAGAAGCGCCGGGAACAGCAGCGCTACCAACTCCAACCCCGAATTTTGCCTCGACGCCTAACAGCCCGCGTTGCAGCCGAGTATGAACTTGCAAGAGGAAGACCAGAAACAAGAAGAAGCTAAGGGCATTTCAGAATTGCAGTTCAATAAATGTTTAAATGTCATATTGGAACTTTCTCCATGTGTTAAAGTAGTTTCTAAGCTTCATAAGCACTGCTGGCCGCTACCTTATAAACAGCCCGCGCTGAGATCAAGCCTTCTTCCTGCTTCATTTTTAGCTCCCTTCCCGTCCTACAAAAGTCCAACAACACTCCACCCCATTTAGATTATAAAGTTGTTTGTCTTGTATTTTTATAATAACTTGGAAAGTGAGGGAGTCGAAGTTACCCTGATACTTTTTCAAGCCATTTGCGGACCTGTCAGCTCCTTGCAGCAGCTCCGGGTCTGTAAAAGCCGTTCAGTAGATGTCAGTCTTGCCGCACTTAAATCAAGCGCCGGCGAGTCTTGGCGCTTGAGGCAAACCCCATTTGTGGACGTCGTTCAGCGACGACACCGCCGATCGAGGAGAAGATTCAGGTTTCAGCCAAAGCCGAAGAGGTGGCTTCTTTAGTGACTCGCTGAGATGAGGCTTGAGAAGCGCTTTTGGGAAGCAGCTGCGCCTCGTATTGAACACCAGCGGCTTCAACTTGGCGCCTAGGCCTCGGAGAGAAAGCAAGAACAGCTGCAGAGATGAGCGCCGAAGCAGAGAAGTGCAAACAAATTCATGATAGATTATCAGAGCAAATCTGGACCTGTTGTAAGTAAACCATGCACTTCGTCTGGCACGGGATCTGGGAGAAGTTAAGAATCGAGAAACAAAAATGGGCAAGGAGCATGACATTTGATTAGGCTCCATTTTAGTACAATATAAAAGAAAGGGGGCAAATAAAAGAAGTCCAAAATATCTCATAGATACTTTTCTTTCGCGTACCTCAGGGAGAAAAGCAGGAAGAACAGATTATCTGCACCTTCCCTGTTGTCCCAGCACTGACAATACCCATGTGTCACTGCCCTCTCTGGTTGCGGTGGGATTTGAAATGATGTAGTATACCTTTAGCCCACTTGATTTCTCACCTTTCACAACTGCTTTGAATAAAGCCCAATGCCCAGTGAATAAAGATAAATAAAAGTACTAATGTGTTCATCCTTGCCCTGTCTGAATAGAAAATTATATTTAATCTAAAGTGCCATCTAGTGGGTTCATAAATAATCACAGGAGTTTGATCAGTATCAGTCAAGATCACGTCATGCTTTCAAGACTATAACACTGTCCTCTAAAAAGGGGGGAACATTTACTTTGGGCTGGGCAGAAGTAGGTCAAAACCTACAGATAGATGCTCACACAAAGTGCAGGAGATTAGGAAGGGCTCCAACTACTGGTCACTCCCACAACAGAGACAATAAAAGGCCTTTACCCTCGCCTGAAATCATGCTGCTGCAAGGAAGAAAGCTTGGAGGGAAGGGAAAAGGAAAGGATGATAATTGTGTGGAAGGGCAGTAGTGCCACTTTAGCTGGATCACAGAATTGAGTCCCAAGTCCCCACAGTGGAAGAGATCCTGACATTCGCAGGTTTGTTTTGACTTGTTCCGCCACTGTCTCCCAAGTGGTATATTTATTATTTCCCATAATAAATCAAAATACATGCATATGTCAATATGATTACGGTGTTCACTTGTTGCAAAATAACAGTTACTCCTTGTGGCACTTAACAGCACCTAGCAGTGCACAGAATTAAGTACACGGTACCTGTGTTCCTGTTGCCGGGGGCAGGGGACAGAGTGTTCTTCCCTCTGTGCTCCCAGAGAGGGTTCAAGCTGAACGTTCTTTCTGGCAGGCAGTGGAGGTGGGAGAAGCAAACTCCCTCCTGGTTCTTTCTGTGTCATGAAAAGTTTCTTGATAGGGAGTACTCTGCAGGAGAACTTCATAAGTTTCCCGTGAACATTCATTTCCTAATAGGAAAGCATCTCTTATTCACACTTTACTGTGATCCTTGGAGTTAATAATTGTACACACCCCAACTTTTCTGTCATTTAGTGCTCTATGAAACAATTGAGTTTGGTGCACCTGAATCTGGAAGAAATAGACTGAAGGCAAGTGGAACCTACAACTTGTTGTCTCATGGGCTGGGGGGGGGGGCAGGATTCTACCTCCAATCCATTCTCCTCCACCACTCCCAGTGCTAGCCAGCATTGATGGCTGCTGGGAAACATCATTATCCAGACTTCTGCTTAGATGTCCCTCCCAATATTAATATATTACCTGAAGGTCCCCTGAAACCTGTTGATTCTGCCTTCTTGAGTGGAGCTGCTGCTCAGAAGTCATAAGCAATGGCAGCTGCAAAAAACCATCTGAAAAAAAACTATTCTGGGCTCCATGTGGGTATTTTTTTTCTACTGTTCTCTGGAATCAGAGCAACTAATTTCAAAGTAATCCCACTATGAACTGAATTTTTAAAACTTTATCAAATTTATATGCTGCCCATCTCACTGTAAAAGTGACTCTAGGCGGCTTACAAGTTGAAAAAATTACTTATACAATAATTTAAGAACCGAATTTAAGACTGTTTTAGTGTTTTACATTTCTCCAGTATGCTAGACAGTAGGGGAGAGCCCAAACTCACTCACTGGTTTCCTTCCTTTTTTATAATATATGCATGGCAGATGGTCACCCTTTTTTGTTCCATAAAGAAATGAGGAACATAGAAGAAAACATTTGCATGCAGTAAAGGTGTAAAAACTTTTTTTTTTTTAAGTTTCTGCTGCTAGAATATAGTTTGATCATGTTGGTAAAGGAACACTGACAGTGTAATTCTATAAATCTGTCATTTCTAATTTGAACTTGATACATTTTTTTGGCTTCTGCCTACACATTTTTGAATAGTAGTAATGCTTTTCTGTGGGAATATATATGTAATTGCCATGATTTGTTGTTAAGATAGCTTCTCATCTGGAACAGGAATGGAGCACAACTCATATGAATACATGAGAAACAACTCTAATGTGAATTGGAAAGTTGTAACTCTACACAATCTTTGTTCTTTCCACATATCAGCAAATAAACCACCTTTTCGACCTGAATGTCCCATTGTGAGTGCTTTTACAATATGACAGAACCACATGGAAAAGAAAAAGGCAATTTACCTAAGCACGCCTTTTGAAATAATAGTGTTAAGAGCAGTCTGCACTTCTGTGATTGAATTATTTTCCTTTTCTTTGTAAAGAAATAAAATTTTCTGTACTTTGAAACAAATGTAAGGCCAACAATTTGATGATGGCATGCAGGTGTCCAGTAAAACTGAATGAACATGGCAATTCTACAGTAAAACAGCTAATGAAACATTTTTGAAAAAAGAATTATCAGTCTTAGATAAAGATCCGTGAAAATTGCAATCAAGCATGATATAACATATTATGAGAAACAGCATTAATTCATTGTGGAAGAAAAATTTAGAGAAGTACAAGCATAGGGTTAATGAAGCATATGATGGCCAATAAAGCTTGAGTTAAACAATATAGTAGGGTAGAGCTTTTGGCTTCCAAAGTACAAAATGAAGTAATGTTTCTTTTATCTTCACTTTGCTGTAAATCAGTTTCCCAAGGTGCAGAATTGTTAAATTGGTTTCAGCACAATCAAGCAATCTGGAACATCTTAAAGACAGATGCAAGCTTAAGCCATAATTGCTGTTGTTTTAAGATGTTCTCTTATTGCTAAATCATCATCTGATGTTTTGGAATCTAGAAGGCGTGGTGTTGCTGTCAGGACATAACTTTTCCATGGCTTAACAGATGTGCACAATAAGGTAAATGTATTATTGATCAATTTATTATAATCCACTCTATTGCACTGTTGCAGAAGGCACAGAGAAATACCTATTACTGAGTAGAGATACAACAACTTCGCTTTAGTTATCATAGTGTAAGCTTTTGAGCAGCTCGGGCGGGGAGGTTGGTCTTGAAAGTCATTCTCCCGTCTACTCTGTTTTGTTGCCTTACATAGCAGTGGACCCGTAGAATTTAGAAAGCGTTCTTGCAATTCCTCAAACCAGAAAGGCACCGATCCTGGAAACGGAAGCGGTTCCCTTAAGCCCAAGCGGTTGAAAAAAACCACACCCAACCCCCGACTCCAGACACAGCGGCTTTCAACTCATTGTGATGTTTCCAACGACGCAACGGTGCATTTGAGAAAAAAATCTGGTTGAATGCAGGAAGGGAGGAGAAATACCTGTCACGGTGACAGGCTGCAACCACCAGCGAAAGAAGCAAAGGTGCGCATGCGTACTTGGGGTAGGAACTTGTCAGATGAGAGGAGGAGTTACAACAGCGTGAACAAAAGCACCAGCGGTAAGCGGAAGTAGAAGGGGAGAGGGGAGGAGGGTGTTGGAGAAGAAATTTGTGGGTTGGGGGATTTTAGGAATGCGTTAGTTGGCTTGCTTAGTTCACCATAACACGAGTATTATCGAGTATATCTTTGGTCTGCATAGAAGCGCGATAGGGTTTAATGGTTTTTCTAGGTCCGCGCGGTGCTTTAGTAATATTTCTTCAGTTTCGCACGAAACAATCCTGTTTGGTCCATCAGAAAGTCTCTCGCTGAAAGGAAAACGGGGTGAGGGAGTCCCCTGTTTTCTGCAGCCGCTGACATTCTTACTGAAAATCCACAAAATGACCTGGCTACATCTTTCCTTGAAAAGAGACCTTGCCGAGTTCATGCCTCTTACAGAGCTATCAATGATGGACCGCATTTGACCTTCGGGCCTCCTTATGTGGTTGTCATTACTTGAACAGCAGCCACTAACATGTGCCTGCCTCATTCTCCGGGATGAAAGAGGGAGAAGCCCAGTGATGCTCCTGTTGGAAGTTCATGGAAAGGAAAAGCAGGATGCTGAACACTGTAGCTACTTCTGATGTGTTGTTCTCTCCTCCTCCCCCCTCCATCCCTCTGAGTCCCTGTGTTTAATATTTTACTTAAATGTAGACCTGACACTTTCCACATAATATTTCATCTATAGGTTGACAGGTGAGAGATGGAAAGTTCATCTGTGGATGAAGAAGAGGATTGCCCTGAATTGATTCCCATAAGGGAACCAGCAATAAAGGACAATGGAGGAGAATACATTCAATCTAGCAACAGTGTTAAGATTCCTGTTACTATTATCTCAGGATATTTAGGTAATAAACAGTAGACTGCATTCTGATTTGTCGCAGCTCTTGGTTTTTATGAAGAATAACTTTACTTGAACTTTTTTTTTGTCACAATAAATTGATAGCAATTTTGGGAGGGGATCTTGTGGTCACACGGACAAGTTTGCATACCTGCAGGTGCCATCTACCCTGGATGGTAGAATATATAAAGCAGGATTTACAGAATAATTTGGGAGTTAAACTGAGGTCTATTAGAAATAGTCCTTCTGTGAGCTTATTTCTTGATAAGATGTGATGACAGAGCAAGCATATCCCAGCTGTCAAAGCATCATGTTTGCCTCTGGACACAAAAGAATGAATGATTTCACTGTTTAGCTCAGACCTAGTATTTGCATAGTAGACTTCACATATTTATTTGAAATATTCAGGTAAGAAGGCTTACAAGATGCTCCCACATTCTAAAACATTACAATATAGCTAGTCCCATCCTTGAGGACTCCTCAAGGGCTGGCTAGTGGAAAGTGTTGATTGGCAGCTGATCTTCATTAGAGTAGCATCTTGAAAGCCTAAGACACTGAGATGGCCACAGTAACAACCCCTCTTCTGCCTTCCCTTCACCATGGTTACAGTGGCTACAGTAGCTCCTGGCAGGGGCCCATGGTCCGATTGCTTTGGCCAAGTTCAGATTCAACAGCTTAAGTCTAGAATCTTTAGGCTGGATTTACATTACGCCAGTGTTGTCCAAACTTGGCCACTTTAAGATGAGTGGACTTCAACTCCCAGAATTCCCCAGCCAGCCAGGCTGGCTGGGGAATTCTGGGAGTTGAAGTCCACTCATCTTAAAGTGGCCAAGTTTGGACAACACTGCATTACGCTAAATGATGATGTTATGTAATACACTAATTAAAGACCAAATTGTTTTATGGTTTAATGCAGGGGTTTTCTAGGTGGTGTGTGCAACCACCTAGGAGCTCACAAGCAAACTCCGGAGCGGTTTGCATATTTTGGCAGGCTTGCACAGGCAAAGCAAAGAATGCTAATAAGACCCACCCTCACTCTGTCTGGGCAAGCCAGCAGCAAACTAATTTTTTCTATAGTTTTGACTAGAAAATGCAAATATCAGTGCAGAATAAATGAGAAATGAGTGGCTGTCTCAAAAAGAGGAACCAGATTTCCAGGAATTGCAAAACTAAGCAAGTACACTCTTCTCATTAAAATATGGTTTTAAAATAGATTTTTAGTTAATTCCAATGAAAAGGTTTTACTTTATATGGTTGTTAGGTGAGTGTGACACTGCAGATTTTGAGAATCTGGGCTTGGGGGTTTCTGTAAACTCAGCCACTATTGGTATTCATAACGGAGTTAGGAGGTGGTTTCTCAACAGAGCTGTTTGTGGGCCCAATTCCCTTTTCTTTGTGTACTATAGCCTGATGCTTCCAAATAATAGTTGAAGTAGAATGGAGTCTGATGATGATGGCTTCATCTCAGACCATAAGTATCTGAGGGAAATGTATAAACCTAAAATTGCATTTTGAAATTGTATTAAATAAAAGATGTTTAAAAATGCATAAAGCGTATTGATATTCATTTATTTCAATATTTTTAATGTTTCTGAAGGTATTGGGTGTTTGAGGGGGGGGGTTGTGCATCTTCTATTGTAGTTGGCTTATCAAGTAGGTTAAAAGGAGGGAAATCAATAAAATGTTGAAAGTGTCAGTTACAAATACAGTTGCATTTGGCTTAATGTAATAAAAATAAAAATGTTTATGGACTATGATTATGATCTCCAGATATACTTCCAAATACATGATCAAACTCTGCTTTTTCAAGTGTAGGAGATATTGCTGGCTTAAAAACCTATATGATTAGAAAGTAAATAATCCATATTGGAATAGCATCTCAAAATTCTTTATACCTCTGTAAAGAACTAGGACATCATTGTTCCTTTTTAGTATAGTGAAATTTGTTCTGCTTTTTTTTTAGGTGCAGGAAAAACTACTCTTCTTAATTATATTTTGACTGAACAACATAGCAAGAGAATAGCGGTTATTTTAAATGAATTTGGTGAAGGTATGTAAAAATGCAAGTATGTGGAAAAGAAAAAAAAGTTTCACGTTGAAGCCTAAATGTATAATTTCATAAATGTAAAAGATTTTCTTCAATTTATATTCATTTACATTCTAAGAGTGGTGATGCAAATTTTTCCTTCTAAGTAATACAAAGCATAATTATTGAATTAGAAACATATTAGCCTATTCATAGGTTGGGGAACTAGACTAACATTTATTTTCATCTCTGTAGACAGAATAAATAGTATTCAACTAGTCATCTTCCTAGACTAAATGAGATTCTTCCTTATTTCAAGAGAACAGATCTGTGTTGCATTTCCAAAAGCAGTTTTAGGTATAACATATATAATCACTTTGGAAATTGAAAACTTCTTGTTGGATGCAAGGAACCAAAAAACTCTTCTTCAACTCTTTGGAGGCAAGAAGGGATAGAAATGATAAGCTGCCTTAGATGGGTAAGGCAGAAAAAGAGGGCACATATAAATGATTTGCAGCATAAATATTCCCAGAATGATAATTTCCTATTCTGAAGTACCATAGCTGTTCATATGACCAGAGATGTAGTATTACATTCTGTGCTGAATTTTTAATCCAACAGTTTCATCCCATTATATTCTTCCAGCAACCCAAAATCATGCAGCCAGAATTTGGTGGCAAAATGGCTGAATTTTGGATGTGCAATTTTGCCCTGGTTTTTGCAGGTTTGGATTGTTATAAGAGTGATGAGGGGGTGATTTTGAGGTCTCCTATTTGTATCTCCACTTTTATATACCTCCCAAACCAACAAGCAGAAAAACTGGGAAATGACTCATTTGTTATACTTTGGGGAGTTTAGGGGCAGGAATGTGAGAACTTTTTGTCAGGAGGATTCCTGTTCCCATCCCTTTCCTTCAAACTTCAAAAACACAGGCTGAAAAGCTTCAGCCAAACTCCTTCAGGTGGCTCTTAAACAAAACCAGATAGCTTCCTTTGTCCTCCAGAAAGGTAAGTTGGAGCCTTGAACCGTCAAATGTTTTGCACTCTTGCTGTAATCTAAGGACTAAGTATTTATGTTCTTGAACAAGGTCATTGGGATACATGAGGTGTAGCAACTGAGGAAATTAGTTCCATTTACTAAATTACGCTAAGTTTGATGTTGCAGGAAAATTAGGGTGTGGCCTAATTTTCTGGCTGCTTTAGCATAACTTTCTCAACAAACTTAGCATAATAGAGTAATGACTGTAATAGAATTCAAGGTACCTCTCTCATCCAGATCCTGAAATGTATTATTCTTTCACCGTTTAATTTTTTTCAGTAAAAGTACTATTTTTATTATAGTTTTTCTTGTTTTTTCAGGTAGTGCATTGGAAAAATCCTTGGCTATAAGTCAAGGTGGAGAACTCTATGAAGAATGGCTGGAGCTCAGAAATGGCTGTCTTTGCTGCTCAGTAAAGTAAGGATTTTTTAATTGGTAAAATTGCCTATTTCTTCTAATATTGATGGTCTCAAACTATAATATTTGTTTCTTTAATTTTTTTAATCTAGGGACAATGGTTTGAAAGCAATTGAAAATTTGATGCAGAAGAAAGGGAAGTTTGATTATATTTTGCTGGAAACAACAGGATTGGCAGATCCAGGTATACTGAGTAATGGGAATGAATATGAAACTGTTTTTTCTGGAAAATGCATTATGTATGGTAAAATTAAAGGTAAATTGTAGGGGAGCCCCAGTGTGCTCTTGCTTTATAATATGTGCTATTTAATCTAGCTAGGATGTAGGCCAAAATTAGAATAGTCACAGAACAAAGATAGACAGAGTCAACTAATCTTCATTGTTTCCATCATGACAGCATCTAATGAGTAGGGCAGGCCCCAGAAGAAGTCGGTGTGGTATATCTGCCTTCACCCATATAATACTATTGATAAGCAGCATAATCTGTTTAGCTAATTTTGAAAGTGCTGACAGTATATGATAAATGGTATACGAGTTACTCCTGATTAAAGCCCACTTTCCCTGTTTCATCTCGCAGGATCAAGTCTTACTCAACATAACTTCAAAGGGATAGCCAAATTAGTCTGTTGTAGCTAAAAATAATTTTAAAAAGTACATTACAGCCAGAATGGGGAATCTTTGGCCCTTCAGATATTGATAATGCCAACTTCTATCATATCTTACCATTTGTATACAGCTAATGGGAGCTGCAAGAGGCATCCCCTATCTTCATCTGTTAGTTTTGTTAGGAGGTCAGCAGCGTTGCTGTGCACAAAATAGGGCTGCACAATTCTGTTTAATTATCTTGACTTCCTGAGAATTTCAGCATTGAACTTCAGGATTGGTAGGGATATTGACCAACTCAGGCATCAGACAGACATTGAACCTCACCACAACTCAGTTTTATTAAAAAGATAAGTAATTTTTTTCTGTTGATACCCATACACGATCACCTATAAAATAGAGGAGGCCATTGTTCAGAAAATTGTGGATTTTTTCAAAAGTGAGAGATTTTACAATGCACCCATGGCCTCAGATGTAGAGGTTGGTCATCTTAGGATTTATTTTGTTACTACTTCTATTATAATTCTTTTGTACCTTTCAGCAAATTCTGCAGCTTACGGACAACCAGCCATTATCCTACAGCCCTCAGTGTTCCCATTGTCTGTCCTGGCAGTCATTATACTTGCTGTCAGTTTTCTTTTACGTCTTTTCTCCTGGCTCCATTTCTTCATGCAACTTTATAATGTCACTCTTTTCAAGTCTCTGCCTTCTCTGAATTTTCCAACTCATTCCCCCATTCATTCTCTAAAATGTTTATGTTGTGTTAAAGACATACGGAAATAATAATTAATTTCTTTCAATGAATATAGATATTTTGGTAAACAGTAGATACTTGTTATAAGAATTTGAATAAACCAAGAAGCCGCACAAATCACCGTATGATTCATCATCGTATTCCACAAGTAACTAAATTACTTCCACAGATAATAGTAGCATAAGATAGGAATATGAAAGTGGTCGTACTTTGTAGCATTTTCTGGTCTTCTGGTCCTACTGTTGCCTATATCAGTGTTTCTCCACCTTGGAAGCTTTAAATTTTGCGGACCTGAACCCTCTCTTGTCCCAGACTGCGGGACATAAAATAATGGATTTAAATTACAGGAAGGCAGATTCCAGTTGAAAAAGAACTTCCTAATAACAAGAGCAGTTCAACAGGGGAGCTCATTGCCCAGCGAGGTAGTGGGATCCCCATCACTGGATGTGGTCAAGCAGAGGTTAGACAGCCATCTGTCTGAGATGCTTTAAATTGGAATCCTGCAAGGAGCAGGAGGTTATCTTGATAGTCTAAGTGGCCCCTTCCAATTCTGTGATAAAAATTTTCTTTGCTGTGAGTTTTCACTGAAAAAAAAAAGATTTCTAATGAATGAAAGCTGGCTGAAGTACCCCGGGGCCTTTTTTAATTAACTCTTAAATGTAGCTTGGAAGTAAAGGGAAATTTATTTTGGCGTTCCAATTTTTTCATGTTAAGGAGATTGACATTCTCCAGTTCAGAGCTAAATACTTGTAATGATAAAATAAATGATAGGAAAGCCAGTTTGGTGTAGAGGTTAAGACATGGCTGTCTGGGGAATTCTGGGAGTTGAAGTCCATGGATCTTAAAGTTGCCAGGGTTGAGAAACACTGGGTTAAGGCATAAGGCTAGGAACCAGGAGACTGTGAGTTCTAGTCCTGCTTTAGGCACAAAGCCAATTGGGTGACCTTGGGCCAGTTCCTCTCTCTCAGCCCTAGGAAGGAGGCAATGGCAAACCACTACCAAAAATCTTGCCAAGAAAATTACAGGGACCAGTCCAGGCAGTTGCCAGGAGTCAACACTGACTTAAAGGCATTGAAGGAAAAAAGATAGGACATTGATTCAGCTCTTCTTGTAAACAAATCCTATTTCAGTTAAGTTGAAAACTGTTAGGCATTTGAAGAAAACAATCAATAGATACCTGGAAACTATTAGATGTTAAGGTCTTTGCTATATCTTGCCTGAGTGATTACCGTAAACTGTTGACAGGTGCTTCAGTTTTGACACCAGTGACGCTTGGGAGGCCACATCTTATCAATTCAGGTGGACAGCTTCAGATATTGGAACAGCTTCAATACCATCATCTTTGCATGTGTGCTTCATTTTTTAAGACAGCCTTGACATCAGCTAGATTTGTGAGCTTTTGACAATAATTTGATGGTTGTCAAATTCTTGCATCCTTCATGTTGTAGCATTTGGGTATATTGAATCAGTTCACATCAAAATAAATTGATTTCTTATTTTTCAAAAACTATCATTTTTCAACAGCATCATGGTTTTCATTGCTCTGTAAATGGTACACTGTTTTCAATGCTCTATAATGGTAATGTGTTTATAGATTTGTTCAAAGAAAAAATAAATATTGCACAAGTTCATTTCATAGTTTTTCTGGATTGTTCTTTATTTAAAAAGATAAAATCTATATAAATAGCTGTTAATCACCAAAGATTCTAGCGTGCTTTGAGCATTATAACTGTATTGCTTCAGAATAATTCCAAATATTTGTTTGTTTCATACTGATAAAAATAAGGTATAACTGCATAGAAATGTTAATTCTAAACAAACATAAAACGATTGTATGAATTCTATTGTAGGAAATAGAATTCATCTTTGGAATTCTGTTGTTTAATCCTTAATCTTTAAAACCCTACTAATCTATAATGGAGTTAAATATTTGATTGGAAGTACATCCCTTTGTGATTTCTGTTGATATAGGAAAATGTCTGTAAATTAAATTGATCATGAATTTTAAATATATAGTAAAGGAGAAGAAAATAAGGTGACCTATAATAAATTAATTTTTGAATGAGCTTTGTAGTATATAATTAATATTTATTAATACATATTTTAAAAATGGAATACTGTAGGTTGGTCAAGAAATTATCTGTAAATGATATTTTAAGCGCAGTAATACAGCACTTATGCTACTGCTAGAAGGTTTTTGATACCTACAGTGCAAATCAAATAAATGCTGCATATGTTTTGGAAGTACTCATTCTCATAGAAATATGATTAAAACTAAATGTAGCTTTTATTATATTATTCTTGCTCTTTTATTTTTTTCCCCTTTTTGGAATATAAAAAATGGAAACATTTGTAGCTATCTTTGTATATTCTTCATGTTTTCTTTGCTAGGTTCTGTGGCCTCCATGTTTTGGATTGATGCTGAATTAGGAAGTGACATTTATCTTGATGGTAAGAAAATTAATATTTGTGTGTGTGTGCGTAGAGAGAGAAAAGGAGAGAACCTGAGATTAAATGAAACATGGAATTGAGTTCAAAACAATTTAGTTCAATAGAAATGACAAAATATTGTACTGTCACAAACATCAGAAGAGATTACGTTGATGAATCTTAAATGTAGATGTTGCTCCTTTGAACTAAGTTTTGTTTGCTAAGAAAATACATTTGCGAAAATATTCTTAATTCTACAAATAAGAAAATTCCTCCCCCAGATTGCTTTCTTTCTTTCACACAACGAAAATACACCCAGACCACATTGCCAACATATGATTTGATTCAGATTTTCCCTCTCTGTCTCATGATTACCTCCTCTAAACAAGGATTGGCTCTCTTCCTGTGGAACAGCCCAATTTACCCCATTTAGACATCCACCTAACTACTCCATCCATTCATTAAGGAAATATACACAGCCCTTCCTTTTTTTGTCCTTTTTCCTCTTCTCCTTACTTGCAATAACATCTTTTTTTTTTTTTTTGCTCTTTGATTGGAAGGGAGGAAGACTGGTTGACTGGAAAGCTCCATCTGCCCAGAGTCATCCACTGGGGGAGATGGGCGGCATACAAATTTAATCAATCAATCAATCTTATTGCCTTTTCCTCTTTCATTCCTTTCTGAAAAAATGCTCCAGATCTCTTTGGAGTTTTGAGACTTATAGGAAGAGGGAAAGGCAGGGCTTTTTTGCTTTCCAGAAGTCCAAATTAAAATAATTTTTAATATTCCTGAAAATGCCTGTGGCAATTAATTAATCAATGTCAGCATCTAAGGAGATGTTTTGAAGGGTTACTGTACCCTTAAGTAATTTTTTTTTCCTAATTCCATGTAAAAATGCAAAGCATCTATGTCTTCTATTGGTATTCTTCAAATTCAAATTGGTATTCTTCCTTTCTTTTTGTAGGTATTATATCTGTTGTTGATGCAAAGCATGGGCTACAGGTAATATGACTACAGTCAATTACAAAGTAAACAAAGTGGCTTTTGTTTACCTAGTATATTAGGATGCTTGACTTTGTATATCTCTTACTTTGTATGTAAATGCCATGTCTTCTTTGTCCTGGAGTTTTTTCATGGCTTTTCCTTAACAAATCACAGCTTGAAATTAGAGACAGTTGGTTTACACATCCTGTCTTGCCTAAACATGGCTTGTCTGAGCCAGGAAGCCTAGTTTCTTTTGTGCTTTTGCCTTGCAGTTCAGAGGACTAACCAGAGAAGCTTTAAAAAAGCATGAAAGCTCAGGCTAGAACTGCATTTCTGGGCCTTTTCTTCCACAGTTCTGTTTTATTCTCTCTGACAATCCCCTTTCTAGAAGTATCTGGTATTTGGATCTGAATAGAGAAAAAGTGCTTTGGATCTGCTGTGGGCGTCCTCACTGTACATGCCAGCCAGGGGTGTCTGCAGGATGTGGTCAAAAAAGTCAAGATTTCACCCATGTCAGTGCAATCGAAGTTCTGCCTGTTTTTTTTATGTGCATTGCAACCACAACCATAAAGCCCACAGCTGAAAAGGAAGCACCCCTCTCACTCAGACAGCATCTCACACAAACACAAGGATAAAACCAACCAATAACAAAGCAATCCAGACAATAATCAAAAAACAGAATCCCACAAATATAAAGCAAAAAGATTTAGGACTGCTGGGAATTTGGAAGACCACCTGGATAATAGAAGAGAGAGACAATGTGATGTGATGGTTAAGGTGCTGGACTAAGAGTAGGGAAACCCAAGTTCTATTCCTGCCTTAGGCACAGAAGCCAGCTGAGTGACTTTGGGCCAGTTATTCTCCCTCAGGTGTTTGGAATACCATCTGGGTAACGGCAGAAGAAATGGAGAATTTGCCAAACACGCCTTGATTGCTTGACTCTTCCCCAAGATTGACTTTGCCTTTAACAGACCATAGGTAAAACAAGTTTTGTGTTAAATGGTACCTACATACAGCTATAAACTCTGCTGGTGAGGGGTGACCCAATAATTGTTATTGGGTGTTTGCTTTTGGATACATTTAACTTTGATGTAGACAATCAACTGGCACCATGAGATCATGTCGATGTTTAGAGACAGTTTGGTCTGGGGATTAAGGCACCAGTCTAGAAAGCAGGAGACTGTGAGTCCAAGTCCCACCTTAGGCATGAAAGCTGCCTGGGTGACTTTGGGCCAGTCATTCTCTCTCAGCCCAACTCACCTCACAGGGTGGTGGTTGTGGGGAAAATAGGAGGAGGAGGGTGTATTAGGTATGCTCACCACCTTGAGTTATTTATAAAAATAATAAAGGTGGGATAAAAAAAATTTTTTAAACCCCTATTCACATTAAATTAACTTCACTAAGGATTTTCCCAGCATACCAAGGCTGTAGACTAGACTGGGAGGTCAAAAATAATCTATCAAGAAGGCAGTGACAAACTACTTCTGTACAGCTGCCAAGAAATTCACATGAAGTTAGCAAGTGTCAAGCTCAAGCTGAAAGAGACTTTATTTTTATATCATATTTAAGGCCTTTTAATCCCTTTCCTATTCTTTTCCCTGTTTTAATCATCATTAATTCTTACATCATTGTATACAAACATATGTTTATTGTAAATTTAGCCCTGCAGAAAATTTGCCCAAATCCGAACAAGCCTACAATTTATACTTATTTATGTTTATATCATTATTTGCCAGTACCACAGTGAGTTTTAAGTTTCATGCAACATGAACGAACGTTCTGCCAAATGTTACCATACATATATTCTTAGGTTAATTGTTATATATATGGAAGTATTTTTACAGTTGGCAGATTTTTAAAAACTTGCAAAAAGTTTTTGAAGTAATAAATGTATAATGTATAATGTTTGATAACTTTGGAATTCAATACAACCCCTTGCATTATTCAATCAGTACAAAGCTTGACATGCTGACAGTAAGATAGCAGCTTTTACATTTTCTCAATCATATGTCAAATAAATAACTTTTGCTTTGTGTAGGGAATTTGCGAACTTGTCCAATTCTTGTGGTTTCAAAGCCTGACCTCTGCCTTGGCATGTGATTGAAAAAAGTCTGGAGGCAATACAAGTGATGACACTGGGATAATAGGTAGCAATTTAGAAGTGTCATGCTTCATGGATCCAGCCTAGTCCATGTGAAGCAGAGAAATTGTACCCTGTGGCTAGCAAGCCAAATTGAAACTGAAATGGTAATTGATATCATGGACTATCACTCTAATGGGATTGTCACCTAGGAATCTGAAATATTCATGTTTTAATCTAAAGGCAAATGAAAAGAATCAGTGAAAAGAGAAAAGGTCAAAAGGGAGTTCTCATGTTATTGTACATCCTTGTCAATATATTTAATCAGAAAACAATTTTGAAAATAATTTTTCAAAGATGCAGTACTGTTTTAAAATATTTGCAGCTGCACTTAATTAAATCACTTCTCAGCCTTTTGACCAAGATTAAGTCTAGAATCATTCTATGAAAAAGACCTTTTCATTGCATGTTTCTTCTTTTTTTCCTTGAAAGAATATGTCAAACTGGAAGCATCTGTATTGCCAGTGCGGTATAGTGGTTAAGGTGCTGTACATAAGACTAGAGAGAGTCAAGTTCAAGACTATGCTTAGCCATGGAGCCACCTACACTTCAGCGCAACCTATCTCGCAAGGTTTCTACTCTAAATAAAATGAAGGGAGATTCCCATATAAGTCACCAGGAGCTCTTGGAGGAAAAGCAGGATAAAACTAATATTCAAATTAAGTGTTGAAATACTGTGGCAGTGATTAACATGGGATAATTGTCTCTGTTACTGAAGTGCATATGCGTAACTACTAGTTTCACAGTTTTAATCCAGGACCATTGAAAACTAAGTGAATGCAGGATGACAGTCTAACAGAATTGATTTCAAGTAGATAAAACAATTAAATATAGGTACCTTTATTAAGTTTTGCGTGAGCAGCCAAAATGGATGGATTTCATCTTCCTTTCAAAAAGCACCCTCATAATTTTTGCTGTAAAGTTAAGAAATCAAAGTTATTAAAACACAAATTAACATTTCTACTAATGTTATAATTATAGAGAGAATTGATAACGTCAGTCTCAGTTCATTTGAACTAGTATAATACCTCTTGGGCAACTGACATATATAGAACCAGATCTGATATAAACTATTTTATGTACATATACCTGGTTGCAAGTTTTTCTCTTTAATCTTTTGTTTATCTGATGTTTGAATCTGAAACATGAAAAACAGCTAATGATATTCCAGGTATTTGCTGCATAATGTGTATTCTGTACATGTCGGTGATTCCATTTACAAAACAAAATGTTCCTCTTTATATTTACAATGGTGTTTTTGAATCTTTTTTCCAGCACCTGAGAGAAGAAAAACCCAGTGACCTTATTAACGAAGCTGCGAGGTATCAGTATATTGCAGTTTTTTGTTTAATGGGAAGTGCATAAACAGTAAACAGCTTTGGATCAATGAGGAATATTACTAGTTGAAAGTTCAGTTTGTAGATCCAATTCATTTGCTCTGTATTTGTTTCATGAATACCTTTGCTAAACTGTTCCTCTGTGGTATCCCATAAAGGTAAAAGCAATTTCCTATATTTTATTTATTTTATTTGTTCAATTTATCTCACATACCTGACTCTGGGCGGCTCACAGAATTAAAATAATAAAAAACAAAACCCATATAAATAAATAGCTAAAAACAATGACACCAAAAACATTAAAAACAAGTTAAAACAATTAAACATAAAATGCAGGAGAGTGCCAGCCAGTAGCTTACAACAATACAGTTGTCTCACAGGCTCCATGTTTCCATGGGATTCCTCAGGCCTGATGGCAAAGCCATATCTTCAGGGTCTTCCGAAAGGCCGATAAGGTTGGGGCCAACCTAACCTTAGGGGGAATGATGTTCCAGCAGGCAGGTACCACAGCAGAAAAGGCTCTCCTCCTAGGTCCCATCAGATGAAACTCCTTAGTAGACAGGTCCCATAACATGCCTCTGCTGGACCTGATGGGATAAATAAATATAACTGGGGAGAGGTGGTCCCTCAAATCACCTGGCCCCATGCCATATAGGGCTTTATAGGTCATAACCAGTAACTTGAATTGAACCTGGAAGCATACTGGCAACCAATGCAGCTTGCAGGGCAGAGGTGTAATTTGCACTGATCTTGGAGCGCACATAACTGTACATAACGTATTCAATCATTTTGTGCTCCATTTTACATTAGTTCATATTTTAGCTACATAGTCAAAGTGCTCTCAGAGTCTTAAATAATTGGGAATTGGTATGGCATAGTGATAAAAAGTTTGAGTTTAAATCTCATTTCAGTCATAAATTTGCTGTGTACAGTTGTATTAATTGGTGTGTTCTACTGATAAAACTAGCAATACTTGTAAAGAGTAAACATAAGCATTACTACTGGAATTAAATAATGTGATACTCTGTTAGATATTCTGTTACCCAATAAACTCTTTAAATGTTTGAATTATAAGTCTTTTAATCAATTTATTACAACATGTATTATGTATTTAGTCCAGTGAAAACGTTCATATAGTTTAACATAGCCAAAAGAGTTAATAGTGGCTTCTATGTCTTCGACTTCCATTTCTACTTTCCTTGTGATCTTAACATAATAGAAAACAAGCTGTGATCGAACCAAATGAAGGCCGAATGAAAAAAGATTGGGTTCACAGACTGTGGTTAGCTTAATTACTGGCTTAATTATAGTTATTAAATCATTCATAATTGGCTGGATTTCCATAACCCAATAAGTCATATATCAGAGGGCAACCGAAACTACAGGCACCCTAAGTATATAGAGCTGTGGGGGCAGGTTACCCTTTTTAATGTTCTGGAAGCCTTTAGATTTCTGCTTGGTGTATTCTGTCAGAATAAGTGAGTAGGGATGTGCTACTTTTAAATAACTTTAAATTATTCTTAATCAAGCATTTTCCCTTCTCATGTACTTCAGTTTCTCTTAATTGTAATGAGAATGACTAAGAGTCTTGAAGTGTGCTTATTTTTTGTTAAAAAAAAAAAAAAAGTGTAGTCATTTATTGGAGGATACTTGCAGGTCTAAGCAAAGCATTGCTAAAACTAAAGCCCGTGTAATTTTCCCTCTACTTTTACCCCCGTAGTCCCCCCCCTCATTCTAGGCGCCACTTTTGGTTCTCACAGAGGTGTGACGTTGTGCATTCCTAACCCCGATAACACATCTTCTTCCTGGCCTTCAATCTTCCTCTGGCTCTGTCTTCTTTCACTCCCCCCTCCACCAATGAGAATGGCAGAATCAAAGCAAGCTAAGAAAACATTCCCTATAAACAAAGTATACAAATGCCATTTACTATACTAATAAAACAGTCCTCTAGTTGATATATATTTTGATTGCTGCAGGATCTGACACAGTGTTTTAAAATCATGTAAATTATTATTATTATTATTTAAATTTGCAGTTTAATTTGTTTTTACTGTGCATGTATTGTAATATAATCCTCCTGAAAGATAAAATAGTTGATACTTGTGTTAGTAGGCAAATAAGTACTTTGTATTTACTTATTTTAATTATTTTCCATTTATTCATTCTTCTATAGGCAAGTTGCATTAGCAGATCTCATCATCATCAACAAGACAGATTTAGTTTCACAAGGTGAATTGATGAAACTAAGAACAGCTGTCAGGTAAGCATATATTTATTTCCAGTATGTATTGAAAATATTTTTATACTGTTTTTTTTACTAAAATACATTTAGAAATCTGAACAAGTACAATTAAAACAAACTTAGATGTGTACGTTGCATTTTAACTACCTGATCATTTAAATGAACCATGCAAAGGAAGTAGAAAAAAAGGCAGCTTTTCACCTGAGAAAATGAGAGAGAGGCTTCAGGCACTGAGTTCTGCAGGATAGAGTGGTTCCTGGGGAATTTGGGTTGGAATATTTATTGCTGTTTTCCTATGACTGGTAGCCGCTAGAACGGTAGATTACATGGAATCAAAAGAATACATGTTATTTAATTATTTAATTAGAATGTGTTTATTTAAATACCTTCTATTTAGAAGATTCACAACTCTACATACTTGCTTCAGGCAGGCTTGATGTTTTGTATGAAATGAAACTACCAGTCTTCAGGTGATCAGAGATTAGTTCTAGTGTCTGCTGCAGTTTGATGAACAGGAATGTAGGAAGTTATTGACTAAGGCAGAATTACAACCACTGTAATTAATCATCTTCATCTTTTATTGGGAGAAAAAGATGATCTTGGGGTCTGAATGTCCAGCTCCTTCTGCTTTGACAGTAGAGTTGGCTTCCATAAAGTGGAGGATTCTATATAGTGTAGCTGAAATCCTATATCCAGGTTAAGTGCATAAACTGGATTACAGGATTTACAGGCCACATGCTGCTTAGTTGTACTGCTGTGACCAATGTGGTAATGTTACCATTTTTGGCAGGATATGACTTCAGAGTGTTCCCTGACTGGAAATCAAGTCCTAGATATAATGCGTTATATACCCTACAGTTCCTACCTCCACCAAAAACTCACCCATTTTCATCATTATCATGACATCATCATGCCCTTCTATAAGCTTCAGAGGCCAAAACAGTTTCCCTGCCACACCAGATCTGTAACTCCTCTGTTTTATCTAGCCTTGAATCCAATGTAATCAGAAAAAGAAGCGAGAAAACTATAGAAAAAGCAAGCTGTAAATATTTTTATCTCCAGAAGAAGAATCCTATGAGGAAGATAGGCTGGCAGTGAGTGATCCATCCAGAGTGATCCAGTGAGCAACATAGTTGAGTTAGGATTTGAACCCTAGTCTCACCGGTCCAAGTTCAAGAGTTAATCATTGTATTACACTGGCTCTCTGTGTAAAAGTACCATGGATTATGATGACATTTCTCTGGAAATCTCTAGATTATCATATGAGGAAGTTGATCTACATCTGAACAGGCTCATCTTGCAGCAATCTGAGATCAAGCCTTGCCTGTAGCTATCTCAGTTCTTTGGAAAGTGCTCCCTGCTGAATTGCAAGAGTACTTAAAAACACACCTTTTGAGTTAGGTTTTACTATTGAATATTTTAAATTAATGTTTAATGTTCTTGAGGTTGTGGTTTTATATTTTTATTGTAAACTTCCGTAAAACCTTGGTAATAGATAATATGTAAAGTCTATTGTTGTTTTAGCAAGGATCTGGTTACACAGGGTCTGTGTCCATGGGAATCTAAATTTTGTAAGGTGGATTACAAATTATTCCTGATCATAAGTATTCTATTATCATATTTTTTTCTTCTCTTCTTCAATAATGTTAGAGCAATAAATGGAGTTGCCAAAATTTTAGAAACTCAGCGATCAAGGTAATTAAAACAATGCAAAATTAACTTTTTCCTACTGTTGTGAACAATATATATTAATTTGAAATGTTTATTTTATTAAGAAAGTCAACATTTATAGACAGAACCTAGAACTCACCATCTCCTGGTTTCTAGCCTGGTGAGAATTTATGATTAGATAGAACATAATACATCATAATACATAATAGCTGGCCATTTAATCCCCACCAGAGTATTCAAAACATTGTTACTGGGCCCTTGGACAACCAGGCATATTTTTAATTAAACCAACAATCATGTAACAAAATAAATAGGATTTTATTAAATATAGAATGTATCTCAAGTAACTATGAAACTTTACCATTTTTTTATTTGGATTTTATTAATTTAAATTTTATTTTATTAAATTAATTAAAATTAAAATTTATACATTTTATTAGTTTTGAAAAAAAAAGTACATCTGCGAGAAAGTAATATATCAAACATGTAGAGCTTTCTTTTTATTCTCACCCACAAAGTAGCATTTGATATAAGCAAACCCTTAAAAAATTCCAAAAACAAAAATGCAACTGTCGACGAGACCTAATGAAGTTATTCTTATATTCTGAACTCTTATAATCCAGGGTTTAAACATTTGCTAACATTTGAATATACTGCACTGTTCCTACTGTCTCATGCTGGATGGGAATATGTCGTCCTTTAGATATTGCTATTTAGGGACAATAGAAGTTGTAAACATCAATAGATTCTCCGCTTGCACTTTAATTACATATTTTCAAGCGTAGTACTGATTCAGAAAGGAACAAAATGGAATATGTGTCAACAGAAGAATGCAGGCAACATCACATAAATGTTTATTTAGCTTGGCGCAAAGACAGTTCTTGCGTAATTTCCCTCTCTAGAGACACCGTGGGGCATATGATCTAATCCTATATTGAATTATATCTGTTGGAAATGTATTACCACATTCATTTTTCCCCTATATAATTTGTTCTAGAAAATATTTTTCCATGCATGTATTGCACTTGATAAATGATATCTACAAGGTTCTCTGCAACTTGTATAATAATATCTCTGTTATAAATTTGCAAATAGCATATGCAGATTTATAATAGAGATATTATTATACAACAAGTTGAAGAGAACTTTGTAGATATCACTTATCAAGTGTAACATGTGCATATTTTCCCTAATAGGGAGACTAAAATGTCATGAAACAAACTTTTCTGTTACTATATCTACTCAATCATCTCACCTATTACTTCAGGTCACCAGCATTTCCAAACATTTTAATCCTATTAACAGATCCACTGATATAATTTCATTAGAAATTCAGATCTGCTCCATGATGGAGGATTTATGTCCTGCTGCCAAACAGCTGCTTTGTGCAAATTCTTTTCTGTTGTGACTGTCATGTTAGCTTATATGGATTACAGTCTTTGTCATTCTTTCTTTTGTTGAGTTAGGAAGGAGGGGGGGGAATGTGTTAAATAGTTCCAGCAACATTACACTCTAACTTAACATTCTGTTAAAGCTCTGTATAGCTTTTCTTAGTGTCCTATTGCCTTTTTATTGATCATAATTATTCTGCCAGCATGACACATCGTAAAATGTACTAGTATTAAATTTAGATTTTAAAAAGTTCTCTATGTTCAAAACTAGCATTAGAAATTGGTTGGAGACACCGAACCATTCTTAAATTCTAAAGATTTTGTTAAAGTGTCCACAGTGAAGGTTATTACTAAACACTGTTTGCAATTTCTTGTTGAGTGTGATTTTTTAAAAAAAATATGCCAGCAATACCATTTCTAATTGTGCAATATAAAGCAAAATAATTTAAGGAATTGTTTTCAGGACTTTGCTTTTTAAAGTCAAAAGCTAGTCTAGATGTTTCTGAACAAACTTTGGAACAAGAGAAGTGGCAGTGTTGTAATGGCTGTGCTGCTATTTTCCTGACAGCAGAGAATTCGCCAGGGTTGTGTGAAGTTTCTTACACTCTTCCAAAGTGTAAGACATTTCTGCAGTGCTAGAGAAGCTGAAAGAAGACTTGTCTATGTGTTTAGTTCTAATAAAAAGAACTCATACTTTCAATGAGAATGACCTATAGCAAGCCTCAGATCAGTGCTGCTCTGCTCTATCTGCTATATTAACAATGAACAAAAGCATTCTGCATTAATTTTTAAACTGAGTACTTTCCCCCAGGATGCCTTAAGTAAAAACCAACCAAACAAAATTGGTTGGATTAAATCAGGGTTACTGAGATTGTTAGGATCAAATAGTAGTTTTAAATCCTAGTTTATTCTCAAATCATCATAGTTGCCTGAATCGGGGCATCACACACAACTGAGATTTCATGTAAAACTGAATGCTTGGCTTCCCATATTAGCATGAAAGTAAATGAGAGGGAAGATGTGAAACTGAAGCCTGAAGTAGCTCATTTTTATATAGAATTCCACAAATTTACGTTATGACTGGATTCCCCCACTGCGCTAAATAATGTTGCTTTGGGGATTTGGCTAGCATTATGTGTGAGCCAAGTGAGTGTTGCTTATTCAGTAAACAGAGTCTAACAAATCATTTTCTGCAGAATGAATACATACACATCCATTCACTTCCAGAAAGTATAAAAGGCAACAGTGGAGAGAAAGAGCCACAGAAAAACATTATTGAACAAAAGGCATTCTGTTCATGCAGTTTTAGAGTATCCATAACATGCATTTTAAAAGACATGATTAACTTTATTTTTTTCCCAGAGTTGATCTCTCTAATGTGTTAGACCTGCATGCTTTTGACAGTGTATCAGGAAAAAGGTAAGATTGCATGTTGCTCCTTGTTTTAGAATTGAGCTTGTATTTCTGCTATACCCTGATATTGACTGTTGTGCAAATTCTGCTTTGCATTTGTGGTACCATGGTGTTAAATGTATTGTGCTTATAAGTTTGCAGCAAAAACTTCAGCTTGAAGAAGTACCTCAGCCACATCTAGATAAGGTAATTGTTTATACTAACTTGTAATTGAGCAGTAAGTTTGTACTAAGCATGACTGGCTAATCATTTGTTAATTGTATGTACAGTGCCTTTTATTTCCCTTTTCCATCATCATCTAACATTATGTCAGCTCCACCCCCAGAGGAAGACTAGAACTGTGCTTTATTGGTAGGATCTAATAACAGAATCTTGCAAGTCTGTTTGTGCTTTACCTCCCCTCTATGCATTATCAGTCCTCAAGGGATACAAGGAAGAATGCTACCAGATCCAGTAATAGTGAGATGGGAAATAAAAACTAAGAAATTGGATTTTGGGTTTGTTTGTTTTTTTAATCTGAACACCCCCACCTGCCTGGATGGACTGGATGATGTCAGAGGATAGGTCAGAAAGAAGAAAAACTCTCCCCTCAGTACCAATCTTACGCTTTGATATCTTTAATTTCTCCATGCAAGATGCTGCTTGGGCAAGAGAGGGGCAACTTTCCCTGTTTTGCCTGCATGGTCTGTGCAGGGCAGTGTTAGACTGTCCCTTGTCTTTCCCATTGGGGAATGTGTAGGGTAGCCAGTGTTCAGCCATTATTTGCAACTGCTCTTAGTGGAATGCCTACAAGAGGTTGTGATGGATCCAGTCTCCCTTCCCTCGTTAGATAATTTCGTTAAGCATAGGATGTGAACAGAGAAGCCAGACGAAAAATCTATGTGAATCTAACCCCTGATTGTCTTCCCTTATGACTCAGCCTTATGCTAAATAGGTATAGTAGGAGTCGCCTGGAAGACAATGGATCAAGTCTTTCAAAATATTGATTGGCCAGTGTAAATTTCTATGCTGGGAAGCTACTCCCTACCCTCCTAGAATACTCCTGTTTGGGGAAACTTGCTTTTTCTCCAGGTGGCTGGCCAAGAACGAAGGCCAGTGTCTGCTCTGGAGACCTAGGGAACTGTCTTTATAAGTATTGACAAAGGTCAGGATTCCTTATAGACTTAGCACTTAAAATTAGTCTTTTGTTATTTTAACCCCTCTATGCTTGATTCTTTAATAAACGTACTGAATTGGGAACTGGAGTTAAATTAAGCCTTATGCATAACCTGGGGAATGGTCCTACACATATGCCAGACTGCAAGATATTTGCTTTTCAAGGAGAATAAAGAACTCTGAAAAAGTACCTGTCCCTCCTTTATAAGCATGAACTCTTGGGTGTTTATGCAGAACTTTATAGATTCTTGTAGAACACCTTAATGGTGGCAGTTTACCTACCTCTGAAATATATAGTGAGGGACCCCGACTGGACAGATCTGTCCAATTTTAGTATTCCCACAAGCTAAAATTGGCCTTGTGCAAGAAAAATTAGAACCCATCTAATTTTCCTGATGTTTACTTTACAGTTTTATGATGAATAGATAATGTTTTAGGGAATGCAGTAATCATGCATGCATGCATGCGTGTGTATATACACACATACACACACATACATACACACATATTTTTATTCATCTGTGATTCAAAGATTTAACTTTTTTTAAAGATTTCTAAATGGTGTTATTCTGAATCTTGTTTTATCAGACTCTTCCTAGTTATTTAGGATAGTTGGAAAGAATTGCTTTGTTTCATATGAAAATATGTAAGTGGATTAAATGGAAAGTAGTATAAAAAAAGGATGACTCTAATTTTAAAAGGTTTGTGTAGCAATATATTATACTACTAAATGGGATTGATTGGTAGCATCATGATTTGAAACTGTCAGTACATTTGTGTTTTGTCAATGCCTGAAAATGATAGACAATGTTAGAAGATGGCTCTGTTATAACTATATAAAGACATGCACTGAAAGCATGTGTGCATTTAGTTATTGCATTTAGGACTTTAAATGGTTCCAATTTATTATGTAAATAAATATATATGATCATGAAATATATCAGTTCAGGGGGAAAAAAGGTAAAGAAGTAAAATTTTCAGCTTTATCATTCTTTTTTATATAAGGGCGTTATTTATTAATTTAATATTACGGTGTTTGCAGATTCCATGGATTGCTAATATAGCATTTTTATCATTAGAATGTATTTTGCTCTTGTTAAAAATCAGAATATAACAATTTTTAAATATTAATTTTCAGAGTATTGTTACATCCACTTTCGAAGTGCTAGGAAATACAACTGAAGAAGACCTAAATGTGTTTATTCAAGTAAGTGCTATATTATTTGCACGAAAGTTCCAATTTATTTATTTCATACTTTCTTTATATAGGAACACATCTTTGACTGTAGAAAATAAACAGGATTTGAAAGAACTTTACCTTTTTTTCCCCAGGAAGATTATCTTATTGCATAATTCTTGCATCATTTTTTATTTGTTTTAGAATCTGTTGTGGGAGAAAAATGTAAAAGACAAGAAAGGTAACCCCATGGAAGTAATAAGACTAAAGGTTCAGTACTCAGTATTATCATTCTTATTTTCAAAAACATTCTTGTTCTTTTATTTAGATGCAAAAAGTGGCTGCATACATGGAAAGTAGGGTATATGCTAATTTGAAGTAGAGCATATGCTAATTTGTGTTGCAGCCCATATATGGTTACTTTTAATCAAATTTTAATAACATCAAAAGCTCTGTACTTTCTGGAATATGTGATATAGTTCGTTCATGCATAGATGTTACACTAACGATAACAAGGGAAGAAACTATTTCATGATCTTTGGAACTACAAGGTTGTTGATATTATAGATGTTTTGAAGAGATAGATTATATTGTTTTTTAACACAATAGACATTTAGTTACTTACATATCCTATGCTATCCTATGTTAGCCAATGAAGAATATTTATACATTTACTCCTCCCTTTTAGCATCCATCACTGTTGAGGTGAGGGCAATAATTCCTTGTACACCAAGGATGTTAGAATATGTTTTATTTATATGTTTCCTACGTAGGATTGCAAAATTTCATATTAAATTTATAGAAGCTTTCACTAGCTACTTTGCTAATTTTATTTTATTTTCTAATCAGGGATTGGTATCCATCAAAGATAAATCTCATCAGGTGATAGTTCAGGGTGTTCATGAGCTCTATGATCTAGAGGAAACAACTGTGAGATGGAAAGAGGATGAACGAATTAATAGATTGGTTTTAATAGGTAAGAAATATATGCATTTCATATGCCAGTTGTATAAAATTATTAATTCTACAAAAAATGGAAAAATGATCAGCAAAACTGTTCTTGATACAGTACTACAGAAAATGGATTAAAACTTTTAAATAAAATTGTTTAAAGTACCTAGTTTCTACAGAGATATTCTGGTATTTGTGGAGTCCTTGGGGTTCTCTGAAGGTTCTTTTCTTGCAAACGTTTCATTACCCAGCTAGGTAACATCTTCAGTGCTAAATGGGATGGGGTTTGCTCTCTATTTATATACTGTGGCCTGCCTTGCCAGTGTTGGTGGGGGTGGGGGTTTTGTTTTGGTCCTCTGGTAGTTCCTTGATTAGCCTATGTTTACTACTTGATTGTGTGCCTGGTGGTAACTTCTGCTTATCTGGGTGATGATTGCTGGTGAGGAGATCTTCTGGTCTGTTGTCTCTTTTGAATAGTATGTAGAGGCTGTTTATCTCTATGTGTCTGGTATTTGACAGTACTAAATGTTACCTTTCATTGCCATTAATTTCCTTTTTTTAGAAGCTTTGTAGTGTGCATGCACGTGAACATTTTTAAAAACAATTGATTCTGCACTATTCAATGAATTGGTTTGCTGCCATTTTATAATTATTTGAATGTGTTCTCAGAGCAGTTTCTGAATGGTTTATGACAGCTGGCAGTTCTGGCCCAGTCTACATATAATGGCAGCAAAATCATATTTTTAACTGTAGGCCTTTTCCATTCTCATATAAAGCTTTTATATATTTTTAAAGGTAATAGTTTTCAACTAACCATGGCTGTTTCAATTACTATGTTATAACCTGTGAACTGCTGAGAGTTCCTTGGGATTGTGGTGGGATATAAATATAATAATAAATAAATGAAGCAGAGAATAGGATGCTGCTGTTTGTTTATCATGTAGTTTTCTAAGGCCACTCAGCAAAGAACAGAAGAGATACATGGACAAGGGATGCTGAATTATCCTCTTATCTCTGTCTTACCTAGATATACACTTTACCCAATAATTAGTTTCGGTGATTTTTAGTAGGGCTGCATGTGTTTCAGAAATAACTTGAAAGAAATTATTTGGACTCTGTGCGGCACCTCCCTGCTAGTCATTAGAGCAGTCCAGCTTTTTTTAGGCTTCTGCGTTAGAAAATTAGCAGAATTGAGAAAAAGTCATCAAAAGGAATAGGTTGCTGAAAAGCAAATAACCTTTTTTCTCTTTTAACACTGGTAAATAATAATATAGTAGAGATTTTGGCATTGAGCTAAAAAAAATCATACTTCTTTCTTATATCATAAAAACTCAAAGTATTTTGCTTGGCATGGTTTGTCTTTTATTAACTGAGCATTAATTATATAACTTTAGCAATTCTCTGTCCATTTCTTGATATTATCTTTTTGAAAATACATCTTTGTTTTAAATAAAAGTAAATTAATAAAAAGAAAAGCAAATGACTGGTGAAGGTAGGCGAAGTGGTACAGTGTTCTCAGCTGTCTTACACTGTTATTGTTAATCCTGCTCTACTTTTTGAGTTATTAGTATAACTTGCAACTAAAAACACACATCTGCCATACTCTACATGTAGTTCAGGCCTAGGAATTGAGTCAAACACCTAAGCTGTAGCCATTTGTTGATGTTAAATGCATAGTAGCTTTGTTGATTGGATAGGCTACTTCCTAGGGAAATAAAATATTGCCAGCGAGCTGAGGCCTGCAGTTGCTCTTGGATTTCCACAGAGTTTGCAACTGAGGTAGCTCTAGAGAGTTTGTTAGAGAGGGATAAAGCATGACAGCTTTTCCTTCATTCATCTGCTAAGAGTTTAGATACAAGCCAGATGTTCCTGCAGTACAAGCTGGGAGAAGGGATATTAGAACTAAGCCATCCTCCTTGGAATAAGAATGTGAAAAGAAGAGATGGTGGGAGTTGCATTTGATGGACATAACTCTTCATCCAAGCAATTCCCCCGTCATAGGACAAAAAGCAGATTTAAGCAGTCTTGCTTTTGCAAGAAAATAACTGGAGTAGGTTACATGGGAAGGGATACTTTCTCGCTGGGGTGCTCTCCTTTATCTCCTGTATATGTCCAATTTTAATAATTTTGTAGTAAGCATTGGTTGTATTTCAGTAAACAGTAACATAGTTTCTCCGTAATGCAAACTATTGTAATGTATTAAAAATGTTTTCAATTTTATCTTATTTGTCCCTAGGTAGGAACCTGGATAAAGATATCCTTAAAGATGTCTTCGTAGGAATTGTGACCAAAAGAGAGGAAAATAGCTGAAGAAAACTGCATTTCAATCCTGCATTTTTAGCAATGGATTATTAAAATATTGTGGACCTGTTTTCATTTTTTTTAATAGTTGTTGTTTGTACAGCTATTAAATTTTGGGGGCTCTGCACTCTGCAGATTTTATTTTACTTTTTGAAATAACCAGACTTTTAAGCACTGGATTATAATTAAACATAATATAATTAAATAATCTAATTGTATGTTTAAATGAGCAGAATCTAATTCAGTCCACCAAGTTAATAAGATCTTGGATTGATTATCTTTCTTAGGTTAGTGACTAACAATTAAGTCATTATAAGTTTTTTAATGAAAATAATGCTAAAAAAGGGAATTCAGTTATCTGTTAGAATTAAGTGTCTAGAAGCATTCTGAAGAAAACTTTCTTAACCTGAGTCAACATAATAAATTTATGATTCAGCTTGGCCTTCCCCAAACTTGGTATGCTCCAAATATGTGGACTTCAGCTCCCAACATTTTCACAATTCTTCCAGAATTCAAGCCAATCCTCAGCTAGCAAATTAATTTTAGGAAGTTAATCTGACCAAAGCTGGGGAAGCTGGTTCCATTTAACAGACTTTAGATGCAGCAGACCATCTTTCTACCCAGACATTTTCCTAAAGTAAGGAGAAATTCATTGCATCCAAATCAGTCTAGACAAGACAGTTAAGTTGATATTAACTGTAAAACTAAAACAAACATTGCACGTAGATACAGTGTTTTCAGGAATATACCCATGCACATACTTACCCTCACCCACTCGTTTTAAGTTTATTCATCCTGGAAAAGCGTAGATGATTTCCTTCATTATCATCATATCTTCCAAGATTCCACTTTTGAGGATCTGCAATTCAGATGTTATGTGATTGATATAATGGAGCTTGGTTGAGACAGTTAATAGTACTTTCATAAAACCCAGTTCATAAAGGGTTTTTTTGGGGGGGAGGGTCTCCTTTCTGGTATTTTAGAAAATACTTCTAACAAATTCCCTTCCAATCTAATTTTTTAAGTTAAGTGCCTACATCTCCTCTTGAGCCCTATAAAACTGCTGCCCATATTTAAGTATCAAGTTTGGGTTTATCCAGAATCAGCAATTAATTTCTAATAAAATAGATTTGGGTATATCCTTGAAATGTCACTTCCCCAGTCTTTGTTCAGAGAGGTGAGTTTTTTTAAAAAAAACAAGCCAACACACATTAGTTAGGGGAATGTATCTGCACCTATTATCCTTCGTCTAGCCCATGTTTGGTAAAGAGGTGCTGGGACTGAGCTCTTACAAGAAATTAAACCTTGACCAGAACTCTCCAATACAACCTTTTCCAATTTGGGGTTCTCCAGGTGTGTTCAGCTGTAACACCCGTAATTTCCAACCAATTTAGCCAACAGATAATGGAAGTTGTTCAGCCCATCAGAAGAAAGATGAGGGAAGGGTGCTCTACTGAATGCTGAAAATTGCTTCTCTGGAGAAAGGAAGCCACAGCCCAAATATGAATAGGTTTCTTTAGTTTTAACACATTTATTTTTAAAGAATTAGGTTGCCTTATCAAACAAAATGGGGATGACACAATGTTATTTTAAGATATGAGTATGAGCCTGAAAATAAATTTGAACCCCTGGAAGATAGAGAGCATGGCTGGTTTTCGATAGAGAGATAAAGATCTTGGCCAGTGATTTTTTTTTTCTCCGAAGGCAAACTGCAGAAAAAAATTTGTTTCTCACCATTTTCCATCACACTGTAAATCCTGGTTTTTGCTCAGTTGCCAGACTGGGTATGACAACTAGGGATTGAACTGCCATCCAAAGCACTAAAAGTTAATCTTCCTGAATCTCTAAGGCAACACTTGTTACTTCTTTGGAAGCTGTAGTTAGAAAGGTGAATCGACCTCAGTATCACTGCCTGTAGTAGAGCACTCCTTATCGCCCTAAGATATCTGATCTCATGTAAATCTTAATAAAGATTTCCATCTACTTTTCCACTATACCATTGTCTGACTGATTTTCTCATCCTCAGAGTAATTACTGTTTGATCAGTTTGCCCTTCCAGATGAAGTGCAACATGTTTAAAATCCCAGTATTTCAGTAGATGCTTTGTAATGTAGCCCTATGGAGGTCTACTCAGAAGGAAGTCCCATTAAGCTTAATAGGATTTAAGTAAGCTTTAAGTAAGCAGTTACACATACATAACTACAGTCTGTGTTATATTGATTACAGCCCTTCTGAAATTGCTTTTGAGGACTAAAAAAAAAAAAATATTTTGACAGGCAGGCTTCAAATATCCTCAACGCCACTCCTGAATGCTCTTGCTTATTTTAGAAAATGTCAGCAAGTGGCAGCAGCTGGCTGACCTTGGATAATCTCGAAAAGTTAGGCAGAATCAGACTTGGTCTTCTTAAAGTGAAATCCTAAACATACTTATTAAAGAATAAGATCCAATGATATAGTTGCACCAAGATTGCATAAGATCAGGCCCCCAGTACGTCTACCTCAGAGATTTGAAATATTTCACAATGAGGGTATTCTGTAATATTCTGATTTTTTTATTTGATAGGAAAATAATACATTTTGGTGAATTTGATACATAAGTTGTTTCTTCAGTTTGATTAATTTTTTTAAAAATATATTACTTGGATAATTGCGAGACCATTAATATGTTCTGCTGTTTCTATAAAGCTTTAAGTAACTTTAGTGAATTTTGTAATTCAGTATAGTATTATAGTTGAATGAGCTATGGACTGAAACCAAATGTTCAACAGTATATCTCAATGAGCAGTAGACTAACATTGGAAAGATTATTCTGAAAGATAAATGTGTTCAACAACAAATGTATCTAAGTGATGCTAAAAGAGAGATGATGTCTTGTTGCTGGGATAAGAAACTCTAAACAGAAAAATACATAGAGCGCTCAGTGGCAGCCTACTATTACTTTTACAGTGAAGTGCAGTGGCATCTTATAAACAAACTTGTTTCATTTAGTTTAATGCTGATTAACAGGTGCACGTAAAGAACTATTTTTATTTAAATAACTTCGTAAACAATCAGTATCACACACTGCAGGCTTTGTAATCAATCCACTGTTATGCAGGGTAACTTAGTTCTAAATATGGATAGGAAGAATTTTTTCCTTACTTATTTTTAAACACAAATTAAAAGCACGTGGCAGAATTTACAATGAAAAAACAACAGGGCTCAGATGCGTCAGTTCCTGGAGTAAAGTTAGCAAATCACTCAGCAAGAGATTTTCTTATATATTCTGCATCAAGTTTTCTTGTCACACCCCCTTACTATTTTAGAGTTTGGGGACAAAACTCATTGGTGGATAATTATGTTTTTCCTGGCACGCATAAATAGGGCTCTCTTGAATTTAGCTGTGTCGTACCAAATGTACCTATTATATCATTGACTGGATAGGCAATCAACAAGTATTTTAATTTTTGTGCTTGTTTTTTGACTGCGGATAAGGGTTTTTTCACTAATTTACTTTTTAAAATTAGAAGCGGCTTCCTCATCCGTATCTGTAAAGTGCTGTCACTCCCATGATTTGAAAAGAAAAAAACCACACTACTAAAAACAGCAAGTTTGTTTTTTCGACCATCATTTGTTCCCACTCCCCACCTTGTATAACCCGAAATACTTCCCCAGTTTATTTTCCCACCTCAGGAATAAGCCCTATTTTCTTTTAGTTTTTTAGTCTTTTATTTTCCCCTTGCCTGCAGGATCTTCTCCAGAATACTCTCTGATTTCGGGACTGTAAGCCACTAGCCAGATACGATAGGCTTACGAACAGGGAGGGGCACCTCTATGGGCGCGCGTTGTTTCAGCCAATATTCATTTACCAAAATATGGAGGGGGGAGGGAAACAACCTATGAGAATTCTGAGCCCAAGAATTTGTTTTAAGAGAGCTCCTACTTCTTCCATAAAAATATTCCAGCTCTTTTTATTTCAACCGTCCAACGGGCTGGTTGGATTATGTTCTCTGGATCACAGCTGCCGCCACTCACCATTAGCGGTGTCAACAAGGGTTGATGGACTAGGATGCATCGTCTGGAGAGCCACGCGTTGCCCATCTTAAGATCCCACCCACAGAGGGCACCCGGACAGGACCTCTGAGTTCACCTTTGGGATAAGGGGTCTGCAATCCGTCCCTTAATCTTGCTCGAGCTCTGTTCCCAACCGCCGATCGGGGTCAATTCCTCATTTACAGAGTTAAAAACGAGCGTTTGACATTCCTGTCAGAGGCAGACGGGGCTCCGGTCCCTTCTGATGCGTCTTCCCCCCTCTTCCCGTAGTGATTGGGGTATGCCAATGGAAAGGGAGACCCTCCCCCTTCAGGCGACGAGGAGGGGGTAAGGGGGCAATAAAAGACCCAACAGCCTCAAAGCTGGGTCATTTGGGATCCGCGCCGACTGCAGGTCCGCCTCGCCCTCCCCCTTCGGGGCTGGATTGATTTTTCCTTCATATGAGCCCGTCCGGCGAGGAAGCAGTTTGGGACCATCTTCGAGGCCAGAGTTCAGATGAAGAAGAAAGCCACGAAGAGGAAGACGTCGACATCTTGGGTGAGAGCGACCGGGGACGCCGGCCCCGTCCCAAGGAGCCCGGGAGCCGCGCCGCCGGGAGCAGCCAGGCCACGGGAGCAGCTGGGAGACAGGCTCCCGGCGCGGCGGCAGCGGTGCCGGCCACCGAGGGGCTGGCCAAGCCCCCGTATTCGTACATCGCGCTGATCACCATGGCTATCTTGCAGAGCCCGCAGCAGCAGCTACCGCTGAGCGGAATCTGCGCCTTCATCCGCGGGCGCTTCGCGTACTACCGCGAGCGCTTCCCCGCCTGGCAGAACTCCATCCGCCACAACCTCTCGCTCAACGACTGCTTCGTCAAGGTGCCCCGCGAGCCCGGCAGCCCGGGCAAAGGCCACTACTGGCGCCTCCACCCGGCCTCGCAGGACATGTTCCACAACGGCAGCTTCCTCCGGCGCAGGAAGCGCTTCAAGCGGCCCGCGCCGCCCGCGCCCTCGGCCGCCGGGATCCTGCTCTTCCCGCCTCCACCCTGTCCCCTGCTTCCTCCGGCGGTCGGGTCCCTGCCCGCCTGCGCCTCGCCGCTGCCGGAAAGAAAACAGGGGGCGGCACGGTGGTCTTTGCAAGCGGGGAAGGGGGACCAGCGTCCCGGGAAGGAAGAAATGCGGCCTCGGGCAGAGATCGGCCTGCAGGGCGGCGGCAGTCGCAGGTGCTCCTTCAGCATCGAGAGCATCATGACGGGCCCGAGGACGGCGCCTGCAGTCGTGCAGTTGAGCGCTTGGATCCCGCCTTCGCCCGCGGCCACGTGTAGTCGCAGCCCGGCTCTGCTGTCCCACCCTGAGCGCCTCGTCACCTCGTGGAGGACCTTGCTGGGCTCCGGCACCGGTCAGAGTCCCGCAGCATTGCTCGCGGGTCACCCAGACTTGATCCTCGGCGTAGAAAGCCTGTCTCCTGCCTTCTAGATCCCTGCGCCCGTTCTCTCCCTGGACTTTGCAAATTGCTTCTGGTCGGCGGTTTCAGGAACGCGTCGGATCTTTAATTTGACCTTCTGATTGCTCTGCTTTAGCACGCCCTGCCGCGAAAACTGGAGACGCTTCTTCCTAAATTGTGAATATCACCCTCCCCGTCTCCCTCTTTCGCACCCACGCTGATGAGGGTGTCTTAGTCCCCTCCTGAAGTGGTGTGGTAAAGCACAACACACTATATAAAGGGAATTTCATGCTTCTTGACGTTTGCAGGCAGCAACCGAGCAAAGTCTACCTAAGTACCTGTGCCCTATGACCTAAGGATTCACAGTAATGCAGCATTGAAGTGAAATGTGACTGAACCTCAAAAAAAAAATAAAAAATTGACAGCCTATCCCTCTGATTTCTACTCAGAATTGGATTGGAGCTGAATTCATGCCAATGGATTGCTTAATTGGTTATCAACATTTTATATAAATGAAAACAGGAATAGATGACTCAGATGAAGCTGTGGAATGGATAAAGAAATCCCATTTTAAGAGCAGCATGAGGGCGCTTTGGTTCCCAGGTTGTGCATTTAGCTCCGTATAGCTCCTTGTGTGCATTTGTGTTTCCTTCCAGCTCAGCTGAACACTCTAAGCTCCAAGCCCTTCCCCTTTTGTTCTGCCCCAAATATTGTGGGTTATACTGGATACAGTATTACTCTGGCCCTTTTCATCTGTCCTCCCATGCCTACCATATATTGCTGTATTCTTAAGGATTGTAATCACTCATATTACACCTATAAAAATCCTAAAATCCCCTGGATTGATCCAAAGAGTTCCAGAGCTCCATGAAGAGACTAGATGTCCAGAGAATCTTCCATTAGATGTGATTGTCAAACATCAACAGATTGTTTAGAGCAGATAAAAATCATAACTTTTTACTATTCTTTACATTCTGCTTTCAACTACTTTTTCAACATTCCTCATACTTCTCAGCAACTATCATCAGTTTTGAACTGAAAGGATCTCCATTTGCATTTCTACTTTATATACATCTCCCATCCCTTAGTTTATTCTTGCTATAAAGCATCAAAACTTATTTTGGACTAGTAAACAATTAGAGTGGTATGAATTGATTGCCTGTTGCATAGGAGTCAAATATATTTCTCAGGTGAACAGATCACCTTTCTTGGAGGATAGATCAGTATCCATCATGCAATCTGTACTGTGCCTCCAAAATTAGCCTGCTTAAATTAGTACAGTAATATATCCCACTGCAAAATTTCAAGGGTCAGCTATCAATGCAATCAATTTCTATTCCTGGAATGGACCCCATTTTATTATTTGCATCAGACAACATAATACTTTGGGATGAATTTTTCTTCAATAAGGAAAAAAAATCATGGGGAGCAGACTGCAGGGAAGTAAGATGAAGATTGTAGGTAGGTGCCACTAATCCAGCTCATCTCCTGGGGTAGATGGAGAATTTAGCATCCCATGTCATCTGCTTGCTTTTTTAATTAATCTATCTCCATCCTGTGTTTTATATATGAACCTGGGAGATCTGGATCTTACCAAAACAATCTGCTATTACCTCCTTGAAACTCATGTAAAGACAAACTACATATTATACAGAATCATACTTAGCCCTTTTTTGTGTGAAATTTAGAAAGTTATATTTTTAATGTTCTGCTCTTACAAAAATTCCCTATTTGTAATAAAGTAGCAGATGAGAGAAGGAGCCATGTTAAATTTTCATGTGTTCTTTGTGGGTCAGTATATATGTAGGATTTTTTTTTCAATGTGGGGAGAATTAAAAAAATAGTTTTTAGTCTCAACTTGCTACACGAATGTGTAAAATTTGCTCTCATTCTCTTCTTGAGTAAACCTAGTGACTACATGGAAAGAATCAAATGGTCTCCCACCACAGTACTAGCCAGACCCAATTCTGCTTAGCTTCTGAGCCCAGACAAGTCCATTCTTGTGCCACTACATCCTGGTAAGGCATTCATCTCTCTCTCTCTCTCTGTTTCCATCTCTGGTATGGTGTAGTGATAAAGGTATCTTTCCTTAGGCATAGAAGCTGGTTAAGTGTGCCTTTGAGCCAATCACTATCTTTCAACTCTTGACTGGGAAATCAGAAAGCTCCTATCTGCTATCCCACACTGGACCAGCAAGGTTTACAGTCCATAACCTTCAATAAAGAGGCCTTCACCCTGCAGTGGAATGATTTCATCTGATCATAGATAGATATAAATAACCTGAGTTTCTTTTCTTGTCAGATTGCATTATGTTAAGCATTTGCAGCTCCATGCTTCTTTCTGTAACTTTCAACTATTGTACTGCTTTTACAGTTAACATCAAGCTTCACAGCCATACATCAACACAGAAGGTAACTCACGCAATGTGTTAACTAGAAATGATGAGGCATGTTAAAGCTGTCGTAAATCAGCTGAAGAGGGCTTCATCCTGCAGTGGATTGACTTGGGCTGAAAATGAAATCTGTCTATCTAATTATGTACACACCCACACATATACATGTGACTTACTTCCTATAGATACTACAAGAGTTGTTTGCAACCAATTAAAGGACATATGTTTTATTAACAAGGGAGAAAACTGCTCCTGAATTTATGCTAACAAAAAACTTTTCAAAATTACCACAAGTTATATTCTTATAACTGTACAGTTCCACCATAGTATTCCAGTTAAAGTGCATCTTGAAGGTATGTGGTATAAAATTGAGACTTTTCACTCCAGGTGGCGCTATTCAACCACTTTCTCAAATATATTTTAAAACTTTAAAGTCATCAAGCATCTGTTTTGGATTTCTCTTATCAGAATAAATATTTTTGCTTACTCGTCAAACTTTTAAATAAACCTGATTTTGATTTTTTTTATTACTGTATTTTAGGGCTGGTGGCATTATTGTGGATGGTTTATTTAAGATTTTTAATATATTATTTTCTAAACTATTCTGGGCTTCTTTAAGAGGAAGAACTGAATTATTTTCCAAAAGTGCTGCCCAGGTGCTAGTAGTCAGCATGGTGTTTAAGGGGAGGGAAGGAGAGAAAGAGGGCATGCAATAGTGAGGATAACGTTATGAGTTTTATCTGGAATACTTGCTACAATTTTTGCAGGCTTTGCCCGAAAAGCATCTTATAATTTGTTGCATAATTATTTTTATGGAAAAAAAAGAAGTAAGTCATGATAACTTTAAAAGAAACTATTCAAATTTATTTTAACTAAGGTTAAAGGTATCAAACTATGATCTGTGATCTACTGGTAGTTAATAAGCTTATTTTAGTAGACCTTCACTTGATTTTCCTACTCGCTATAATTAGATAACCTTTACAGAATTCTGTTCACAAAAACATACTTTCGCCCCAGTACAAAGACAATGCTATCATTGTTAAAATATAAGTTACATATATAGTTAGACTGAAAAACAGGCCTTATTGAATGGCATCCATATTTCTACTCTGGCTAGTCTTTAAAAATATTCAGTTGACTGATGAGAGAAAACAACCATTGCTGAAGATGATTTTACTTTATCATTTCTGAAGATCCTCCCATCTCAATTGGGCAGCATATGATCCTTCTAATCTAGGAGTCAGAAGTCTCCACCCCTGAGCAAAATTTGATTTGTCAGGCTACCCGCTCTGCCCTCCCTTCATCAGGCAGCTGGCCCTCCAAAGTGCTAGTAGTGCCTTAAGAGAACAATTTCCCAAGATTAGTCTACCCCAATGCTTGAGAAAGCAAGGGCCAACTGGAGCCAGAGTTGGCACTTAACAGTAAAGTAAATGGGAGACAACTGGAGTTTATACAGAATCAGAAACAACATTTACATTTATAGTATCAAGAGAAGTCATAATACGTTTATTCTGAGTTGGTCACACCACGCCTAGAATATTCTGTCCAGTTCTGGGCACCCAATGTTAATACTGTAAGTATTATGTGTCCAGGAAACAGCCAATGCCTTTTAATTTGCATGTTCCTTCAGACCCACCCTCTAATCCAGTGTTTCTCAATCTTGGGAACTTTAAGATGTGTGGACTTCAACTCCCAGAATTCCCCAGCTAGCTGGCTAGGGAATTCTGGGAGTTGAAGTCCACACATCTTAAAGTTCCCAAGATCGAGAAACACTGCTTTAATCTATCCTGTTAAGATAGGTCACCCATTCATAGTAATGGCTGCGACCAATCCACATCTCAGCCACTTAAATCCTAGAATCCTCTGATGTTTAATCAAGTCTGGATGCAATGTGATCCAAAGAGGTCCCAGAGCACTCTGCATGTGCTAGAAATCCGGGGAACCTTCATTACTGACATGTGATCACTAAGGATCAACAGCTCCCGGTGGCAGCTAAATTAAAATAATTTCTTACTTTATAATTTCTTGTAATTCCTTATCATTTCTTGCCATTTTATCATTTTTTGACTGTCTCATCAGTGGGGTAGGAAATCTGGCAGATGCTATAATAGGTTATCATTTAACACTTTTTTGTCCACAGGAATTATTTACCTTTGGTTTAAATAGAAAACTGGGAGTGGGTGAATGTGCAGTCTGAGATTACAAGCCTTTTCTTCTTGCATGGTGAAAGGAAAAAAGAAAGCATTTCTCTTATTCCAGAAATTTTATTTGCCTCTTTGTAAATCCCAAATAGTTTTCCAAAGCTTGTTTCAGAATAATTAGGTTTTTGGACAACAAAACCCTTTTCAAGGGAAGAAAATACACACATTTTGTTGTCTATCCCTGCTTGCATAAATATCATGAAAAGTAAGTTTAAACTAAAAGCGTTTGGTAAACCTGCCAAGAGTAGGAACTGAGCAACCTGATAGTTTCCAAATGTCTGATTTATGCACTGTGGTGATTCCAGAGCATCATATGAACTGACCATACATCCTAGAATTTGTTTCAGAGTTTCTTCCAGTATGCAAGATTTATATTACAGACATGGAACTGCTCTGCCCCACCCTTTGCGGGATTTAGTGCTGGTGCTTAAACCATTTCATGGCTTGTTTAAGAGTGATGAATTGCTGGTCTCCAAAAGACGTTACCCATTCACTGAAGCTGTCTCACAGTTTCTTCACGTCGTGTCATCACATGTATGGCAAGGCATGACATAAGGGCTTTCTAGTAGCAGTCTCCTGGTTCCAAAAGCTGGTTGTCTGAAATTATTTTGGTGTCATTTTTATACATTTTTCCAGAGATGTTTAACTGCCAGTTTTATCTCCAGGGCTTCATTTGTATGCTTTTTTACTGATGCTTTAAAATGTTGTTTTATTATTGTGGTAATCTGACCTGAGAAAATGTTCAAAGGCAGGATATTAATATCTTAAGCAAAGGAAGGAATACAAGCTCATGTGGAATCAGTATATGTAATACTTACTTGTAAGTTCCATTTGGTATTTTCCTCCAAGCAAATACTGGTAATCCTTGTTTACTGACTGCCTCATTTAGCAACTATTTGCAGTTACGACCTTGATGAAAAAGTAATACTGTAAAAGTCTGTAAAGCAAAGGAAAGCTGAAATAAGATTTCCTTTGCTTTACAGACCTTTACAGGATTGGTTGCAGTTTCACTTAGCAACCACTTCACTTAACAACTGAGTTGCCAGTCCCAATTGTGGTCGCTAAATGAGGACTAAGCATAGTGTTGTAGATTAAGTTTAAGACCAAATATTTCAGCTAAACAAGGCTGTTAAGCAAACTGCAATTAACTCCTATTTCTTGGCTAACAAGATTTTAGTTAAAAGTTTCAAACTGTTCTATATTGCTCAAGTCAGGACACAACTTTTTAAGGGTCCTTAGCACCCCCTTCCCCTTCTCATAATCGGAGGCATCCACTGAGTCTGGAGGTTTCATCAGAATGATTAAATATATATCACAAAGTCATAACACATGTTCATCTCTTACATATGTGCATACAAAACATGCATATATACAAAAGGAATAGGTTGTGTGGTGACATCACAATACACTTTTCATCATTTGTTCCCCTTGGGGACACCCATGTTCCTAACAGACATCTTACCAAACACATAGTTCATCATGACTGTATACAAACTACTCCCTGAACCACAAACTAGCATATAATATGAAACTCGGTTGAGTAAATCATGATGAAGTTAACCATGGGTAAGCATGGTGTGCAAATACTGCCTCAGCCTGTGACTTTATACGGAGTGAACCCAGTGAATTCCTTCCTGCAGTGTCTACAATCAACAGCTGCCTGACTAACACTTGCTGGTTAGAATTCCTGAGGTATAAGTCTATCCTGTTTAAACATACAAGAGCAATACTTTTTAGGAACATACATAGAACAATGTGCTTAATCCTTCCTTCCTTAGCGTGATGAGAAAAGGAATTGTTCTTATGTCAGTGTGTTCTTATTGTGGTGCACCTTTTCTTCCATATTCTCTTCTGTTCTATGATACAGTGATCATTCCAGGCAGCCTTGTCCCCAACTATCTCTGGCATCAACAGACAGAGTAACAGATCCAAACAGATCCCCAAAATAGCCCAGTGAGGAAACAGTAGCATTATTTATTGGGTAACTTTAGATTCTGAACTTAATGGTCTTACTGCTCTTTAGATGGTAAATTGTGTTAAGCTTAGCATATGTTCTAGTTTAACCAGGACTATCCCAATTTTGGGCTTTAGTCTGGGCAGCCTGCCTGGCATAAAAAAAGCCCTTGTTAAGGGCTTGGAAATATGATAATAATGTAGTACAATCCTGTTGAACTGCTGGATGGAGCCCTAGGCTTTAATCTGAAAGGGGAAAGGGAAAGAAGTGACTCCTTCTTCTGAAATAAGCCATTCGGGAATGGCTTCCATTTAACTACCAATGATGTTTTTTCTTTCCTTGGCTGGATTTCTGGCCCAGAGAAGAGAGAAGAAACAAATTCATAAAAAGAAAGCTAAAAGAACAGAAACAACAACTAGGAAGAAAAAAAAACAGGACAGTAAAGAAGAGGACAACACATAGAGACAAGAGATGCAGCACAAACCTTAATTCAGTTTAATGATAACTAAGTATGTTTACATGCATCAACATTGCCTAGCTTTTTTCTTCCACCTCCCTCTCATTTCCTTTCCATGTGTCTTACAGAGTGCAAACCTGAGGGTGGGGCCTATACAATTACTGATTTTAAAGAGCCATTTTAGGAACTTTATTTGGCTGAAGAACAAAGCAGATATGTTTACATTAATTAATTAATTAATTACCATTTGGGGGAGAGTTTGTTTTCTAAGTTAATACATACAAGCCACCTATTATAAAAAGAAAAGCCTGACCTTGTATTTACAGTATTTCAAAAATGCTGACTTGAAAAGCAACCTGATATCAAGGCCGAAAGAAAGGGAAAAACCCCCCGAATAAACCAGATCCAAGTTACAAAACGAACTCAAATGTGGAAGGCTGCACCGTCATTGCTGCTGTGTCATGTATATGCTTGAAAATACATAGCCTTTCATCCTGTTTGATCCCATTGTCCTAACAGAAGGGTGGGCTAATGTTTTCAGCCTAGGATCATGTGGGTGTATGGGCAAACCCCCCTTGCGCTTCCAGCCCAGAGCTCTCTTTTAGGTTATCCAAAGAGCATTTCCAATGAGCAAGGCGAGAAGCACGCTAAGCTGATCTATAAAGGGTTGGGCGGCTTTGTACAAAATAGAAAGCTGGAGGGCTGACAGTATGTGATCCTCTGGAACAAATGTGTTTCACACAGAGAGAGGCGCCCCAGCCTCTAGTTACATCTCTGGCAGCGGACAACAATTCTCAGCTTCGCTTTCCAGGGTTATTACTGGCCGAGGCTGCCGCCTGCGAACAGGCTTTGGCAGCCCCCTCGTGTCCTTGTTCGAAAAGGGCAGCTGACTTGTTCAGGAGAACATTGCAGAGCGAGCGAGCGGGCGAGCGGGCGAGCGGGCGAGCGGGCGGGCGGGCGGGCGGGCGGGCAGGGCGGCTGGAGGGCCCCAGGCGGAAAGAAGCCCGCCCTTCGCTTCCCGAGGCGAACTTTCCCTTGGGATCCTGGACAGCTATAGGACGCCGAGGCATAAAAAGGATTAAGGCGGGAAAGAGGCGCGGTGGGGTGGCTGCGCAGGGCGGGGCGGCGCTGGGATCTCGTCCTTCTCCCGAGGGGAGCGCCCGGGGCAGAAGCATCGCCGCGCGGACTAAAGGAAGCTCCAAGCCGGGGGCGCAGGCGGACAGTGCTGCCCAGCGAGAGGCCGCTGCCGCAGCGCTATGGAGGGGAGCCCGATCCCGGTGCTCACGGTGCAGACGGTCCCGTACGAGGACCAGAAGCCGACGGGCGGCGGAGGGCTGAGAAGGCCCACCGCGGTCTTCGAGGGCCAGCGCAACTACCTGCCCAACTTCGTGCAGAGCGTGCTCTCCTCTGTCGACTTGCGCGACCGCCAGGGCTGCACCATGGTGGTGGGCAGCGACGGCAGGTACTTCAGCAGGACGGCCATCGAGGTGGTGGTGCAGATGGCGGCAGCTAACGGGGTAAGGGCGGCACCTCCCTGCGCTCCTCCGGAGCTCCGTTGAAGACGAACTTTTGGAGCGGGTTAATAGGGGAATTACTTATCCACAGTTCTAGTTCGTGGTGATGATCATGGTCATGATGATAGGGCAGTCCGTCTTTCTAATCCATTTTAGGGAATTGTGACTTCAAAACGAGATTGTAAATGTTCTGGATTAAGTTGCAGACATGATACGATCATGGTAGGTGGATGTTGTTGGGTCCAGCTGATCTTATGAATTGTTTTACATCTTCAAGTTTCCATTATCCTATGGATCCATTATGCAGTCCATGATTTATTCTATCACATCCTATCATACACATATATGATATATATTCTGTCACATCCTATCCTTCTGTTATCTGTGGCCTCCATTCAATTCATTTGTATAACTTCCCATTCTACCTTCCTCTGTGGAGCTGTTTGCTAGCCTGCCCTTTGTTGCCACATCTGTGTGAGTTCCTGATTGTTGTAATGATGAAAGTGTGCTACAAGACTTGGTGTTGTACTGACTGGTTTGCTGTCAACATTAGAGAACAGCTATTGGTAGCGTAGATTTTGGAGGCTCAATTTTGGAGGCTCACTAAGTTTCTCTGTGTTATATCTTGAGTCTCTGACATATTTACTCCAATACTGTATGGAAAAAATGCAGTGGTTTTTCACTGTCGTCTCTTGCCATCCACCATAGTCTATCAAATTGTTCCAAGGTCTTTGCCTACTTTTCCCCCTCTAATCCGGTGTTCCACTGTTTTTGTTATATTGATTCACTGAATCTGTCTGATCATGTAGTTTGCATATCGCTTGCTTTCAGCTCTGTTGCTGCTTTCTCATGACATAATGAACTACAGTACAAACCAATCAAAACCAGTTTAGCTTAGCATATTGTACAAACTCAGCCTGTACGGTTAGTTGTAGGCTGAGTTAGTATGTTATGTGAAGCCAGGAAATTATGTTAACTAAGCAGAGTATGTTTCAGTGAATTACATGTAAGTGCATTGTATGAATTCAGCCAGTAATTACTCATGTAATTTATTTATATTCTCATAATTTCATAGAGGAAGATGCATTTAAAATCTGCAAGGTGAAAGTTTACAGTTTACCAAACATGGTTAACCACATTCCTTTAGTTTAAAAGTACTTCCATCATGCCAGTAAATCTATTCAGAAAGAAATATGCGCACTTAGACATCATTAAGGCCAGTTTACAAGTTTAAAAGCCATAACAATTTCAATATGTCAGGGATATGTTTAATAGCCAAGCTATATTTCTCACATTATTGTATTTTTGAAGGCCATACAGTATGCCTCTGAGACAGTGACATCTGCCTGACCTTCTGCTTGGCTTTCAGAGAATAAGGAATCTCCCTCTGAAGAGACAATAGTAGATTTGCTGTGGGAAAGTACTGGAGAGAAATCTGCTTTGGAAGGAAATTAGAACATTGAGCCAAATCCTCTGCAAATATCTTTCATACATTTACTATAGTAGTTTGACATGGTCCTTTTTATGCTCTTAACAAAGAGAGAGATAATCTAAAGAGGAGTGCCCAGCATATGTATGTTCTACTGATAATGAGAAACTGAATTTGATAATTCACCTCATGGCACCTCAGTGGATTGCTCACTTTCAAAGTTACAAAAAAAAGTTTATGCTTACAGAATAGCCCATATGAACCAGACATAACCTTGGATAGACATAAACTGAAGCTGGTGATTGTAAAGAGCAAGGCACAAGTAGGAGATTAAGGAGTTTAAAAGAGAGAATAAGAAAGATCAAACGAACTGCTAGCTAGCTAGCAAGATGACCAAGGCTAGGCTGGTCTTACCTATAGGACTCTGAGTTTATCAGTTGAGTTGGGAAGGCAGATCATGATGTCTCTTCCTCTTTTGCTCCTGATTATGGCACAAACATGGCTTGGTAATTTGTTTTTCTGCCATGTCTTTATGTTAATTTTTCACTGCCAGCCTCATTCCCAACTCCTACCTGAGACAACTTAAAGTCAACCTTAGCTCTTTCAGTTTTAGAGTGTGTCTTGTTTTTTATCCTGACATAATTTTAATGGATAAAGTCTGTTACCCTTCACTGACCATTTGGTTGCTGATGTGGTCAGGAGTTGGTATCTCCCCAGTTATTTTTTGCCACTTTAAGTTGCTATTTATGCCCCTTTCTGGCTGGTTCCTGGGCTTGGTCCTCCATGGCCAATTTGGCATGGGCTGCAGAGATATCTACTTGTGTAGTGCCTGACTGGTGCTTTGCATAGGACTTGTCAGGTCTTGCATGGGTTCCTCATAAATAGAGAACAAATCCTGTGTTGCACAGAAGAGTTGGAACCCACTGGTCTAAGCAACTGTCTATATTCACTCCACCCCACTTAGGGAGAGTGATTGATGGCCCACAGGTAACACTTGGAGGAAGGAGACTCCACCAGGCTCTTTCATTAACTTGGTTCATAATCAGTAAGGACAGTGCAATTCAGTGACTATGTTATTACAGCATAATAGGGATCCTCAATGGGGGCAGCAGACATTGTGCAGATATATTGTTTTGCTGACTAAAGAACTGCTGGAGAGCATTTTAACTCAGCAGTGAGGAAGAGCCCTGTGAGGTGTGTTTGGAATAGTTCCTGGAAATTATTTCAGCTAGCCCAGAATATAACTGATGACCTACACAGCATATACTTGATCCAGTAGATTCTTTCTTTGTCCCATTCCATTACTTGGATATTTTGTCCATACTGTACAGTATCAGCACTTTAATATTTTCTTTGCTATGCATTTTGGAGCCCCCAGGTTAAATACTCCAAATTGTTGACATTAAAACAAATCTAACCACCTCCTTCTTCTCTGTATTACAGCAAACTTGACCTTCCCTCAGGAGGACAGATCAGTAGACTACAGTAATAATTTCTGTTGTGATTATTTTCTCATAACTGGAGGTTATAGTGCTGTTATTTTGACATAACATATAGTGCTATTATTTTGACATGCTTGTGACTTGACTTCACAAGCATTTCCTTATCAGATGCCAATTATGATTTAGAATTCAAATTGGCAATTAAATGCTCAACATGTTCTTGAATGTCTTGTCATGAATGCTGACACTTTCTTCTTTCAATCTAATCTTGTTAAATTTGTTGAGGAAAAAATATAAATGAGAGAAACAATCTGTTCTTATTTGTGGAATGTAGGAAAGAGCTGAAGAACATGTTTTGTATGGGAAAAAAATTCCATGTTTGATCCAGAATCTTAAAAACATGCCTCTTATTTGAATACTTGCCAGTAATGACAGTTATGAACCAGAAGCATTAACAGTACAGTATTACTTTCTATAAGGTAGCTTACTTTCAGTTTCAGTGCACTACAGCATTTGATTATAATGGGGAAACATTGGCTGGTTCACACATCACATTAAACAGTTTTCTTAACTGTGTTTTATTGAATAAACTACAGTAGACCAGCTTCACACAGTAAGGTAAGCCATAAACATTGGTTGAGAAACCAAAATGGATGGTGTCACAGAAAACATCAAGCCAAAACTAACAAGCCACATTATGGCTTAGTGTGATGTGAACTCGGTCCTTATGAAGGACATACAGTATGAGGAATACAAAAGCAAAAGACTTGGCAGATTCTGAGATGTAATCTTTTTGTCTATGTGTATATCAAAGTTAATTTATTTAAATGTATGACAATTATGGTTGGTTGAAGTAGCAATTCTTCGACTTTTGCTTAACAAGTAATTCATATAGAATTTTAAGTATGTGTTTTATATTTTTCAAATTATAAATGTGACAGAATTCTGATGATAATAGTGCTTTGAAAACTGATAGAAATAGTTTTATATACCACTGACATGTATTAACGGTCCAGGCATTTTAAGAGTTGAGATTTTTTAAAATAAACTATAAGTCCATTTATTTTTAAGACAAAACACAGAGAATTTAGAACAATGAATTATTTGAATGTATAGAGTTTGTGAGCTATAAAACTCTAGGCATTGTGGTCAAGTGTGCCGTAGAGAATGTTTTGCCCATGTGTCCCAGTCTCTTCAGCTCATTTTTATTTTGTTAAAAGAACAAAGTATAGCCCTTTTGGGAGTATGCTTTTACAAAAAGGCATTGCATGACTAAGAGTTCCTTCACACAAAGAAAACAGCTGTACTGTAGATTTCTGTTCACCAAAAGTATGTTTAAGATGCATACATTTTTGTTATTGTTTTAAGATTTTTTAAAAAGTTGAAACTGGTAGAGCAACGTTTAAGAACAGGTTGTGCTTCATGATACTCTGCAAAATTGGCCAGCCAAATACACTCTTCTCAGGTGCTTCAACAGATGGCCAGTCTTTCAATTTCTATCTCTGCCATAGGTAGTATGTTCAAAGCACATAAACTAGCAACAGACTTTTTTTAAAATATAGGACACTGTCCTGATCATGCAATTCCCAAAGTAATGGATACTTATTTTAATACCTAAAGGGATCCATGTGAAGAAAGTTTGACATGTTCATGGCTGCCTCTTAAATGCTTCTAATACTTGGAAGTACAAAACATTTGACTAGTCACATTCTCAAGGGATGAACTTTTTTTTTTTAAATAAAACAACTGATTATATAGCAGTTGTAAAGTTAGCAGTATGATAAAACAATTAATGCATTCTACTGCATGTTAAGCTTTTCACAAGGTTTTTTTGCCAAATTTTTCCTGCATCTATGAATACAAGGATGGGGAATTGCTTTTTGCACAGAATGCTATATTTATCTCTGGAAGATCTAGTGGGAATAGGAACGATCAGTAATCTGATTGTGAAGTTGTCTCCCTTCAATTTTAGATTATGTTTTCACCCTGTGTATGGAGAAAGACTTCAGCCAATGTTTCCACTCTGGCCTTGGCTGGCCAGATGGGGAGGCATTTGATCCAGTTTGAAAATTTCCATTCTGTATATTATTACATATCTGAAATACACTAGTTCAAATCAAATCTTTATTACAGTCATAGATCTGCATAAGGAGGGTGGGGTACAGTCAATTAAAAAGCATAAAAGATACATTGGAGTTTATTAAAAAAAAGTTTGAAAAGCTAAAAGATATAAAACAGCTACAAATCTAAAACGGGGGTAGGAGCATTAGATGGGTGTGGGGGAGCATAAAGGTTAGTATATGGCAGACCATATCAGATTACAGAGCACTCTAGTATGATGAACTATATGCTCATTAAGTCTAGTTTATGGCACAGGTCATCATCTGATGAATTTTAATCGCTGCTGCACAGAACCTGGCAACATATGTTGTAGCAAGGTTGGTATCTGAAAGCAGTAGGGAGGTGTAAAATTGACCTGTGGGCCCTGGGTATTTATGCAGTAATGATGAGATGAGGCTGCTACAAATGTCCCTGTAATAAAGGTACTGGAGAAGCACATGCTCTGTTGTTTCTGTGGGTCCAGAATCACAGGGGGATTGTCTCTCCAGATAAGGGATCTTCCTGTATCAGCCTTCAAGGACAGCTAAGGGGACGGCATGGCATTGTGCCAGAGTAAAGGCCCTCTGGTGTTTAGGTACTTCAAGTTTAGTTAAGTACGCCATAGGGGAGGCAGAGTACCTGTTGGATTCACTGGCAATAAAGGTTGGGGATCTGGCTATATCCAATTGGCGCTCTGTGATTGCTACATGCTGTTTAATGAGTGCTTTGGCCTGATTATATCCCATGCTGAGTAGAAGACCTGGAGAGCTGATGGATGAGATTTTAGTTGCCACTGCCTGCTTCCATGTGGATTGAAGATTATCACTCATAGTTATTAGGGTAAGGCCAAGGGGAAAAAAGGATAATCTGAGCCAATAGTTGAGTATGGTCATTCACAGTCTATCCTCCTTTCATGAGACCTGTCTCTAGTCTCAGGGTGGCATTAGAGACACATTTTGGGGCTTGACAGGCTGATCTTAGAAATTTGGATTGTACAAGTTCTAATGGTGCAAAATTGGATAAGGGGCCCTGCTGGGCACCATAAAGAAGTTGAGCTATTGGGTTGGCTTCAGATAATTTGAGCAGTGCAGGTATGTAGTGGCCACAACTTGTCTTAAGGAATTTAAGAATGGCAAATGAGCTCCTCTGTGTATTTTCAGCAATGTAGTCCCCGTGGGCTTTCTTACTGCTGGCAGAATGAAGGACTACCCCCAGGTATTTGAAGCAGGAGACCTGCTCAATCTTGTGCTCATCTATGCTCCAGGAATGGCTCTTGGGCCTTTTGGCAAATGCCATGATTTTAGTTTTCTGATAATTGTCTTCTAGCTGGTCTTCCTTGCAGTACTGTGTTAGTGGTCTCAGTGCTCTTTTAAGGCCAGTAGGTGTTCTTGAGAGTATTGTAGCATCATCTGCATAGAGTGGGACAGAGATGTGTCTTCCAGCAAGTTTTGGAGAGTGAAAGTTTGTGCTGTGGAAATGGCCCTCCATGGAGTTGACATAGAAATTGAGTAAGAGTGGGGCAGCCTTGCTTGACACCTTTCTCATTTATAATGACACTGGTGAGATGGCCCTGGGGGTACATCTTACTTTGAGAGAGGTCCCTTCATGTAGCATACATATTAGATGAAGTAAACTGTTGATCAATCAAGAAGGCCTCCAGTTTTTCCCACAATTTAGCTTGGGATATGGAATCAAAAGCTGTTTTGAAGTCTATGAAAGCAGCACAGAGGGAGGTTGTGTTGTGGGAGGTGTATTTTTCAATGAGATGTTGGAGTACAAAGCACTGATCAATGGTGGATTGGCCTTCCCTAAAGCCAGCTTGCTCCTCTGCAAGTATGTTTGTTGTTCCAGCCAGTCCTGGAATTTCCACTGTAGGTGTCTTCCATAGAGATTGCTGATTGTGTTGAGGAGGCTGATCAGTCTATAATTAGCAGGCTCCTCCTTTTGTCCTTTTTTATATACAAGCACAATGATTGCAAGCTCTCAGTCCTTGGGGACTTGGCCATAGGTGTCAGCACAGGTAAAGAGTGAGGCCAGAGTAGGGGCCCAGAAGTCCAAGTTGTTTTTAATGGCCTCTGGAGGGATTAGGTCTTCTCCTGGGGCTGTCTCTGGTCTTAGCTGAGCAACAAGATTGTTGATCTCTGTCACTGTCACTGGGGCCCACATTGCCAGATTTTCTGTAGTTCGGCTAGGGTGTCCACTGTCAACAGAGGTGTCCATGTAGGGTTCCTGAAAGTATGCCTCCCAAGCCCCTGGAGGGAAGTGACAGTTCACCATGGATGGACCATTGCTTTGGGAGCTTGAAGTATTATGCCAGAATAAGGCTGAGTCATTGGATTTGACTGCATGAATGAGTCATGTCCAGTTGTTTTTCATGGCTTCCTTTTTCTTGCATGCCAGCAGTTGTTTGTAGCATCTCTTCTGCTGGAGGAGGTCCTGTGCAGCTGTCAGTGTAGTATTGGATACATAAGCCTAGTAAGTTGTAGCAAAAGCTTTTTTGGCATTAACACAGTCCTTGTCAATCCATGGCTTGGAGTGGTGCTGTTGTTGCCTCAAGGATGCACTGTTACTATGGATTAGATGCTGACAGAGCTCTTGGGTAAGGGTCATAGTTATATAGTTATAGTTCTCCAAGAGTGCATCAGGAGACTCAGCTGATGTCAGGGCAGACTGAAGGCACTGCAGGCGATCTAAGGCCAGTAGCTCAGTTATCATTATGGGGGGTCCATTTGGGTTGGCAATAAGTTTTTCCTACTGGCCTTAGAAAAGGTTGATAACAGTATGTGTTTCTTCTTCCTTTTCAGTTTGAAAATTCTCATTCTGTATATTATTACATATCTGAAATACACTAGAACTTTCCTGATTCCAGCCGAAGGTTGAAGTGTTCCAGCCTTTCATTAAGTATATGGCCTACACAATCTTCCCATAGTCTCCTTATCTCCAAATATTCCTCTCACATATCTATTTATTGCTCTGCTCTCCACTGCATTTCTTGCTGCCCTCCAGAGCTGAACTTGCTTCTGCTGCATTTTCCATATCCTTTGCCTCTCCTATCTGCCAACCTCTCTACTATTTAGTGCCTCCCCAGCTTTGTACTTGGGTCTACTGTATTTTGTTAGTAAAAGTGATGTGATGTTGCAAAAAGAGTCTTGGTGTCATAGTGTCCTATCATCTGCAGTTTTGGTGGTATAGTGTTGGTATTTCAAACTCACCACTACCAAAATAAAAAATGAAAATATTAAAGTTTAAATTAAGTTAAATGTTAAAATAAAAACATTAAATGTGGCTCCATGTCCTTTGGATGTTGACTCTGTTCACTTTTGGACTGTAGGCTTTTGATTTGCTGCACAAAGCTTAAAACAGCCCTATTAAAATAGCCTTAAAATAGCCCAAGTCCTATTCATACATTCTTATATTAAAGGGTATATTTTCCAGGGTTTTGCCACTTCAGTCCATGCTTGGACAAGTAGCAAAATATCTCTACCAAAAAGAAAAGAAGTCCAGTTGCCATGAATCAACCGCCAGACGTTCAATCCATAAAGCATCTAAAAGGATTGTTATTCATTCTTTATGGACAGATTATCAGTAGTGTCTTTGAAGAGTAGTATAAGAACAAGCCACATAAAATCTGTACAGAATGTTAATGTATTTGAGGTACATATAGTTTTGTGCAGTCTGTTGCATGATTTCTGTACCTATCATTTGACAAAATCACTGTCACATGAATTTTAACAATTTGCTTCACCTTCTGCTTACTTGGGTCTGAACTGTATTGTCTTTTGCTAATCAATCACATTTTAACTGTGAATGGTGCTTTGAATAAAGCTTGTAGTAAGTCATATTATTGATATGCAGTCCTGTATATTTAAAAGCAGAACGTGATAAACAGACACTCTTATCAGAAACAACACTAAAAATGCTGAAGGTATCTAGCACTATGTAGAAAATGAACATTTGACAGGTACAGAAAGTACAACATATCTGCTGTATGTCCCTCAACTGATCTCAGAGGCTTATAAGTCCCATAAGTAATTAAGTAAATAACTCAATAAAAATAACCTCCATTTCCATCAGAGGACACATCAAGAATTCCCATTTCAGGTGGTCACTTCTTGAATTATGTCTATACAATACTACATATCGGGACTGTAGCTAAGGTAGAGTTTTCCAACTTTCTAAGTGCCTTGTGCCTTTACTAGAAGAATTGTTGATTATGTTTGCATGTAAAACATGTCACACAACACTATGTAATGATTTTGTATGCTTTATATAAATGCAAAAAGCTATGTCACAGTGCACTTTAAATAACAAATCTAACTTAAAAATGTATTTGCAGTTCTCAGTAAAAATATGTGATAGTGACTGATAGTTTCTGATTCCAGTGGTTATTCAATATTTAATTTATATTTTTATTCCACCTTTCTTTAAAGAAATTTAAGCCAAGATGATTGACTTTCTCTCATTCCCTATCTTCTTAGCTCTTACATCTTAACTTAGCAAAAAATACATGACTTGTCATTTTATGAATTGCTTGAATGTTTTTAAACAGATGGGATCAAAAGTTGAATTTGTAAATATATGCAATGTAAAATATGTGTTTTTCCACAAGGCATGTATATAAGCAAAGAACTGGAAAGATTAACGAACAATTTGTGGCAATCTGTCCAAAAAAACTCCTGTATATTTTTTCCCACCCTTTTAGCATTGGCACCTTCTCTTGGCAGAAAAGGCTGAGTGAAGACAAGACTACAATCTAGAGATAAGGGAGATAATTTCAAAAACAGCTTCACAAACAGAAAGAGGTCTTTAAAAGGATAAAAACTACTCCAAAATTATTCTGGGTTTAATTTTACTTTAACTCAAACATAGAAAGACTTAGAATTGCCTGAAAAGTTCTACAAATATGGCCTTCTAATGCAGACTTCTAGAGATTTGAGAAAGTTGGATCAGAGAAAAAGTTTCTCCCCAGTTCTCCAATCAGAATTAAAATCTCAGCCAAAGAAGAATGTTCTGCTAGTCATCTGGTATAGCTGTTCCAAACTCTTCCTTATCCGTTTAAATTTCACTTAAACAGTAGCAGTGATGATAGCAGCCTCATTAAGACAAGAAAGATAATTTCCTTCCTTCCTTGAATTGCTAACGATGAAATTCCCAAAGGGAAAGAACTTCTGTTTGCTACTCTGTTTCATCAGGCTGGAGCGGCACCACCTCACCTGATAAGTATAATTTAAAAGGGAAAGTTTAGAAGAACAAGGTGACTGAAAGGGAATTTGGAAAAGCTCATCTGTTTCCCAGTAAGGCAGAAATAACAAGTCTTGTTTGCAGAGCATGCTGCTAAGTCATAAGAGGCTTATCCTTCACTAAAAACTATAAATATTTACTGTTACATTAATACCATCTTTTAAAAATGAAATATGATTGCTTTTAGTTTACCTCATTCCCAAGGAGATGAATAGTTTTCATTTTATACATGACCATTAAGCAAGGGGGAAAAATGAACTGTCACTTTTCAGGAAAAAGAATTAGGAGCTGTACTTGCTTCATATTTCATTCCAAAATGTTCATACAGTTTTTTATGCTTTTGCAGCACCTTATTAACTCATTCCAGTTTTATTATGGAAGTCTTCCTCAACCTGGTGTCCCCTGTATGCACTACATGCATACTACAGGTAGTCCTCAACCAGAACTTCTGTTGCTAAGTGATACAGTTGTTAAGTGAGTCACACCCAATTTTATGACCTTTTTTGCTGCGGTCGTTTAGCAAATCACTGTGGTTGTTAAGCAAATGCAGCTTCCCCCATTGACTTTGCTTGTTGGAAGCCCCGTGGGAAAATTGTAAATGGCAATCATATGACCCTGGGATGCTGCAACTGTCATAAATTCATGCCGGTTGCCAAGCACCCAAATTTTGATCACATGACCGTGGGAATGCTGCAATGATCATAAGTGTGAGGACTAGTGGTAAGTCACTTTTTTCAGCACTGTCATAACTTCAAATGGTTGTTAAATGAATGGTCATAAGTTGAGGACTACCTGTACTCTCATCCTGTACTCAGCCAGCACTCTTTTCATTTGAAATTGTGGTCAACACATTTGGAGGGCATCAGGTTTTGAAAAACAATCTACCCAATAAGTGATAAATTTGTTAGCAATTAAATGTAAATCTTTCTATATATTTATTTTTCTACCTGGTAATTACCTGAAAATCTGTTTTTGTCTAGTATATTAAGAATGTTTGATAGGTCCTTTTTCTGAGTAAGTTCAGGAAATACCAATTTAAGTTGTATTTTGATAATTTTAAAAAAAGGAGGGAAGGAGGGAGAAATTGCCTCTGCATTTGGAGTTTCAGTCCTCAGTGATTGCCTTACTTTCCTCAATTTTCTTTTCCATAATTTTTTCCCCAAGAATTTTGAAGCAGGATGTATAGCTCTTTTTAATATAACAACTCTGTCAGGTAAAGTAGATTAAGAAATACAAAATAACTCAGTGAGTTTAGTGACTAAATGAAGGTTTTTATGGCCTAGATTTGTTGAAGAATTTTAGGTGACCATGGTTCAGTGTTTTGTCCATGGTCTTATGCTACATCTGGGAAATGTATCATAACATCTTCCATATATCTCTTTTGAATTTCTAACTAATGAAAGGCACTCTCTTTCTGTATTTTTTTTGGTGCATGAGATACCAAGCAGGCACAAGAGACAAGCATCAGTTATCTCCCACCAACAAATAAAGAGTTCTCTGTTTGTGCCCAACAAACATACACTTAAAATTAATCATAGGCTTCCCCAACCTCAAACATGTTTGGGTGTGCAGAGGGAGTGCAGATCACTCTTCTTTTTCAGCTGTAGCACTGGGAGGAAGCCTCAGGCTCATGTCACTCAACAAAATCTGCTAACTTCTCACTATGTTAAGGGCGCTAAGCCACATTCTTGAACCCCATATATGGTGATGCTGTTGTTTTGCATACCATACAAAGACTGGTATCATAACAAAATTATCGTTATGTCTGAAGGCTTGATTACATACCAGCTAGTGGTAAAAGGAATCCCAGGGCTGGTTTTAGAAAGAAGGGAGAGTTGTAAATGGAATGCAGATTTGATACTCATCATAGTAGCTTACTTTTGACACTTGGATTTTAGTAACTAAAAAAGAAAAATCAAGGTAGACTCTTTAATGTACTATGCATATATGCTCCATTCTTCAATAATATCCCAATAACATGCTTTCCTCTTTCAGGAAATAAATGATTTAAATTTAAGTTTCTCATTATTTCTGCAATAAACTCTTAGAATGGATCAAATCAGAAAATATTTTGGTTGAAGAGCAAGCAGGCTTTAGAGCTGGACATTCAGTATTAGATCACGCTCTTATTTTGTAGCATCCAGATGAAAAATATACTTTTAGGTCAGGATCCACACTATATGCGGCATTTATCAATTTCAGAATCACTTTTGTGCTTCTCGCTAGACATGGTACAAACTTAAGAACTCTACAATAGATAGACGCCTGCTTCTTCTTATATATAAACTTTATGAGAACTCTAGTTTAAAAGTTAGGTGGATGATGTTGTGCTATTATATCAGACACCAATTGGTCTAAACCAAGCTAATATGCTTTAGCTGCATATTGCAGGACAGAAGCACTCAAAAATAATTATGCAAAAATGAAGATATTAGTATTTGCTAAGTGCCCTAAAATTCATGCCTCGCAACTGAAAAAAGCATCCAATTGAACAAGTCAAAATCTTTCAGTATTTAGGGGTAGTGTTTCATGCAAGGCACACATGGAATAAGTTGTCGACAGTGCACAGAAGTCAGCAACAGCCCTGCAATCATTTTATTACTCTAGAGGTACATTATTCATACCTCTTTGCAGCTCGAGTGCATCACTACCCCTTTTGTTCAGAGCCCAATTGGACTATATAGGTCCTTCACCCCTTTAGAGAGGATGCCATCAAAATTCCTAAAGAATATATTTCAGGTCCTATGACATGTTGTGTCCCTAACATGGACTTAAGTCATGAGGCTGATGTGACCAAAATTGAAACTATCATTTGGACATGCATCTCTTTTTATTGGTTAAAGTTACATTTTTCCCTTGGAAGATTGACACCTCTGATTTTAAGTGATGACTTGGTTTCATCTTGGAGTATGATAGTGCTCAAGAAATTGAGTGCTATGATTTCTCCCTTAAAGCAATCCTGATGATGTGTGTCAGCATGCAGTGGCTGCCCTTAAACAGTGCACCAAGGAACTGGTTGCCATACCCAAAGATGTTTTCTTTTTTCAAGCCGACTAGATATTTAAGTCAAATAATGGTTCCCAAATTCAGAAGAGCCTTAACCTGGCAAGACTTAATGCCCTCCCAACAGCTGTTCTTGAGGGGAAATTTTGGGGTATCCCATTTGAACAAAAACTTTATCCCTGTGATGGAGATCTTGAAATACTAACCCACATTTTACTATATAGCTCTCATTAAAGATGCCTAGCTGAAGCTAATAATACCACATCTGAGCAGACTTCCAATTCGGTCAGGTCCATTTTATTTACAATTGTTATTATCTAATCACTATGATTTTATTTCTCTTAAGTTTTGTTTTACTATTTGTTAAATATGCCATACTTCACCACTTCAGTATCATAATTATTGGGTTTTACTGTGGTTTTTATTTCCTGTCTCAGAGGGGGTTTTTTTCTTCTGCTTTTCAGCTGGTCTGTGATTATAATAAAGTACTTCTACTAACTTCTGCTCTTGTCAGCTTGGTAAATAGGGCATTTGCCTCTGAAGTTACTCCTGTATTAAACTCAAATAATATTAGGACGACGCTATGAAAGTATAGTTCAATTAATGGCTGTCCGCTTATGCTAAATACATTGAGCCAATTGCTAGTAACTGCACACCCCAAATTATGTCATACTATAAGAATGGAATGGGACTTACTTCATTAGAACAATCTTGATTCACACTAATTTTGGCAAGTACAGCACAGCAGGCCAGAGTGTTCGGAAATGCACTGTATTCTTGGCCTTTATTTATAACACAGAAATCTGATTCGGGGAAAGCTACAAGTCCTAGCTATCAGTCATTCTTTGATCCCACTAAAGGCTACCATGAATGACAGTTGCTGTCCTTTCTCATGCCTATTAAAGGTCTAGGCATGTTTCAGATTCCTGCACATGGATGACTAGTTGATTTCTAATGAGTAATTTTTCATTTGACAAAATTATGGACCCCAGCCCTGGCTCTCAACTGTGACAGATTTCATTTTTTCCAACTTTAGTTAAGCTGTACCACTGACTATTAACATAGATTTTTCTTAATAAAGTCAAATACTTAGTCATCTATATATATTTTATAACATGATATAAATAATTGTTCTAACATTTCTGTACTCTGTATGACATATTGATGAATGTGCATTATGGATATAGGTTATAATGAAAAGTTTCTCATGTTTTATATGTTAATTTTATTATTAGACTTTCATTTATGAAACCATTTGATGGCACATAGAATTTCAGGCCACTGGCTGTAATCTAATTGTAGATTAAGTTATAGTGGAGCTATATATATATATATATATATATATATATATATATATATATATGAAATAGATGCAGATGTGCATCAGCAGTGCATGAATAAAACTTACATGAAGATCTCCTTTATTGATCAGAACAATCAGCTGAAAATCCTTGCTGTTTTATCATATTTAATGGCTTAAAATATTGGCTGTGCAGTTTGGATGGCAAGCAATATGATCATATTTGGAACTAAGCTCTCCCGTCTTTAAAATATGAAATACTGTTTAATAAATGAATCATGTACTAGCAACCAGATATATTGCTTTTTTTTTCCCCCTGGCATTTAGATTGGAAGATTGGTTATTGGGCAGAATGGCATTTTATCTACCCCTGCTGTGTCATGCATTATCAGAAAGGTCAAAGCTGCTGGTGGGATCATTCTCACAGCTAGTCACTGTCCTGGAGGACCTGGAGGAGAATTTGGAGTGAAGTTTAACATTGCCAATGGAGGTAAGAGTTGTTGTGATGCATCTTATTACAAACTCTGATTTTTTAAAAAAGCCCAGTGTCTGAAAGGAAAAGTAATTTGCCTGTCACAGAGACTTTCTATAATCATATAAAATTTCAAAAATAATTTGTCTATATTCTAAGACTTCTTAGATTTAAATACAGTATTTTTAAACAATGTTTAAAAGGCTTGTAGACTTTTCCAATTATTTGTTTTTGGATTTAAAATCTTTGAATAGATGTGTTTTCATCCCCCTTGGTTACAGGCATTAGACCAGGGATAAGCAGTGTGATACAGTACTCACAGACACCTCTGTTGATATCTACACAGTTTCCTGTCCCAACAGATTTCATTTATCTAAAATATTCTTTTAATTATAAATAAATAAATAGAAATCTGATATGCTGCAAAGCTTTATTCTCTATCATTTGTTTTATTTACAAGAATGCAATGGGGTTTCAAAAGCTTTTCAAGGAAGACAATAGTATTGTCTGCAGCCCAGTTTGGAAGTGTACCCATCTTTTCCTCTGAAAGTTAATAGATGGTAACTGGTAGAATGCATCTCATGTGGAAAAAAGGGGTGACAAGGAACATTCTCACCAGTTTTTCCTCTGGTAAATGGAATGTGTTACTCTCCATGTAGAATGTGGTAGCCATTTTGTGAGAGCACTGCAAGATCTCAAAATTCTACATTTGTCCATTGGCTGCAAAATGTTGTGCAAAATTGCCTTAGATTGAGAAAATTAATATTAATTAATATTTTTGAGCCATTAAACCCAAGGAGTTTAATCTGATTTTTCATCAGACACTCAGATCAGTTCTAGCTGAAGGATTTCAGAGACCACGAATGCCTCTAACAGAACATGCATACACTGCTAAAATATTGTTATGTTAATTTATACCTATTGTGTGTCTCATTATAATAATATATCAAATTTATTTTGTGTTTAAGAGACCTTTAAACCCTGTTTTTGTGGGCATATTCAAGAATTGATACAGTTTATGTTCATATTATGTTTTCAGGTCCAGCTCCAGATGTTATTTTTGATAAAATTTACCAGATCAGCAAAACCCTTGAAGAGTATGCCATTTGCCCTGATTTGAGAATTGATTTATCTCGGTTGGGAAGACAGGAGTTTGATCTGGAGAATAAATTCAAGCCTTTCCGGGGTATTGACTTCTTTTCCATAGTGGGAATTTGCAATTAAAACTTAAAAACTTCCCTTAAAAAAGTTGGTGTATAGTAGTATTTTAGAACTGAAACAGGAAATCCACAATGGGAATGTGGATTTTACCTTGTTACCCAGCTGTTAAGTTCCGTTATAACAATAATTATTAACAGTTAATTATGTACCTTTTCAATCTGGGCTGGGGGGGAGGTACCCTTGAGAGTTGAAGGTTTCACATAAACTTTAGTACTGTAAAGGCTGTACCATATTGATAATGACCTTATTCTGGCTGTGACTGAGATTCAACCCAGATCTCTAACTTTCTGTATTTCCCTGGTTCTTGTTAGCTTAGCATTCCCATTTTAGATCTTTTTCTTCAGGCATTTTACTTTTAAGCTTAAAGCACAAGTTGGAATTACAGTTTCTCATTCTGCAGCCTTTGTTTTACTTTGCTGAATTGATGATGGATTTTTGTGGTCGTTGTGTTACTGAGCCACGTAGTCCCTTTATAGAGTTTTTTTTTTAAATACATGCTTTTATTCCAGACTTTTCCATATGTTGTTGATATTTTGTTTTATTCTATTGTGTGCCAACCGTTTTGGAAGCAACATAGTAAGTTTATTAAGTTATAAACCTATCTTTGCTTGTGCCCTTATCAGTCTGACATTATTAAACATGGCTGGTCTTAAGTTTTCCTCTTGCTTATTCCTTTAATATCCAAAAAGGTGATAATAGTCACCTTCAGAGTTGATAGTGCCAGGTAGAAATTATGGCTGAGCAAAAACATTCAGTGGGACATTTTGTAAAGTAACCCTCTAAGGTACAATAAAACATTGAGGGACTGTATTCTTAGAGAATCATTCCAGGGACCTTATTATGTTGCCTGGGCATGCATGTACATGTACATGAACAGAAGATACTTCCACTGATTCTGCTGCTGAAGTGTTGAGCAACTTTGCTCTTTCAAATGGTTCAGACAACCCTAACAAAAATTATACTATGGACATTGAATTGTCAAATTGAGAGGTGTTCTTTGATAAAGGTGCTGGGTTGATTCCCAGAGTGTTTGTGACATAGATTTTCAGTTACTTGGTGATAAAGTTTTTGTAGTAGTCATTTTTATTTGGTGTATATTTATAACTAAGCACAGTTCAGCGTCCTGACTTACATTCTTTGTTTGATCTTTTGTGCCCAGTTGAAATAGTAGACTCTGTGGAAGTTTACCTTAATCTTCTGCGGACCATCTTTGATTTCAGTGCTATTAGAGGCTTGCTAACAGGGCCAAATCAACTTAAGATCAGAATTGATGCCATGAATGGAGGTAAGGAGCACCATTTTTAATGCAATACATAAATTACTGATTTTTAAAATACTGAAAATAAGGTTTAAAACTCATACAGTAATTAATTACTATTCATTTATAACTTGGATTATAATCCTAAACACCTTTGCTAGACAGTGATCCTTAATGAACACAGTGAAATGCATGTGATTATTCTGTTAGTATTTGTAAGTAAACTCTTCAAAATGTCTCCTATATCACATGATCTTAAGGGAGCTCTGTATATGGTGAGAGTGGGGCAGAGTCAGAGAGGTGCCTGAGATTTCCTACTGAGTTAATATTGGAGATAAGAGTGAAGAGGGAAAATATTTGCTTTTTCTTCAGCTGAAAACCAAAAGATTAATTGGCCTTGGAAAAAAGCAGTCCTTGAATGTACAGGACACTTTTTGTTTCAGTTAACTCATGAAGAGTATTTATAGCTTTGTTCTTTGTAGAAACTAAAGGACGTCAACTATATATATAATGAAATCTAACTTCCCGGAGTAAGGGCAGTCCTTAAAATATAAGCTATTTTTGGCAGCTCCGCATATATGTTGTTACCCCTGTACTAAGATAATTTATTCGTAACAGTGGAATAGTTACCTGGTATGACATATGCACTTAATGGATTAGTTGTTTAAAAATCATAGAAACAAAAAATCTTCAAATGTGGAAAAAATAACTGGGACAAAGATGACAGGTGAAAAATACATTATTTCTTTTTTTAAAAAAATGTATACATTTTTGCCCACAAACTGGGCTCTTCAGGGCAATTTCACAAATGCCAATAGTAGGTTTTAAAATAATTAATTACCGTAGTCTTTAGAAAAGTTAAATATAGCAAGTGTGTTTATAGCACAATTAAGTTGTCGAAAGGCATACTTCTATTAAATTCTTACATGCAAAGTGATATCACATTTCAATCATTGCCTGTTTTTCAAATTCCATTTAGGAAAAATGCTGTTCAATTTCCCCCTATATTATATTATAATTGCATTTAGATACATGACCTCATACCAACTATTACCCTCAACAATTGGCTAAGGGGATATTCTCAAAGCGCCAGAAAATTCTTTGCAGAAGTGGAAAAAAATTTGTCTCTTCCTTTAATTATGCTGGACTTAGAGTGTTTAGGTAGAACAAAATTCTTTTTTTTTTTTAAATCAGTTTCCTTTCATTTCCCAAGGCCATTCTTTCCATTGCTCAAAAATACAACTCTTTCAATGTGACTACCTGCCGTAAAATGTCCACCAGTAGAATATCTGATCTGCATTTGATATTATAAAGCTATTTCTTAAGCACTCTCGTGTGTTTCCCCCACATAAAGTTTGTTACTTATTAATATATGCTAGCTGGTATATGGGGGACGCGGTGGCGCAGCGGCTTAATGACGCTGAAAGTTGCCGGCCAGAAATGGTCGACGCTTCAGCGGTTCGAGTCCAGCCTTCGCGTTAGCAGGGTGAGCTCCTGTTTCCTCCCCAGTTCCTGTAAACCCAACAGTTCGAAAACTCATGTGAGTAGATAAATGGGTACTCTCACTCCGGTGGGAGGAAAAATGCTGGCGGCGCCTTGCAAAAAAGGAGTCGGGAGCAGTTGCCGGTAAGCGCGAAAAACTGCGCGCGCCCGAAAAGGGCACGAAGCAACGGAAACCCCGCCTCCTGCGCTCGCCAGCTGGGCTCTGCTCTAGGAAGGAGGCTCTGGCAAACCACTTCCGAAACAATTGCCTTGAAAACTGCAAGGACTCGTCCAAGCAGTCACTGCAGAGTCGGTAACGACTGAGCGCAGATTAAAAAAAAAAAAAAAAAAGCTGGTATATACAGTATTGCTGTCCTGCTTTCTCACTAGTTTTATAAAATAGCTGGATTTGATATTTTGTTTGGGAATTTCCAGAGTACAAATTAACCCAGAACCAAACTGCCTTCAAATGAATCACCATGCTAATATGTTTGGTTTTGGTAGATGCTTTTTGTCATACTCAGCTGAACTAGGGTGGGCAGTTACAGGCTGCATCTGGGCTGCCAGCCTCTGTGTGAGCCCCTAGTGTGTCATCAGATTGTATGGCTGAAATCAGTGTAAAAACTGCCAGTGTAGATATTCTACTTCTATAGCAGCATGGAATGAAATAAAGAACAAAATAAGTGCAATAAGCAACTGTGACACATTAGACATTTGTTTCATTTCCCAAAAGTACCCTAAAACTGGACCAAAAATGGCTCTTCCCACTCAGTGAATTTACTGTACTCGTTCCGCAGTACTCGTAGAACAAAAAAATAAAAGAGTTGCCTATTCATGTGCTTAATGCTGCACCTCTTCTGCTTTCATTGATTTATTGATGATAGTTTGGTTTTACTAGAATTTGCCGCTGTGTGCTCTGGAGTGATATATATCTCTGCATATTCCCAGAATTCTTTGGTAATCAATAGATCTTTCATAGCCTCCATCCTTTTAAAGGAGATTAAGTTTTCCACGTGCAGATGACCAAATATGCATATAAGTAGAAAGAGTCATTTTTATAAAGAATTTCATGATACTCTGTTTAATGGAGAGTAATATGATATCCTGTTTAATACAGATCAATTCCATTTTTTTAATACATGAAGGATGTTCATTCTGAATATTTATTTGAAAATGGTCTTTAAATTGAAGGCAAATCCCTTTTGCAGTGATGGGCCCCTATGTCCGGAGAATCCTGTGTGATGAATTAGGAGCTCCTGCTAATTCTGCAGTTGACTGTGTCCCTCTGGAAGATTTTGGTGGCCAGTACCCTGATCCAAACCTGACATATGCAACTTCTTTGCTGGAAGCAATGAAAGGAGGAGAGTATGGATTTGGAGCTGCTTTTGATGCTGATGGAGTAGGTTTTGGAGAAACTAAATTCATTGCTGAAAGTGGCTTACAGTTTATGTGGGTTCCCACGTAAATATTAGGCTTTTATTTAAACACAGAAGAAATTAATAGTTTAGTTTATCAGTTATATACTTTAAAATTCCCTTACTATTATGAATGACTCAGTGGTTCAATATTGTCAGGGCTGAAATATTTGAAGTTTCAAAATATGTACTTCATTTGGTTGCTTACATAGGATCAACCGTGGATTTTCTGAGTTCATAAGTAAAATATACAGTATATATTCTACAAAAATAAATTTTCCCAGAAAGATGCATACATTTCTTTGGTAGTGTTATAAGTGCTTGGCCGTTGGAATTAGAAACTGGTTGAAGTGTCAGATAAACAAATTGTGTGTGTAACTGAACCTAGCCATGGCACCCCCACCACACCTCACTTCTAATTCTTTTCATTTTGCATTATTCATAGTTATTGCCAATATAATCTCCACTGTTTTCTAGAACACTGAAGGCTTTTTTCATTTTCATTGTTTTAATCAACAAGCAACATATGAAGAAACCAGTGCAAATGATACTTTGGAGGCACATTTTTAACTCCTTTGTTTATGGGATGCAGAACATTTACCAAATATTGCATGACCATTTTAGGAAATTTAATATTTAGATTTGATATTTCCAGTTAAATTCCATTCTTTCTCTCATCCTAATGTACTAGTTTCCTAACACAACATTTCCTAACATCAACAACATAGTTGTTGATTCTTCCTTTGTGGAGAAGAATTCCTGCCTGGTAGTGGAAGATTTATAGAGCATAATCGTTGGAAGTTTTCACAGATCAGTTCTTTCTAAAATAAAAAAAAAACAGTTGATAGTATTATGCTTTGTTATAAGTAAGAATCTAAAGTTCAAAATTGATTTTGAAGTTTCCAATGAAGCAGTATTGATAAAAGATAACTCCTTGCTCCCTCCTTCCCTCCTTCCCTCCTTCCTTCCTTCCTTCCTTCCTTCCTTCCTTCCTTCCTTCCTTCCTTCCTTCCTTCCTTCCTTCCTTCCTTCCTTCCTTCCTTCCTTCCCACTTTAATTAACCTTAATGTAAGGAAAAAAATGTTGTTATTCCTCAAGACATAGTATGTTTCCGGGAGAAAAAGAAGCAATATAAGACCTTAGAATCATATTTTTTCATAATTTGTTCAACCAAATTAAAATTCTCCATGGCATTTAGATCGAGCCATGTATCTGAACACCATGAAACAGATTAAAGCCAAATAACAATTGCGGGCCTCCGTCTTGCTAGACTGCAAATAGAAGAATGAGAAAATCCAACTATTTTTGCAGAAGCACTCCTCTACTTAATTTTTGCCCCTTCTTCCTACCCAATATATTTTATTTTCTCTTTCAGGACCGTTACATGATTCTAGGTCAAAATGGATTTTTTGTTAATCCTTCTGATTCCCTGGCCATTATTGCAGCAAATCTCCATTTCATTCCGTATTTTCGTCAGATGGCTGTGCGAGGGTTTGGTAGGAGTATGCCTACCAGCACTGCATTGGACAGGTAGGAGACAAGATTCATTGGTATCATGATATATCTGGACAAGGGTAGGGAATTCACTGCTCTATTCAACTCCCAACCCCTTGGTTGCACTTCCTACAACCTCCAGAAATTCTGCAGTTAAATTTCAGCCGTAAACCACCAAGACATGATTTCCCTCATATTTTATTTTCCCCTAGTTTAGGGCAGTAATAAAAAAATGGTTACATAAACAGTTGTCTTAGGGCACCCAAAACATGGCAAAATATTCCTCCAATCTATCTCCCAAAATACCCCCACCCATGTGGGGGGTATCACTATGCTGCCCTTTGTGGTCTTTGACTGCTTCCCATTTTTTTTCTTAGTCTTTCTTTTTACAAAGTGCAGTTCCCAGTTGTTCTGAAAGTCACCTACTTAATTTAAATAATTGAGATGAGTTTGTTAGTTATTAGAATGCCTTCCACAGCACTAATGCTGTGCTAATCAGAGCGGTAAGTTCAGGAAGAGGTTATGAAATATTCAAACAGATTCTGAATATGGATTGGTGTGTGTCTGCATTTTAAATATGCAACTCGTGATTTGGTGTAATAAATAGTGCCATTTACTAGCATCTGCATGCTAAATAATGGATAATCCAACAGGATTAAAAAGTGGACTAAAATACATTAGATACATTACTTGCTAAGTTCAGCTGCTATTATCCAGAGGGCCAATTGTTACTTTTGATTTATTGCTTGTATGATATTTATAGACATGCTGAGTTTAGCTTCAGCGAAATTTCTTTTCACAGGTAGTCCTTATTTAGCAACCGCAATTGGGACTGGCAACTCGGTCACTAAGTGATGTGGTTGCTAAGTGAAAAATCATGTGACCGCAACCATGGTTATGATTTTACTTCAGCTTTTCTTTGCTTTACAGGGTCAGAAGTATACAACCCCAAACAGCCGGGTGAACCCAAATTCCGGGGAAGGTTTCTGGAATTCGACTGATGAGGAAGCTGGGTAAAAGGGCAAATCTTATAGCCCTTTTTCCCCACTCCCCTGCCCTTTGGAATGCTCATCCCAGCGCTGGGATAATTAGCAAGAAGGGAATTAATGTTTGTATGTACATTCATTGGAGAGGAGAGGAAGGGATTACAAGAGAGTAAGCAGGTACACAATGCAAAATACACATCTAAAGAAACGTGCTGGCTTTGACTGTTTGCCTAGCACGCTCACAGCTGGAGCCCTAAGCTTCTTGGCTGCAAACCAGAAGTGTGAAACTTATTAAAGTGGTGTCAGTTACAGGCAGCAGCTGTAGCTGGCTAATTAAGGTCACAGCTGAGCATGTTAACTTGCCCTTAGCACTTTTTGGGGAAGTGCTGCACTGTGGAGAAAAGCAACTCAGGAAGAAATCACTTGTTTAAGCAATCTCTCTGCTCTGCGAATGGACAGGGAGCGGGGAGAGAAAAAAAAAGGGTCAGGCACAGGACATGTACTAATTGACTGTAATGGTGAACATATGACTCAGAGAGAGGTGCTGTGAAGGTTGTAAATGTGAGCATTGGTTGCAAAGTTATTTTTTTTATCCCCATAACTTCAGATGGTTGCTGCCTGAGGCAGTTGCTAAGCAAGGTCTACCTGTATGTTGTTTTTTTGCATTAAAATGGAATAATGCAAGGATTGTCTCTCATAAGATTTCAGCTATATATCAGTTTTTTTCTTCATAAACAATAATTTATCCATAGACTTTGTCCAGAATCTTACCTAAGCTTTGATTTCAGAATAATGTGCTTATGTTCAAAGGCCTAGGTTCTACTTGGTTTTTTCTGCTTAATTAAATTCAAAATGGATTATGGAAATTTCAGAAACTAATTAATCCTACATATGGGATTTTTATGATTGATAAGTATTCTTCATTTTTTGTGTTCTAATGGTTTTTAAATAAGCTTTATCTACCGTTTGTATGAATATTTGATTCAGTGAAACCTGGCTACTTATTTTACATTAGGTGCTTGAAAATATTGTCTGGCTAAAGCAGAATTTTTTGTGTTATGTAAGATAACATGATTACAGTTATAGTTAGGTTATGAAAAGAGAGATCTTTGCAAGTAATGGTGCAGATCAGCATCAACTGAGATGAGCAAGGGAATATTTGCCTGTTTAACCCAGGGTTATAGGTTAGTGTATTCTTCATTATTTTGATTTAAACTGATAGTCCTTTTAAAAGTACTGCTACAGCATTCTAGGTTCTCTTCAGAATAAAGCACCAGTCATTGGGTTGTGCATATTACTAAATACAGATGTGTGTTATTTTAAAAATAAAATTTAAGCCCTTCTCCATCTTAGTCTTTTTAGCAGGGATAACTTTGTTATGAATTCTGAAAATATCCTTATTTGATTCAGTGTATAAGCAATTCCTGTCATGGAATTGCTGCTGCCAGTATTTTGGTTCACCAGAAGGCCAACCTGCAGGCACTTGAGAGCACATTTCAACACCTTCAGTGAACATTGGCTGGTTGTACAAGAGCAGTGTTTGTGTGTGCCAGATGTAGCTATAGCATTTCTGTCTGCTTTGAAGTAAAGTTTCCCTTTCAAGTGTTTGGGAGTGTTGAATGAAAAAAGACTAGGTAAGGAAAATTGTGTATATAAATCAATTCCACTGTATCAGTTAAATCATGTTGTTAAACATAGTTTGCTCAGGGAGAACTGGAGAAGGAAACAATTCTTTTCAGCTAAGTTATGAAGTATTTCTTCTGTAAACACTGCCTTCCAGATATACTGGAAGGGCTAAATTGTCTTTCCATGTTGCATATTGTAATGCTTTTTATGTTACAACTTCTTCACTTTTAAATCTTTCACTGCTCTCTCTCTCTCTCTCCCCCTCTCTCTTTTTCTCTCCGATGTACTGTATATGTTTAATGTAACTCAAAAATGGAACCCTGATGCTTTCTAAAATCTGATTTAGATATTAGAAGATGTGGTGCTGTATGTAACATTTAATTAGAGATTTGACTGGATAAGCCATTTAGTAATCTGTCCAGTTTCATAATTGCAGCATGTAATGACAAAGGTATTCCCTCATGCCATGGTTACACAATCAGGTTTCTTACTTGTAAAAGATTTCTTCCTTAGGAGGTCAGCTTTCTGCTTTATGATTGTGCAATTTCAGCCAAGAACTCTCTGTAGAGAGCAGATGTAAATGAATAATCTCTCAAAACTGACAGTTAATATTTGGAGAATGCAGCTGCTTTTGGATACAAAAAAATCATAATTTTCTTCTTAATATTGGTTCTCAGAGAGCCAGTTTGGTGTTATGGTTAAGGTACCAGGCTAGAAACTGGGAACTCTGAATTCTAGTCCCACCTTAGGCATGAAGCCAGCTGGATGACCTTGGGCCAGTCACTCTCTCTCAGCCCTAAGAAGGAGGCAATGGCAAACCACTTCTGAAAAAAACTTGCCAAGAAAACTGCAGGGACTAGTCCAGGTAATCACCAGGAGTCAAGACTTGACTCAAAGGCATAAAAAAAAAAAAAAAAAATTGGCATCTCATATTAATTCATAAAATCTAAAAGCTAACCTGTAGAGTACTTGATCTTCCCAAATTTTCTCAGAGATGCACAGACTTTAGCAACAGCATTCTCTCTTCCATTATATATTTTTTCATTTTACAACAAATAAACTGAATTGAATGTGTGAGATTCTCCAGCTACTTTCAGTGATAGCGAAACTGGGTCTCAGGTAAGAATAGAAAATAGAAATGCTTGAATATAACGAAAATGGGAAAATTCTTTTTAGGGGATATTTCTTATAGCTATCTAAAATATCACACAACAATGTAAGACCTTTTGAATGATCCAGAATTCTTCATAAGGCTATTTATTCATTTACATACAATTATCTATTATTTATCTTATTATATTTTAATATATAGTATTTTGGGGGAATGGTCCAGAAATTCTTCAGGCTAAAATATTGGTGCCCATCTATCAGCTTCATTTCCTGAATGTCTCTGCACCTCATAAAAGTCCAGAGAAATTCTTAGAAGAAGAAATGGCAAGCTTCTGGAGGCTAGATTTTACTACAAAGTGCTCTAAGCCATTTGGAAAAGAAAAAAGTGACTAACCCCATTGTTACTGTGTAGTAAACAGAATAATGGTGGGTGGGTGGAAATTATTTGGGGGAAAGTGGGCCCAATGTGGTAGAAGTAGGAAGTGAGGTGATTAGGGATAAGATGATAAGGACTATGAAAAACAATAAAAAGTTGTTTGTCCAAAGCAGCAAAGTGCAGTGGAGAGAACAAGGAGGAAATCTGTGTACTGTAGATGAACTGGTTCACACATCATCTATAGTACACAGCCAAAACCTAAATCAGTTACAAAACAGTGAATCTATTCATTCTGTTTTGTAAATGATGATTTTAATTGTATGTGTAAATTCAACCATTATAGCTTATTCAACAAGACACAAATCAATCATGGCTTTGCACTCTGTGTGAACTCTGCCATTGTGTCTTGATTGAGATTGTGTGGGAGGGAGATAGAGACAAAGAGCGAGAGGGAGACAGAGCAAGTGTGTCTCCATGTTAGGCAGTTGGATGATCCTTAAAGAGAGAAAAAATTAGTCATGAGTAAGTGGATTTTGCACTCTGGGAATGGCAGCGAATGAGAAAGGTTTGGTTTTGAATATGAGAGAAAGAACTTTGGGTTCAAAGAATTTCTTTTGTTTTGGGGCACAGAATCTATGCCTGTCTTGTGTTGAGGTTCTTGGGGCAAATGTCTGTGAACTTGGGGCAAATGTCTGTTTTATGATTGTTTGCACTCATGGTACTAGCTGTTTTGTAAATGAGAGAGAACATAGAGAAATTATTTCCCTGGGGAAGTGTAGAGAAACCCTAACAAAACAAAATTGATTTTTACTAATATACTTTATGGGCCTAATTGAGGAGAAATCTAGCAGATGGAAAATAACATGCAATTTGCCTTTTATGCTATTCCAATATCAAATTAAGACAAATAAGATAATGGATCTTTTAAGCATCAAATATAACATAAATGTGAACTTGGTGGGACAAGCACTAAAATATAGTTAAACGTGTCTTTTTTTTTACCCTGAGTTGCTAATGTATTTGTCCCGGAATCAAAATTTTGTAGGAACAGAATGTTTCCATCAGACTGAGAATTAATTACAAGAGCTGACATTCAGAAGAATAGGAATTAGCTGTTTTTAAAGACATTAAGACAAGGACTTCAAGTGTGGTTTAAATTTTAGCTTCTCACTCAAGATAAGGATAGCAAAGAGAAGATTAGCTGTGCTCTTAACCACTTCAAATAGAAAAAATACCCAAAGTTCAGAAATGTATAAATCAATTCTATTCATAAGTTGTGACACTGTAATTTTTTTAAAAACAGAGGAATTGCTTCTGTACATAATTTATTTATTTTTCTTACATTGAAATATATACCTTTGTTGTTACCAGTATATTGGTGAAAGCCTTTGAACAAGCTGCTTTAGAATCCAGCCATCTACAACAAAAATGTTGGTTTAGGTAGGTTTATGATACTTTCTGTGTCTGGTAGCATGAGAAAGAGGAGCTGATAAAATTGTTAGACCACCTATAGGGAAAACATGAGACCATGAGAGTATCCCACTCTTGAATGTTCTAATGAAGCAAGGTAGTGATGGATATCTAAAGTGTGTAGAAGGAAGACCCTTACAGACCATAAATTGTCGGTATGGGGCAGGTATATTGAACAAATGTGACATTCTGTAGAATGCAGAATTAAAGAACAAGGAAGGAAGATGAGGCTTATAAACACATAACAGGGATGAAACAATAATATAGCCCTGGGGAATGTCAGCATCCTTGCACTGGAAAATAATGGCTGTTTCTCAGAATTATTACAGAGACAACAGAAACTTACACATCCAAATAATTTAAATAGAAAAAGATATATAAACTGTTGTCTACATGGCAGATAGCGATAGGTCATGTGCATTCTGTTCCATTAATCATAGGAAATATTTAAGGATGTGACATTGCCAAGTTAGATTTCAGGTCTGGTCTGAAAAGACTAGTGGTGTGATTAGCAAAACATCAGGACATATTCATTGTCTCATGCAATGTTACTGAAAATTTACAAGCGGGCTTGAAAACCTACAGTGTGTGATGAAATACAAACTTAGTTCATTGTTCTTTTTCTTTTAAGACCTAGTGGTTTATATACAAAGTTTTTTAAAATTTGGAATGTTTTTCTAGTGGAGATTTGCCAAGCTCCTATGAGCTCCATGCTCTGTCAGGTTAATGCGAAGGTGTACTCAGACTCCATATTCCCTTTCTACATAGCTGCTTAACTACAGTTGATGGTTCTTCTGTGGTTAAATATGCTATGTGAGTAAAGAATAATTTCCATTTCTGGTGAGCACTAACCAAAATTTAAAACCAACAAGTAACTCTATTTAAAATTCCAGTTATTACATTATGCCATAATAGCTTGTTAATATTTAAAATACTCAGGTTTTGCAACTTTGTAAGTTTTTCAAGGGGGAGAATCTGAATGAAGTAGTTGGCTCTATTAGGCTCATGTTTCAAAGACAAGAAAAATAAATTGCCTTAACATGAGGCCAAAATATTGGACAGTACAATGTCACTGAATTACAGTATGCAGAATGTAATAATCTGAATCAGTATGGTCAAGTCTTACATATTACTACCAACCAGGTGATAAATAAGTATTACAGTACACAGTGAGTGATATAATAGGGATGTATTGGCACTACAAACTATTTTGTTTATTGTCTACACTGGTAAGGTAATTTTTTATAGTAATTTTTTCCTCCATAGGTTTTTAAAGTTAAAAATCCATTGGAAAAATTTGTGACTAGTCAGATACTCTGGTGGAACAATGAGGGTGAGGAGCTTACTTCATTATTGGTTGAGAAATTGGGGTGCTTTTCTTTTACTTGATTATTCTGGGATTACATAGGCAGTCCAGGAAGTACTACCTGGGTTGTATTTCTGTGATGACCTGTCTGCTACTTTGGGTTGTGCAGGGCATTTCAAAATAATTGGGTAAAAAATAAAATCTCTTCAGCAACCTGGACATACTTAATAAAATACAGATCCTTACCTCCCAACTGATTTCTGAATATTTACCAGGAAAAACAACAACAACAACCAAACCCAATCTAGCTGGACATTTGTTTTGCTAGAAGTCATGGTGCTGTAGAAGTAGAATAGCTAAAAATAATCCTTGGTACATTCCAATACTATAAGGAGATATCTGAAGAGGGCAATTATTTTCTTTTGTGACCTAGCTACCCTTAGTCTTTTCTGAGTTCAGACTTCAGCATCAACATACTTAGTGTTGATTAGGGCTTCAGGTTTTGTTGCTGGAGAGATGGTGTAAACACATACTTAATTTATAAGTAGTTTACTTCCTATGTAATTTTCATTGCAACATCCAGACAGCTGTTAAATAGGAATATTGCTATTGATCAACATACCAAGATAGATGAACTAGCTTCTTAGTTTAAGTAACAAGTTGTCTCAACCTAGATAAAAAACATTTTTATCCAAAAAGCAATTTATATGAGTTTTTGAAAATATACAAATGAAATCTATAATTAAAATACTATTAAAAGATAACATCATAGAAACTTATCTCAGTACAAATTAAGAAGCCCTTCCAAATTTAAATCAAGATGTCATAGAGCCTTGAAAATCAAAGGCGCAAAGAAAAACATCTTTGTATTTAGCAAGGAAAAAATTATATGTCTAGCTGGTTCGTACAACATGACAAGCCATTTTAATACATATGTGTATATAAATACATATAAATGTGTGCAAGAGACATATCACACAATTAAGCAAAGTAATGAATACTTAATATGTTGCAACTCTTTAAAAGAGGGGGAAATGTGTTAGCCAAAGAATTATTGACACTATACAGTCTTTATAGAAATATTAACAATATGAACTTATAAATGAATCTAAATATTCATTAAACATTACAGAATTTATCAGCTATACTAGTACTTAATTGCTATTTTTAACATTGATGGGTTAAGAAAGGAGATTGGGTTTTCCAAATATTTTTATTTTTCCAGATATCTCTGAAATCCAACTTCAGCTTCACACACTATTAAGTTTTCTGGTTGGGGCTGCTAGGAGTTATTTTATCATCTTGTGGAGGGCCATAAATTGACCATTTCTGAGATAAGTATATAATGTTTACAGTCTACAGCAGAGAGACTGACCTCATGAACCAGAATAATCTATGAAACGCGTATTTCAGAATCATTTTCCAGAGGAACTATGCAAATCAGAGCTATCGTTGATGTGTAGTGCTTGTGTGTGCAGTTCCACATAATAGAAAGCAGGAGCTATGAGCAAAACCCTTTTGTTTCAGGAAAGTTGCTACCAAATTACAAATCTTTGTTTAAAATGCTTGAATTTTCTAGCCATTTTTCCACATTATCATACACTTACTGTTCTTGATTTGAAGAAGCCATGGGCATAATGTTTCAATTGCTGATTAATGCTTTTGGTACCTTTATTAAAGTTTTTAAAATAAGATCTTGCATAATTTTTTCATGAGAAGTCTTACTTTGAAATTTGCACTTATAGATAAAAGAGCATAGACTTCATATGTCTTCATCCCTGAACTGTTTAGAAATGGGAAAAAAAAAACATGTCTCTTTCGTGTTGAGCTTGACTCTTGGTGATTTAATGGATATGTCCATATAGTTTTCTTGACAACGGGATGGAACTGCTTTACCATTTTCACTTTATAAGATTTTTTTTTTTTTAAATCCCAATGTAGCCTGTAGCTCTAATATTTCCTGCCCATCCAAGCACTAACTAGGTTTGAATTTGCTTAGCTTTTCAAGGTCAGCCCTGGATTCCAGCTTGATTGGAAATATGTACTTCTGAGCAGATACTTTCTGGGACAAGAAGTTATTTTTGACACAGTGTGCTAATGATGGGTTCATACATTACACCAAGCCATATTTTTTTTATTTGGTTTAATACTGAGATACACAACATGAGGCTTTAGCTGTATATGGCTCCCCAAATCTTTAAGCACCTTCCCCCCAAGACTTCCACGCTTTCTAACAAATTTTAGAAGAGGTAAAATATTAAATACATAAACGTCAGCTTTTTCCCAACAAGCTGGACTGAAGCAGATAAACAGGAATAGAAGAACTACTGATTTTCTTGTAGGAAAGCTAAAAAGCCATTATGAAATAATTCCAGCGGGTGCTGTGTGTCAAATGCAAATTTAAACTCTATCAAAATTCAAATTCTTGCATCTCTTTTTTCTGCTCACTCTACATAAAAGACCTAGAAGACTTTTATCTTTTGGGTAATGGACAGTTTCCATCTTTGCCTTGAACTGATAATGGCTAGATCTAGTAGCAGGCTCTCTTGACTGTGAGAGACTAGCTTTCACAACATCAACTACTATTATTTGTAGTTAAATTTTTAATGTATAAGATATAAAATTGAATTTAGTATTTGTCTTTGAACTGTCAACTCTTTTTTGGAGTGCAGTCCCTGGCAAATCATTCAAAGGCCAAGTGTAGCTCTCAGCTGGAAAAGGTTGTCACTCCTGGCTGAACATGTAGTGTGAGCCCAGCTATGGTGGTTTATAAGCTATCATTATTGGCTTAGCATATTACATTAAACCAACCAATTTTGACTATTAGGCAACAAAACATAGGTAAACCAAATCATAACTATGTGATGTATGAACTCAGTCTAAATTAGACATGGACATATTTGATCTGATTGGCTGATAAACATGAGGGTTTGAAGAGTCCTCTTTGCTGTACTGATATTCAACCCTTTATTCAGTGCCAGATATTTTTTGCTCTTGGCTTGGCTTTATGGCAGGGATGAACTATACATGGCTTGTGAACTCCAAGCAACCCCTACCCCCTATTTTAGTGTTAGAATAATCTCAGAACAATATTTGGTGGCATAACCTTTGATCTTCAGTAAGGCACATTTTTTGCATTTTTCCTTTACGAAAATGCAGAATAGGTCTCTTTATTCTCTATGAGGTTTAATAGGCCTCGTTTGCATTTTAAACCTCTCCAAAAATGAAACACTAGACTTAAGTTATATAACCATTTCACCAGCTGTGCCTTCTGCAGGTCGCAGAGGCTAAGGAAAAAATTCAAAATGATTCTCCACCTTTGCTCTAAGTGCTGTTTAAGTGATTATGGTAGAAATCATTTACAACTTGTGCAATTGAGCCTGTCTTCAGAAACTCTGAGTAAATTTAGATACTTCAACTTTTTTTTACTTTCTTCTAAGAGTTAAATCTTTTCCTTCCAACACTAAAATGAAAGTTTCCATGTTATTATTTACACACATGTCTAACTTGGCACTGCTTTTTTCCTTCCTTTCTTTTTGTCTAGATATAAGAAAATTGTTTTGAAATGAATGTTTTTAATGATTTTTTCCCCAAAAAGTGATCAAAGGACTCTGTAGACAGCAGAGTCTAAAATTTGGTTCTTTGATCATTTAACTTTAAGCCTGAGGAAGCAACTATTTAATATTTATTCCTAGAACTGCCCAGTTCCATGACTACTTTTGTAAATGTAATAAGTAAATATTAATATATGCATTTCTAAGCCAAGTTGCAAAGTTATACTTCTTCATTATACTGAGGGCCAATATCCAATGGCTAAAACTCATCTTGCCCTTTTATTTTGAATATACCTAAAAAGTCATTTTTGTTACTAACTGCAGCATATTTAGAGCAGTCTTTATTCAGTATTCATCTTCCTTTGAGATCTGGGCCTATTTTCATTTCATTCATGTCTTTTTTGTTTTCAGATCTTCGCTAAAATTTTGTGTGGCCACATTGGCTTCTTTTGCTGTTCTCCATGCTTTTCTCCATGCTGGAATTATTTCCAGTTGTGTTTTTATAGCTGCTTCTTTAGCAATTCCCAGCCATCTTTTCCCATTAACTTCTGCTGGGGGAATCTATTGACATGTTTGTTTGTTATGGGAAATGATAATCACCTACAGCTGAGGAAGAAACAGGAAATGAGGTTAATTTGAACACAGTATTTTTAAGGCTTAGAGAGTGTTGGTCAGGAATGTCCTAGACTGAACCTGAGATACTAAAAAGCAGAGAAAGGAAGGAAGGAACTAAGCTCTCTTTAACCCACTTCCCATGGTAGGAAGTCTAACTAAGGGCTATGATCTGAAACTACTGCTTGCAACCCCCCAAAGGTACAGAGTTCAGATATTATAATGCATTTGTTAAGTTTTAGTTTAATGTATTGTACAAACCTGGCCAATATATTAAGCCCAGGGTTTGTATTTTTTAGTACAGTTTATGCAACAAGCTAGGTTAGGCTAAAGTGGAGTTGGATAAACTTTGGTTCAGCAGGCTGTAAGAATCTATCCATTGCATGGTTTGTGAACCAGATAATCACATTAAACCATAATGCAGTTTACTTCAGTGGTTCTTAAATTGGGGATAATTACACCCATTTGGGCATATCCTGGGGGTAATGGAGCAATTTGTAATTGCCCCTTTGTGAATGAAGGATCCAGTTTGGGACTGCTACTGCTGAGGCGCTTGTGTAAAACAACAATCTGCTTTTTTGTGTGTGGAGGCAATGACATTATTCACGATTGGGAAAAGGGGTAATTGGGTCAAACAGCTTAAGAACCACTTATTCAAGCATAGTATGCTATATAATTAAGCAATAATGTTATGTTAACCCTGCTTTAGGGCTTAATGAAGGGATGGGAACCTGAGGCCATGTATGTCCCCACAGGAACCTGAGATCATACTGTCAAAATATAGTAGTAAAATGTCAAATGTTGAGGCATCAATGAGGCCTCAAGCACGTTGACTCTGCCCAATTATATAGGATGGCAGAAGCTATGGAAGATCTGGGTCTTCAAATAACCAGGCCCTATGCTATAAAGGGCCTTTAGGTGATAACCAGCACCTTGAATTTCACCTGGAAACCTGCTGGTAACAAGTGCAGCTTAGGAAGCAATGGTATTATATGAGTATAGCATGGCATGCCCATAACTGCCCATGTCACTGCATTCTGCACCAACTGCAGCTTCTGAGTAGTCTTCAAGGGCAGCCCCATATAGAATGCATTGCAGAAGTCACGTGATAGGTGACCAAAGCAAGAGTGACTGTCCTAAGGATTTCCCGGTCTAGGTATGGACACAATTGGCACACTAGATGAATTTGTGGAAAGGCCTTCATGGCCACAGCTGTCATCTGCTCCTGGCATGCTAGTCCCAAAGGCGGAAGTGCAGTCCTACTCAGGACTAAAGGTGGAACATCTCCAGACCAGGCTGGTCCAAATATCAGTCACTCAGTCTTGTCAGGGTTGAGCTTGAGTCTGTTCCTCCACATCCAGACCCATAGAATGTCTGGATACTGGGACAAGACTGCCTAGTATATTCCTTATAGTGGTTTTAAAGATGGACCTGTGGCTTCCCAGAAAGGAATTACTTTAAAAATTGCTGTTGGGGGGCTGTCTGTATATGTGATAAGAGTAGAGAAGTAGCTATGTTTTGCTGCTCTTATCACCATGATATAATCACTAATATGGGCTAACTGCAAAAATATTAAAATATAAATATAGCTTGCTTATAGGGTCATTGTGCACGTGTTTAATATGTGTTAAAGACTCCATCTGTACCTGACAACTAGACAAATGCCATTACTCAACCTCTTTATAAGATAGCAATTGTAAATGGAAAAATTACAGGGGGACAAGCTTGTTGAGTGTGCATGGGAAGTTGTTTGGCACAATTCTGATTGAAAGAATATGAGAGATGTCAATGAGCAAAATTTGGAAAGTACAGTGCAGCTTTATGCTGGGCAGAGAGTGTGCAGATCAGTTTTTTTGCTCTTTAGCAAGTCAATGAGAAGTGTCTAAATGTGAAAAATATTAATGTGTGTCAGTTTTTTTAAGAGAAATGTTCGATAAAGTGTATAGGCTTAAATTATGGAATGTTGCACACAAATATAGAGTTGAAACTAGTTGCTCAGTGTGATAAGAGCAGTACAGTATATGATGAACGTAAAGCATCCAAGAGACTAAAGAGAATGATTCAGGCCCAAGCTATGAGTAGATGTATGACGTCCCCTTGGTTATTAAGGTATTTATGGAAAATATATAAGGAATTCTTGTGAGATTTCAGGTACATCTGCTGGGGATGTGAATGCGTTTATATATTTGTAGACATCTACAAACATCTTGCAGGGTTAAAACTTCAGTGTTTTGCAGCAAATGTTAGATTGTATGATGCAAAAAAGTACTGTGAAAATTAATTTATCAAAGACCAAGGTAGTTGTGTTTGATAGGAAAAATGGTATGAATGATTGTAAATTATACATAAATGGCAAAAAAACTAAAGCTAGTACATGAATTTGTATGCCTTGTCAGAATGTTCATTACCAAAGGTGGAAAAATGGATGTATAAATTTTAAGACATGCAAATGCAGGTAGAAAGCTAGTGGGTAATACGTGGTCTACTGCAAGGAATTATTGCTTGTGGAACAAGCAAAAGTGGCTATGTATAACAGTATGCTTCTGGCCACTTTGTTTACTGGAAGTGAGTGTTGGATATGTCAGGATAAACAATGAAGTACGTTGAATGCAATCGTAATGTGGTAAGTGTGTGTGGTATAATAATACAGGAAGAATGAAATTTGACTCACAGAACAAGTATCTGAAGGAAAAGTGAATGAATGAAGAGAACAGGGAAGACCAAGAAAGTCACAAGTAGATGGAGTTGATGAAATCCTCAGAAACAGAGATGAGAAGTTTAAATAAGGAAAGGCAAAATATGAATTAGTGCAGGAACTTGGTAGAAGCAAGGATATTTGAAAGGAAGAATGTATGGAGAGGTATAATAATTGTTGGTGTAAACTAGATTCAGCAATGCATTTTTTTTATTAACATGCCTTTAGTTTCTTTTGCTTATTATTTTGTACTCCATTACTTTGCTTTGCATATTGTTATTTATCCCAAAAGAAAAATGGGTGATGGGTATATGTGTTTTTGCTTAAATATTTCATGTCCAAAGACAACCTGACTTGAATTAGAATATGCTATATGAATGCTGTCTTCGCACAACAGTAATTTTCCATGACTTCAGGGTATGAGTTGAAGGAAAGTATGTCTGAAAATATTCCAGGAACTAGCCAAATGATGTATTCTTAAAATACATTATTAGCAAGCAATAAATATTTCAGGGAATCCCAAGGTAAGCTGGTTGAAACGTTAACAGTTTGTTGTTCACATTGATTTAATTGGGTAGGAAAAAGAACTATGAGGCTGGAGTGAATCCAATTTACAAGTAGATGGGGCAGGGAAGAGAAGAATAGAAGTGCTCTCCTTCCCTGCAGTCCCCTTCTCCAAGTGCTTTTCTTTCACTCCTGTTGTTGGAAGCCACAAGTGGGAAAAAGTATCTGGAAAGAGTGAAATGCATCTGTTCTTTCTAAAAGATCTGTTCCTTTTTTCAGCATTATAGTGGGAGAGGGAAGTAATTTATTAATTTCCTTTTTGTATGGAGTCGGAGCAAGGAGATTCTGGTTCTTCTCATCCTTCATGACTGGTGATACCTCATGATGTGGGGCACTGATTGGATGCTCCATGTTGTGCTCTTGGTTGGTCATCTTGAAAGTGAGAGTATCAATTGGCTCATGAGGTTCTCTGTGAGCCTAGATGCACAAGTAATAGACAACACTCATTGTGATGTCAGCACAGATCTGCAGATAGCAAAGATAATAGATTGGTTTCAAACTGCTTTGTGAATGGTTAAGTTTTAAATACATAGGAGTTAACTTTATTCAACCATACTGGGGATTATGTTGGGGTAAAAAGTGCTAGTTGTCACCTGTAAAGCCCTCATGGCATGAGGCCAAGTTATTTGAAGGATTGCATCTCTCCAGTTGTCTCTACCTGCCCTATTAAATCTGACACGAGGGGTGTGCTTCAAGTCCCATCAAATTAAATGCCATTTTGCAGGATCCAGGAAGCGTGTCTTTTCTGTCATGACACCTGCCCTCTGGAACACCTTGCCACCCAAGATCAGAATGGCCCTACTTACTGGCCTTCAGAAAGCACTCAAGGCCTGGCCATTTGCCCTGGTATGGAGGTTGGGAAGTTAGCAAAGCTCCAGGGATTTGTTATTATTCTGAGGTTTTATTTTCTTCTTTAGTTTTGATTATGTGTTTCATGTTTTTTATAGTTATTTATGTAGCTGTTTTAAATTTTGAAACTTTTTTGCCACCCAGAGTTGCTTTGGTGTGATGGATGGGCATATGCATTAAATAAAATAAAGAAATAAATATGTATAGAATTATACTAGAAATCAGGGAATCCTTTCAGAACACTAAATATTTTAATTGAACAAATAGATTTCTTTGCACAGTGTCATGAATGTAGTTTATAAAATAAGGTAAGATTACTTTAACTGAAGTAATGGATATGCTGCATTAAAAATATAAGGATTATCAGATCCGGGCTGTGAAAATCCAGCCAATCACTAGATGGCAGCAAAATTATACAGAAAAAAATGAGCCCTTTGTTGCCCTGTAATGGCCGTTCAGATTTCTGCAGCCCGTATCTGGTAGTCGTAAACAATATCAAGCTGACATTCCACCAGTTAGCATGTGGCTTGGTTTATGGGCCTGAATCAGCTGAGCCATCACTAGACATGTGACAAGGACACTGGAATGGCAACCTTTTACTGCAAGTTCCTTCCAATTCTGTGATATTTTATTCAAGAAGGCCATTTGGTAATTTTGTGTCTTGTCTTTCTGAAGCATCCTTCTTATCTGTTTGCTGGGTCAAAGCTGCCCTTCCTGAGTTTTACTTTTTTTTTTTTTGGGGTCATAAATTAAAGATAATGGAAGTAGCAGCTGCAGTGCTTACCATATATGGGATATTGGCAAGTTGCTTGGTTCTACTCTTGGTATACAGTATACACTTGATGCCTTTTAAGGGAACGCAGTGCATGCAGAGTGAAAATATCCAGAAACCAAACATGTATTTCATAGACTTGCCACTTTTGTACTGCTGTTAGCAGCAGATGAGAAATATAAGACCAGAGTTTAACACTTTGAATAGAATGGAAAAACTTATTTTTTCTTCAGAAATCTTAGATAAGATCTCCAGAACAACAGAGAGAATTACTGTCCAAGTTTTGCATACAAGATCGTATTTTCATGATTAACTGTTCAGGCTTATACAATAGTACAAGCTTTTACTAAATAATAAACTGCTGTCTTTGCATATACTTTGAGGAAAAAACTCCATTGAATTTAAGAGTAGCCTCAGTAACTTTTGAAGTACTTTCTGTTAAAAAACATGCAGGCTATATAAAATTCTCGAATGCCTTATCACGTCCTTTGCTGCTCTCACAGATGTTCTTGGTTATACTCCCATTCTAGTCATAGGATATAGCACACAATACTGTCTTGAATATTCTGTATTATACAGTCTTTTTGACTGAAGATGAAACAGCCATATTTGTGGGTTAAGTACATTTGAAGATAAAAGCTTTCTTTGTCTAAACCAGGAGTCCTCAGACTTTTTGAACGGGGCCAGTTCATGGTCCCTCAGAATGTTGGGGGGCCGGACTATAGTTTGAAAAAAACATGAACGAATTCCTATGCACACAGAGGATCCCTCCCGCAGAGTATGAGGAGAGGAGGAGAGCCGCCGGACCCGGTGTGTACCTGTCATGTAGAATAGTCCGGCTCTGTGATCTCCCCCCTCATGCATTGCCTGCAGCTCCCGACACAGCCCCGACACTTCCACTTCTGACAGACAGCAGCGGCGACCAATCAGGCGGGCAGGCCGGATAAATGACCCTGGTGGGCCGTATCCAGCCCACGGACTGTACTTTGAGAACCCTGGTCTAAACTATTTATATTTTTAAATTTCCATTTTTTTCCTAATAAAATTAGCTGGCTTTTTCTAAGTATCTTTTTAATTTCACAGGCATCCTTATATATTATATTTATTTATATGCCATAAAAGGTGATAGTATTAATATGCAGTTTTAGCTTTATATTTTAAATAATGTTACCTATGTGTTAGGATATTCTATAGTAATGTAATTTTACAGATGACTGGTACAAAGAGGAATGCATGAGAATTTGAGTTTTAGTGCTGCAATACTAAACACAGGTACTAAGGAATACGCTGGGACTACTTTTAGGTACAAATGCATTGTTTTGCACTGTGATTTTCTTACAAGAGCTCCTATTAAATTTTTTACTTTGGATAATGATTCCTGTTCCAACCAACCAACCAACCAACCAACCAACCAACCCCTCCCTCCCTCCCTCCCTCCCTCTTTCTTTCTTTCTTTCTTTCTTTCTTTCTTTCTTTCTTTCTTTCTTTCTTTCTTTCTTTCTTTCTTTCTTTCTTTCTCATGAATTGAAATAACTAGCTAATATTTTGAATTTCAAGTTCCATTAAATCAAAGATGCATAATTTTCTCTCACAATACAGACCTCATACCAGAGTTAATTGTGCAGAGTTAACTGTCTTATTTAAAGTTTAAACATTTGTATTTGTTCCATATAATATTCCAGCTAGTATACATGCAATCTACAGTTTATCTATGTGGACAGGTTTTATTGTACTTTGGTTTCTTGAATATAGGCTGCCTTTTTCAATTTGGTTCTGTTGAAACCCTAGGATTCTCCAAGAGGTCATGATTAAAAAAAAAATACTGTTTTTTGAAATGCTAATGCTCGCAGTAGCATGACCCAGCTGCAGGCCTGCCACTTTGCTGTTGTTATAAGCATTGTAAAACGTGGATTGTGTAAGTTAGAAATGAATTGTATTATGAAGTTTTTGTAGTTTTTTGTTTATACAATGTTAATTGGAGATTATTAGCATTCTATTTAGGTAGCTTAGAGTGATGAGAATACAGAAGAGGAAAAAAATTCTATCAGTATTATAATTTAGAATGTCAATGTTAAAAGCATAGAATTACAGTATTTGACTTTTTTGTCTAAAGTTGAAGATAACATTGAAACAAGAACCTCTGCAAATTGCATCAAAATATTAGTTGTATGATAAAGTTTTGATCTTAAGCTGATTACTTAATATTAAAGATTGTATTGTTTGGATGGATGGATGGATGGATGGATGGATGGATGGATGGATGGAGGTGATGCGTGCTTACCAAACTCCCAGCTTCTTTACCAAATTGTAAAGCTTCTTTTAAACAACTGTGCTAAATGGCATGTGGTAAGTTGTTATGACCAGAACCTGAATCCAGTTTTTAACTCATGGCTTTACTTGGAAATCTCTATAGATAGATGTTTCATATGTTTTAAAAATGAATGCATTTAAATAAGCCTGTATCCATATATGCAAAACAGTATAATATGTTAATAAGATCTGTTGTGTAATGACTTTTTTTTAGGGTTGCAAAATCAATGAAAGTACCTGTATATGAAACACCAGTAGGATGGAGGTATTTCTCAAATCTGATGGATTCTGGTCGATGTTCCCTCTGTGGAGAAGAAAGTTTTGGCACTGGTAAGGTTAATACTCTGTAAAGCAGTTCTTGATGTTGTTGAACTACAGCTCCCAGCCCACTTCACAATAGTAAAAAGGACTATCACAAATAGATTTCTGTCGAATATATTAAACTCTGGGTCAGGTCTCATTATGTAAGTGAAATCTCTGTATTTCAGATTAATCTCTGTTAATTCTGAACTTCCTATAGTGGACCTGGGAACTATTTCTAATCAGTAAGTTAGCTCATAGTTAAGAAAGGTGTGTGCGCGTGTGTCACTTGGAGGTTGTAAACCATGCTATTGATTACATGAGCAAAAGCAAATACAGGATGTCTAGTAGCCTTATTTGGTGCAACAGAAAAAGATTTTGTCCTATATTAGCAACATGTGAGTATTTATACCAAACAATAGACACATGCTAAATTATACACAAAGCATTTTGGAGGTTGAGAACAATATTGCATAAATAAGCACTTAATGATCCGCAAACTGTTATGATGTCAAAATCACAATACATGGATACTGCCATCATCGCCCAAATGCCGCCATTACATACTTGCGTCCCGGCATCTGATGCAAGTATATAAGTTGCAGCATTTGTGTGTTGAAGTCAGACATGTTTCATCATTTTCCCCTCCACTGAATATGCCAATACCTATCATTATGTGCTATGAAAACTTCTATAAAGAAAAAGAGCTGCTTCAATTTTGAGTTGGACTACAGGATTGCTGAATGGTTTCTTTCTCACCCTCTCTTTCTACTTAAAATATGAATCAAAACAGTAGCTACTTAACCTTATACAGTATGAACATGAAATGGTAATGTGTGCTTGAAATATACGTTTTTGTTCAGTGAACTGTAGTTGATAGAAATTTGGCGATGAGCTCTGAATATTCCAAAGTGTATTGGCATGATCTGTATTTATTTATCTATAAAGCCATCCTATTTTGTATTTCATCCTCATACTTAGTAGCACTGGTATGTGTGCTTTCTCTTTTAAAAAAACAACAACATTTAAAGAACAGAATAAGTAGCTACATGAAAGGAAGAAAAGTGGAAAAAAGACATAGTGTTTTTCAATTATTGTAAAATGATTTACAATTATAATAAAATTTAAAATTCATTATTTCATTCATTAATTAAATGTATAGAACTAGATTCATCATATCATCTTAAGAAATAACTAAAAATCTATATAAAATTCTAAATAGTATATTAATGTTGATATTACCACCATTTGTCATTGTCCCCAAAATAAATGCTCATAATCATATAAAGGGAAAGAAAAAGAAAAAAAAGAAAAGAGGGGAAAAAATTAAAAAGGAGAAAAATCAATAAAAACAACATTAAATTTTAAACTTCCTCCCATTGTGCCTGAGTGGTGATTGCATCAAGATATTATAAACATTGAAATTACTTCTGTCTTTATGTCAATTATTTCCCCTTACCATATTCTTGAGCATGAAACTGAGCAAACTCAGGGAGGCAGTGAAGGACAGGAAGGCCTGGTCCAATATGGTTCATGGGATCACGAAGAATCAGACACGACTTAACGACTGAACAACGACAACCATATTCTTAGTGTCTGAGTTTGCCTTCTTGCATGACATATATTAAATAGGGGAACCATTTTTGCTTAAATTTAGTCAAACTCTGTTCTGAATTTTTTTCCCCCCTTTTTTGGTGCCACTAGTCAGTGTTGACTCTGCCTGGACTAGTCCCTGTACTTTTCTTGGAAGCTTTTCAGAGGTGGTTTGCCCTTGCCTCCTTCCTAGGGCTGAGAATGACTGGCTCAAAGACACCCACCTGGCTTTGTCCCTAAGGCAGGACTAGAACTCCCAGTCTCCCGGTTTCTAGCCCATTGCCTTTAACCACTACAGCAAACTGGCTGTCTGGATGTATTTTTATTTTATTTATTTATTTATATATCACATTTATATAGCTGCCTATCTCTAAAGCGACTCTAGGTGGTATACAACAATTAAAATAAAATAACAAGTGAATAAAAACAGGCATATAAAAAGATTAAAAGTTATTAAAATAAAAGCATTATCACAAATTTTTAAAAAATTAGGTTTTAAAATATACAAACCCCACAGAGAGAACAGAATATCAATTACAGTGGAGCCATCTCAGAATGTCTCCGGTTCTCAAAGACCCCCAGGCCTGATGACACAACCAGGTCTTGAGGGACTCCCTAAATGACAGCAGGGAAGGAGCGAGCTTCCTTATTATACTGTTGTTAAACTGTTCTTCCTCTTAAATGGCTGGAATTTAAAAAATGCAATAAAAAATGGAATAAAGGATTAGGAAGGAAGACAGTCTGGATAAGTTGAAGTTTGTTGTTTTATGTGTATTGCATAACCAAAACCTACCAATTGTCTAAATCCTAGTCTAGTTTTAATACATTAAGAATATTTTCACATACAGTATTTGGGAAGAACAGTAAGTCACTGAATAGCAGTATCTCTGTTTCCCATCTAATTGAGATTATTTTTTAGCATGTAATATGTTTACTATCTTTCCCATAGGATCTGACCACATCCGAGAGAAAGATGGACTTTGGGCTGTTTTAATTTGGCTCTCAATCATGGCAGCTCGAAAGCAGGGTGTGGAGGAAATTGTTAGAGATCACTGGACAAAATTTGGCCGTCACTACTACTGCAGGTGAAGAGTCATCAGCAGAATAATAGCCATTTTAGTTCAAGTTTTTACGTCATCTGTTTATGCCCTTGAGAAATAATGATAGAAGTAATCATAATTATGAGTGCATGTGTGTCTCAAACCACAAACCATCATTTCAGTTTTTGCAAAGAAATACAATATTGGTTTGTACTGCAGCAAGGAGAAGTGGTAATCGCTGTAAAGTAAACTCCTACATTCAGATAGAGTTTGATTGCTATTGAAATTATAGCCAAGATAAGGATTTTCATTTGCAGCCATTTTAGAAATGAATAACAGCATATCCCAAAGAATTCAAAACCAGGCAAACTAGTTTAATATAGGTATTCTAAAGCTAAAACATGTATTAAGAATATTGAAGATGTTTTATCCATGTTGCATTATTTAATTTCATTGAACTTTTATTTACATTTTATTATAAAAGAAAAATCATGAAATAGATAAAACAAACGTCCCATAATTATAATATTAAAGCTGTAGTAGTATGGTTTATTTATACCATACATGCAACAGTAGCCTAATATGCATAGTAAAATTGGCTGGGTGCATCAGCTGGTAGTATAAAAATAATGTTCTATATGTGGGATACGGATTTCCAGTTCTCTTCCAAACTAGCAAAACTCATTCCTCTGCTCCCAGCTAGACAAGGATTTTAAATTTGTATTATAGTTTCCCAACTGAATAAGCTGTACAGATTAACATGTATTAAGAAAAGCCACAGCTGTATTCTAAACTAGGTTTTTCCCACCTGGTGCCCTATAGAAGAATAGGAGTATGTTTCCTACAGTTCCCACACGCCATAGACTGCTTGCAGAAAGACTTTATTCCAGTGTAACTTAGAGAGGGTTCTATCATACACAATGAAAACTTGCTATTTAACCTTGTTTATTTCCTTGGCAATCTCAGAGCACAGCAAATCAGTGGCAGTGTGTTTAAGGGAGTTGTAAATTGCTTTTCTGGGAAATCCATTTCTTTTCCCCTGTCCCACAGTCCAAAGATATGAATCAACAGGCCTTGAGTGTTGCTCCCAGCCTTTGACTATAGATTGGAGGGCTGCCTGCCTGCCTTAACCACTGTCTTCCTCATGAGGACCATTTCCAAGCCACTCAAGTTGAGATGGTGAGGGAGAAAAGGAAGGCATGTTTCCTCTGCAGGTTGTAACATGGCAATATGTAGCATATCCATAACAATTGCACTTAACCATATTAGATGTATGCTAGTGCAATAAAAAGTGGGAGAGGGGTAGAGACAGAGTCATCCTATTTAAGACATCTAGGACCTTTGGTTACTCCTTGCATCTTGTCTTCCCTTTCATCTTCACAGTATCATTCAAAGTCCAAATGAGACCATTTATGATTCCCCTGGCTCTTGACATAGCTCACATACTTAAAGAGGATGGCAAAAAAGAAGAGTAGTTAGGCTAGAGCAGTGTTGTCCAAACTTGGCCACTTTAAGAAGAGTGGACTTCAACTCCCAGAATTCCCCAGCCAGCATCCCCAGCCAGCATAAGTCCACTCATCTTAAAGTGGCCAGGTTTGGACAACACTGGGCTAGAGGCTCTTGGTGGTTCCCCATTTGGGAGTAGGTGTGCAACAGAACTAGACACAAGTGTTTCAACAGATTTAAATTTGTCCTGTTTGTATTGTATTTCTAATTTTCTGCTGTGGCACCCACTCTTTGGAACATCATCCCACCCCCGAGATCAGACTTAGTGTGGGTGAGCCGTTCCTTGGCTATATTGACTGTGGAAAGCTGTGAGTTTTTTGGTTGCTGCTTTTATGTTATTTATGTTTTTAATTATTGGTTTTGTTTTTATTCTGTTTTTATCCTATTTTAACTGTCAGCCGCCTAGAGTCATGTAAATGAGATGGGCAGCCATACAAATTTAATAAGTAAACAATACGTATTAACTTTTCACGTATTTCTTTTCTTTTCATATTTGCAATACAAGATTTGATTATGAAGCACTGGATCCTAGAATGGCACACTTCATAATGAGAGACCTGGAAGCCTTGATCACTGACAAATCTTTCACTAATCAACAGTTTGCTGTTGGAAACAATGTTTACACTGTGCAGAAAGGAACCAGCTTTGAATATGTGGATCCCGTAGATGGCACTGTGACCAAAAGACAGGTATGTCCAGCACTTTTTTTAAAATAACATGGGATCACCAAAAGAGAAATAATTGGTAAGAACCAGGACAAGACCAAGGGAAATAATTGAGAATTTGCAAAATTTTTAGCTTTTGCTCATCCTTCATTGCCAATAGCAACAAATAGATCTGAGTGGATTCCAAACATAGCAGGTGGGAAGAGAATTAGAAATGTGCATTATTTTTAACTTTTGCTATTATAAACATGACAATTTTATTAATGAAAAAATCTTTAAAGCCCAAACTGTAAACATAACATGAATCATTTCTGTTTTAATCAGCAGACAACCCAAAGAATTCCAGCTGTACCAACATACAGAATAATGTTGAAAATTATGTTTTCATGTTGAATAAGAAAATCAAATATTGTTGCAAGTGAACTCTTAATTGCTATAGTATACTACAAATTTACATTAGCAAATGATTGTTCTCAAGAATTCTATTTCCATGCTTATGAAATATTTATTCCCTTTACAGGGGCTCAGGATTATTTTCTCTGATGCTTCCAGACTCATCTTTAGATTAAGTGCTTCAAGCCATGTCCGAGCCACCCTTAGAATCTATGCAGAGAGCTATGAAAAAGATCCCAGCAGACATGAGAGAGAACCACAGGTAAATACATGGAAATTACTTTTAAACTTCTAAGGAAAAAATATCCTGCATGTGGTTAAGAGGTTCAAAGGAAACTAAGATGTACGGCCTGTGTTAACATCTGGATACAGTTTCAGTTCATGTGAAGGTGGGTGCAGGTATGGGTGAGCAATGCCTGGAGAGCACATGCCTTTCAGGTCTTGCCTGCATTGACTGAGATCGCTTCAGACTGGAGGAAAACCTTAAATATTTGCATTTATATAAGCAAATAGTAGTTTGATGCAGTTTACCTCTTAACTATGTAGTGACAGTTCATGTGGCAAGACATTGTAGTAATACAAATCCTAAAGTTTGTACCCTTGGCAAGAGTGTTTTAAGTAACAGGCTGCTTTTCAGAGTGTATAAATTGGGCATTAATCATGAGTAGCAAAGCAGAATTGATAAACTTGGGAGAAGGCCAAGGTTTACAAAAGTTTTTTTTAAACCCTAAAAACGGTTTAAAAAAAATCTGAGAAGAGAGATTCCAGAAACATCCCAATGAGGATCCTGTATTGAGAATTCTACACTGTGTTGCTGGTCCCACTTTTACCTGTATCTCTTGTTCTTTCTTATTTCAAAATGCCCTGTTTTGCCACAATCATATCTTACATGATGTCTCTCACTGGCTGAAATCACAAATGCTGTGCCAGGATTTTTAAGCATGGATTGTTAACTAGCCAATAATCCAAATTTTCTTAAGACTTCATTTGAATCTTCATACATTTACAGGCTCTGTACTCTTATTATTCTATCTCATGGTTCAAGGATAAGCATTGGCAAGTACAAAAGTTTCCATGGCTGAAGTCCAGTGATCCATGGCTTCTTTTACATCACCTAAATAAGATTTCAAATCTAAGCATAGTTACATGAAGCAAAGAGGTTGTATTTTCAAATAAATACCACC